>NC_057844.1:46882727-47501590 GCF_910594005.1 Cervus elaphus
TCTGTGTGTGCTGCATCTGCCAGGGCTGTTTCATATCGCTTCCTTAGGATTGATGGTCAAAGAGGACTGATGTGAACATGAAGCTCATGCTGCCTGCTGTGCTGAGAATAATGAAGTCCTTTGTCTTTGACCCTAAGCCTTATGTCTTCAGCCAGTGTCCATGGAACGTTGACATGCTAACTTGTCAGACCCTTCATAGTTCTTGACATATAGTAGCTATTAGCCACATGTAGCTATTTAAATTTGAATAAACTAAAATTTGAAGTTTGGTTTCCTGGTCATACATTCACATTTCAGGTGCCCAGTAGCCACACCTAGTGGCGACCATGTTGGCCCCAGATACAGAACTTTCTCCATCATCACAGAAAAAACTCTCCCGGAAAATGTGACCTTAGAATAGAGGATGGCAACCTCTATCTGTAAAGGACCAATTATTAAATATTCTAGGCTTTGCAGACCATCCTGTTTCTATTGCAGCCACTCAGCTCTACTGTACCATGAAATCAACACTGATGATACATAATGAATGAGTGTGGATGTGTTCCAGTAAAACTTTATTTACGAAAAAAGGCAACAAGACAGATTTGGCCCATGGGCAATCATTTGCTGACCCTTTATCTGGAGTAATACTGTCTGAGTTTGAGCCATGCTGTATAGCAGTATAGTTTAGTAGCTGTGTGACTTCACGTGAGTTACTTAGCTTTTCTGTGCCTCACTCTCATTACCTGTGAAATGATGGTTGTTGGGATGATTAAATGAGATGATACCTCCAAGACCGCATACTTAGCACATGGTAAGCGCTGTGTTATTTACCTAAAGAATAATAAAGGAAGTTGTGAGTTACGGGGGAAAATGATTTTGTTTGTACACGTGGGCTTTATGCTGTCAACTTTTACTATTACCAATATTTATGTAGCTGCTGCTGCTGGTGCTGCTAAGTCGCTTCAGTCATGTCCGACTCTGTGCGACCCCATAGATGGCAGCCCACCAGGCTCCGCCGCCCCTGGGATTCTCCAGGCAAGAACACTGCAGTGGGTTGCCATTTCCTTCTCCAGTGCATGAAAGTGAAAAGTGAAAGTGAAATCGCTCAGTCCTGTCCGACTCTTCGCGACCCCATGGACTGCAGCCCACCAGGTTCCTCCATCCATGGGATTTTCCAGGCAAGAGTACTGGAGTGGGATTTATGTAGCAGGGTGCTTCAATGAGTGTACTTGTTGTGTTTTATTTATGGACTTAAATGAGAATTTCTTAGAAAAGTATACACAGGCTGAGAGAATTGCTGAGCTAAAGACAATGTGTTTATCTGACTTGATTGTGCAGAGCTAGAGTACTCTCCAGAATGACCACACACCCTGCGTGCCTACCTGCAGTGTTTAGGATTCCTGTGTCTCTACACCCCTGCCAACACTTGGCTTTCAGATTTGTGCTATTCTAATGTGTTGGGGCTTCCCTGGTGGCTCAGTGGTAAAGAATCCACCTGCCAATGCATAAGACCCAGGAGACGTGTTTGATCCCTGGGTTGCTGGAGAAGGAAATGGCAACCCACTCCAGGATTCTTGCCTGAAAATGGCATGGACAGAGGAGCCTGGCAGACTACAGTCCATGGTGCAACAGAAGAGACATGACTTAACAACAACAGTGGTTTGTTTGACATTCTCAGTGATTGTTTTAATTTTCATTTCTCATATGCTCGCAGCTTTTTTATATCCTTTTGTAAAATGCCTATTTATAAATCATTCTTATTGGAGTTGTCTTTTTCTTTTTCCTTTTAATTGCTAAGATACTTCGTGTAGTTACATTGGTAGTTACATTGGTTCTAAGCATTTCACATGTCATCTATCACATGTGTTACTTTTGTTTTGATGTCTTTGGTTGGGTAGGAATTTTTATTTTGTTGTAATTGAATCCATCATTTGATTGTGGTCTTAAAGTTATGGAGTTCTTTTAGAGGAAAAATATGAGACAATTGCTATACAGTTGAACAGTGTTGTGATAATGCCAGAGTCAGGGAATTGGGAAGAACAGTCAGGAAAGAGTTTTAGAAATACCTAGAGGTAAGAAAGAGAGCCTGTTTGTTTTTTATGTTACTCAAATAATGTCTGGTTGGAGGAAAAGTGCTAGGTTTGGAAGGGCTTTATTTACACTATTAAGATGTTTGGTGAAAAAGTATGAAAGTGTTAGTCACTTGTGTCCGACGCTTCTCTGAGAGCTGTGGATGGTAGCCTGCCAACCTCCTCTGTCCATGGGATTTTCTAGGCAAGAATACTGGAGTAGGTAGCCATTCCCTTCTCCAGGAGACCTTCCCAATCCAAGGATTGAACCTGCGTCTTCCACATTGCAGGCAGTTTCTTTACCCTCTGAGCTACCAGGGAAGCTCCTTAAGGTGTTTGAACTCCAGCCTAAAGACCAAGGATGTCATAGGGTTTTTGCAGCAAAGCACCTTTATTACATTTGCCTTATAGAAGGTCACACTGCCTACAGCAAAGAAGGCATTTGAATCTAGAATTTTATTTGTTTTATTTTTTACCCATTCTGATAGTAGACATTTAATGAGAGACTTTAAATTATCCACCCACTCACTCATTCACCCATTTATTTACTACCTGGTGATTTTTCAATTTAAGAAGCTTAATACTACTCATTACCTTTATATTTTTTTAAAAAAATTATGTGCACCCATCTTTGACTCCTGTCTTGAGGGGAGGAAAAGAACTGAGTGCAGTTTTGCTGATCAAATTGCAGTTTCTGTCAAAATGGCCTGGCATTTTAATTCCAATAATGTATACCCATTTAAACAAACATTTATTTATGGCAGCTCTGGGTCTTGTTGCTGTGCGTGGACTTTCTCTGGTTGCAGCGAGCAGGGGCTATTCTCTAGTTGCAGAGTGAGGGCTTCTCATTGCGGTGGCTTCTCTAAGCACAGGCTCTAGGCTTAGAGGCTTGTAGGCTCAAGTAGATGTGGCTCGCAGGCTCTAGAGCACAGGTTCAGTACTTGTGCACGGGCTTGGTTGCCCCACAGTTTGTGGGATCATCCTGGCCCAGAAATTGAATTGGTATTCCCTACCTTGGCAGGCAGATTCTTAACCACTGGCTCACCAGGAATGTCCTGTCCATACCTATTTTGAAAAAGCATCTAGCCACGGAGGATCTGCTTGAGGACATTGACATTAGCTAACATGTGTCCCCAACCTTTGAAGGTTGATATAGAGACCAACCCTGCTCGCCTTAAAAAGGATCTTTTGGTGCCTCCTTACTTGCTCTGGTAATCCTTGAGTTTGAGCCTTGTGGGGATTCCCTGGTGGCTCAAATGGTAAAGAATCTGCCTACAGTGCAAGAGACCTGGGTTCAATCCCTGGGTTGGGAAGATCCCCTGGGGAATGAAATAGCAAACAACTCTAGTATTCCTATCCTCAGTTCAGTTCAGTCATTCAATTGTGTCCAACTCTTTGCGACCCCATGAACTGCAGCACACCAGGCCTCCCTGTCCATCACCAACTCCTGGAGTCCACCCAAACCCATGTTCATCAAGTCGGTGATGCCATCCAGCCATCTCATCCTCTGTCGTCCCCTTCTCCTCCTGCCCCCAATCCCTCCCAGCATCAGGGTCTTTTCAAATGAGTCAGCTCTTCTCATCAGGTGGTCAAAGTATTGGAGTTTCAGCTTCAACATCAGTCCTTCCAGTGAACACCCAGGACTGATCTCCCTTAGGATGAACTGGTTGGATCACCTTGCAGTCCAAGGGACTCTCAAGAGTCTTCTCCAACATCACAGTTCAAAAGCATCAATTCTTCAGTGCTCAGCTTTCTTTATAGTCCAACTCTCATATCCATACATGACCACTGGGAAAACCATAGCCTTGACTAGACGGACCTTTGTTGGCAAAGTAATGTCTCTGCTTTTTAATATGCTGTCTAGGTTGGTCATAACTTTCCTTCCAAGGAGTAAGCGTCTTTTAATTTCTTGGCTGCAATCACCATCTGCAGTGATTTTGGAGCCCAGAAAAATAAAGTCAGCCACTGTTTCCCCATCTATTTGCCATGAAGTGATGGGTCCAGATGCCATGATCTTAGTTTTCTGAATGTTGAGCTTTAAGCTACCTTTTTCACTCTCCTCTTTCACTTTCATCAAGAGGCTCTTTAGTTCTTCATTTTCTGCCATAAGGGTGGTGTCATCTGCATATCTGAGGTATCTAGGCAATCTTGATTCCAGCTTGTGCTTCCTCCAGCCCAGCATTTCTCATGATGTACTCTGCATATAAGTTAAATAAGCCGGGTGACAATATACAGCCTTGACGTACTCCTTTTCTTATTTGGAACCAGTCTGTTGTTCCATGTCCAGTTCTAACTGTTGCTTCCTGACCTGCATACAGGTTTCTCAAGAGGCAGGTCAGGTGGTCTGCTATTCCCATCTCTTCCAGAATTTTCCACAGTTTATTGTGATCCACACAGTTAAAGGCTTTGGCATAGTCAATAAAGCAGAAATAGATGTTTTTCTGGAACTCTCTTGCTTTTTCAGTGATCCAGCGGATGTTGTCAATTTTATCTCTGTTTCCTCTGCTTTTTCTAAAACCAGATTGAACATCTGGAAGTTCACGGTTCACATATTGCTGAAGCCTGGCTTGGAGAATGTTAAGCATTACTTTACTAGCCTGTGAGATGAGTGCAATTGTGCGGTAGTTTGAGCATTCTTTGGCATTGCCTTTCTTTGGGATTGGAATGAAGACTGACCTTTTCCAGTTCTAGCAATCCAGTCCTAGGTTCTTTCTGTAGCACTCCCCCAAATTGGAAAATAAATAAATTTAACAGAAGCTTGTCAAATTATATATTTACATATGCAGGCATTTATTTTTTAAATGTAAAATAAAAGCTCCCACACTTTATTTTTTTGTTCTGGAGAAAGTAACCCTAAAGTCAATGAAAAGAAAATTTAAGATTTTTCACTTAGAATGTTTTATAGGTATCAACACAAATAATGAATCTCCAGTTGGAAGAAAGCTGACCATCCATTCTGAGAAAAGCAATGGTGAGAATGAATATAAACTGGAAAAGAAATATGTTCTATACTAATGCAACATTTAATATTAAATTCAGTTCATGTGATAACGTTTTACTCTGGAATTGAAATTGTTTGCTTTTTATAAGTGAGCTTTATGAAAACTGACCTTGAGAAACAGAATATTAAGAGATCTATCTGGCCATGTTTGAGAAACGGCAATAGTGTGTTATGTTGTGGTGCAAAGCCTGTAGATTGATTTTTGGTTTTAGAAGGCATTCTTTTGAAACTTTGTTAATATTGGGAAATCTGTCCCCAAATTTAAGCTGGCCGCTTTTTTAATTCACGTGCCAACAGCACAACCAGGAGTTAACTTTTACCATTGATGGGTTTACATCAGCGTTAGAAAGTAAGGGAACCTGTCTATGGGAAGATGGTATGGAATGGGATGCATAAAGGAAATGACCAAGTTTGGCTGGATCATCATGGGGAGACAGTTGATTGGGAAGCCCGTACTGAACTGCTTGCCTTGATTTAACCGTGTTTGTATTCATTTATCTGCTTGCTTCCAGCTGCTTGCCAGACATTGCTGTCTCTTCCTGTGGATTTTAATTTAGAAAAGATATTAGGTAAGTATTGTATTTGTATTTGTTTAAACCTTTAATAACTTAAAGATTTTGTTTTAATGCTTTTTTGTAAATGGGGATCTGTGGCAATACCTCTTTTTAAAGAGGTGGGGAAGCCATCCTGGAATTTCTTATTTTTCTTTACTAAGGCCTGAATTAGCCTTTTTGTCATAATGAACTTAACTATAGACATAAACTATTCACAGACACATCTTACTGATACTACCCATACTAATAAGGAAACACTCAAAAAAGGATTTCAAACAGCACCTATGCAGTTAAACTTTTGCCCTCTTTTTGAAAAAAAAAAATTCAAACATAATACAAACTGTTTTTTAAAAAAAAAATCAGACAACTAAAATATAACTGCTCTTCCGAATGACTAGCTCTGCCTTTTATTCTGTTAATATTAAATGTAGGTGACTATTTTAGACCTGATGAATTTGCAGATCAGTCTCCTGGAAACCTCAGTTCTTCATCCCTCAGAAGAAAGCTCTTTTTAGATGGCAACGGAAGTATCTCTGACTCCTTACCTCCAGCTTCTCCCAGAAGTCCTCATAGTGGTGCCCAGGCATCACTTGAGGTTTTTTGTTCAATAGAGTTATCTCCTGTGCAGTGTAGGAGCCCTGTGCAGACCCCGAGTTCGGTAAGAAGTGGACTAACAGTGGCTGGTTGGTTGGCTGTAGGCATCTTGGACCTAGAAGTTCCTGTTGCTCTCAAGAGGAATGATTCATTGTCTGTTGGCTTTTCTATCTCATGCGGGTTAGCCCAGTTCACATTTTGTCATTAGATATAGGAATGGTTTTGGTCACTCTCCAACTGTATATTTAGAGGTAAATGAGTCTCAGGTAACTTCAGTGTAAGTTATTTACTGAATTATGGAAGATTTTCAGCATAACACAACTAGATTGGTAGTAGTGGAGTAACTTAATTTTTTTCATAAACTGCTACTTAGTATAATGGTTTGTGTAAATATGGTGTATTTATATTTTATCTGTCTAGTATATTCTGTTTCAAAATTTTGGAACAGTCTTCTTAACTATCCTCACAAGATGCCTTGCCTTTTGGTGTCTTTCTTTTTTTTAACCTTTTTTCTTCTTATCAAGTTGAGTTACATTGTTGTGTTAGTTTCAAGTGTATGGCAAAGCGATTCAGTTATACATACATATGTATCCATTTTTTTCAGATTCTTTTCCCATGTAGGTTATTACGAAATATCGAGTATAGTTCCCTGTGCTATACAGTAGGTCCTTGTTGATTAACTATTTTGTATATAGTAGTGTGTATGTGTTCATCCAAAACTTGTTTATCCCTCCCTGCTTTCCCCTTTGGTAACCATAAGCTTATTTTCTGTGTCTATGGGTCTGCCTTTTGGTGTCTTGCCTTTTGCCACAAAGCAAAGGTGGCATCTGGCTCTCTGATGACTAACCAAAATTGTACAACTCAGCTTATAAATGTGTTTTGAAAATAAAGAGAAGTAGCACTTAGTGTAACAGAGCTAAGGAGGAGAACCCTATAATTTTATTTGTTTAACTTTATCACAGGGGCAGTTTTCTTCTAGCCCTATTCAGGATAGTGCAAAAAGATACAGTTTGGGAAGCATCACCAATCCTTCACCAATTTCTTCGCCCACTTTCTCACCAGTTGCGATTCAAATAGGAAAGACACCACTCTCAGGTATGTCTTGTAATAAAACGCCCAATTAAAATTATTATATTATCAGTGTTTATTATTACAGAGGCTTTTTTTAGCTTGTTCTAACTATAGACCTCCAAATGACTACTAACCCTTTTGAAATTTAGAAACCTGGGTGGTTGGTTTTTTTTGTTTTGTTTTGTTTTTTTAACAAAAGGAACAGTTTACTTTCAAAGACTGAAATTCTCAGCAAGGTTTTGCTCTCATGTCAGAAACAGGTAATTTGACTAGCACTATTTATATCAAATATCGTACAAGCAGAAGCAAAGAAAGATGGCAGTTGTAGAGATAAGTTGGTTATGGAATGCTTTCCACTGTGTAATTCAGACTTTGGTAATCAGATATTCAGGCTTCTCAGGTGGCCCTGGTGGTAAAGAACCCATCTGCCGATGCAGGAGACATAAAAGATTGAAGGACCGAGGAGCCTGGCGAGCTACAGTGCATAAGGTGGCAAAGAGTCGGACACAATCAAGTGACTTGGCATGCACATACAATCAGATATTTATATTTTGTAAAAGTGTATTTGTTTGCATAAGGTTTTTAGGTGAATATAGTGTGAGGGGATTTACATATTTCTCTTTACACTATATCAGTTTCTTTTTAAAAAAATTACAGCACTTGTTGAAAATCATTCACAATTTACAAAAATCTATTCATGGTAAATACAGTTAGAAAACTGAAAACTATTTCTGTTAGTCTTCCCCTTATATATGTACATGTGTATATGTGTATGTATATCTCCACTCATATATGAACACACACACACATAGTTCTATATCCTGCTGTTTTCACAAAGCATTTTATTATAAGTATTCATAAGTCTTCCAAGTCATTTATTATTGTTTGAAACCATGATTTTGAATCACTGTATGATATTTCATTTCATGGATGTACCTTTGTTTTTAATCACTGGCAAACATTTAGATTATTTCTAATTTTTCCTTGTATATACATTGTATTGTATATATTTATTTTTTTAGGTTACAATCTCAGAAGTAGAATTATTTGGTGAGCAGGGATGACTGTTTTTAAGCTCTCGAGGAATTTTGTCAAATTTTCTTCCTGAGAAGTTGCACCAGTTGAAGTTTTCATCAGTGGTGTGTGAGGAAGTTATTCTTCCCCCATCTAGCAACACTGGTCTTCCCAGTGTTCTTTTTGATGTTTTTTTATTGTTTGATTCTTTATGATGTTTGTTGATTCGGTGCATTACAAAAAGGTCTTTTACTGCTTTAATTTCTGCATCTTTAATTTATTACAATGTGGAACTCTTTCCAAATGTTTATTGGTCATTTGTTTGGGAAGGTGAAGGAATTGTTAGTTCAGACATCAGCACTTTTGTTCAACAAATGGCCTCTCATTGCTGTAATTTCCCTACTCTCTGTTATTTGTGTGGCCAAACACTTCATGAGTTCATTTACTATTGGGAGGATTGTTTATGTGCTTTGCCCATTTTTTAAGCTTTTGTTTTTATTAAGCTAATGAAGTGTTGTAAAAAGCTACTAACTTTTAAGGCATTTTTATAATTTCGTTTACCATCGTTAAGCTCTTTATTTTTGCAGACATTGTTTGGCAGTCTTTTGTTTGCCTTTTCATGTTGCTTACAGTGCCCACCTGGGGCTTCCCAGTTGGCGCTAGTGGTAAAGAACCCATCTGCCAATGCAGGAGACATAAGAGACACAGGTTCAGTCCCTGGGTTGGGAAGATCCCCTGGAGGAGGGCATGGCAGCCCACTCCAGTATTCTTGCCTGGCGGGCTACCGTCCATAGAGTTGCACAGAGTCAACACGACTGAAGTGACTTAGCACTCAACCAACTTAGCACGCAAGCGTGGGTAGAGAAACAGATTATTAGGTATTTCATTTACCAGGTTATTTTGCAGCTGTCAGCTGGTTTGTTCTATGTCTTGGATTTGAACAGCATTGCTGTAACAATATGTTTGTGAGGAAATGATTTTCAGGGAATAAAATATTTTGTTTAACTACAAAAGGGAAAACACCAGAGGAATTATTTTTGAAGAGCCTCACCCTGCCTGTGGATACACATTTGTTTGTGCTGTTATTTTTGACAGCAAAATTTCACTTCAGGAAACACCACCACTGTTAGAGACATCCGGTTTTGCTGTCATGGACTGTGATGATGACCATTTAGTAATGGCTTTTCCATTTCTCATGAGGTGATTTTTCCTTCCCCATCTTTTTTTTTTCCCCCGCCCTATCTTTTAGAACAAAGGAAGTTTGCTTTTCATTCTCCTGATGCTTCATCTGGAACCAATTGTAATGGGATTACCAATCCATATATCAGAAGTCCTTACATCGATGGCTGCTCACCAATAAAAAATTGGTCTCCTATGAGACTGGAGATGTGCAGAGGGGGTGCTCAGTATCGGACCTCCCTGATTCGGGTCCCTTTCACTCTCGAGGCTCCTGGCGAAGATGAAGAAGACCAGGCAGCGGTTCCTTCCACAGACGCCTCCTCCCCAGCCTCGGGCCTGGCCGGAGTCCCCCTGCCGCAGTTGGGCGGCGACAGTTCGCGCGGCGCGCGCTTGGTGGTGACCGCCATGTCCATCACCCAGAGCCAGTCCGGAGCTTCGGAGAAAGAACTGGAACTGCTGCAGGACGTGGAGAGTGAGAAGGAGAACAACACTGTGGATATGGTCGATCCCATCGAGATAGCGGATGAGACCACCTGGATTAAGGAGCCGGTTCATAATGGGAATTTACCCGCGGCGGATTCCGTGAGCGGGATGGCATTCAGTATTGAAAACTCTCATATGTGCTTGTCACCTCTCGCAGAAAGCAGTGTCCTTCCCTGTGAAAGCAGTAACATTCAGGTAAGGTGTTTGACTGTTCTGGAGTCCTTTTCCTTGCTTCCTTGGTGTTCGCTAGCCTTTCCTTTGTAAGATTATAGTAAGAAAGAAGATGGGTTTGGGACCTAGCCTTCCCGTGATTAAGACTCCTGGCTTCCACTGTAGGTGGCATGGGTTTGATCCCTGGCCAGCAACTAAGATCAGACATGTCCCGGGTCATGGCCAAAAAAAAAAAGAGAGAGAAATAGGTTAAATGTGAAACCTACAGCATTATATATTATTTTTTTGAGTCAGCACTAGATGATATCAAGAGGGTTGTTTTCTTTGGCCTGGTGATGCATATTTAATAATCATATTCACTGATAATTCTTTGGAGTAGGAAAAGAGAGCAGAAAAGAAATCAAGCTGCTCAGTTTTTACAAACTGCTAGAGTCTGGCAGCCTCTCAGGGTTCACCTTTCTTTCCTGTGGAGCTAGTTTCAAAGGAATTCAGTTTGTGGTGTAGCTTTGTATTCTAAAAATACAATAGTTTTGGGTTTTCTTTTATATGATTTAGGGAGAAGACATAGTTGAGAATAATTTTATGTTTGTTTTTTTTTTGTACTTTTAAAAAATGTGATTTATAACCACCATTTTTCATTTAATCATATAGTTCCAATTTTGTATCAAATATCAGGAAGGCATGATTCATTCGACAAATACAGTTCACAGCTAGGAACTTCCTTTCAGAAAGACATTTGTTTCATTAATTGCCATATTCATTGAGTTGGGAGTTTTGAAAGAACTTTAAAATAGTCAGAAAGGCAATTCTACCTCCCATTTCATAGTAACAATGTCTAACAGTTAAGTAGCTCTTAAAATATGCCAGCCATTATTTCAAGTACTTTACATGTGTTACTTTGTTTAATCTTCACAATAATCCTATGAAATAGCTGTACTGTTGTCCCCATTTTACAGATGAAGAAACTGAGGGTCAGAGAGGATCAGTAAATTGCCTTTGTAGCTAGTAAGTGCTCAAGCCAAGATTCCAATTCTGGCAGTCTGGCTTTAGAGTCCATGTTCTTTAAGTTAATACTGATTCATAATACTTACAGTCTTCCACTGTGCCAGACACTCTCCCAACCTCTTTATACTAATCCATCTAGTCCTCAGAACTGTATAATGCTATAGTGCTGTCAGTTTTGACATGATAAAGTTTAAAACTCATGGAGGGATTTTTAAATGACTCCAAATTACATATACTCGTTTGCTCATATTTAATGCCTATATTGTCTATCCTAACTTCTAGGATTGTTGCTCAGAAAAATACACTAGAATCACCTTTACATATTCCAACTTCTAAATTTGGTTCCTAAATAAAGAAGCAGATCAGGTCAAACTTAGTCTTAAAAGTATTGTTAACTTTTTTGCTCTCTTTTTTTCTTCCTTTCTTTCAGAACTCTTATAGAAGCGCTAGAAAATACTTTTCATGGACATACAAATTAATCATCCAGTCCAACCACCCATTGGGAGCCTGTCTTACTGCTAAATTGCCATCCACTGTCTCCCTGAGTACCTGCAGGGATGTCCCAGCCTGTCTTAGAGGACTTCTCTCTGCATTTACAAGTCTCCTTCCTTAGCAAGCTAGAACATAATTCTTTCAGTCTGTGGTATCTACCAGTCAGTTTCAGTTTTACCTTTTGGGTTTTAGCAGAAAATTTCATAGTTTAAAAATATTTTCATACACCCTTTACTTCCAACCACAGAGGTAGCTCCTGATATTCAAAAATGGCCATGTTTCTCAGGGCCTTTTGACTTGCTTTATTGTGACGGGTTGGCCTCCAGGCATGGTACACAGCTGTATTCCTGGAGTATCCCTTCATCCTGAGAATCTCCTCGACCTCTCCCATGTTCTGTGCCCCGTTCTTCTCTTTCCAGGCTTGCTTCTCACTTGACTGGAACACATTTTCCAGTAGCTTTCTGAGGAAAAGTCCATTTTTCAAGATACTGCACTTCTGCTGATATATCTTTATTCTGTCACATTTGAGAATTTGGAAATAATTGCCCTTCAGACTTTGATGGTGTTGTTTCGTTGATTCTATTTTCAGTGCTGCTGGTGAAAGATCTGAAACCATTTTAATGCTTCATCTTTTTGCACTGGTCTCACTTTAGCCCTCTCTGGAGTAAAGGGTCCTGACATTTCAGTGATTCTTTGGTGTGGGTCCCTTTGCCTCAGTCGTACTGGGCACTCAGTTCCTTATGATCTGTAAACTCTTGCCCTTCACTTCTTGGATCTTTTCTTGAATATTATCTTCAATTTTCACTGTTCTTTTCAGAAGTCCAGCTGATTCTCTAAACAAATCTTTTCACTGTTTTTGTTTTTAACTCCCTTTTGTTCTAATGTTGGGAAAATTTGCTCAACTTTATATAAGAACCCTTCTATTGAGTTTTTATTTCTGCATCTTGAATTTCTAAGCTTTTTTTTTATTGTTGCTTGTTTTGCCCTTGGTATTAGTTCAGAAATCTGTAGCGGGGCTGGCAAAGCATTGCGTGGTCTGGCCTTGGCTTCACCCTCCAGCTTGGTTTCCCTTCCTTCTCTGTTTCGGTCACATTGGCTTTCCAGAGCCTGAAATACCGTGTTGCCTCCCCTGCGGCCTGTGGGGAGTGGCGAGATGACCTGTCGTCTGGTTGGCACACAGTATGCGCTGACATTACTAGTGGTTAGATGGGCGCTGGCGGGGGGCGAGGGAGGGGGTCAGCCACCACGTTACCTTTGGGCACCTGTGATTGTTTCCTTCTTAGAGAGTGGGGCAGACGCCCTGCATACCGTCCTCCCTACGTCACAAGGGTTTTGTTCAGATGGAATGTGACTCCCAGGAGTGAACATGCATCCATCCCTGAAAACTGGAGACATTTTTCTTAAGATGATGATAGAATGGACTTTCTGGGCTATTCTGATGTTGGTGATGGGGGCAAATGTAGCTTTCCCTTAGCTGATCATAGATGGCATATCAGGGGGTTACATTAAGATGACTGCCTTGTGGGTTGTGTTGTTGGGGGCTCAGCACTGTGAGGTTAAGTGCAGTGTGTGCGGTGAGTGGACAGAGGCAGGGGGCCTCAGCTCTTCCTCGCCTCATTCCACACCGTGGAAGTATCCTTCCTGAGCCTCGGTCTCCTCATCTGTGCAGTGACTAGGGTATCACAAGGAAAAGATGAGAATATCACACTGAGTACCATATGGGGCCTGGCACTTGTTTAGGCCCTCACAAAATAAATATTTGTCCTATTTGTACCAAAATTGAAGTTTGCTAGAGTCCCTTTTTTTTCTTTTGCTCTTGGGCTGTAACAGTGTGTTGTAGAATGCTACAATTTTAATTAAAATGAAAAGTTAAGCTAACATCTAGAGCTATTATATATACATGGTATTATTATGAAGGTAAGATTTTTTACTTCAACAATAGGTTAGAGTATAGGACATCTTTTAAAAATGTGTGTTGTTTTGAATCCTCTTAGAGGCAGCATGCCTTTTAGGTAAATTTTATTTAGAGATGCAAGTAAACCTTTAGAGACAAGCTTAGTAAATAAATTGCAAGAAGTTGATTGTAATTTTTATTTTCATCCACCGGGTGTGAGCACAAAGTAACAGAAAAGTATGTTCTTGGTGCCTTGTTCACTGATTTAAAGAAAATTACAAGATGTATTTTATTAGAAGGAATTGTAGTACTACTTTGAAGAACAAACAGTTCTATGTAGAACTACCTTTTATGTTTATATATTGCTTTTAAAATTCAATATAATCAATATTAAATATTACTTGCAGTGTTCAGTTGCGAATGATATATATAAAGTGATTTTAATGTTTTTAAATGGTCTATATTTAATTATACAAGCCATATCTTATATATTATAATAACATTTTATATAAATATTCTAAAATAAATTTACTTAAACATAAAAGTTTCTGAAAATAAATTTTGTGGTTAAGTGAATTAGTTTGCGGTGTTATCTGTGGTGGTTTTTCTCTTTCCTCATTCCTGGCAGATGGATAGTGGCTATAATACACAGAATTGTGGAAGCAATATTATGGATACCGTTGGAGCAGAAAGTTACTGCAAAGAAAGTGATGCACAAACCTTGGAAGTCGAGAATAAATCTCGAGTTTTTAATACAAAGGTATGGAAAAAAATACAGCAAGTTTGAAATGGTTGTAGTTTATAAGTATTTTACTAAATGTGATTATCAGCCTGTTTCTTTCCCCCATTTTTCTTAAAACTCCAGTATCATCTTTATGCCTTATCCTGTCTTCATTTAACAGCAGGAGAAAGTGCTTCAGACCACTTCATTTTCCTAACTCTTCTTCTATGAGGGAGCATAAGATGTTGGGGTTGGCGGGGTGGGGGAGGTAATGCTACTTTGGAAATAGAGCTGAAATCAGTTCCTTTAAGCTACAGGGCAACAGGAGGAGAGGGTGTCAAATAGGAGGGAGGTGGACCTTTTTGCCTAATATTGTCTCAAAGCTAAACATAAAGAGTTTTGATTATTAGAGAGGGAAATAGTACAAGTGAGAGATTACACACCAGTTAAGTACAGGCAAGGGTAAGGACTCTTAAAACCCGAGCCTTCAGAGGTAAGATATATGTATCTAAAAAGCTGAGTATTTATACAAAAGTACACTGTTGACGTGGGCATTCACTGAACCTCCAGGGAGGACAGCTATGACTATGTACAGGAGACCCTCCACATATCTGTCAGTTCCACATCCATTAATGCAGCCAACCGCAGATAAAAAATATTCAAGGGAAAAAAACTCCAGAAAGTTCCAAAAGCAAAACTTGAATTTGCCATGTGCCAGCTGTTTACATGGAACTTATATTGTATTTGCCACTATTTACATAGTATTTATACTGTATTAGGTATTATAAGTAGATTAGAGATAATTTAAAATATATGAGAGGATGTGCATATGTGAATATCAGTAATATGCCATTTCATATAAGGAACTTGACTATCCACAGATTGGGGTATCCTTGGGGGGTCCTAGAACCAATTCCCTGTCCATACTGAGGGACAACTGTATTCATATTTGAAGAATTCCATTATAACTTTAGGCACTAATCAGGAGAATCTGATTTTTATATGCCAATTTAATATGCAGGCCACACTATTTTACCTTTCCTCCATTTTGTCATGTGGTATGGGGGATAGTAGTTGTCCATTTAAATGCAAGCATTAAGATACAGGAAGTACTTCTGTGATACAGAACATTGATTTGTAACAAAATGTCTCTTCACTATCCCTCTGGAGTGCATAAGGAAATTTGCATCTAGGTTTTAAAGACAGTTCATATAATTGTTGTATCCTTGAATGGTCCTGTTTAAACTGAAAATAAGGTATTTCTTTTTTCACAGCAAGATCACTCAATGCAAAGGTGTTGGATGAAAACTTCAAACCTGCCTCAATGCAGCAGTCCTTAGGATACCTCTCTCAGAACCAAAGACTATCACTGGACAGCTCCTCATATTTTTTATGCATGGGATCAATGTGATCATAATTGGGGAAAAAACTGCTTCAACTAATATGCTGAGCTTTTTTCTTTCCCTCCTTAATGTGAAAAATCAAGGGCTTAATTCAGTGACACAGAAACAACAGAAAAGCTCCTGGAACTTTCAACAAGTTACTTCAGTACAGGTTCGATTTTTTATCAATAAATATTTTTATATTGACGTTGAGTGATGTATTTAATAAAAACTTGAGTGATAACTTTGCTTCAGTCCTGCAGGGTCGGTGAACTGCTGCTTAGGCAGCCTTACTGACAGTACTGACTTAGCATTAGTCTGGGAAGGTGTGGAACTGTGAAGGTGCTACGTTTTATTTTACATAAAAGTATGTGAATATGCAGATGAATTCAAATTTGTAACCTTTGTGAAAGGAATAAATCTGATTAAGAAGGGAATTTACAAACTTTGTATTCATGTTCACAGTAGAATGGGTATATAATTTTAGAGGGAAATATTCTTTATCTCTGGAGAATGTATACTCAGATTTTACAAATCACCTTTTAAAAACTGTCTCATTTAAGGAATAATTCACATGCAGCCCTAGGAAATAAAGACCTCCTCTCATTGTGTCACATCCTGCCTTCCTCCTGTCCACCTCGTGAAGTTCCTGCCAGCCTGCAAGGTTTATTTCTTGCCGTGTACCTGGCTCATCCCCCCCCCCCCCCCCCAGTACACTAACCATTAAAGCCGTCAGGCACTAGTTCCCACTGCTGGTTAGTCCTTAGGAAGTCGAGTCCTCAATCACAGGCTTTCGAGTTAATGTGTGTGGCTCAGTCCTGTCCGACTCTGCAGCCACATGGACTGTAGCCTGCCAGGCTCCTGTCAATGTGATTCCCCAGGCAAGAATACTGAAGTGGGCTGCTATTCCCTTCTCCAGGGGGTCATGGAAACTTAAAACAATCATACATAAGAGGAATACTAGATCCCAGGAGTAGGACTTCCTTGGTTGTGCTTTTTTAATAGCACAAGGCAAGAAAAAATGTAGCTGTGATTATAACTTGAATTCAAGTCCCTCCGCTGTCACTTAATTACCCGAAATAGGCTATAAACCTCTATCAGTCTCTTACCTGTTTGTTACATGGGGATGATAGTCTTTATCCAACAGGGCCTTTTAAATGAAATATTTCATTTATGCTGCTTACCGTAAGAAATGGCATTTGAAGCATCTTAGATTATCAAGGAAGAGGCTTCAAGGGTGAAAATAAGGTTTCTGGTCATTTTGAGCTACTCAATAGGGACTAGAGCCTGAATTAGGCCTTCCTTATAAAAGAGGTACAAGAGAAGAAGTCTGGAAAGAGATATATGAGGTCAGTGTAGCCTTGTTTTAACCTGAAACCTCCCTTTTCCTCACCTGTAGGGAGACCACGGCCTATGGGCAAAGAATCTTTAAATGGTTGGGAGAGGCACAGCGTGGATATCAGTTTTGTTAAACACATGAAAATCATGAAATTTAAATTTCCCCGTGTGTAAGTCAGGTTGGAAGGTAGCCATGCTCATTTGTTTACATCAACAGAGAGCAGTCCATGGCTGCCTTCTCGCTGCAACAGCAGAAGGGTAGAGAGACACAAACCACCCGGCTGGTGGAGGCTGACATGACTGGCCTTTATAGACAACGCTCGCTGACCGGCACTCTAGGGGTCAGTTCACTCATGGCTCTTTTCTTCTGACTGAAACAAGTTCTGCCACACTGGATGGATGTTTTCCTCAGTCCCAGGAAATGGGAACAACCATTTTATCAACTTATTGACCAGAGATATATTAGTACATCTTTTGTTACCTGGAATGTTTCAATATTCACTTCCATAACAAATTGCTGGCCACAGGTGGTCATTTCTGCAGAAATCCCTGGGTCAGTAATGTATTTACAATCACTCCGTGCCTGGGTGACTGTACATCTTGTCATTGCTCCCACTTACTACACCTCTGGGTGTGTGCACTAGTCTTCTCCCTCAGTGCCCTGCAAGCTCTGGCAGAGATCGTTTGCTTGACTGGTGACAAGCCTGGTACACTGTCAGTACTTTGGAAATTGAATGAGCAAAGTGAAATGTTTTAGGGTATCTCTATCCCAAAATATTCTTGGAAATACCGACTTTATCATTAATAATCTTTGTGGTTGGCAAAGCAGTTGTCACTGGCACACCAAACAGCAACACTTCAGTCAGACCTCATACAACCCCTCCTTCCTTGCATAATCTGATATATATATATATATATATGCAATTTTATAAGCCCTTTTTATAAGTAACATGCTGTGACATTTAAAGTGCCATCTCTTTCCTTGAATCCCAATGTGTTATTTTCAGGGAGATATCCGAACTGAAGGTCAAGGACTGATGATCATACTTATCTGGTATTTAAAAAAATAACTATTTTCCCAGTCAGATAATATTCTACTTCACCTTCCTTCACCAAATTCCCAGTCACATCTGTTTCAGTTCAGTCGCTCAGTTGTGTCCGACTCTTTGCGACCCCATGAATCACAGCACGCCAGGCCTCCCTGTCCATCAGCAACTCCCGGAGTTTACCCAAACTCATGTCCATCGAGTTGGTGATGCCATCTAGCCATCTCACCCTCTGTCGTCCCCTTCTCCTCCTGCCCCCAATCCCTCCCAGGATCAGGGTCTTTTCAAATGAGTCAAGTCTTCGCATCAGGTGGCCAAAGTATTGGAGTTTCAGCTTCAACATCAGTCCTTCCAATGAACACCCAGGACTAATCTCCTTTAGGATGGACTGGTTGGATCTCCTTGCAGTCCAAGGGACTCTCAAGAGTCTTCTCCAACACCACAGTTCAAAAGCATCAATTCTTCGGCACTCAGCTTTCTTCACAGTCCAACTCTCACATCCATACATGACCACTGGAAAAACCATAGCCTTGACCAGACGGACCTTTGTTGGCAAAGTAATATCTCTGCTTTTTAATATGCTGTCTAGGTTGGTCATAACTTTCCTTCCAAGGAGTAAGCGTCTTTTAATTTAACGGCTGCAGTCACCATCTGCACATATGTTTCAGTTCAGTCAGTTCAGTCGCTCAGTCGTGTCTGACTCTCTGTGACCCCATGAACCGCAGCCCGCCAGGCCTCCCTGTCCATCCCCAACCCAGGAGCTGACTCAGACTCATGCTCATGGAGTCGGTGATGCCACCCAGCCATCTCACCCTCTGTCGTCCCCTCCTCCTCCTGCCCCCAACCCCTCCCAGCATCAGGGTCTTTTCCAATGAGTCAACTCTTCGCATCAGGTGGCCAAAGTACTGGAGTTCAAGCTTCAGCATCAGTCCTTCCAATGAACACCCAGGACTGATCTCCTTTAGGATGGACTGGTTGGATCTCCTTGCAGTCCAAGGGACTCTCAGGAGTCTTCTCCAACATCACAGTTCAAAAGCACATCTGTTTAGGGACCACTAATAAAATGCAGGAGGTTTTTAATAGTAGAGGAACACTATGTAAGTTGTGGCCATCATGTGCAAGTTGCTCATGTTCGACTCATCGTGACCCTTCCCCCACCACTCCCCACCGCACTGACTGTAGCCCACCAGGCTCCTCTGTCCATGGGACTTCCCAGGCAAGAATACTGGAGTGGGTTGCCATTTCCTCCTCAAGGGGATCTTCCCAACCCGGGGACTGAACGCATGTCTCTTTGAGTCTCCTGCATTGGCAGGCAGATTCTTTACTACTATGCCACCTGGGACGCCCTAACATGAGGTAAATTAAAGATGGCAGAGGAAATTACAGGCTGAATTCCCTGACAGCTCTTGACTTCACTGTCTTGAAATCTAAAAATTGCCATCTAATACAGTGACAGCTTTCAAGACTTAGATTGTTCCTTGCTTCTAAAAATGTTATATTTTCTCCATAGGAAAATTAGTTTTTTTCTGTCAATAGTAAATAATCAAATTATGCAAGACTCATCTCCTCTTCAGTGAGCAAGTGAGTCCTCCCTTTCAGAGATCTTCACAGATCCCTCAGTTGCTATCCTGCCACTATATAAGTGATGGTTATTCAATTGAGTTTTTCTGCATAAATAGTTCTTTAATCCTGAAAGGAAGCAGTATGATGGGACAGACACAGTCAACAGTTCAATAAAAATGCAAATTTTAAAAATTATTAAAATGTACTTAGAAGTAACAAACTGTATCAGACACTTCTTAGGTTTACAAGTGTTCTCTCAAGATTCTTTTTGTTTTAAAGGAAACCAATCCTTGAAGTTTTTTTGTTGTTGTTGACTGTAGCTATTTTTGAAGCTTCTTCTTCTTTCTCTCTGGTTCATTAATGTCCATGTTTGAAGCATCAGCAGAAACGCTTATTCCTGGTATCTAAAGTAATGCAAAATGGGAAGAACAGGTGAGTAAAAGCGTAACATAAGGAAGAAACCTCAATCTAATCTTCCTCTTCTTCACTGACACTTTGAGGTTCAAAAAGATGGAGGGATGGTGGAGGGAAGGGGAAACAGTAGGTTTTCCACACAATGTACGTATGTATGTATATCACACGCAAAGGAATAGTGGTTCAGAATGTTAACAGCAGACATGATCTCAACAGACAGAAGCCTGTCACTTGGGAAGAGTGTGTTTAGCCGTAAGACATTCAGGTTCTCCTACTGAGAGCCGCTGTCAGCCTTACAGGCCGCAGGTGTGGTGGGGGCAGAACCAAGGTTAAGATCCAATGTCTTAGGGTGAATCACACTTTAAACTGCTTTTCAAAAGTGCAGATTTCAAAACGTAAAAATGAAGAAGAACTAGGCAGATCTCAGGATTCCATTTGTGGAACCAAGGAACTCAGAAGCAGCCCAGGTGCCTGGGTTCCCGCAGCCTAGGGTAATCAGTGAGAAAACAGGATTTCCTCTGTAGATACCTGTCCTGCACACAACTTTTAAGATTCTATAACTAAACAGAAATACCTCAGGACTGTATCACTCATTTCACAAAATATGTACTGTTTATTCCACCACAACATGAACAGTGTAAGTCTGGTCTTACCTGTGGTTCTACCAGGGACATTCGGATTTTCTGATGCTGAAGATTAGATGAGTCTAACATGATTTTCACTTTAACTTTATCAAATACATGAAATACTGTATCTTCTATTTTAAGTGATGGTATCTAAACAAAACACATTTTACTATTTTTAATTGCTTTCTTCCACTTGAGGCTTGGTTCTAATTCTTTATAATTTATCTTCCAAATTAAAAGTTTAAGTTTAAAAATAACTTCAATATTTAATAAGCACCTCAGTGTTTAACATAACCAAAACCTCTAATCTAACACCCTCACATACAAATGACCTATTTATGTGCACACTTCTCCCTTTCACTCTGTGGTTCCAATATATTATTCATCAATTGCAGGATTCTCAACCCTTTAATTAGCAAATTGTTGGTCTTGTACAGGGGCACACAGGTAATTGGTCAGAATTTGTTTTGTACTTCTACTAAAGTCAGGGAAGTAGGGAGTGTGTCAGGTAAAACACACTGGGAACTGGATGAAAAAATTCCCTTCTTGGGGCTATCAACAGACATTTATGCCTTTACTTTAATCCATTTGTCCACCAGGAACAAAGCATAATTCAAGTTTTCCTTAGAAGGGAAAACTTTATAGGGTAGAAAGAAATTAATAACTTTTGTATAGGAGAACATATACTGAGGTGAAAAGTTGTGAGTAAAACACTAAGCTTAGTAGGCATAAAATTCTGTAGGGTACAAAAATAATTTTACCAGTTAGAGTACCACTTGCAACCTACTGAAGACAGTGTTCCCCACTCCCACCAAAAGAAAAACCCCAAAATAAAACCATCAGAAATACTGTACCTCATCATCATATATAAGCCGTGGCTTTGGTTTGTCCTTTTCTTCAAAAAACACTGTACCTTCTAAACCATACTTTGGAATTAATACCACAATAGCATTCTTTCTTACAAACAGAATATAAGCTTCTTCACTTACTATTCCTTTGCTTTTGAAAAATAACTGTAAAAGAGCAGACAACCTTATTAAAGATTACCTTAAAGTATTTTGAAGTTAAGAAAAAAAAAATTCTGCAGTCAAATTAAAAGTGAACAAAACTTCATTTCTGCTAACATTAGTGACAGAAGGCAAATACCTGGGTATGAAAAGCCACAGATGCACGCTGAGCATACTGAGCCATTTTGTGCCGGAAATTGAGATTTTTACATAAATCTGCAAGCTTGTGTTTGTCGGTCAACTCTGGATAAGTACAGTCAGCTCCGATAGCCACAGCCAACAACCGATGAACAATGATGTCTGCATATCTAGACACATAAAGAAAAAATAAGAATCATGCCATATTAGCATTTAAATATCCTTTTACAGTTCAAAATATTTTCTATCTCTCATTTGTTAAGGAGAAAAAGTACCTTCGGATGGGTGAAGTAAAATGTGTGTATATTGGGGATGCTAAGCCATAGTGATGAAAATCATTGTCCATTCCAGAGCAGAAGTAAACAGCTTGCATCATACAGCGAGTTGCTAATATTCTTAACAGCGTGTTTAGATAAGGGAAAATAGGTGAATCTGCCCGGTCCAAAGAGTCAGCTAAAGCCTTGGCTGTATCAGTTTTAATTTCCAAATTCTGTGAATAAAGAACAGGGAAAAGTGTTAGTTGCTCAGTTGTGTCCAAGTCTTTGGGACCCCATGGACTATAGCCTGCCAGGTTCCTCTGTCCATGGAATTCTCCAGCAAGAATGCTGGAGTGGGTAGTCATTCCCTTCTCCATAGGATCTTTCTGACCCAGGGATCACACCTGGTCTCCTGCATTGCAGGCAGATTCTTTACCATATGAGCCACCAGGGAAGCCCAAAGAATAGGGGAAAAGGATCAAATTAAACATTTTAAAATCAGTACCAGCCATGTCTTCAAAACATAACTTATCAGGCTGAAAAAGTATGGTGTCTTCTGACCAGGTGATAAGTGTTTATGCCTCTTATCCTTACCTAGGAGAACTGAAAATAAATTTAGTAAAAGTCATAGTGGTTTTGTGTAGCATCAAACCTTAAATTTTTCTGAATTCATTTGAAGGTACTGAAGTACCAACATTCTCAAGAAGTTTCAAGGGGGAGAGAATAGTGGGAGCAGCAGTGCTACCTCTCCAAGTCCAGCTGTACTTGCCTAATCTTTGCTGGGGTAGAAAAACATCAAAGCAGATCTGGTTCCGTTTCCACATGTTGGGATTTTCTCTACAGACCGTTTTCCTCCATTCAGTGTAGAAGTGAAGGCCAGAGGCATTGGTGACTACAGCTCAACATGATGATACAGCAGTTAACTGCCTATTCTACTTTGTGAGATGAGGCAAAAATACATAAACTTCTTCCTCTACCCAGGTCACACAAAGAAACAGGACAATAAGAGAAAATTCTCCAATTTACAGAGTAAGCCTTGGAGGAGAGAAGCTGATACTGTTCTAATGGATACAATAGGAGCCGGCCCACCATAAAGGTCTGAAAAATGAGAAACCAGCATCCTCCTGTTAGAATAATGCTCTGAGATCCAACACCCCTTCTTCCCTCTCTTCCGGACAGGAAAGATGTGGCCTGAGTAAGTGACCCAAAGAAAACCAATGTAAGCCATAGTCACCCCAAAAGCGGGGGTAATCATGTCTAAATAAAAGTCTACTAACCAGAGGCAGGGGGTATAAGGGGCTGAGGAAATGGGTTCCCCTTTCTATGTTTTTCCTTTTTTTTATGTTTGCAAAAATGGACTCCTTTCTTAGGGATGTGAAATAAAGAGGACTGAAGTGAGTTGAAGATAAAGAGGAAAAAAAATAACTAAGTCTTAAGAGGTCGGCAGTTCAGAGGAGACATGAAGTAACACAGGCATGAAGAAAATGCGTAAAAGCACAGAGAGATGGAAAAGTTTACTATGTTCAGGATATTATAAATAACATAGTTTGGAACATCTGGCTTTAGTATAGGGCAAATGATTTCAATGTGTGAAGAGATGACCATACCCAAGTTAGATGATTTCTTTAATGAAAAGAATTACTGGCACATTTTTGCATCAAGAAACAGCAAAATTTTTATGGAAATGTGACTATAGATTATTCAGTGCAAACACTACATCACAACATGAATACAGATGATGTTTCTAGCTATGGAACCATACCTTGGATTTAGCTGCCTTAACAAGAATTTCGTAATTTGATGGAGGAGGAGCAGGATGTTTTCGAAGCAGAGCATGCTCAGAAAACTCTTCATGAATTTTTTTTGCAACAGAGATATTGGCAAGTAACATAAATTCTTCCACCATGGAATTTGTTTCTCTGCCAAATGAAAAGACATTAAATAAGGAAAAAGAATGAGACTTCTATATATCATTCACAAGTTATTTTTTCTGTCAATGAGATAATGAAAATTCCTATGCAAACATTCATGTGTGTATACACATGCGTAGTTTTAAGAACTAAACATCCCTTTCATTTCTCAGTTACTATGCTAACAAATCTCTTACAATTCACCTACTGCATGAGTAAATCTTATGCTAAAGGATATTTTACAAGTGGCATTAAAAAACAGAAGCTTTACTAACTCTAGTAACATGTAAAATCTAAATCGTAAGTATTTTCACCTCTTTACACTGAGTCCAAAGAGATTTTTATTTAATTCTGTATCTACAGAAATACAGTTTTCTAAGAATTAAGAGCTATTTAGGTCATATCAATATTGGCTTAAAAAAAAATGGAAACGTTCACCAATAAATCCCCCAAATCACAAGATATTTAAAATAGTTATTTTGGGTGCTTATTATGTCCCAGGCATTGTGCTATAAGTGCTGTTTACATTGTAGTATGTGCGCATGATGAATATAGGTATTAGTCCTATTTTGTAGATGAGAAAACTAAAGATGTGTAACATTAATCTCTCGCTAAAGGTCAGACTTACTAGTGTAACAGGATCTGGGCCCATTATGACCTGACTTCAAAACTCAACCAATTTGATACTGTTTTTCATCAAACACAGTAAATGATTTGTGATCTGTTGTTTTTGTAATAATTTTATTTATGTGTTTGGTCACACTGGGTCCTCATTGCTGTGAGCAGGTTTTCTCTAGCTGCAATGAGTGGCGGTTATTCTTTGTTGTGGTGCACAAGCTCCTCGTTGTGGTGTCTTCTCTTATTGCAGAGTATGGGCTCTAGGGTGGGCAGGCTTCAGCAGTTGTGGCCTGCAGGCTCTAAAGCACAGGCTCAGCAGTTGTGGAACATGGGCTTAGTTGCTCCAAGGCATGTGGAATCTTCTTCCCAGACCAGGGATCGAACCCATGCCCCCGGAACTGGCAGGCAGATTCTTAACCACTAGATCACCAGGTAAGTCCCTGTGTTCTGTTTAATAGGCTTTCTCCCAAGATACTGAACATGCATTATTAATCTGTCACTCATGTTTCCTTCTTTAACAACATAACTTCTTGACAAGACCCCTGAAGTATATTAATTGTTTTTTTTTTTAATTAGGAAGACCTCCAAACATGTCTTTAAAACTATGGGGACAATCTCTTAGAAATGTGGTTTTTATTCTTGGTAAGAAGAAATGGGTGATATTCTACTTTGGTAAAACAAGATTCAAGATTTTCCTCAAAAGAGCCCTTGGTAGTGGATGTTCCTACTAACATTAGACTTATTTGCATAGTTCACCCAAAGGTGTTTTTAAATTGTAGCTCTAAAGCTGTAAAGCACACCCTGGTCCTAACTAACAAACTTGAGTATAATCCCATTTTTAATCCCTGGTCATCCGCTAGAAAAATGTAAACGCATGCTTAATTTCAGAATCACCTTATATAATAGGTATAGAAAGAGGCCCAACTCTGACTTAATCAAAATCAGCCTTGCCTCAGGGACCGAACCCAGGTCTCCTGCATTGCAGGCAGATTCTTTACCATTTGAGCCACCAGGCAAGCCCTTGCCTCCTAAACCTTAACCCAAATCAATAAAACAATAACAAGAATTAACCTCTGACTGTTCTTCACAACACCCTATGAGTTTGTACCACTACCAATTCTATTTTACTTACAAATAAATCGAGGTGTAAAGAGGTCAAATAATTTGTCTGGAGTCATTGGCAGAAATGGGATCCAAATTGAGGCAGTGTGACTTCACATTCCAGGGTTTTGGCCTAGGTCTGTCCTATCACAATATATTCTCTATTAAATACTTAAGAAATTAAGGAGGGCAATCCTCTTTTACTTACCGTAACTATTACTAGTCAAGTTCTAATACACCACACGTTAAGACAAATGAAGCTGGCAAGTTTTCTTCTATAATACAAATAAGGTATTTGAGTTTTATATGAGACTAGAAACTAAAATCATGTTTATTTTTCTCTACAGAAATCATAACTCCACTAAAACAGATATTTGGGAGTACAAACGTTTTATTAATATATACACTAGTTGCTGCTGCTGCTAAATCTCTTCAGTTGTGTCCGACTCTGTGTGACCCCATAGACGGCAGCCCACCAGGCGCCCCCGTCCCTGGGATTCTCCAGGCAAGAACCCTGGAAGTGGGTTATCATTTTCTTCTCCAATGCATGAAAGATATTATATTAAAATAAAAATCTTACCAACTACCCATCAAAAAAATTACATACCTGAGTTCCTTGGTCTGCAGATCTATAGGATCATGAGTTTCACTGTCCATGTGGAATCGAACTTCTGGAGAAGAAAGAGTCAAAGCCCTAAATAAAATAAGGAGGTGAATCAGTTCTGTGAGCAGTAATAGATAGACTCTGGAAGTGACTCTTAAAACAGAAATGATTAAAGCAAGTGTTGACAGTTTCTCTTTTGGAAGCTTTATGACCACCTGCTAACTTTCATGTTCCTTTATATTTTCACAGATGGCCTAATAGTTTACACTTCTAAAATCCATTTTAAAAGGCTGGACAACAACAATGTAACAAAATGAGTCCTTATGTTTCTCAGGATAAAGAATGTCTTCTGTACCCAAAATGAGAGGGTTTGATCAGTTTCATAAATAAAGAATGCAATCAATTGTATTTTATTTACTACAGGAGACAATGTATTAGGGTGACCGATGGTGGAAAAAGGCAAAAGGGAAGCTGCCCTGGTCAAATGAGTAACACCAAAAGATCCTCAGTTCAAAAGTATCTTCCACATACACTCAACCAGTTAATGAGAAGACTGATAAACCACAACTCACGTTACAGATACTGATGGCTACTGGTATCCCAGTACTACGTGTCAGATAACACACCAGGCTAAGTGCTTTACATGCACAGCTCAATTAAAGATTTGGCAAGTTCTTCTTTGAAAAGTAAATTCCCACAAGGCAAGCAAAATGTGTTTCTACACACCATGAACCTATCTGCATCCGGTCAGCTCCAAATCAACCAAAACCTAAGAATTTCATTGAGGCGGGGTAACTTTGGACAATTACAAAGAAGGGGAAAAGATGAGTTGGGGCAAGTGGGATTCCAAGTCCTTTTTTCCCCGACTCACCTTTACTGCAAGAACTATAGAAGGAATACTAGAGAGGGAATCTGACAAATATGCCTTTCTTTTCATGACAAATAACTCGAGAAATACAACAAGGTTCTACACTACAATTAATGTGTTAATTAATACAGCTTGACCTAAAGAGCAAGGTATACTGACCATATTTTGATCATTATTTCTTCACAGAACATTTAAAACATAATGCTTATCCTTTAAGATAGACATATGACAGATATAATTTAAGACAAAACGTATCCTTTAAGAAGGTGAAAGGTAACCATTCTTTTTAACTGATTGCTTTCTCTATTCACCCTAAGACTGAGAAGACTCAATGATAGGTTTTACCAGTATATGAGTATCTACTTTCAAAACTAGAAGTACACAGTGTTTTTCAAATTAAATAAATAGCTTTTCTGTCCTAATCACAATCTACATAGATACAAATCTACATCTCTTACTTTAAAACTGCCAAAATAGTATTAATTGGTTTTATTCACTTTGCTTTTACAACAAACTTTCTTCTGATACCTGGCATACTATAAACTTTCAATAAATGAATATGATGAAAAATGTGTTGTTTTGCATTACAAAAGAAATCTAATTATAGTCATCTTATTTACATCTTAATGACAAATTTGAGCAATAAAGTTTTCACTGGGTTTTACTTCATCCAAATTATCCTTTCAATTTCTTTTCAAATCAGCTTCAAGTTTAGTATTTAGGATCATAAGAAAATTCCCAGGAAACTGAAATATGAGTAGAGTTAGGTAGGGGTGGCTCAGCATAAACACCTAGAACACCACTGTCCAATGGAACGTCCTGCAGGGATGAAAATGGCCTCAATCCACCCTATCCAATATGGTAGCCATCAGCCTACATGTGGCTCCTGAGCACTTGGAATATGGCTAGTGTGACTCAGGAACTGAATTTTTTTAATCTTCTTGAATTTTAGCTTTAATAGGCACATCTTATGAAAACAGCAGAGATCTAGAGTTTGCACTACCCAACAAAACCACTTTCAGTAACCACTGTGACTCCATTGTGGATGGGCATGGGCATCCAGAGACCAACATATGAAAGGCTCAAGGCTTTACTCTGACAGTTGATGATGTCAAGAATCAAATTTCTTCTGACTACTTCAACAGATTTGGGTACGTGGATATTCCTTAAAATTCCTTTGCAGTCAGGCAAATGCAATGATATATAACAGCTAAAAGAAGTGAATCTGCCACTAGTGATCAGATATTTCGTAAGACTGCTTCAATGTAACCCCTAATCATTTAAAAACTGAAGGTGTTGGATTAAACATGCTCTAAAAATCTCTTCCAACTCTAAGTGCAAGAAGGACTTCATTTGTCTTTATTGAAACATCTGAAAAACAATGTTCAGTCTTGAAATTCATTGCTAATTAAAATCAGGAACAAGTCATAGAAAAGTCTCAAGAAGATCTTCCCTTCCTACAATTTCTTCAAGATCTTTAACTCAGACATATCAAGGTCTGCAACATAACAGAACTCCTAAACAAACTTCAGTCCAGAATCAAGTTGCTAATATTTAAAAAGATAGCTAGAAGAAACAGAATATACCTACTTAAGAGTCCCTACTCAGCCTATTAAATAATTCATCATTGTCCATGATAAACACTTCATAAAGAATTCACAAGTTATCGTAACAGCAGGATAGGTGAATTAAAATAAATCTTAGTATTTTTGAAATGTACCCTTTTTCAATTCTTCTTTTTTTCAAAATTTTAGCTAGTTTATTTAGTCCACGGAGACTAGTAGTAATATTATCGTTCATGGCTGCTGAATCAATTCTCATCTGAGCTTCAGCATATGTAAGGGAAGCCTAAAAAAAGAAACTATATATTAATACAAATGCTTATAAAAATCTGGTTTACTTTTGAAAGTTTATGTTTCCACTATAAAATATCCATGATTTCAGAAAACCTAAAATCAATAACAAAAGAGATTCCTAGTTATAATATTTATATTCCACACCAATGATTTCTGGTTCATTAACTTTTATCTGATGCATTACACAACATAAGCAAACTTACATTAAAACAAAATAAAATGGTAGAACTGTTAAACGCTCATTTCTTTCATTGCTCTTTTAATTCATAAATACTTAGGAAAAATTAAAATAAGATAAAAGGAAGGTTAGATTATTCTTTGATAACGACTGTAAAGTGAAATCATTTCCAGATGACCAGTACTTCCTTACACACAGCAAATAATAAAACTGTACAAGTCCAGACATCATGTTTTGTAGGAAATCTACTAAATACCCCAAATTAAATATTTAATCCACAAACTCGAAAGTCATAGTAGAAAAGATTAATTTCCAGTTACAATCCAAATAAACAGCTTTCTGCTCTGCTCCTTTATTTCCCTCCTCATGGAAAAATGCTGTTTTTTAGCCTTTTTTTTTAAATAGTTTTATGAGTAAAAATCAGGAATAGTAAAAAAGAGTTAGGTGATACAGATCGGGACAGATTCTTGGGAGAACCAACTTATCCACTAGGAGCTAAGTGTTCCTTGTCTAAAAATGTTTTATGTTACATGTTTACTAAGTTTTTTTCATATAAAATTTTGCTACACTAACCAACTTTGGAAGAATTATAAACTCACCTTATTTAAAAATACAGATCTAGGAAAATTTAAATCATTCACACATGACTCCTTGTCAGTTTCACACTAAGCTTTATTTCCAACCACTAGCTAATCAGAAAAGAATGGTGTTTAAAGGAGAGAAAAAGCAGGTAAACTTAGAAAATAGATCACTGGGAAAAGAGGGTTTCCACCTCCCAGAATATTGGAAATAAAAGCAAAAATAAACAAATGGGACCTAATGAAACTTAAAAGCTTTTGCACAACAAAGGAAACTATAAGCAAGGTGAAAAGACAGCCTTCAGAATGGGAGAAAATAATAGCAAATGAAGAAACAGACAAAGGATTAACCTCAAAAATACACAAGCAACTCCTGCAGCTCAATTCCAGAAAAATAAATGACCCAATCAAAAAATGGGCCAAAGAACTAAATAGACATTTCTCCAAAGGAGACATACATATGGCTAACAAACACATGAAAAGATGCTCAGCATCACTCATTATCAGATAAATGCAAATCAAAACCTCAATGAGGTACCATTACACACCAGTCAGGATGGCTGCTATCCAAAAGTCTACAAGCAATAAATGCTGGAGAGGGTGTGGAGAAAAGGGAACCCTCTTACACTGTTGGTGGGAATGCAAACTAGTACAGCCACTATGGAGAACAGTGTGGAGATTCCTTAAAAAACTGGAAATAGAACTGCCATATGACCCAGCAATCCCACTTCTGGGCATACACACCAAGGAAACCACATCTGAAAGAGACACGTGCACCCCAATGTTCACCGGAGCACTGTTTATAATAGCCAGGACATGGAAGCAACCTAGATGCCCATCAACAGACAAATGGATAAGGAAGCTGTGGTACATATACACCATGGACTATTACTCAGCCATTAAAAAGAATTCATTTGAGTTGGTTCTAATGAGATGGATGAAACTGGAGCTCATTCTACAGAGTGAAGTAAGCCAGAAAGATAAAGTATACCAATACAGTATACTAACGCATATATATGGAATTTAAAAAGATGGTAATGATAACCTTATATGCAAAACAGAAAAAGAGACACAGATGTACAGAACAGACTTTTAGACTCTGGGAGAAGGCGAGCGTGGGATGTTCTGAGAGAACAACATTGAAACAAGTATACTATCAAGGGTGAAACAGATCACCAGCCCAGGTTGGATGCATGAGACAAGTACTTAGGGCTGGTGCACTGGGAAGACCCAGAGGGATGGGATGGGGAGGGAGGCGGGAGGGGGGATCGGGATGGGGAACACATGTAAATCCATGGCTGATTCATGTCAATGTATGGCAAAAACCACTACAATAAAAAATTTAAAAATAAATAAATAAATAAATAAAATTAACCAGGAACTAAGAAAATAAAATAAAATTTAAATTTTGTATCAGAGGGAAAAAAAAAAAAGAGGGTTTCGCAGACATCAGAGGAAGATTCAGAGCAAAATGAGAACATAAGGAAATTGGATGAAAGGTACAAAAGAAGGAAAGGAGTGAGAAATGTAATCTGGCTCCATTCTGTTTGACCATCAATTTCAGACTAGTTCTACTAGAATTCAACTGTGGCTTATATCATTTCAGTGAAAAAATGTGAGGAGCAAGAAGATGGTTTACACACCATCTTTTAAAATACTAACCAGTTATAAATTGGGATAACTTCAAATACTGGAGTTCCTACATTAGGGCTAAAAGAATCTACTTGGTCACCTAAGCATACAGGCTTTCTAAGTTTTTGAAGACAGAAAAATTGCCACATCAACTCATCTCTGCTGCTGCTGCTAAGTCGCTTCAGTCGTGTCGGACTCTGTGCGACCCCACAGACGGCAGCCCACCAGGCTCCCCCGTCCCTGGGATTCTCTAGGCAAGAACACTGCAGTGGGCTGCCATTGCCTTCTCTGAAACTCATTTCTAGATAACATCAAAAATTAAGCAGATAACTGAAAACAACAAGATTTTGTGGCAACACTGGGGAAGAACTTCTTATTAACAAGCCTAACTTTTTCAGGACAATCTAGACCATTGTTAAAAGTAAAAAAGATGTGCAACATGAAATATTAAACATGAAACCAACCTTAGAATTAATGACACTTTTGGTAAACCTCGTTTTTAAGATTTCAGCATTGTGATTCATTTCCCAAATACATGAAAATGCCAACCTATGGAGAAAAGTAAGACAGTATTCATTAAAGGGAATCAGTTAAAGTAGTAAATACTATGTTTTTATGAAGAAGCGTGCATAAATACCTGTCAACGTTAGATCTCAGGGAACATAAGTTAGAGCTAAGCAACTCTGGAACCATGTCAATCCTCTGAAACAGATAAAATAAGAGTAGCAGATTATTGAGCTATAGCCATACATTTACTTGAGGTTCTATTCTCAAATAACATTGATGTTCGGGGCGGGGTGGGGGGAAGCCCTTTGTAAATAGAATTGAGACAAGGTTAAATGTAAAAAAAAGTCTATTTCTAGAGAAGTAGCTACATACAGTTTTCATAAGAGGGAAGCAGCGGGCTTCCCTGATAGCTCAGTTGGTAAAGAATCCGCCTACAATGCAGGAGACCCTGGTTCAATTCCTGGGTTGGGAAGATCCCCTGGAGAAGGGAAAGGCTACCCACTCCAGTATTCTGGCCTAGATAATTCCACGGACTGTATAGCCCATGGGGTTGCAAAGAGTGGGACAACGACTGAGTGACTTAAAAAAAAAGCAATGACAGAAAACTGGATTTCATGTCAGTGGTAAGTTCTCTACACTACCCACCTAGCTGAGCCCTGAACGTCTGAAATCTCTGCTCTGTACAAAATGTTTGTACTAGATAACAGACACAAGCCCTAATAACTCTACAACGGGACCTTCCTCCAATGCTTCACACCAACTCCATGGTGTTTTCAACATCCTTAAAAAAGAGAAACAATGAATTCTTATGGAATTCTACTCTCACAATTTTTCTCTAAGTTTCTGGGAGCACACTTAATGAAGAAGAAATAGTAATTGTGACAGAACAGATCAAAGACAAGTTAACACTTCACAACAACTTATATCAACTACATCTACTTGTTATTTGGCTAAGTAACAAAAACCACTGCAATATTTTCACTGATTTAAGGTCGCCTTATTCTATGTATGTCTTTTAGCTAATTCATATACTATTCCACTGTTTCGGAATCCAAAAGTGCCCATGATTATGACAAACTACACAATTAACAAAGTGATTACTTATATTTCATTAAATACTGAGGCTCTCCCTTCCTCAGCAAACACCTCAGATGACTTTATTAAGAATAAAACAGACAATAGAAAAGATGTATCAAAATTCCACTTTAAATTTACCACATTTACCTTTTCACAAAGATATACAGTTGTTCCCCTTCTAGCTGACTCTTGATCCAAAGCATTTCCTGGCCTAATAAAATGGCTAACATCAGCAATATGAACACCAACCTTAAAAAGATAAAAAAGATGTCAACATGCTTAACTGGGTAGTACTAAAGGAATTCTAATGAGAAGAAATTCAGCTAAAAGGAAAAAAGACGTCAGTCACAGTTACCATTTCAGCTTTTTCATGGCCATGAGTCTCTGCAGCTACAAGACTCTACCTGACATGAATAACTCATGAATAATTCTACAATGGGTAAAAAGAAAATTAATTCAAGACCAGAACTATTTTTGAATAGAATGTCATCGTAATTACAAATACCTCCAAATTTCCATTTTCAAGTTCTCTACAATGGAGAGCATCATCTATATCAGTACATCCTGGGGGGTCCACACTACACACACACAGATGTCTCAGGTCTTCTCGGTTTTTCATGTCCTAAAAAATGCCATATTATTGAAAAATAAAAAACAATTTTGATGGTACAGATGTAACACAGCTCTATAAAATCAACAATAATTATAATAAATAAAAGTGGCTTTATTTCTCAGTGATAACAACACTTCATGATTTATAATTTGTGAACCCCTTGCCTTTGGAAAATGTGATATCACCCAGTGTCTGTCCCCTAGAAAACTCTGTCTTTTAGTAAAGTAAATGATTTTCATGATAACCTGAGCATTCTGTAGCAAACTAAATGCAAGGGAGGAGGGGAATAAGGTTTCTACATGGTTTTTAAAAGACACATACAGAAATCAAATAAAACTAGTAGGTCAGATACAGTAATTCATAGTCACAGAATTCTTTTCAACGTACCTTCTCAGTGATGCTCCAGGGCATCTTTGGTAGAAAGCTAAGAACAGCCTGTGAAAAAGCCTGATGGGGAACATCATGCTCAAGTAACAAAACTTCTGTTTCAGTCTCTTTGTCTCCAACTTCACCTAAATTTTTTACAAAGTGTCCCTAAAACCAAAAAGTATTGTAAGAACAGTGCATTTTACAGCTTTCTGTTTATTAAATTAATTTGTATTATCACACTAAATGGTTGAACATTTTCCATGACCACTTAAGTATTTCTAAATTTTCTCCACAATTCTTAAGAATGACCACTAGGTAAATTAAAGCTAAAAATGACAAGACTTCTCAAGTGATTTATGGTGGAGACCTTCTGAGAGTTCAGTTCTCACATAACAAGGTCTCTGTTTAGTTCCTATTATCTCTTAAGTTTAAAAGTTGCTTCAAATATCTTAGCTTCAAAATTTGTTTATTAGAATCTACTTAGGTCTCAAACACTAATTTTGTAGTCAGTGTCACCAAAAATTACTTGTTAGTAAGTCTGAATAAAATTAACCAAATGATTTACATTGGAATTTCCTAGGATTAATTTTCAGATTGGATGTACTACTTAATTCTCCTAAATTTCAGCATGCATTTTATATAAAGACAGATTCTATTTTCAGTAAAAGAAGCAACTTTATTCCTAAAGTTTTAGTTAAACATTCTAACATAAAATTATTAATTCAAGCTTACATTTGGATATCTGGAATTTCTTGGCCAACCATCAACAGCAACAATAATTCTCCGTCCTTCTAATGTAGAGGCCTGTCTGGTTTCTATTCGAATTCTAGGGATTCTCTTATCAGCAGGAGTAAAGAGATGTCTTCTTGACTACAGAATATTAGGAAAAAAGAATTTACACACAAAAGGCTGGGGATGGGGGCAAGGTGAGGGCTCTAAATTCTATTCAATGTACATCATTTTCCATTACACAGCAACATGCTCTTTACTCACCTCCTTAATATCAGACTTGGAAAGCATGCCACAATATGGTCTCCAGTTCCTTTTTATTATCCCAACAACTCTACCTGTAGGCTTTAACATTTTTTCATTTACAGCAGTCTTAAGCTGAGATGTAAAAATAAAAGTAAAAACTTTCAGTTATCTGTCCTGTGAGGGTAATGAGACAATTTCCCTTCAGAATTAGAATACAGACACTAATACTTTTTCAGGCAGTAAATTATGACATAAAACTATGGAATTTTGATGTTTCAAGATTCTAGGCAAGAGCATGCCAAACAAAACCACAAAAATAGTTCCATAATAAAGCACTACAAAAAAAAAAAAAAATCAAAAAGAGAAAACTGAATAAACATGTGAGACCGCAACTCTCCAGTTTTAATGTGAGGATTTACTGACACACACAGACGCACACACGCTCATACACAGGTCTGGTAATTAATAGGATTTTAGTAGTAGTTTCCAGCAATGAGCAGAGTGGTACTTATTTACTCGTATTAAAAAAAGAGATGTATCTTTAAATGCTTATCTTATTCAAAATATAAACCCAAATAAATAATAGTTCTTACTAGAAATAGCAAAAGAACCCTATGGTATTTTCACCTCTAATACTCTCCTGTGGCCTGGACCTTGTCAAGATAGTGTTATAGTAAGACACTTAAGTAGTGATTATAATTCATATAGAGAGAAGAACTACTAATGTTCTGTGAATTCCAACTACTTGTATCATTCTTACAATTCTAAAATGGAAAAATACCTATCAGGTAGACTTTAGGTCATAAAAAACAACGGAAAGCATTTTCTTCATAATAAATATGGTAACAGAGAAGGAATTATTAAACAGACCTATTTTTAAGGGCCTAGAAGTACATCTACTATGTTGAGGGGATTATAAACATTACATAAAAACATTTTAAAAAATTTTAAATCTGTAAAAGAAGAAAAAAGAAAATTTTATTTACTCAAACCTAATTCAGCTAGATCATATACCTGAATGTCAGAGTTCAAGTTTCATACTCAAGTTAAGTCTTTTTGTATTTTGTATTTCAACCTGTTTATTTGAGCACAGTAAGACATTAATTTAAAAGAAGACTAAGCTAGAGGAAAAGAAATCAACTATGTATATGACATACATTAAACCTATAGGACTGTAGTTTTATTCCATAAATCTGAAAGCCATGAAACTTGTTTAATTTTCTCCAAAGCTAATACATTAACAAATTATTCAAAGCTACACAGACAAAAAATAAAACCTGCTTGGTCATACAATGCGTTCTCTCTCCTCTTCTTTCTCTATATCATCTTCATTTTGACCTTCATCTTGTAAAACCACAGAAGATGGAGCTACCCATTGATGCCTGGGAAGAAGCTCCACAACCACAATATCTTCATGAATAGCTCGGTTTAAATTTTTAAGTCCTTGTAAGATTATCTGTGTGAATAGCAAAGAACACATGCCCAGATATTTTCAAAGGGAAATAATAATGGGAAGGTTGCCCTCAAGAAGTTGAGATATATTCTGATGTCTGTATGTTTCCATTTCACTTCCTTTATATTTTTTCTTCCTTCATAGTGTCCCTTTCCTCTGCCCTCTAAATTTTTCAATATCAAATAGAAAAAACAATGTCAGAAAATATGAGTTGTGTTCATGTGTTCCACATAACTCTTACACTAATACCAGAATTTTTAATCTCTCTAAATCTCAGGGTCCTGATTGGTAAAACAAAAGAGTGCCTACTTTTATAAGCAGAGTTGAAAATTAAATGAAATGCAGAATTCCAAGCACTAAGACAAGTACTTGGCAAATAGTGAGCACCCCAAAATGACTGCTGTTTGCTTTAAAGTGTGGGAAGCCCTCTGGAGCAATTATACATTAGGTAAATAGTATTTCCCATAATAGATCATAATGCAGAAAATAGAGGCACCATAGCGGGGTTTGGTTTTGATTAATTATATTTGTATTCTCTTAAGAGGAGTTAATAGAAAATTCTTTTCCTTAATAAGCAGTTTTCTGAAAAAATGATTAATTCTATCATCTGTGACCTCTCACATGACTTACTTCAAGCTCACAAACTAGGAGGATAAAGCACATTTAAATTCTTGTACAAAAATCTGAAACACTTATGAAAGAAAAAAATGAACAGAAAATATTTTAGTGTGAAACGAATTTATGTACACACTTGCCTCTTTATTGTCTTCGTCATCGCCATGGACCCACACTGTAGCTTCTAAGTAGTTTTCCCTGCTGGCTCGAAATGTCCCTTGAAGGTATGTGCCAGATTTGATGCCCTGTTGTAGCTTACTTAAAGGAAGATGCTCTGAAAATATTGTTTTTCCACTTTCTATTTCATTCTGTGAAATAAGCAAACCAAGAGATATAGTTAGTATGTGAGTCTTTGGCATGCTCCACATACACCTATTATCACTATCAGGTATTTAAAACAACCATCCATGTTACAGTAGATACAACTCATGAATTTCAAAGAACATAGCACAGTAAGAAAAAAAATGCTTTTTATTCTTAAGGCAACATACACAAACATTTCCATTTCATTACATTTTGGTATCAGCCACCGAAGAAGAAACTCTGTGTACCCCTCCAACCCCATCCAGGCCTCCCCGAATGAAGGTGTGTAGCTATGTGATCAAGTGAGCGGGCAGGAGTATATAAAGGGTAATAGGAAACCTCAAATGTATGAGAAGACTGTGGTTCCTGAAAGCACAAGAAAAGCTATTTTTACTTAGATTATTTTAAACAGCTAAGGCAGTCAGACAAGAGGCAGGCTGGGACCTGCTGTAGATCCACCCCAATATCTTCCAGGATCCTCTGAGACCTCCAACATCCAACAACCTAACTGCTTGGCTCCTTTAGACTTCTCTACTTCCTAAATTTCCCATCTTCTAAGGAGATCACTTTATACCTTCTCTTCTGCTTAACTCTCCAAGTTCCTTGTCTTCCTTCCTCACTCTCAGATAAGGGACCTCCACCTCCACAATGAGAACCGGAAGCAATCAACTGAGACTCGCTTCATCTCTCCATGCTGAATCTGCTCACCTATGAGCATCTATCCACCACTTCCTCTCCTCTCCTCAAGACCTTTGTTCTTCTCTCTCTGGAATCAAATTCCCCCCTGTACTATAACATCCTCACCACCATATAAACATGACCCATTAAAAATAAATATGGACCTATTAAACCTACCATGAACATGACCTATTAAACAGATTAATGATATGACCTATTAAAATAATTAACTGATTAACTAATTGTACCCTCACGGCCCCATCTATGACCAAATCCTAAAATCAACAAAGTATTTATTATATCAACGAAATACACACAACATCTGACTTCTCACTATCTTAACTTCTGCTACCATGATCCGATTTTCTGTCTTGTCTCCCAGGGATACTAAAATATCCATCTAAGTGGAGGCCCCTGCTTCTAACCTATTCTCCTTAGAACAGAGAAATAGGTATATTATTCTGCTCAATAGCTGTCCAGTGCTCATGGACTAAAATTCAATTTTTTTCCATGACTTACTACATCCTTACATGATCTCATCCCTGCCTACATTTCTGACTTCATTCCTAACATTTTTCTCCCTTGCTTACATCATCCCATCCACACTTTTAGGGATTTCTCCACCTTGCCAACTTATTCTAACCTCAGAGCCTTTTAACCTTCTATTCCTTCCACATGAAATGCTCTTCCCCTAGTCATTAACTCCTTTAACATACAACACAGCTAAAATGTCTCTGTCTCAAAGCAACTTGCTTTAACATCCTTCCCATCTCAACTTAGATACAATTTTATCAGGAAGCCTTGACATTTCAAATCTGGGTTGGATGCCTTGGCTAAGTATGGTTAGCTCTCCTATCATGCTTGTTCTGAAAACACAAATGTGTTCCAATGCAATTGGTAAATTAGAGAACTACCAGGTGAGAGCAGAAAACTGCATCCAGCTGAACCAAGCTGAATCCACAAAACATTCACACACACAAACACACGCCTCAAACACCTACTGGTTACTTCAGATCACCATGTTTTACTAGCCACACCATCTTCGTCTGGTGTAACAACTTTCTGTTCAAATTGAGATAATCCTCTTTCCACTGCGTCATGAAGTTTCTGCAAGTGTCCCTAATCACATTTTCCCTTAAGTTCTGTGAAAGTGAAAGTGAAAATGAAGTTGCTCAGTTGTGTCCGACTCTTTGCGACCCCATGGACTGTAGCCTACCAGGCTCCTCAGTCCATGGGATTTTCCAGGCAAGAGTACTGGAGTGGGTTGCCATTTTCTTCTCCAGGGGATCTTCCCAACCCAGGGATCGAACCTGGGTCTCCTGCATTATAGGCAGACGCTTTACCATCTGAGCCACCAGGGAAGCCCAAGCTCTGTAGTTTTCATTATATAAAATTTTACATGGCACAGTGACCTTGGGGAACACACACAGGTACTATAATAGAACTGACTGCAGTTTCACTGTATCCTACATTTACTCTACTCCATCAGAGTACATAGTCAAATACTGTGAATTACCAATGTTGGATTACTTCCTGTTTCTTCATTTAGACCTATCCACTTCACTTAGTGCTATCCAAATCAACTCTGTGATAAAGGAAGTGTTCTTGTGATCTCCAACATGGCAGTCACTAGGCACAAGGGGCTCTTGGACACTTGAAAGGTGAACAACACAACTGGGAAACTGAATTGTAAACTGAATTAAATTTAAACAGCTGCATGCAACTAGTGCATATATACTAGATAGGATAATCCTACTGCCTGTATTCTAAAAATAAAGTCCAGCTTTTATTTTTTCACTTCTATTTAGGTTTGTGAAGTAGCTGGTTGAAAACAGGCAGAGAAAAAAACGCGGTAAAGATTGGATGCACATATAATATACTATTATATAAAACCTAATAGTATCTACCATTTACATTTACCATAATTATGTGCCAGGCACTGAGATAAGAATTTTATTAACACTACTATTACCTGAGCAAACTCCGGGACATAGTGAAGGACAGAGGAGCCTGAGGTGCTGTAGTCCATGGAGTCGCAAAGAGTTGGACACGACTTAGCGACTGAACATTATCACCATATGACCCTAACAATGCTATGACATCGTTATTGCCAAACACACTTCACATTCAAGGAAATAAGGTTAAGGATTCCCTCTCACATCCACTACTGCAGTGACCCTCTACTCCTGCCTCTGCCTCTAATCTTGCTGAGATGCAATGTATCATCTTATAATAGAGATTAGAGTGGTGTTCCAAATAAGTAACGTTTCTGATTGTTCTCCATTCCTACTAGCCACACTCTCATCAACCTTTAATGTTTTCAGCCTAAGAGTATAAGGCAGGGAGCCCAGAATCCTATGTGCCAACTTCTCTTAGTAGCAGCCCTTTAGGGAGACCTTTATATGATAGTTTAAAAATTACTAACAGGATAACTGGCTGAGTCCTCACTATCTGGCCCCTTGCCTTCCTGTTCTACTTCTCATGAGCCCTCCCTCCTCCTATGGAATCAACACTACAGCTGGATGCTCGCTCTCCAGGGCCCACCACTTGTTTCTTTGTCAAATACCTACTCCTTATCACAAGCCAGCCATGAACTTCTTCACTGATTAATCACACAAATAGTGCCACCGTGTGCCAGGCCCTACTTGGGTTGCTGAGGATGTATCAGTGAACAGTGGTATTGTAGAAGTCAAGACTTTAGGGACGCCATTTTGATCAAAAGCCTATTGCAGCCATTTGTGTTGTTTATCACCCAACTCCTATTTCAATTCCAGCTTGCCCACTGATATTCCAATTTCTAAATCTGGTAATTATAAGCTTAACATCCCAAAGTGGCTACGTTAATCTTTCACTTCTCAAAAACAAAATAAAGCAAACTCAAACATACCCCTTCTTCAGACAAACAAGCAAGACGATCTATGAGTTCGGGGTTAGCAGTTAGGCTTTTTATATATTCTTCACCTGAAAAATAAGTTTTTTGTTCTTGATAAATTTAAATGTGTTTATCCCCCTTAAATTCAGAAGAACATGGGTTATCTTATTTGTGACAGTACACATGTCAATTTTTTGGAGGGGAGGGAACCTCTCTGTTGAGGTGGTCAAGCCCAAGAGGCAGTGGATCAAGTGTGTCTATGAACTTTTATTGCTAAGCCCATTCCAAACGTTGACAGGGAAATTAACAGCCACTGGTGGCACAACTCACTTGGCTCAGCAATATTGAAAAATTTAAAAAAAAATACAAAAATATCACATTAAGCTATATAGGACCATGAAAATACCACATAGTGAAATGAACATCTGACCATGGGCCTGATGATAATTTTTGCATGTATTTGCAAACATGAACTAACAGTCCGGTTACATAGAGACTTACAAGTGAATGCTGGTATCCCTTCTTCTGCGGCTTTCTCTTTGTTCTTCCTGTCATTGGTTATGAAGATAACTTGCAGCTGATTCTCTGCCGGCATTTTCTTCAGATGTTCATTGTACCACTTTGCAGCTACCCGGATGGCTCTATCATTCCTGTCGTTAGAATTTTCTCCCTGTACCTGTTCTACGTAAGTTTCTCTAAGTGTGATAAAAAGGGCAAAAGAGAAAGATAAGAGATGGAAATCAACAGAATCAAGCACACGTAAAAAGTCTTTGGACATATATGCTTAATGATCACTGAACTTAAAAGTCAACATACATCTTTTCCCCTGAATGTATTCACATTTATACCTCACAGAGGAAATAAATAAGATCCTTCTAGTGATATCTTTAAGACAACAGTTTGCTTGGAAAGAAGAAAATCATATTATTAATGGAATAATAAAAGGCTAAAATAAATTCATCTCATCAAAAGAAAAACTCAATATCAGAATTTATTCTATAGGTTGGGACATTAAAAAAAAGTAACAGTTTGTTGAAAAAAAAAAACTATACTACTATACTAACATTTTACAGGTCTGATAACAAGATTTCATTCAAACTGTAGATTAACAGAAATTCCTAAAAGCTACCAATTGTATGATTAGATGACTTGTGATCATATGATTAATGTAGTAATTAAATACATGATGCCTATCAATTATCCATGATAAACTCACAATACATGACAAGGGCCATCAAGAGAATGAAAGACAAGACCCAGATATGACTGCATATTCCTTCTAAGTCTACCAACTCTGAGCTATCAAATGTCAGTATACTTATTTCTTTAAATCTGTTCTTCAAAGCTAAATTTAAGAACAATTACAAAATTCAGCACAATAACTTCTACCTACTTCTTAAAGGTTAGAGGTTCAATTTTAGAGTTTTATACTTAATATAAATAAACCTGCTTTAATATAAATTAAACACATGTTAATGTTTTTAGAATTATCAAGGACACGGTCATAAATTTCTGAATTGGTTTTAGCATGCCTGAGTGTCCTAATTCTTCCTGTCAACCCCAGTACTGCTAAGCTCTATTCGCTGCACTTAAGCCAAGAAAAGTGTTAACTTTGGATTAAAAATCTGATGGTCATGCTCCACAGAAACTAAGTCTCTGAGTGCTAAAAAACTGTGAAGTTCCTGTTTTTGGATTTTAAAGACAAAACAGAAACAAGAATTCTACAAGTGCTTAACTGATATTCTTTACATAAATAATATTTAAGTCTGGGATATAAGAATAAGGAAGAGAAATTTGAGATATTAAATATTTTTAAGGTTGTATATGCCCATGGGATTTCATTATCCAATCCACTGTCTAACCTAACAGTTCTCAATATCTGGGGTGATATTGCCCCTGATATCCTCCCCGCTGGAGGACATTTCACAACATCTGAAGACATTCTGGGCTGTTACAGCTCATGGGATTGGTGGTGGTGGGTGAGGGGAGGATTTGCTACTGGCATAGTGAGTATAGGCCAGGAATGCTGCTAATCACCCTACAGTGCCTCACATAGCCTTTCCATAACAAAGAATTACCCAGTCCAATAGGTCAATAATGGCAACGTTGAGAAATCCTGATTAATAAAAGTAAACTGGATTCATTATAAATTATTTATGTAATACAAGAAATGCATGCTCCATCCGTCAGTCGTGTCTGACTCTTTGCAACCCCATGGACTAGCCTGCCAGGTTCCTCTGTCCATGGGATTTGTCAGGCAAAATACTGGAGCAGGTTGTCATTTACTCCTCCAAGGCATCTTCCCAACCCACGGATGGAACTCACATCTCCTGCATTGGCAGGCGGATTCTTGACCACTGAGCCACCCAGGAAGCCCAATGTAATAAATACCATATTTTCTAAGATCACACAATAAGTTGAAACAAACATCTTGAATCTGAAACGAATTGTATTTCTTAACCTTACTGTCATCAATGTGATCAGTTATAAGGTATTAGTGTAACTTTTAAGAGCCCATTAAGAATATACCTGCTTTATATTTTTAAAGTTCTCCTTCACAAACTCCTATATTTAATTAACTTATGTTGGTTATTCATATAACATGGTACATCAGAAACCTAGGCAAATCTCATCTTCCAAAAATCCTACTGCTCAACTCATGCTAAAACCAATTCAAAATGAAAACATTGTGGAAATTAAAGGACCTATCACTTTCTAGGAACCAGGAGACTTTGGTTCTGGCTTTGACCCAATCGATGCCTATGTGACCTTAGCAAGGTCTGTAAACTGTGTAAGAATCAAACATTACTCCCAGAAGTATGAAACTTAAAAGTGTATCTTCCAACAATGTCACAGATGACAGCCAGGAACTCTCAACCCCCAATTTAGCTAGTACTAGTTTCTTGATAACTGAGGTAATTTCCCCCCTACCTATGATGCTCATTAGTAAATGTGTAGAAATGCTTCTCCTGGTTATTAGTCATATCTCGGATTCGTTTGTATACTGGAGCACTCCTATTTCTCACTTCTTGGAGAACTGTTTGTAGCACGATGACATTCCTGATGGCAGGGTCCTCAAGGACATCAATCTTTTAAGTAAACAAATAAATAAATAGTTATTTTTTCCCGTGTTCATTCATAAATTGCTTCTGTTGAACCTAAAACTGCAGGTTGTTTTTTTTTTTTTAATACTACCTGTACATTAAACTAAGGAGCTATTTTGTAACAGAAAACCCTTCAGGTCGATTAAAGTGTGAACAAACTAGCTACAAAACTTTGCAGAATTAATCATTAATAAAGAAATACGCTGGCCCACATGGTTTTCGTTCGTAGGCACTTACAAGCTGCCTGGGGGTCGCAGGCAGGAGGCCACAGAAGCCCAGGTCCCCGGCCTCCAGACATTAAAATCTAAGGCAGAAGAGACAGCAGGAGTTAGAAAGTTGACGTATCTAAAATTCTTATAACTCCAAGAACTCAAAAAAGTAAAGATTGGGGGAAAAAAAAAACACAAAACAGTACAAGGAATAAGAACCTCGGCCTGGGGGCAGGAGGCATGGGTCCCGGTGGGGTTGCCCCTCCCTGAGTACGTAATGCTGCCCAAGACGCTCCTCCTAGGGTCTCAGTGTCCCTGTCTCCCTTTCTCCTGGTGGGACAGCGGTGCCCGCGGCTCCGCCCGCCTATCGGCGCACCTGGTGGAGCAGCACGTTGGTGTCCGGCAGCAAGTAGTGTGGCTGCGGGCAGAGGCTACTTGCCCGGTCCAGGGGTTGCAGCTCGAGGACAGGCCCCTCGTGCGCTCCGCCGCACGCCGCGCACCCCGACGCACCGCAGCCTATATCATCGCGCAGGTAGTGCTCGCGCACAATCTTCATCACGCCACCCGCCCGCGTCTTTTTCAAGAAAGTCTTGGACTTGAGCATCTCGCCTCCCTGCTCGGAATCCCGACCCGCTATAGCGCTCTTCCGGCGGAAAGTGTCAAGCTCGGAGCCCTGCTGCACAACCACACTTTAACCAGAAGTTCGCTCCTTCCTCCTCCAGGATATTAGTGAACCTCTCTAGCGGAAAAACTTCGAGCCTGCTGTTGGTTGGCCTTCTAAGGGCTGTGAGGATTGGGCGAAAGCGGGCAGATGGGCGGAGCCCAGAGCAATTTCCGTCCGTGAAATGGGCGCTGCCCCCTCTGGACTCCAGCTCCCAGCGTTCATTGCTTCCTGCGCCCGGGTGGACCGGGGAGCGCTGAGTTCCGGCAGCGTGGGCGTCAGCCAGGAAGCTGTCTCCTCTGTCCTCCTGGCGCGGAAATGGTTGTCTTGGTTACCGGTGCTAACCGTCTCCCACCTGTGATTCCTTGTTGAGGGGCTGCAACCCGAACTGCCCTCTGGAGACACTTCTAGCTCCTCTAAGAGGCGACTGCGCGAGTCTTCAACGTGGAGTAATTGAAGCTTTCCAGGTAGCTCGAGGCTACTCCGTTTTCGCATTGGTGTAGGAATCCTCTGATGCTGCCAAATTCGGGTTTTATCCTTCACGCAACACGTGTGGGCAGTGCCAGTCCCTCACCCTTTGTAATCCAGGTGATGTTACCTTCTTTGATTCGCCATTCCTTACCTACCCCTGTCCCTTTAAAAATGAGGGAAGCCGATCCTGAGTTCTCAGGTTTCCGCTACACACATTTCCCCTAATCCTTCAGTTAAAAAGAAAAAAAAAAAACAAAAAAACCCTAGTATCTTTAATACCATAAGTAATTTATTATATTGTGCAGAATTAAAGGAAGGTAGTTGCTGAAATTTGTGTGAAAGGGTAGAGTTTTAGACTGAGGAATTTTTCACCATCTTGTTTAATTTTGCTATCTGCAAGCCTATAAAAATGTGTTTTATCTCAGCTTCCGGTTTTAAAAAAACTTAAGTGATGCAGCTTTACCTGTAGAATAAATTCAGAACATATTGAAATATTCAAGGACCTCCACAGTGTTGATTATGCATAAAGGACTATCCTGTGTATTTCTGTTTGGGTGGAGGGTTGGGGGTGAGGAGTCACTGCTCACTTTCTCATAGGTTTGGCCCAGCCTGAGTACCATTATCTCCTGAGGTTGTTTTACTGTTTCATCACCTTTATACCTTCATACCTGCATGCTTTTCATTTTTTATTACTCCTCTCCAAATCCGTCAAGATTCTAAATTCTCCCTCTGTATAACCTTTCCCTGACCAGCTCTGAAGTAACTTCTTTATCTTACAACATGTGTAACTTTTATGAGTAGCATTCTTGTATACTAGCGATTTAAGGCTTTATTGTTTATTTCTTTCTTTACACCCAAGTAAGAGACCTGCCCCCAGGAACTGAGTTTTTACTTATCAAAAGTGTGGGTTCGTAATAGGATTTAATGACTGATTTAATATGTTTGATTTGAGCAATAATTTACCAATCTGTCTTAGATTTGGGGGTCCACCCATTTGCCTAATAATTTCTTAGGGAATCCTTAGTATCTCTTTGATAAACTTGCTGCTTTCCACAAAGAATGTTTGAATATATTTAAATCAATATTTTTTAGTCTACAGAAAACTGAAATAGAATTGGAAACGAAAAGTGACCCATAATAATTTTAAATGTCTCGAAAAGTTAGCAAGGCATCAAAAAAAATGAACATCTCTAACTCCCTGGAATCTGAAGATATTAGTTTAGAAACAACAATTCCTACGGATGATATTTCCTCATCAGAAGAGCAGGATGGCAAGATCAAAATCACCAGGCAGCTAATTGAACGGAAAGAACTGCTTCATAATATTCAGTTACTGAAAATAGAGCTATCACAGAAAAATATGATGATCGATAATTTGAAGGTTGATTATCTGACAAAGGTAAGATCATGTGTAAATTTTGTTATCTGTGTGCTTTGTTGTCTTCAAACTGCAGATAAATAAGAATTAAACTTATGAATATTTAATCTGAACTTGATACTTCTAACATTTTGAGAAAATAATTATCAGTGTTTTTTTCCTAGCCAAGTTGTTTTTCTTCTTCACTGAGAATTAGCTTTGATATGACTAGTTGGGTAGGGAGAATCAAGATTATTATTACATTGTTGAATCTGTTTAATCCTTTACCGTGGAGATTTGGTTTCTTTTATATCCTGCTATTTGATAGTTACTGTGTTGTAGTACCAAGTATAGCAAATTCAGTTACCATAGCTTTAATAAGTTATCTGCCAAATAAGAAGGAATGCCTCAGTCCTTGTTTTTCTGCCTTTTGTGGTTTTTTTTATAGTTAAGAGTATTTTATGTAAGACCTGGTAAAGCTGTCACTAGTGATTAAAAAAAATTTACAGTGATTTCAGAAAGATAGGAGACTCTTCTTAAGTTTTACTACTCTGTCTTCTGAGAAAGTCTTCTCTTTCCACAGAGAAGAGATATGAAAGATGGTAAACCCTCCATCTTTGTTCTTGACTTCCAGCTCTACCTATCTCCTCCCCTCCCATTTTGTTTCAGTTACGTCTTATCTTTTCTCTGTTAAGTCAGGCTTGGATAGTTCTTGCCTATGTATAGGGATCATGCTGCTAGAAAAATTTCTTGACCACACCTCTCTAGGAAAATGAAATGTCCTAAACCCCAAGGTCTTGATGATGTAAAGAGATCATTTACGTACATTTTTAAAAAACATTAATAGTTAATGTTTATCAAGTGCCTATTCTGTGCCAGAGTCCACTCTGTGAGCTTTTCATGTATTATCTCATTTGAGCCATACAACTGTTTGAGGTACAGGTGCTTTTAGGGTATCTTCTCTGATCCATCAAATTAAATGAACCAGTAGAATAAGTTAGATGGGTATTTTATTAAGTACACAGTAAGTATAGTTATTGTTGTGGTTATTGACTAAAGTAACATTATCATTGTTTTCACTCTGTTTATTTTCTGTACCTTATACGCATTCATAGTATACTTGCCTTGTTTGTTGGCTATTTGTCTCTCTTAATAGAATGTAAGGTTCCTGAGGACAGGAACGGGGGACTTCTTTGTAGTCCCTGTTGTAGCTTCAATGCTTAGAACTGTCTCTGGCACCTAGCATGTGCTTGGCTGTGTCTTATATGAGTAACTGAACCCCATTTGCTCTTGAAAAAAATGGAACCACAACTGGTTAATAGCTTACCAAAGCCATTCACATAGAAGTGATGGAGCCAGGTGGGATTAACACCAAACAGGCTAAAGCCTGTATTCCATCCAAGCCAGTCTCCTAAGACTTCCTTTTAGGTTCTCTGTGGTGTCACCGACCAAGACTAGGTCACTTGATATTTTATCAGTGTATCCAGTGGCTTCCATTTCTTTTCCTTGAGTCATATTTTGACTCCTCAAATGGATTCCCATGGTGATACTGGCTTGTGTATCTCTACCCTTAAGACCTCCTTCACTGGAACTCATTGAAGAACCCCAAGGTAGGTCTCCATTCTTTTGCCCAGTCAGTCAACAAATAATCTGTTTTTTAAAATACTTATTCATTTATTTTTTGGTTGTGCTGGGCATCTCTTGCTGTGTGCGATGAGTGGGGGGCCACTCTCTAGTTGTGGTGAGAGGATGTCTCATTGCTGTGGCTACTCTTGTAGCAGAGCACGAACTCGGGTGCGTAGGCTTCAGTAGTTGTGGCCAGGGGGCTGTCTCACTAATTGGGGCACACGAGCTCTGTTGCCCCGTTGCATGTGGGGTCTTCATAGACCAGGGATCAGACTGGGGTCCTTTGCTTTACAAAAAGGGTTCTTAACCACTGGACCACCAAGGAAGCCCTAAGTATTCTATTAAATGCAAGCTGTATACCACATTCAAAATTGCATTTTGTTTGGCTACTTTTTAAATTGCTCGTTTTCAACTTGCATGGTGCTCAGTTGTCAATGGTTTCTCTTTTTAAAGTGTGATGTTTACATTATTGGAATGGTGGCTTATTCTTGAGACGCTTCCAAGTATAACAAATTAGAGCTACAGTCCTAGATAAACACAGTTTGAGTTTGAATCCCAGCCCTTACAGTTACCTTGGACAGATTCCTTAAGTTTTTTGTTCCCTGATTTCCTGTAAAATAATAATCATGTTTTGTACTTCATGGAGTTGTTAGGAAGATTAATCAATGCACATAAACTCTTAGATGGCTATGATGGAGTGTGTGCTCAGTCATGTCTGACCCTTGTACAATAAGTAATAGGGGTAGTTATACTTGCTCAACACTATATTATTATTATTATTACACTGTATCCCATGGTGCTTTATATAATTTTTTATTGTGATGGTTTTCTGGTTGGGCTGAAAATGTAGAAGATTAAATTAGTCATATTCCTGAGTTTATGATACATAATCATCATTGATCCTTGCAAGATAACTTCTTTGTATGTTTATTCTTTTATTCCTGTCATTCATTTCCCTTCCTCCTCCTCTTTATGTTTGCCTTTACCTTTTAACACTTATTCTTTAAAAATTTTTTTTTCTTGAGGTATATAGTTGATTTATAGTATTATATGTTTCAAGTGTACAACATAGTGTTTCACAATTTTTATTTTTCAAATTATTGATTTATAAATAAAATCAATCAATAAATTGATTAATTTAAATTAATAAATAAATAAATTCAGCTGTGCGGAATCTTTAAACTGCTCACATGGTTTCTCCGGTTGTGGCTGATGGGGACTGTGCTCTAGTTGCAGCGCGTGGGCTTCTCACTGTGGTGGCTGCTCTTGTTGCAGAGCATGGGCTCTGGGACTTGCAGGTCTCAGCAGTTACGAGCATGGGCTCGGTAGTTGTGGCACACAGGCTTAATTGTCCCACAGCATGTAGGATCTTTCCGGACCAGGGATCAAACCTGTGTACCCTGTATTGGCAGGTGGATTCTTAACCACTGGACCACCAGGGGGGCATCTCATAATTTTTAAAGGTTGTACTCCAATTGGAGTTGTTATAAACATTTATCTTGAAAATGAGTATTTTTCTGATTTTTTTCCTTTACATAAATCTAAACGACATGTTTTGTTTTAGATTTTATTTCGTTTATAGTTTTTCCTTTCAACTCAGTGCTGTTTTTAAAATCCTTCATGTGACTACATGTACATGTAGTCCTTTGCTTCCAGCAGCCACACCGTTCTGGTGTCTACCCATCTGTTCACCCCCTCCCGCAGTGCTGGCCTGCAGGTTGCCTCCAAATCCTTGCCACCACATGTGGTATGGCCTTCTTTAGACATTTCTCTTCCAGACCTGCTTTGAGCAATTCTTTGACATATATTGGAGAAGAAAATGGCAACCCACTCCAGTATTCTTGCCTGGAAAATTCCATGGGCAGAGGAACCTGGCAGGCTACAGTCCATGGGATTGCAAAGAGTCGGCCATGACTGAGTGACTGAACACATTGACACATATACTCAGGAGTGGAATTTCTGGCTGCAGGGTATATGTCTACTTCATTTAAGTGTATTTCCAAATTCCTCTCCAGGGTAGCTGCCTACTCTACATTCCTGTTTTTTTTTTTTTTTTTGTATGCAAGCACTAGAGTTGTCCTGTTTGGAGACCCCTTAGGGGTAATATATTTGCTGTCAAATATGGGAAGAAGTGAGACTCCCCATGGACAGAGGAGCCTGGCGGGTTATAGTTCATAGGGCTGCAAAGAGTCAGACACGACTGAAGCGACTTAGCACGCATACTTGGGAAGAAGTATTATAAGGTAGAAGAATTAGTCTTTAATTTGTCAAATCCAGGGCACCTGGATTATAAAGTGGACCATTACGTGTACTGCTAAGGTTAAACACTGCCAGATTAAACTGTTATGTGATGTAGTTGGTAAGATGCATTCTGGCTGCAAAGATGAAAAGTGTGAAGATGTGTGAGTCTGAGTTTGATGAAGGAACAGTATTTTTAGCCACTCATTCGTTCTCCAGAGCTTACCGATGCATTGAACATCATGTATATGAAGGTGAAAATGTCACGTTCAGCACTGAAAAAAATGAATTTTCCTCCAGAGACTGTAGTGCCATGAAAATGGTTGGAAATCACAGGGAGGGTAGGTTTCTGCTGAATTTAACTTGTTGCTATTAACATTTAAATGGCCTGATTTTAAGTTATTGCGGTTCCTGTCATCAGAAGCTTTCAAGTAGTCCTGAATGATCGAGTGTCTTGAATATTATAGTTATGTCTTCTATGGAAAAAGATTGAACCAGCTGTCCAGTGTTCAGCTCTTGTATGAGAAACTTGAAAAACATTGGTTGCCAGTCACAAAAGTGTGGAAACCAAAGCTTAAGCAGGATAAGGATTTTGTTTCTCTGGTATAACAGAATTCTGAATATAGGCAGTTTAGACCTGGTATTTACCATTGATATGATTAGAAACCCAGGCTCCTTTTAATCTTCTGGGTGGCTGTAAAAATAGCATATGTTTTTCACCTCAAAATCACAGATGGCTGATCTGCCTCCACTGTTGTGTCCATGTTCTAGGCAGAAATAAGGAGAAGGGTGATGGAAAAATGCAGCATATACCAAATGAACTTGTTCTTTAAAGAGCTTTCCTAGAGCTAAAGCTGGTGACCTTGATTGACTACACTACATGTAGGTGCCAGGAGAAGGAAGCTGGGAAGTGTAAATTTTTAACTGGACATGTTGCTTTTAATAAAAGTCAGAGTTACTTGAGAAAGAGAGACAAGTAACAGTTTTTTCCTCTCCTCAAGGTCTTAGTTCAGAAATAAGTGAATCTGTATAATCTAACATCTCTCCACACCAACATGGGAACAATATAGTGCTTATGTTTATTACAGCTTATTACTAGTGGTATGCTGTTGTTCAGTTGCCCAGTCGTGTCTCACTCTTTGTGACCCCATGGACTGCAGCACACCAGGCTTCCCCGTCGTTCACTATCTTCCAGAGTTTGCTCAAACCCATGTCCATTGTATCAGTGATGCCATCTAACCATCTCATCCCCTGTCACCTGCTTCTCTTCCTGCCCCCAATCTTTCCCAGCATCAGGGTCTTTTCCAGTGAGTCGGCTTTTCTCATCAGGTGGCCAAAGTATTGGAGCTTCAGCATCAGTCCTTCCAGTGAATATTCAGGGCCGATTTTCTTTAAGATTGACTGATTTGATCTTCTTGCTGTCCAAGGCACTCTGAAGAGTCTTCTCTGACACCGATTTTGAAAGCATAAATTCTTCAGCGCTCAGCCTTTATGGTCCAACTCTCACATCCGTACGTGACTACTGGAAAGACCATAGCTTTGACTAGATGGATCTTTGTCAGCAAAGTGTTGTCTCTGCTTTTTAATACTTTTCAAAACTAATGGTACAGTTTATTACTAGGACTCATGTTGCTTTGATTTCCCAATCTTTAAAAACCCAAGCAGAATGTTCACAGGAAACTTCACAAGCATTGATTCCCACTCCCCACTCAGCTGCTTGCTGACTGAGAGCCCTGGAAGGAGAGTTGCTCAGGCCAGGCTTCTTGGTCTTAGAGGGCTCTTCATTGCACTTCTATGCACACTTATTGCTGCCGAAATCTCCTGGCTTACTCCACTTCCTTATTCCTCTCCTCCTCACTCTTCTCGCCTGTCAGTTTTTAAATGCTAAAATCTCTTTTTGTTTATCTCTCATTAATGGTCCCTGGGTTCCTCATTGCTTGGGAAGTGCTGGAAGCTTGACTGTCTCTGAGTCGAGGGACTTAAATCTAGAAGTCAGTTGAAATTGTTAAAGTTCTCACCCTGAAAAAAGTAGAAGTTTCACTCCCTGTGATAACAGTCTTCTTGATTTGAAGAATGGTAGTTATGAGGAATGTGGTCAGTCATCATTTGTTGATTTAAGACATGTATTGAGACATGTGGCCAGGAATACAGCAGTGAATATGACAAGAGTCCCTTTTTTATGGAGATCATATTTAAGTGAGAGACATCATCAAACAACAATTAAATAAGCGGTCTTCAAGGTCATGTGATATAGCATTGCTTAGCAGTGGGAATTTTCTGCTTTAGATAGGAAGTAAGCAAACTTTTCTCTGTGAAGACCTGGGCAAGACAGTAACTATTTTAGGCTTTCCAGCTTGCATATGGTCTATTACATATTCTTCCTTCTTTTTTTTTCTTTTTATTTTTTTTGGTCTCTTAACAACTTCATAAATGTAAAACCTGTTCCTAGCTTGTGGGCTATGTAGGAACAGGACATGGGCGGGATTTGGCCCATCAATTTGATATGTTAACTCTTGCTTTCAATTGTGTGTTAGAGAAGCCATTTGAAGAGTTTAGGCAATTGGACTATATGTCCTGATTTCTGTTTTCAAAATATCACTGAAGCAATAGACTAAAAGCAGATAAGGTGGAAGAGGAAGACAGTACTAGATAATTGCCTTGTGTAAGACTCCACGTTTTTGGCTTCATCTCCTGGAGCCATTTATTGAGAAATAGAAAGCTGGAAGAAAACTGATGTAGGAGGTAAAATATAAGTTCTGTTTTGAACACATTAAACTTTAAATGCCAACTGGACTCCCAGATGAAACTGTCACTTTGACTTTAGAGGAAAGTCTATGACTGGAGGTAGGTAGATATGTGTGTGTGTGTATGTGTTTATTTGTAATATACATCAGCGTGTGAAAATGTTAGTTGCTCAGTGACTCTTTGTGACCCCTTGGACTGCAGCTTCCAGGCTCCTCTGTCCATAGGATTCTCTAGGCAAGAATACTGGAGTGGGGTGCCATTCCCTTCTCCAGATCTTCCTGACGTAGAGATCGAACCCAGGTCTCCTGAGTTGCAGGCATGTAAGTACCACATAAAGCTTTGTTATTGGATGACATCACCTGGGGAGAATAGAGGACCCCAAACCAAGCCAAGGGGTAGTCAAACATTAGAAATAGGGTAGAGGAAAAAAAATCCATCATAGGAACCTGAGAAGCTTGAGAGGGTCCTGTGAGCTAAGGAAGAAAACCAAAAGGAGTCTATCACATAAGGTGAAAGAGGATGGAGTGGTCAACTCTGCCAAATCATGCTATCATGTAAGATAAATATCCAGAAATAACCATTGGACTGGGCATCATGGGGGGGGGATTCATAACCTGAACAAGTATTGTTATTGGAACAGTGTGGGACAAAAACCATATGAAAGTTTTATTAAGGACTGACTTATGTTAATCTGCATATTTTAAAGGGTGAACAAAATTTGCCTGGGTTGAAAGGGAGAGAGTAAAGAATTTTTTAAATGGACAAAGAGTCAGCTCAGGTGTATGGAGACTTAAGAGAGAGCATAACATATTTGAGGAATGGCAAGCATTTATTTTGGCAAGAATAGAGTTTTCTTTTAAGCTAGTGCCCACAGGCATGGTTGGCAAGGGCCAGATGCAGAAGGAGTAGTGGAGGGACTTCCCTAGTGGTACAGTGGATAAGAGGCCACCTGGCAATGAAGGAGATACGGGTTCAATCCCTGGTCCAGGATCCCACACACCATGGAGCAACTAAGCCCCAAGAGCCAGGACTACTGAGCCCCGCTACTGAAGACCTTAACACCCTAAAGCCCATGCTCCGCAGCAAGAGAAGCCACCACAGCCAGAAGCCCACACACTACAGTGAAGAGTAGCCCCTGCTCTCCACGACTAGAGAGAGCCCACATGCTGCAATGAAGACCCAGCACAGCCAGAATTAAATAAATAATAAATTCAAAAAGAAAAAAAGAGTAGTGGAAATGGTAACCCACTCCAGTACTCTTGCCTGGAGAATCCCATGGACGGAGGAGCCTGGTAGGCTACAGTCCCTGGGGTCGCAAAGAGTCGGACACGACTGAGCGACTTCACTTTCACTTTTCACTTTCAGAGTGCCATGAAGTTTGGAATAATTCTGAAGACAGGATCCTCTGAAAGATTTAACACTGGGAAATACATTTTTGATAGCATTTTTAAAAGAAAAGGTAAAGGAAGATAGTTTTGGAGATTTGCAAAGCTGAAGGCAGGGAAAGAGTAGGAAACTACTGGCGTAATCTAGGTAAGATATGGCAGGAATCTAACTGAAGACTTGTCATTGGATGTTAAAGAGGATGGTGTAGTTGTGACACCTTTTTATGGAATAAACTCAACAATAAAAAAACAGTGATTTCTGATCAGAATAAGCAATGGGAGAGATGTATCAAATGTGACTGAGATTTTTTTTGCTTTGGAGACCAAGGAGATGTAAAGAATATAAGATTCGGTGAGGTGGGTTACTAGGTTCATTTTGGACATTTGTGGCATCACCCATGTAGTAGTCAATTGAAGACATGTAGCAGTCAGATAATATGGATCTACAATATATGCAGAGTCTAGCCAGGAAAAAATTACCTGGGCAAGGCACCAGCATATAAACCCCAGTTGTCAAAGAGTTTTTCAGTGAGATTAGATTAAGGGGAAAATAATCCTAAAGACAGCCTGGTAAAAAATGATTTATGAGGCAGCAGATTCAAAGCATAGTTTAACAACCATTTGTATGAACAAAGTTTTATTAGATTCGCAAATTGACCTTGTTATTTATCTTTTTCTCTTGATTAAGATTGAAGAATTGGAGGAGAAACTTAATGATGCACTTCACCAGAAGCAGCTACTAGCCCTGAGATTAGACAACCAATTGACTTTTCAACAAAAGGATGCCAGGTAAAAGTTTTAAAAAGCAACAATACCTATTTAGCAGTTAAAAATAATGTCATTACCTATTCATGCATGTGATTATGAGCTAAAATAGAGAAATCTTAAAGACAGTAATCATTTTTACATCCAGACTAAGAAAAAACTACTTGATATAATACACAAAAATACAGAAAGCCAGAATTTGATATTCATTCAATAAATACTGCAGATATAAGTGAACCATACATGAAAATGGAAGCACTCTAAACTTATCACCACTTAACTTTCTTTTTTTCTCAGCTGTTTGTAAGACCTCCTCAGATAACCCTTTTGCCTTTTTTCATTTCCTCTTCTTAGGGATAGTCTTGATCCACTGCCTCCTGTACAATGTCACGAACCTCTGTCCATAGTTCTTCAGGCACTCTGTCTATCAGATCTATTCCCTTGAATCTATTTGTCACTTCCACTGTATAATCATAAGGGATTTGATTTAGGTCATACCTGAATGGGCTAGTGGTTTTCTCCACTTTCTTCAATTTATGTCTGAATTTGGCAGTAAGGAGTTCATGATCTGAGCCACAGTCAGCTCCCGGTCTTATTTTTGCTGACTGTATAGAGCTTCTCCATCTTTGGCTGCAAAGAATATAATCAGTCTGATTTCTGTATTGGCCATCTGGTGATGTCCATGTCTCGAGTCTTCTCTTGTGTTGTTGGAAAAGGGTGTTTGCTATGATCAGTGTGTTTTCTTGGCAAAACTCTATTAGCCTTTGCCCTGCTTCATTTTGTACTCCAAGGCCAAACTTGTCTGTTAGCGCCAGATATCTCTTGACTTCCTACTTTTACATTCCAGTCCCCTATAATGAAAAGGACATCTTTTTTGGGAGTTAGCTCTAGAAAGTCTTCTAGGTGTTCAAAGAACCATTCAGCTTCTTCAGCATTAGTGGTTGGGGCATAGACTTGGATTACTGGGATATTGAATGGTGTGCCTCGGAAACGAATGGGGATCATTCTGTCATTTTTGAGATTGCACTCAAGTACTACACTTTGGACTCTAGAAGAGAAATTGAAGGCAGAGGGGAAAGCTAAGGTGTACCCATTTGAATGGAGAGTTCCAAAGAATAGCAAAGAGAGATAAGAAAGCATTCCTCAGTGATCAGTGCAAAGAAATAGTGGAAAACAACAGAATGGGAAAGACTAGAGGTCTCTTCAAGAAAATTAGAGATATCAAGGGAACACTTCATGCAAAGATGGGCTCAATAAAGGACAGAAATAGTATGGACCTAACAGAAGCAGAAGATATTAAGAAGAGGTGGCAAGAAAAAGAGAACTATACAAAAATATCTTCATGACCCACGATAACCCAGATCACCCACCTAGAGCCAGACATCCTGGAATGCAAAGCCAAGTGGGCCTTAGGAAGCATCACTATGAACTAGTGTAGGTGATGGAATTCCAGTTGAACTATTTCAAATCCTAAAAGATGATGCTGTTGAAATGCTGCACTCAATATGCCAGCAAATTTAGAAAATACAGCAGTGGCAACAGGACCGGAAAAGGTCAGTTTTCATTCCAATCCCAAAGAAGGGCAATGCCAAAGACTGTTCAAACTACCACACATTTGCACTCATCTCACATGCTAGCAAAGTAATGCTCAAAATTCTCCAAGCCAGGCTTCAACAGTATGTGAACTGTGAATTTCCAGATGTTCAAGCTGGTTTTAGAAAAGGCAGAGGAACCAGAGATCAAATTGCCAACATCTGCTGGATCATCAAAAAAGCAAGAAAGTTCCAGAAAAAATGTCCACTTCTGCTTTATTGACTATGCCAAAGCCTTTGACTGTGTGGATCACAATAAACTGTGAATGATTCTTAAAGAGATGGGAATACTAGACCACCTTACCTGCCTCTTGAGAAATCTGTATGCAAGTCAAGAAGCAATAGTTAGAACTGGACACGAAACAACGGACTGTTTCCAAATCAGGAAAGGAGTACGTCAAGGCTGTATATTGTCACCCTGCTTATTTAACTTATATGCAGAGTATGTCATGAGAAATGCTGGACTGGGTGAAGTGCAAGTTGGAGTCAAGATTGCCGGGAGAAGTATCAATAACCTCACATATGCAGATGGCACTACCCTTATGTCAGAAAGAGGAACTGAAGAGCCTCTTGATGAAAGGGAAAGAAGAGAGTGAAAAACCTGGGTTAAAACTCAAGATTCAAAATGCTAAGATTATGGCATCCGGTCCCATCACTTTATTAGCAGATAGATGGGGAAACAATGGAAACAGTGAGAGATTGTATTTTCTTGGGCTGTAAAATCACTGTGGACAGTGACTGCAACCATGAAATTAAAAGACGCTTGCTCCTTGGAAGAAAAGCTATGACCCACCTAGACAGCATATTAAAAAGCAGAGGCATTAGTTTGCCAACAAAGGTCTGTCTAGTGAGAGCTATGGTTTTTCCAGTAGTCATGTATGGATGTGAGAGTTGGACTATAAAGAAAGCTGAGTGCCAAAGAATTGACACTTTTAAACTGTGGTATTGGAGAAGACTCTGCGAGTCCCGTGGACTGCAAGGAGATCCAACCAGTCTATCCTAAAGGAAATCGGTCCTGACTATTCATTGGAAGGACTGATGCTGAAGCTGAAACTCCAATACTTTGGCCCCCAAAGAAGTGACTCATTGGAAAGGACCCTGATGCTGGGAAATATTGAAGGCAGGAGGAGAATGGGATGACAGGATGAGATGGTTGGATGGCATCACCAGTTCGATGGACGTGAGTTTGAGCAAGTTCTGGGAGTTGGTGATGGACAGGGAAGCCTAACGTGCTGCAGTCCATGGGGTCACAAAGAGTTGGACACGACTGAGTGACTGAACTGTACTGAACCAACTGTCTTAACCTTTCTTCATTTGCTTTGTAGAAAGTATTGATATATTCTGTGGACCTTTGGATTCTTTTGGGCTGAAGTACCTTCTGTTTGCCTGCCTACTTTCTCCAGCTCAGTTGTGCCCTTATCCAAAGTTCCTTGTATTGTTCTCAAATATACCTATGCCAGTTGTGCTTACTATACTTCTATAACTTAATTAAAATTACATTTTAAAATGAATACAAAGGCATGTACAGTTCTTTGCAAATTATAATGAATTCTTTGGAATGACTCAATAAAAGTGAGTGACCAAAAGATCGTCAAGTAAGTGTAAGCAAGACATGTTTAGAGATTAGGGGTAGAAATCAAATCTATAAAAAATATGCTCAGATTTCTTCTCAAGTGTCTTTTTAAAAGGCCTCCTACCATTGTAAAGAAATTGAACTTGGAAATCGTGAGAAATGATTGACAGATAAACAAGGCACATCTCCACATGACAAAAAATCTAGACCCTGGGGGAAAAATGTTTCAGATGAATGTTTATTTCTGTATTTTAATTAGAGGTAAATGTAAAAGGAGGCATCTTTCCCGTTTGTAAGATTTTACTATTTAACTGATGTATTAAAAAATTATCTGATCAGTTATCAGCCACTATCGCATTAGATGAGTGTGGTTCTCAAATTTGACCATGCATCAGAGCCACCTGGAGGGCTTGTGGGAAAAGACTGTTGGGCACACTCTGGGATTCTGACTTGCATTGGGCCCTGAGAATTTGCATTTCTTCCAACTTCCCAGATGATGTGAGCGCTGCTACTGGCTTGTGGATAACACTTTGAAAACCACTGCATTGGATAATAGGGCTTCTATTCTAGCTCTTTAGACATTGATCAAATTAAATGAAGTGGGGAGGGCAGTTAGGAGGCTATTGATGTAATCCTCTTAATAGCGGTAAAAAGAGGTTGGATTCTGAATATATTTTAAAGGTAAAGCTGGTTGGATGTCCTAATGGATTCAATGTGCGGTTTAGGAGAGAAAGAGGAATCAAAGATTGTGCCAACCCGTGGCATGAATAAATCAAAGGATGGAGTTGTTGTCAACTAAGATGGTGAAACCATAATGGAATATGTTTGTGAGTGAAGAGTGGGAGTTTAGTTTGGAAGATGTTAGGTTAGAGTTATTGTATTAGACATCCATGTGGATATATATGAGAAGTCTGATCTAGAGAGATAAATCTGGGAGCCATTAAGATACAGACAGTGTTTAATTCATGAGACTAGATGAATTCCCCTAGGGAGTGAACCTAGACAAGAGGAGAGGACCAAGTAATCCCAACATTAAGATAAACAAGAAAAAAAGGCTGGGAAAGTGTCTCCAATAAAACAGGAGAAAAATGAAGAGGAAAATAATATGGTATCTGGGAAACCAGATGAAGGAAGGAGAGGGCAGATGTCTCAAGTGCTATTGATAGAGATAAAAAGAAATGAGATATTGATTATTAATAATCTGGATTTTTCAGTTCCCTGGAGATTTTGGTGGAAGCGTGAAAACCTGATTAGCCTTTGTTTAAGAGGAAACGCAATGGAGAGAGTGCATATCGAAAACTTGGAGAACAAAATGGGCACTGAGATGGGGTCAACAATTGTGGGGGCTTATTTGTTCATTTGTTTTAAGATAGGACAAATAACAGTGTGATTGTATGTTGATGGGATACAGTGGGGGGGGGGGGATTCGTATGGTCCCTTACTGCTCAAAATTTTCTGGTAGGCAACTAACCATGTCTACTACATGTATTCCTTGAAAAAGGTGCCGATTACTGTTTTCATTACCTCATTGTCTGTATTGACATTATGGTGGTTCAATGTTACCATCTTAAATTACCTGGATAAAGACAGTGAAAATTACTTCAGTGAGTAGGGTCTAAAGCAGATATATAAGATTTACACCTTAAGCAGAGGAAATGTATAATTTTATAATTTGAATTTTAAAAGTTATTAACATTTTCTACTTAATAATTTTTGTGGCTGCACACTTAGTAATTTCGTGTTTAACTGGTTAAGTAAGCATTTAGCCGGAGCCAAAAATATTAAGTTTCTCATTTAATTTGATGTTACTGTAAAATAGGAACTTTGAGAAAGTATGTCTCCATGATTTTTTTAACCTTACCATACATTCTCTGATATTGTAGAAAATATCAAGAACTAATGAAACAAGAAATGGAAACTATTTTACTGAGACAGAAACAACTAGAAGAGACAAATCTTCAGCTAAGAGAGAAAGCTGGAGATATTCGTCGAAACCTGCGTGACTTTGAGTTGACAGAAGAGCAATATATGAAGCTAAAAAGTTTTCCTGAAGATCAGCTTTCTATTCCTGAATATGTATCTGTAAGTGTCTTGTATCATTAAAAACAAAAAAACTGTTTTCAGACTAAAATTTGCCATTTCCGTAGAAGCCATAACTTTTGTAGTACCCAATTGATAAATTATTTTATGGCTGTGATCTGAAGGTAGTGAAATGGTGTTCAGATGACCAAATTTTAAAGTGTGTTGATCATTGAGCTCTGAAGTCAAGCAAATAAATAGGGTTAATGGCAGGAAGCTCCATAGAAATAAATTATTTTATCATGAACTCTGGCAGTTTGTAATGTGTATAGAGATACCAGTGGTTGCCAGGGGTTAGGGACAGCAGAGGAGAGGGGAGTGGTGTGATTATGAAGGGATAGCTTGAGGGAGATGGTTACGGATCTATGTAGGTCAAGATCTCAACTGTGGTGTTGGTTACACGGATATGTACATAGATTGATCTGTGGCAGTGCTCTCAAATATTTTTAGTATCAGTATCATTTACACTCTAAAAATTATTGAGGACTTCAAAGAGCTTTTGTTTATGTGAACTGTATCTGTTAATATTTATCATATTTGAAATTTAAAATGAGACATTTTTAAAACATAAGAGTACATAAGCACAAACTTCATTAGTCTTAAGAGCAATGATACTATCACACATTGTGTAGCCACTGGCAGATGCCACTTAACTTAAGAATAAGAGTAAAACAGGCAAAACTAAACAAAAAAAAAAGTAAAGCAGGCAAAAAATATTAGTCTTACTAAGATGGACTGGAATGGGTGAATTTAACTCAGATGACCGTTATATCTACTACTGTGGGCAAGAATCCCTTAGAAAAAATGGAGTAGCCATCATAGTCAACAAAAGAGTCTGAAATGCAGTACTTGGATGCAGTCTCGAAAACGACAGAATAATCTCTGTTCGTTTCCAAGGCAAACCATTCAATATCATGGTAATCCAAGTCTATACCCCGACCAGTAACACTAAAGAAGCTGAAGTTGAACAGTTCCATGAAGACCTACAAGACCTTCTAGAACTAACACCCAAAAAAGACGTCCTTTTCATTATAGGGGATTGGAATGCAAAAGTAGGAAGTCAGGAAAAACCTGGAGTAACAGGCAAATTTGGCCTTGGAGTACAGAATGAAGTAGGGCAAAGGCTAATAGAGTTCTGCCAAGAGAACACACGTGTCATAGCAAACACCCTCTTCCAACAACACAAGAGAAGACTCTACGCATGGACATCACCAGATGGTCGACATCAAAATCAGATTGATTATATTCTTTGCAGCCAAAGATGGAGAAGCTCTATACAGCCAGCAAAAACAAGACCGGGAGCTGGCTGTGGCTCAGACCATGAACCCCTTATTGCCAAATTCAGACATAAATTGAAGAAAGTGGAGAAAACCACTAGCCCATTCAGGTATGACCTAAATCAAATCCCTTATGATTATACAGTGGAAGTGTGAAATAGATTTAAGGGACTAGATCTGATAAGACAGAGTGCCTGATGAACTATGGATAGAGGTTCATGACACTGTATAGGAGACAGGAATCCATACCATCCCGAAGAAAAAGAAATGCAAAAAAGCAAAATGGCTGTCTAAGGAGGTGTTACAAATAGCTGTGAAAAGAAGAGAAGCAAAAAGCAAAAGAGAAAAAAAAAAGATATACCCATTTGAATGCAGAATTCCAAAAATAGCAAGGAGAGAGAAGCTTTCCTCAGTGATCAGTGCAAAGAAATAGAGGGAAGCAATAGAGACTAGAGATCTCTTCATGAAAATTAGCGATACCAAGGGAACATTCCATGCAAAGATGGGCTCAATAAAGGACAGAAATGCTGTGGACCTAAGAGAAACAGGAGGTATTAAGAAGACGTCGCAAGAATACACAGAAGAACTATACAAAAAACATCTTCATGACCCAGATAATCACAATGGTATGATCACTCAACTAGAGCCAGACATCCTGGAATGCGAAGTCAAGTGAGCCTTAAGAAGCATCACTAAGAAAAAAACTATTGGAGGTGATGGAATTCCAATTAAACTATTTCACATCCTAAAAGATGATGCTCTGAAAGTGTTGCACTCAATATGCGAGCAAATTGGGAAACCTCAGCAGTGGCCACGAGAATGGAAAAAGTCAGTTTTCATTCCAATCCCAGAGAAAGGCAATCCCAACGAATGCTCAAACTACCACACAGTCACACTCATCTCACACGCTAGTAAAGTAATGCTCAAAGTTCTCCAACCCAGGCTTCAGCAATACGTGAATCGTGAACTTCCAGATGTTCAAGCTGGTTTTAGAAAAGGCAGAGGAACCAGAGATCAAATTGCCAACATCCTCTGGATCATCGAAAAAGCAAGAGAGTTCCGGAAAAACATCTATTTCTGCTTTATTGACAAAGCCTTTGACTGTGTGGATCGCAATAAACTGTGTAAAATTCTTCAAGAGATGGGAATACCAGACCACCTTACCTGCCTCCAGAGAAATCTGTGTGCAGGTCAGGAAGCAACAGTTAGAACTGGACATGGATCAAAAGACTGTTCCAAATAGGAAAAGGAATACGTCAAGGCTGTATATTGTCACCCTGCTTATTTAACTTATATGCAGAGTACATCATGAGAAACAGTGGGCTGGAGGAAGCACAAGCTGGAATCAAGTTTGCAGGGAGAAATATCAATAACCTCAGATATGAGGACGACACCACCCTTATGGCAGAAAGTGAAGAGGAACTAAAGAGCCTCTTGTTGAAAGTGAAAGAGAAGCGTGAACAAGTTGGCTTAAAGCTCAACATTCTGAAAACTAAGGTCATGGCATCTGGTCCCATCACTTCATGGCAAATAGATGGGGAAACAGTGGATAACTTTATTTTTCTGGGCTCCAAAATCACTGCAGATGGTGATTGCAGCCATGAAATTAAAAGACTCTTACTCCTTGGAAGAAAATTATAGCAGAGACAAAAAAATAAAATAAAAAAAGAAAAAGCAGAGACATTACTTTGTCAACAAAGGTCCATCTAGTCAAGGCTGTGGTTTTTCCAGTGGTCATGTATGGATGTGAGAGTTGGACTATAGAGAAAGCTGAGCACTGAAGAATTGATGCTTTTGAACTGTGGTGTTGGAGAAGACTCTTGAAAGTCCCTTGGACTGCAAGGAGATCCAACCAGTCCATCCTAAAGGAGTCAGTCCTGGGTGTTCACTGGAAGGACTGATGCTGGAGCTGAATCTCCAATACTTAGGCCACCTGATGAAAAGAGCTGACTCATTTGAAAAGACCCTGATGCTTGGAAAGATTGAGGGCAGGAGGAGAAGGGGATGACAGAGGATAAGATGGTTGGATGGCATCACTGACTCAATGGACATGGATTTGGGTGGACTCCGGGAGTTGGTGATGGACAGAGGCCTGGCGTGCTGCTGTTCGTGGGGTCGCAAAGAGTCCGTCATGACTGAGCGACTGAACTGAACTGAACTAGGCAAATAGTTTTGATCTTGTGGATTTCCTGAAAGTGTCTCAGTGTGGCAGCAATGGGGTGTGGGTCCCAAGAACACACGTAACAAACACACTGCAAATTTGTGATACAGAGAAGTCATTTCACCCTAAGAGGCTTGAAGTTTTTCCTCTGTAAAAGGCTTAATAATAATAACATAGTAATAACATCTTTATTCAATACCTTATAATAATCTATGATGAAAAAGAATCTGAGAAAGAGTGTATATATATATATATATATATATATATATTTATGTGTAACTGAATCATCTTCCTATACACCTGAAACTAACAGAGCATTGTAAATCAACTACTTCAAGTAAAAAAAATGATAACAGCACTTTTCTGTTGAGGTAATTGTGAAGATTAATTGTGAATATGTACGTAGAAAGCTTAACAGTGCTTAGAACTTAGTAAACACATAATAAATGTTATCTATTATTTTTGCTGGAGTGGTGATTGCCTCTCTTGGTTCTCATTTGGATAAGATTTCCAGATTAATAATTTCCTATAAAATGGAGTACTGTTTTGTTTGTCCAGCTTTTTATTTAAATAGCTCAAGCATAAATTTTTCTGCCCCCAGTACTGTCCAAAACCAATGATATAGCTCAAGTGCTGTCACTGAGGCTCTTTATTCATCATAGCTGGAAAGTATTCCATTAGTGGCAGTCATACATGTTTTTGTTGTCTGGTTTCTTCTTTTTCTTATCTTTTGTTTTTAGCCAGTATTGTCCTAATTAGTTAATTATACATAGATTCATTGTGTTCAGTACTAGCTTTAGTACTGGCCTCTTACCAAATGTGGTACTCCTGCAACTCAGCAATGCATTAAGGAGTTTCAGGTTGTATGACTATACAGTAATTAGTCCCTACTTGCCCTCTCCTAATTTGCAGATAGCTTAGTTTTGTAGAAACTTGTCAGATGGAACACATTACTAAGTTAGGGCAGGCAAATTCCCCTGAGAGAATTGAGAGTGGAAAGAGAAATCTGAACTGAATGGGAATAGTGACAGGAAAGATACCTCCTGATTATTTATCCCTTACACGACATTGGTAGTAAGCAGAGCTTCACCCAGAGCCTAGGATGGTGGTAGTGGTTTAGTTGCTAAGTCGGTTCTAACCCTTTGCGACCCCGTGGACTGTAGCCCACAGGGCTCCTCTCTCCATGGGATTCTCCAGGCAAGAATACTGGAGTGGGTTGCCATTTCCTTCTCTATATTTATGAAATATAGAGGCTTTCCTATTTCCAAGGCTTTGCATATGTATGTATTTAGGCACTGGGGACAGAGCAGTGTACAGACCAGACAAATATTCCTGTCCTCCCAGAGATTACATTCCTGTGGAGCAACACACACAGCAAACTAAAACCTGTAGCGTGTTTGTCATAAATGGTATGGAGAAAAGAGCAGAGGGAAAAGTCGGAACTGCTGCCCGTGAAGGTACTGTGCTAAATCAGGTTAGACGAGGGGATTCCCTGCAGTCTAGTGTTAGCACTCCGTGCTCTCACTGCCACAGGCCTGGGTTCAATCCCTGATTGAGGAACTAAAATCCCTCAAGCAGCGTAGCCTGGCCAAATATATATATATATATATATATCAGGGGAGTCAGGGAAGGTTTTACTGATAAGGTCATATCTGATCAGAGACCTGAAGGGAGTGAAAGCATGAGCCATACATTTACATGTGGGGAAGAGCTTGCTTTCCTATCAGCGGAAGTAGCAAAAGCAAAGCTTTTGAACACTTGATGTGTTCAGGAAATAAGCTGATAGTATAGAATGAGCTGTAGTAGGAGGTGAGAAGTAAGGAGGGAGTAGAGTGTTGATAGAAGAGAGAAAAGAGAGACTGTTTCAGGGCCAGGGATTTATAGATAATCTCGGCCTTAAAGGGACTAAATTGAACTCAATGTATTAGTAGTCAGGGTCAATTAAAGACCACCTTGTTTTAGTTTTAAACAAAATTAGTGTATAGGCGTATAATCTGAAACCCCTTAACACTTTCCTTTATTACCTTAATACTTTTATTCATATTATTGATAATTGAGAGTGCTATTAATTAGCAAATTTTAATTGTAATTTGTGTTTCATGACTGCTTTTTTTTTTTTTTTAAGATTCGGTTCTATGAACTGGTGAATCCATTAAGAAAGGAAATCTCCAAACTACAAGTGAAGAAGAATGACCTGGCAGAAGAATTAAGTGCAAACAAAAGTCAACTGAAACAACTGACTGAGGTTTGTCTAATTTTGATCCCTGGTGGTAAGAGACTCCAAGGAGGTCTTAAGATTTGTGATAAGGAATATGAAAGTCAGTGATAGAAAAATGGGACTTGAGCATGCTGACTGCTATGATTCTTCACAAGTAGTGGGAAGGAGATGAGACTGCAAATAGCCATCTTAAAGATTGATAGGGTACGTCCATGATACTGACCTGTAATCCCCAGCTGAGCATTTTGTTCTTGTAATTCATTTCATTCTCAATTCTTCATTACAGATCCACCTCGTGGATGATACAAAAGGGAGCCTGGTCCATTTATTAGTCATTTAGTGTCTTCATCAAATACAGTTACTTCCCCTGATACATGTTCAGAGCACGTGCACTGATACTAGCATCCATCCCTGTGAGGCCGGGTGCTGACAGTGGTGAATACAAGTGTCTGCCCTTCCAGAGTTCAAATTCTAGTAAGGTGGAGTTATACCTTAGATGAGATCTTGACACTCATTTTTTGTGTGACCTTGAACAAGTCATTTAGTGTTTCCTGCTCTGTCAAACGGAGAAAATAATCTTATTTTTCCATTCATTTCATTGACATGCCCACACTTCTGTTTCAAAGTGAAAATGTGATTTTTAGTAAACTTGCATATAAATAGCTGTTTTGTGTTCTACTTCAAGGGCAACTTTTACGAAAGATCTACTTTCCAGAAATAAATTATTGCAGTTTAATTTATATTCTGATGCTCTGATTTGCTGCGCTATTAGTGCTGGGTGGGATCTACTTCTGTTGTTAGTGTAGAGCCTCTGTTGCAGGCAAATGAAGGCTCAGCCTCCTCCTCCTGGTAGGAGCCCTGAAGTCACCAGGAGCGATTCCAGAGAGCCCTCGGGGGTCTGCTGTGGGTGTTTTATTCCTGCTGCTAACCTGCCACGTTGTTGTGCACATTTGGAAAGATAGCTCTTAATTTTAAAAAATTGCATCCAGAGTCACAATAATAAAGGACAAAGTCAGAAGGCCTCCGTTTGTCTTCTGACTGATTTTGCAGCCTTGGGCAAGTCCTTTACTTCCTGTCGTCCCTGTTAAATGGCCGGGGTGGTGGCGGCGGTGGCCCAGGGTCTGTCCGGGACAAGGCAGACGGATTTTCAGACTTGGTTCTGCAGCACGTTATGGTACCTCAGCATCCATCAGGGACTTCTTGTATTTTAGAGGAAGTCTGGAAGAGCTTTCTATCCTCGTTTCTATCAAATCACCTCTTTTTTAAATCACTTTTGACATTTGGGGATTCTACAAGTGATTTCTCCTGAATGAAAGATTCTTTGACCACCCCCCCCCCCCCCCACCAAAAAGTCCTGAATCTCTAAAATTATCATATTTTTACTGTGTGGTAAAGCAAGTCTCTCTCCTCTCAAGGGTCAGTAATTAAATCCCAGATTTTAGTTTGTTTCAACCTTACTAACACCTTTAGTGTTTTATTGACATGAAAGCATAGATAATTAACACTGGTTTCATTCATAGGTTCCCTGAGTGTTTTTAGTGCACTAATAATTCTTAAACACAGAAACAGTTTTATTTGTGAACATCTTTGGGTTCTCCAGAAAAAACAAAACCAATAGGACATATAAATATTTATGGATAGAGATATATTTTAAGAAATTTGCTCACATAGTTGTAGCAAACTATGTGCAAACTTACGTGCATGTATGCTAAATCACTTCAGTCATGTCCGACTCTTTGCACCCCTATGGACTGCAGCCCACCAGGCTCCTCTGTCCATGGGATTCTCCAGGCAAGGATACTGGAGTGGGTTGCCACACCCTCCTCCAGGGGATCTCCTAGACCCAGGGATCGAACCTACGTCTTTTACATCTCCTGCGTTGGCTGGTGGGTTCTTTACCACTAACGCCACCTGGGAAGCTCCTGTAGAGGCTTGGCGAGTCCCAAATCTTAACAGCGTAAGCTGGCAGCCTGGATATTCAAGAGAAGATTGAAGTTTGAGTCCAAAGACTATCTGCTGACAAAATTCCTTCTTATTCAGTCTCAGTTTTACTAAGGCCTTAACTGGTTGGATGAGGCCCCCAACATTATAGGAGGTAAACTGCCATCCTCAGAGTCTACTGGTTTAAATGTTAATCTCAGCTTAAAAAAATGCCTTCACAGAAACATCTAAAATAATGTTTGACAAAATATTTAGGTACCATGGTCTAACCAAGTTGACATAAAAAATTAACCATCACAGAACCTTTCCATCTATGAGTTTGCTTCTTAAAGTTTTACCACCTTTCAGCTAAACATATAATCCTATGTCTTAAAACTCTTCCTGAATTTCATACTATAAAGGGAAAATTGAATCATGTTCAGGAAAAAACAGTTTAATAATGCCTTATCTCTATAATAAAAGTTCTTAGAAACTCAGAGAATATGGTTTAAACATAATGGAATTGCTTTTGTATTGAAACCACCCTTAAAGTTAGATTTTCTGCTCTGTCAAGGGCCTATTACAGATATACTTACCCAATACAAAGAAAACATAGAATGAATATTTTTATTTTGTTTGTATTTTGTATTTTTATTTTTTGGCTACACCATGTGGGATCTTAGTGGGATTTAGTTCCCTGACTGGGAATCGAACCTGTGCCCTCTGCAGTGGAAGTGCAGAGCCTTAACCACTGGACCACCAAGGAAGTCCCTAGACTGAATATTTTTAAATGAAAAGTTAAACCAGCAAGGACCTTTTTTTTGAATAAGGGTATAGTGAATAAATGTTACTATTTAATGTTAAAAGAAATTTTGTTTGGCACTATTTTGTCGAGGTTTATTTTTTGAGGTAGTTTGTTAAATTATTTACTGCTTTGATATTTGGGGAGTTCATAGATACTAGTTTAAGTTTCAGCTCTGCAGTTTGATGATGGTGTGATGATCTTGGATAAAGAACTGAGTCTTCTTTACTCCTCCCTTCAGTCCCCATGATAAAAGTACGGATGAGAATATGTAACACCTCCCTCACTTACATGGTCATTATTATGATAATAAAATTCAGTCAATAAATATTCACTGTACATCTATTATGTGCCAAGCATTGTTATAGGTATGTAGGGGTACCTCAGTGAATAAAGCAAAGATCTCCGGCCTTGTGAAAATTACATTTTAAAAGGAGCGCAGGGAAACAAATAGTAAACATTATATTAGAAAGGAAGCTCAAAGTAAGCTCTCAAATTTACAGACAGCAAAGTTTTTGAGGGGTAGAATACTCTTACCAGTAAGGCAAATTGGAGGACCATCTCAGAAGATAAGTAAACATGTGTTTGCTTTTATACATCTCATAGCTTATGATCCCAAAATTAGCGCATTCAAAATTGATTAGCAGCCCTAGAGAGTGTAATTTTTTTCTGTTTTATTATGAAAGTTTTCAAGCTATAGATAACTAGAAAAAATTTTACAGGGAACACCAAATTTCTGTCTGATAACTTATACTTATCTTAATCTGTCCATCCACCAGTAATATTTATTTTATGAGAAATTGCCAGATTTTTTTTTTAATGTATCAGTAGTTCCTTTATATTGTTGGGGAATATTTAATTGTATGGATATATTCATTCTCCCTTGATGGGTTTTTGAGTTATTTCCACTTTGAACACATTATAAGTGAAGCTGCTCCAGACTTTTGAACATTGGCTTTGTGTGGACATACATTTTTGTTTTTTCTTAGGTAAAATTTAAGAGTGATATTTTTTACTTCTAGATTTCTGTTGTTTATTATTGTTTTTATTGCTCTGGTATTTGTTTTTTCATTATGAGCATATTTTTCTTTATACCACTGAGAATAGTTAAAACCTCTAGTTGAAAATCTTTCCCTGCCAATTCCAAAATCTGGGTCACCTCAGAGTTGGTTTTTGTTGATTGTCTTTTCTTTTAAGAATGGGTCACATTTTCCTGTTTCTTCAAAGGTCAAGTAACTTTTTAAATTGTTTATTTAAATCATAGAGTAAATGTAGATCTTAACAGTACCACTGCTGTGTTGTATAGACTGCATTTTGACAGTTACTGATGTTTTTGTTGTAGCAGGAATTTAATGGATTTATACTCAAGTTGTATACTCTGTCTCTTGGGCAGCACCTGAAATTTCAGTTGAGGTTTTTTTTTTTTTTTTTGGCCTAAGTAGGACTGCTTGGGTCTGTCCTACATATATGTTGTTCAGAGGTCAACCAGATATTTGGCAGAGATTATCTACAGAATAGAGTTCCCCTTCTCTGTCTCTAGAATTCCTTTCTCACTTTAGAGCATCTGAGTTGTCCATACTCTATTTTCTGGTTCTTCAAGCTAGAAAGGTGAAGGATTTTCTCTTATACATTTGTCATCTAACTTGGCACGTGGTAGGTCTGCCTTCCAGCTAAAAGGCTTTTTTTTTTTTTTTAAAGGAGACACCAGGAAATTCACCCAGTGCTATTGCATTCTTCCTCTTGTAGATTATATCCCTCCAGAATCTGCCTGATTTGCGTCACTTTCTTGTGTGTTCAGGTGGTTGTTTTATATTTTGCCAGAATATGAGATTGTATTGCCAGTAGGGTTGGTCAGATGGAAACTTACAGATTCATCACCAGAAATGGAACCATCTTACAATCTTGTCTGAAACACAAGTGAAGAAAAAGAAAATACATTCTGTGCGTGTGAAATATTTGGCTTTGAAATCCACTGTTTTCTCGAAAAAGAACCTTGGCTTTGTTAGAGAGTCTTTCTCTCAACATTTTTAACTTTGTACTGACATGGGTGATGACTCATGAGGCATTCATTATTTGTTGTTGTTCCGTCGCTAAGTAGTGTCCAGCTCTTTGTGACCTCATGGGCTGCAGCACACCAGGCTTTCCTGTCCTTCACTGTCCCCCCGAGTTTGCTCACATTCACGTCCACTGAGTCTGTGATGCTATCTAGCCATCTTATCATCTGCCGCCCTCTTCTCCTTTTGCAATCTTTCCCAGCATCAGGTCTTTTCCAGTGAGACAGCTCTTTGCATCAGGTGGTCGAAATACTAGAGCTTCATCTTCAGTATCAGTCCTTCCAATGAATATTCAGGGTTGATCTCCTTTCAGATTGCTAGTTTTGATTTCCTTGCAGTCCAAAGGACTCTCAAGCACCACAATTCGAAAGCATCAGTTCTTTGGCACTTAGCCTTCTTTATGGTCCAACTCTTACATCTGTACATGACTACTGGAAAACCATAGCTTTGACTATACAGACTTTTCTTGACAAAGTGATGTCTTTGCTTTTTAATATGCTGTCTAGGTTTCTCATAGGCATTATTAGAGAAAATATTAAAAGTAAAATAAAATACATCACTAGACATTGAACAAAATGTACAGTTTTGGACATTGTGACTTTGGTTGTTTGCACATCTTATTTATTAATAATTACTGAATTCCTTATATAGCTATAAAGTTCAGAGTTTAGAAACTAAAATCTGGTAATTGGGCAACCGAGTTTACTATCTGAGGACATAAGAGATTAAGATGGATCAAATGAACCCCAACAGCTGGGGAAAATGTGATTGAAGTTCATAGAAATCACAAAATCATGAAGTCACATTCAGTTCAGTTCAGTTCAGTCGCTCAGTCGTGTCCAACTCTTTTTGACCCCGTGAATCGCAGCACGCGATGCTTCCCTGTCCATCACAAACTCCTGGAGTTTACTCAAACTCATGTCCATCAAGTCGGTGATGCCATCTAGCCATCTCATCCACTGTCGTCCCCTTCTCCTCCTGCCCCCAATCCCTCCCAGCATCAGGGTCTTTTCCAATGAGTCAACTCTTCGCATGAGCTGGCCAAAGTACTGGAGTTTCAGCTTCAACATCAGTCTTTCCAGTGAACACCCAGGACTGGTCTCCTTTAGGATGGATGGGTTGGATCTCCATTAGGTGAGGATTGACTTGCAAGAGGATAAACTCAGGACAAATATAAGAAGATAGTGTTATTTCATACAACAGTTCAGTTCAGTCACTCAGTCGTGTCTGACTCTTTGTGACCCCATGGACTGCAGCACGCCAGACTTCCCTGTCCAGCACCAACTCCCAGAGCCTACTCAAGCTCATGTCTGTTGAGTTGGTGATGCCATCCAACCATCTCATCCTCTGTTGTCCCTTTCTCCTCCTGCCTTCACTCTTTCCCAGCATCAGGGTCTTTTCCAGTGAGTGAGTTCTTCACATCAGGTGGCCAAATATTGGAGTTTCAGCTTCAGCATCAGTCCTTCCAGTGAATATTCAGGACTGATCTAAGATTCACTGGTTGGATCTCCTTTGCAGTCCAAGGGACTCTCAAGAGGCTTCTCCAACACTGCAGTTCAACAGCATCAGTTCTTGGTACTCAGCTTTCTATAAAGAAGCTCTCACATCCATACATGACATGCTGGAAAAACCCACCGATATGAGGTGAAAAACTGATTTAGAAATGTAGTAGAATGTGATTTTTTGACCTTTAAAAAATAGAACATAAAACAAGTAGTAAATTAATAGAAACTTAAAAGAGGAGGCAACAGTCGACAAATATAAATGCCTCAAAAAAGACAGGATCATGACAGTCCCATGTGTACCAAGAGAAACTAAGATATTTGTTAGTTATGTCTCTGAGTTTTGTAGCTGGGAGTCAGGGAAACAAACTTTCCGCTTTACTAAGACTGTGGGATTAAGTTTGTCTTTTCCAAAATGGTCTTAGTTTTCTTTACCACATGGTGGCAGCATATATCCATTGGTTTCTGTAATCAGTTTTGGGCTACTCAAAAAAACCCTGTCATTGCCAGAGCTTTACTGTGTTACCTTATTTTCCTTTATATTTCTTATTTCAAATCTGTGTCCTTAAACCAATCAAATACTGTGTCTTCCTAATAAAATTCAGTTGATCTATAACTGGGAGATAGACTTTTAAGAAACAAACTTTTCTGGCATAATATGCCAGATCAAAGGTGTCTCAGTTATTAGCCCTGATATCATAATTATACCTAACAGATAAATTCAGAGATGTTAAAGCTTCGCAAGTACACAGTTAGTTACGCTTTTATTCATATATTCTGCTACTTCATGGCAGATATGAGGTGAAAAACTGATTTAGAAGCGTAATAGAAGGTGATTTTTTGACCTTTAAAAAAGAAGTCACCAATTTTAGTAGATTTCTTGAATTTTCTTTCAGTAATTTTTTCTACATCTTTAGTTACTTGGAAATAATATCTATTGTAGATACACTGGAAAATAAGGCTCATCTTTTGCTTCAAGTTTAGAGTCTGTAAGTGTCAGTAACATAGTCTAATTATAGCATATTTTGAGCTGTTAGGTACGTGAACTTGTGTATAGTACTTAGTGTTTTCATAAGTGCTGTACTTTTATTTTCTATTTATGAAATCTCTTTGTAACAGGTCAGAATTCTGGTCCAGTTCATGTAGTTAAGCTATTTGCAGCTGTTATGCTATTGTAGTTATTTTCAGCATGCTTCTTTCATTTCAAAAGAAATAAATGTTAATACTAATAGGGCATTAATGAGTCTGTGTGCATGACATTAAGTTTCATGTTGTTATTTAGTCCCAAAGTTGTGTCTGAATCTCTAGCTATCCCATGGACCACAGCTCTCCAGGCTCCTCTGTCCATGGGATGTCCCAGGCAAGAATACTGGAGTGAGTTGCTATTTCCTCCTCCAGGGATCTTCCCAGACCAGGGATCGAATGCACATCTCCTGCATTTGCAGGCAGATTCTTTATGACTGAACCACCAGGGAAGCCCAAAGTTTCATAAAGAAATGATGAAATATTTTTCTCTTATGAGAACTTTGGTAACTAGGAAGCAAAAGTGTTTTGTTCAAGAGAACTTCCTTGTTTAGGAAACATAGTTACATTTGTTGAGAAAACTGCAAGATTACCTTGAGGCTCATCTTAAGTATTCATACGTGAATAATCCTGTCTTTATTTGAATGAAAATGAAGTATTTCATTAATGATACATACTTGTTATTCAGGTTTTTTTTTCATTTCAGGGATTGTTTTAACTATTTGTTTTCTGAAGTTTCTTTTTTATCTTGCCCAATGATGAATTTAAAATTCCTTTGTTAGGTACATGCTATGATGATACTCATCAGTTATAATTATTTTAGAGTATCTGACAAATTCATTAGTAAACAGTAGTAGTTTTCCCTCTCTATGTTACATTTAAGTTGAATAAGTGCTGCTTAAAACTTAGTTTCCTAGATGCTTTGATAAGTTCTGATTTTGGTTTGAGATGAAGCTGAGAATCTCAATTTTAATAAACAGCCTACGATTTTATGGTGGCAAGTTCATGGACTGTGAACACAAGTCTCTTTTGTTGTTGTTGTTTACTTATTGAGTTACAGAAACACTTTATATTCTTAATTACATTTAAATTTTTTATGTATTATTACTTCCATTAACTTTCAACATAATTAATATTTTTAATGTATTTATAACACCCCAGAATCTAATTCGCTGTAGTATTACTACTTTGGAGTTTCTAAAGCTCATCTTTTACCTGTGCATCTAAAAGTTGTTGCTTGCTTTTAAACCTGTTTTATTTTTTTACAAGTAATATAAATGACTCAAAAGTTCATGAGAGGGGAAAAGTTCATGGAAAAGCTATTTAAGCTATTGCTTTTAATGAAGGCAATTTAAAATAGGATGTCATCAGAGAAAAGCCTCCTTCATCTGATTGTTTTGTACGTAGCTCTGTGAGGAAACAGATTTTAAAAGAGTTACATCTAGTTCTGCTTCATTGACTACGTTAAAGCCTTTAACTGTGTAGATCACAACAAACTGTGAAAAATTCTTAAAGAGATGGGAATACCAGACCACCTTACCTATCTTCTAAGAAACCTGTATGTAGGTCAAGAAGCAGCAATTAGAATGGAATATGGAACAATGGACTGGTTCAAAATTGGGAAAGGAGTACGATAAGCCTGAATATTGTCACTCTGCTTGTTTAACTTATATACAGGATATGTCATGAGAAATGCCAGGCTGGATGACTCACAAACTGGAATCAAGATTGCTGGGAGAAATATCAATAACTTCAAACATGCAGATAATACCACTTAATGGCAGAAAGTAAAGAGACCCTAAAGAGCCTCTTGATGAGGGTTGAAAGAGGAGAGTGAAAAAGCTGGCTTAAAACTCAGCATTCGAAAAACTAAGATCATGGCATCTAGTCCCCTCACTTCAAGGTAAATAGAAGGGGGAAAAAGTGGAAGCAGTGACAGATTTTATTTTCTTGGGCTCCAAAATCACTGTGGACAGTGACTGCAGCCATGAAATTAAAAGACACTTGCTTCTTGAAAGGAAAGCTATGGCAAACCTAGACAAGATATTAAAGAGCAGAGACATCCCTTTGCCGACAGAGGTCTGTATAGTCAAAGCTGTAGTTTTTCCGGTAGTCATGTATGGATGTGAGAGCTGGACCATAAAGAAGGTTAGCACCAAAGAATTGATGCTTTTGAACTGTGTTGCTGGAGAAGACTCTTGAGAGTCCCTTGGACAGCTAGCAGATCAAATCAGTCAATCCTGAAGGAAATCAGCCCTGAATATTCATTGGAAGGACTAATGCTGATGCTAAAGATCCAATACTTTAGCCATAAACTTCTACATATCAGAGGATGAGATGGTTGGTAGGCATCATTGACTCAATGGACATGAGCTTGAGCAAATCCTGTGGGATAGTGAAGGACAGGAAAGCCTGGAGTACTGCCGTTCATGGGGTTGCAAGGAGTCAGACAGACTTAGCGACTAAACGACAACAACAATCAAGAAGCATAATTAAAGAAAAGGGTTTTAGACAAGGAGAAATTAATAAAAGTATAATAATGATAGGAAAGTTTATAATGTACTTCCTTCTGAATTGAATATATCTTATAGACATAAAAATGAGTCAGGGCTAGAAGAAATGAGGCAATCAATAATTCTGATTTAGTTATAATAGAGTTTAAAATGCCTTGGCCAGGGGATATATATATATTTTTTTTTTTTTAATGTCAATAAAGGGAATTCCCTGGCTGTCCGGTGCTTAGGGTTTAATTCCTCCTAGGGAATCTAAGATTCCCATAAGCTACACAGGGCGGCCAGTAAATTAATTAATTAATTAAATTCAATGAAAAGTTTACAAAACTATCATGTATATACTTGGCCACATAGTAAAAGAATAAATTTTAAGGACAGATTTAATAGTTCCTATTTTTATTTTAACTTAGTAGTGGTCATTTAAAGGGGACTGGAAATAAATTTGGAAATTAAGAAACTTTTTTTTTAGGTCAAAAGTAATACACTAGAGAAACACTTTTTATATCATAGAGTAAGTAAAAATAAGAAAACAGTGAAAACAAGAATATTTTACATCAAAATCTTATGGACACATTTAAAGCTGTGCCAGAGGAAAATCTGTAGCCTTAAATTACCTTTATAATTAAAGAGAAGGATGATAAATAAAAGCATATAGTAGTCCATTTTAGAAAAAAAAAGAACAATAAAAATAAGGAATTTGGAATTATTGGACATTAATTAATATTGCATGTAGCTCTGTGGTGACAGTCTTAAAAGCTGAAAGAAATGTCCCAACAAAATGTAGATTACCACAATAAGTAGAAGTGGAGAACTTGAATAGAATTACCACAGAGGTATTACACAGTGAATTCTTCATCACTAGTTGTGTCTGACTCTTTGCAACCCCTTGGAATGCAGCACGCCAGGCTTCCCCTTCCTTCACCATCTCCCTGAGTTTGCTCAAACTCATGTCCATTGAGTCACTGATGCCATCCAACCATCTCATCCTCTGTTGCCCACTTCTCCTCCTGCCCTCAGTCTTTCCCAGCATCAGGGACTTTTCCAATGAGTCGGCTCTTCACATCAGGTAGCCAGAATTGGAGCTTCAGCTTCAGCATCTGTCCTTCCAGTGAATATTCAGGGTTGATTTCCTTTAGGATTGACTGCTTTGATCTCCTTGCTGTCCAAGGGAAACAGTAATAAAGGTATATTATTGATGAAGTTACCAGGTTTTTCCCAGGTGAGACTGGCAGTAAAGAACCTGCCTGCCATGCAGGAGAAATAAAAGATGCAGATTCAATCCCTGGGTCAGGAAGAACCCCTGGAGAAGGGCTTGGCAACCCACTCCAGTATTCTTGCCTGAGAATCCTATGGACAGAGAAGCCTGGCAGGCTACAGTCTATAGGATCATGAAGAGATGGACACAACTGAAGTGACTTAGAGCGCATACTCCAGATCACAAATATATTGCCCTGATAGGGTCAGTTGATTTCTATAAGGATCGCTGATTCCAGTTGATTAAACAGTTGTTGTTTAGTTGCTAAGTTGTGTCTTGACTGTTTGCAACCCCATGGACTAAAGCCTGCCAGGCTCCTCTGTCCATAGGATTTCTCAGGCAAGAGTACCGGAGTGGGTTGCCATTTCCTTCTCTAGGGGATCTTCCCTACACAAGGATCTAGCCCACATCTCCTGCACTGGCAGACAGATTCTTTACCACTCTGTCAGCTGGGAGGCACATAATTAAACTATACCAAACTAGCACTGAAAAAGATGGAAAACTCTGAGAAAGATGGTACAAAACAAATCCATCAGCCACTTTTACTTACTACTAAAGTTGCTAAATGTTCAAAAATAAATTCTAGCATTTTATCAAAAAAATAGTGCTTTATGTCTGATACAGTATATTTTAGGACAGAAAGGATAAACCATTGCATCAGCAAGTTAAAGATGAATAACCATTTAATTGTATCATTAAATGAGAAGAGATGATAAAATTCAGTGAACATTCCTAATAAAGAGACTAAGTATTTACTTTAAAAAAAATGTTAGCAAAATACTTTATCCTAAATGGCAAAACAATAGAACTTTTTCTGTAAAAGTCAGTAACTAGACACAGACTTGTGTTGCTTATTATTATCTAACGTGGTCTTGGAGGGCCCTAGCAGATGCACTAAGAAGGAAAAACTATCCATGTAAAATTTTGGAAGGACATTAAAATTTTTTTTCTACTAGAAACCACCTAAATTTAATGCAGAAATGTATAAATGATCAATAGCATTTCTTTAGGTTTAGAGAAATAACTGGTAGAGATGGACTTGGGGGAAAATAATTAACTCATGATGCAGATAGTAGACTTGTATGAAGAGGACTATTAAGCTGTATTGTTGAACCTGGAAGCACCATGTCTTAGGAGAAAAAGTCATAAAAGTAGCATTTTTTCCATATTAATGCATTAATTAACTTCAGTTATTCTATATCCCAAGAATTTTCTGATTTTCTGTGTTTGATTTTTTTGGTGGAAGACAGATAATTCTGTCCAAGGATTGGGCTTGGATAAGTGATTTTAGCTTAAATGAAAAAGTAAGTGTTCTGGAATTGCCAAGAAAAATGTGATGGAAAAAATGTGTAAGGAAGGGGGCATTGAGATTCTGTTACTACCAAGATCCCACTTTATACTTCAAAGTTAAATGTAATATTGACATATAAACAAATATCAGTAGAACAAAATATAGAAATAGATCTAATTATTTACTACAATATTTACCAACAAACGTCTGTCTAGTCGAAGCTATGGTTTTTCCAATAGTCATATATGGATGTGAGAGTTGTACTGTAAAGAAAGCTGAGTGCCGAAGAATTGATGCTTTTGAACTGTAGCGTTGGAGAAGACTCTTGAGAGCCCGTTGGACTGCAAGGAGATCCAACCAGTCCATCCTAAAGGAAATCAGTCCTAAATATTCATTGGAAGGACTGATGCTGAAGCTGAAACTCCAATACTTTGGACACCTGATGCGAAGAACTGACTCATTGGAAGAGACCCTGATGCTGGGAAAGATTGAAGGCAGAAGGAGAAGGGGACGGCAGAAGATGAGATGGTTGGATGGCATCACCAACTCGATGAACATGAATTTGAGTAAGCTCCAGGAGTTGGTGATGGACCGGGAGGCCTAGCGTGCTGCAGTCCATGGGGTCGCAAAGAGTCAGACACAACTGAGTGAGTGAACTGAACTGATTTACCACAATAGTTATAGTTCAATTCAGTTGAGAAAGAATGTTTTTTTAGTATAAGGGTCCTAGCACAAGTGGATGATACTCAACTGTTAAAAAAAAAGTTGATTGTCACGTTTTATACCATACATGTATTAATTCTAGTTGGATTAAAATTTTTAGAAGGAAACCTAAGCCATTACTTCAACAATCATGCCAGTTCTTAAATCAGGGTCCATGTCCCTTTAGGTGGAATGGGAAAAACATTACTTTCACTTCTCAGTGAAATTTAGAGCTTCAGTTATAAATATAAATGCCACAGTAGGTTTGTCACTGCCTAGCGCTCTGTCAGCATTAGAATTCAGGTATTTTCCTATCACAGTTTAGTTACCACAAATATCTTTAGAGATTAGGCTCATCACTATCCCAACCCTAGTGTAGTTGTTAGCCTCCTCACTAGATCTTATCTGTAATGCAGTAATGAAAAAAACGTCGTAGGTCGGGCTTCCCCAGTGATCCAGTGGTTAAGAACCTGCCTTGCAATGCAAGGGACTCTGGTCTGATTAGTGGTCTGGAAGATCCTAAGTGCCACAGAGCGGCTCAGCCTGGGGAGGTACGACGGCTGACCCCACGCTCTAGAGGTTGTGAACTCCAACAACTGAAGCCCTGGTGCTTTGCAACAAGAGAAGCCCGTACACCACAGTGAACATTACCTCCCGCTCACTGCAGCTAGGGAAAGCCTGAGTACAGCAACAAAGACCCAGCACGGCCAAAAAATACATCTGTATTTAAAAAGACAATAAAAGACTCAATTTTTTAAAAGAACATGTATAACTTTAAAAAATATTTCAGTAGTTTTACTGCAGCATGCAGTTAATACTGCAGTATGCAATTAATATTTGAATGACATGGGGTGAAAATCTGCATAGACCTTCTAGTTAGCCCTCTGTACCAGCAATTCTGGGTTTGTGGATTCAACCAACCAAAGATCCTGTAGTACTGTAGTATTTATTATTGAAAAATTTCATCATGTAAGTGGACCTGCATAGTTCAAACCTGTTAGTTATTCAAGGGTCAGCTATAATTTGTTTCCTTTGTAATTCTGCATTATTTTAATTTTTGATTTTAGAAACTTTAGTCTCCGAAGGGGTTCGCAAGGCTCACCAGATTGCCAGTGGGGTCCAGGGCACAGAAAAGTCTTGAAAATTCCTAATTTATATGACTATTAGCAGTACTTCTCAAACTCTAATGTAAATACAAGTCACCCGGGGATCCTGTTAAAATGAAAACTGACAGAGTAGTTCTGGGTCGGGGCCTGAGACTATTCATTGTTAGGATGCCTTCCAGCCTGTGCCCCTTCATGGATTGAACTATGAGTAGCTAAGTTTTGGATTGAGTTGTCCAATGTAGTGGTAACGGCCACCAGGTGCTATTTAATTGAAATTCATGTTCTCAGTTTTACTAGCCACAGGTGGTTAATGACTAGCCTATTGAATGGTACAGATGTAGAACATTGTCATCATTGCAGAAAGTTCTATTGGACACTGTTGTTCTAGAGATTGGAATAGTCTTAGCCAAGACAGAGAAACAAAAAGCTTTAAAAGAAAAAAACAAAAAGGAAGCCACAGGCAAAGTTTAATATTTAAAAGACACATTTTGGTACAAAAATTGTAATGTAGGTGATCCAGAGTTAGTATCAGCACTGTTTAAAGCTCTTAGAAATTAACACGAAAAAGACAGCCCAATGGAAAAATGGAGAAAAATTGTAAATAGACATTTCACAAAAAGTGCAGATCCAAATGTCCAGGTGCTCAAACTAACTAGCATTTTGGGAAATATTATACAATTAAAATAACAGTGAGAACTCAGGTTGGCAAAAATGGAAAAGGTCTAATATCTATGTAGATGTAAGAGAAAAGATACAAACATTGCTGGTAGAAAAGTGAACTGCTGTAGTCTCTTGGAAAGATATCTTGACAACAGCAGTTAAAATGAAAAGCATTCCTCAGCACAACAATCCCAGTGGTGCTCAAACCTTGTCCCATGGAGTGAAATACTAACATGTAAGACTGTGTGCACAGGGAGGTTTGCTACAGCAGGTGCTGGAAGGGGAAAGGAAGGACAGGAAACAATAAATTCTAGTCAATAAAACAACAAGAAAATGGTTACATAAACAATGTACAGTGTACACTGGAATTTTCTGCAGTCATTGACAAGAAAGAATTAGAGAATATCAGTTCTTTTAGGATTTACCCAAGGTACCTATCTTCCCATTTGTGTTCTTTTCATGAGTATATGAATATAGAGAAGAAGAGGGAAAGATGCATGCTATTTGATATGAGTTACCTGAGGATGCAGATGGTATGTCAAAGAGAAGGAAGAAAGAGATCAAAAATATGAAATTTCCTTCTCTTTAACTAGTATGTATGATAGTTCAACAATATATATCAATCGCTCAGTCATGTCTGAGCAAGTAAGGATGTATGGTTCAACAACAGGTGACTTATTAATGGCAAAAGAAAGTCACCTTTGCTTTACTGGTAAATTATCATAGTTATTTTAAATACTTCAACAGTTTAAATGTGCACAAAAAAATTTATATAAATAATTCTTAGTGACTCCATGGTCTGTAGTCTGCCAGGCTCCTCTCTTTATGGAATTTTCTAGGCAAGAATACTGGAGTGGTTTGCCATTTCCTACTACAGAGTATCTTCCCGACTCAGGTGTCAAACCCATATATCTTGGGTTTCCTGCATTGGCAGGCAGATTCTTTACCAGTGAACCCCCTTGGAAGCCCAAATTTTTCCCTTTAGAAAAGCTTAAACTTTTGTTTGAGCTTACATTTGTTGAAAAGATATTGAAAACTATCATGTAATATATCGAAATTTTCATGTTTTTTTTTAGCTTACTTTTAATACTTCAGTTTTGTCTTTTTTTTTTTTTTCCCTAAGACTTTAAAGAAGAAGTCTAAATTTTTTTGAAAAAGATTGTATTTCTTGAGGATCTTAACAACAAGTAGTAGTCTCTGGCAGCAAACAGATGGTTGTTTCTTAAAGGAACAGTCTTTAACAATCAAAGATTAATTAGGTTTCTTCTTCTTTTCAATATTTACTTGCTGGGAGTAGGTTATAGGCAATGTGAAACTTGTAAGAGTTCTGAGGAGTGAATTCTCATGTTCTCAGAATAGCTATATTCCATTTCTGCTTCTCTTAGCCACTCTCTCTCTCCCCAGGCAAGAGATCACTTCATTTATTAAAGATTTATTTTGACTTGTAGGTTGCCATTCTTTTCTCAGTTCCTGTGGTGTGAGAGACAAAAGATTTAAATGATGCTTAGAAATTGTATCTAAAGTAATTGCCTTTGGGTTTATGCAGCTGCTAATTGTTTAAAATATGCTATTTAATTGAATCTTTGAATACATTTTTATTTTTGTGGAAAACATTTATTCAATGTTATCTTGTCATGATTTTTATAATATGTTTTAAGAAATAATTGTAGTAATTATTTTAAAGGAAGGGAGTCTAAAATTAACTATGAATTATGCATGTGCCATATTTTAACCTGTAAAATTTGCAGTTAAAGTTGTTTTTTTTTTACCAGCCTGGATTTGGGCAGTAGATAATATTAACATCCAGTCAATGGTTTTATAGGTTCCATGGATAGAATCTGTAAAAATCAGGAACTTGAAGTTAAGAAAGGAATGAACTATTTATGAATTCAAGAACCTGAATTCTAGCCCTATCTCTACTCAATCTGGAATCCAGGACAAAAACGCTTAACCCCTCCAGGCCTTAGTGTTCTTATCTTGGAAATAAGAAGATAGTAACAGATTATCTCCAGTGTTTCTTTCATCTCTGAAATTCTCTAATTGTGTCCTGCTCAGCTGCTGTTGTTTGGAAATAAAGAGTCTGGGTGGAGGAGAGACCTCATTTTAAATATAAACATAAATATAAAAAGTTGATAACTTTGCCAAAACACTGTGTAACATAATTTTTTTTGTTTTTATATGGAACAGCAGAGGAACACGTAGAATGAAAAACTAAATGTTTCTTCCATCATGCCCTCTTCCCTTGCGCTGTGACTCACACGTGAATGTCTCCCTGTCCATTCCTAATACCAGCATCCCTGCAGAACTTCTCCCCAGTTATGGTTTTCTTGATTGAAGCCTCTTGCTTTACTTTTTTAAAGCTTTTTAAAATTTTTCTTTAATAAAGAAATTGTGACTGACTTTTTACACAGAGTATATATGTTTAACCACCATCCAGGCTAAGAAATGGAAGCTCCTTTCATGCAGCTTTTCTCAAAATCTTTGAGAAAATATGGGTTCGTATACATTGCATTGATATCATTGTTTCAACTGAGGGTTTTTCTTTTTTTTTTTTTTGCAGATAATAATCTTTCGTTTCAGTTGGAAAACCGATTCATTAATCCTTAATTGTTAAAGTCACTTTTTCTACATCTTGAGCTTGTTGTCTTAAATGCTAGTGCTGTATAGTCCCTTTATATATCAACATTAGTTGACTCTGCAAGCATTTCCAGTGTAACTACTATGTGAGGTTCCTGGGTGTAACCAGAGATCCAAGAGGACTTCAGGGAACTTCAGAGTGGGTGTGAAGAAAACCGAGGGTTATAGACAAGACAAGAAACATGCAGCCACAATTATTTTTTCAGGCTAGAGGTAGCCTTGTATTATTTCCTATCATGAATAATTTAGGAGATGGAAAAAATGACATTAAACCCAGCAATCAAAATTAGTTCCATTCTAGATATGGAGGAAACCTACAAACAATGAAATCTTCTCAGTGACCTGGATTGTCCTTGATATCCCTGTGCAGTTTTTTTTTTTCTTTATTGAAACAGGACACTGAGACTTGCTGTTAACCAAACCTGTTTACTTTTTATTTAGACATTTTCTGTTAGAAAGAATTGTTGATTGGAAATTTTATGTTTTCTTTTTTACATTTGAAAAAATTAAGTTTTTTACTTCTTTGAATTCAGTCAATTTAATATCCTGGTTTGCTCCTTCTCTTCCAGTTTTTTTGTTGTTCAGTTGCTCAGTCGTGTCCAACTCTTTGCGACCCCATGGACTGCAGCATGCCAGGCTTCCCTGCCCTTCACCATCTCCCGGAACTTGCTCAAACTCGTGTCCATTGTGTTGATGATGCCATCCAACCATCTCATCCTCTGTCATCCCCTTCTCCTCCTGCCTTCTATCTTTCCCAGCATCAGGGTCTTTTCCAATGAGTCAGCTCTTCACATCAGGTGGACAAAGTGTTGAAGCTTCAGCATCGGTTCTTCCAATGAATATTCAGGACTGATTTCCTTTAGGATTGACTGATTTAATCTCCTTGCAGTCCAAAGGACTCTCAAAGGGACTCTCAAAAGTCTTCTCCAACACTGCAATTCAAAAGCATCAATTCTTCGGTGCTCAGCCTTCTTTATGGTCCAACTCTCACATCTGTATGTGACTACTGGAAAAATCATAGCTGTGACTATCTTTAGCCTTAGCCTTGAAGTTTTCTTCCTCTTGTCAGTGTTCTTTCTCTTGTCAGTGTTCCCTGCTTCCTCCCTGTCTTTTTATTGAAACTGCCTGACAGAATCTCAACTCCTGATTTTTCTACCTGAGCGCTACTGAAGAAAATCACAGAGGCAGCTGTAAGTTTATAGTTACCGACTTCAAATGGGCCCACACGGTTGTGCTGTAATTCAATTTTTTTTCTAGTTTTCCCCTTTCTCACAGCAGTTATTTTAGTCATTCAACACTTCATATTTCCAGCTTTCAGCTTTCCTTCTCTCTCTTTCTCAGCCGAATGGTGTTTCATGCCACAGAGAAAAGAGAAATCTTCAGATGAGAACTGCCACAGTTTCTTAGAACAAACCTATTTACATTTGTACTGTTTCTGTTTTGTTTGTTCTTACTGTTTGTGGTGGCAAGAGGCTTACTTTTAAAGAGTAGAAAATCATATGCCTCCAGAAACCAAGAGATAATATAAAATTTGTGAAGCAGTAGGGTAAGAAGTGGTTCTGTGGCTTGCTGGGAACTGATAGGAGCTACCTAAAGACATCCAAATGCAAGTTTTTAATACTCTTTTGTCAGCTGGAGCAAAGCCTGCCTTGATGAGCATGCCTGCTGGGCTAAGACTAGAGAAAATGGAGCCCTCTCAGGGGCTTTACCCCAACCTTCACCATGCCTATCTTCTCCAGTATCAGTACCTCTTTTTCCATTCTTTCGTATCCATTTTAAACATTCTCAAGCTTATCCCATTTTTGGAACCTTTCATTTATCCCGACCCGGGGATCGAACCCATATCTCTTGCATCTCCTGCAATTTTCTTCTCTAACTACTCTACTTTCTCTACTTTTAAACTGAAGAGAGAATTGCCTACTGCTCTGGTGTTCGACAGATTTCAGTTGGAGTCTTTACCATACTGTTCGTGAGCTCTCAGGTTCTTATCCTCTCCAAGCCTACTTTCTTCAACCACAAAAATGAAATGAGTATAATATTAATAATATGCCCAGTCGTAGAGTTAAGTATTAAATGAAAGAATGTAGCTATACTATTCATAGCACCAGAACGGTCATACTGAGTCCTTTGCTTACATACATCTGCTTCAGCCCCTGGCAGTCTGCCTTCTGTACCCATCCCTGAAGCCCTGTTGTGTTGTTTGTGGGTTTTGTCCCCAGTCGTCACTGATAGCCCTGACAGCCTTGCCTCCTCAAAGCAGTTCTTCTTTGGATGTCCCTGCCACACACCCCAGGCTCACGCTCTGCTTCTATTAATCCTCCCTCGGGTTCCTTCGACTCTGTCCTTTCCCCACCCTTTAAATGTTTATCTTCTTCAGCATTCTGTCTCCATCTTTGTGCAGTTGAGCTATCAGTTTGGCTAGAATCTCTCTAGTAGCCAAAGCAAAGGAAGAACATTGTGATGATATTAATGTATAGTTCATGATCATTTACTATGTGTTATAAGCGCTTTACATGTATCACTTGATATAACCTGCACAGCAACTCCATGGGGTCGATGAGGTAGATAAGAGCAATGAAGTGCTGAGAGGTAAACCTGCTCCAAGTGCTGCTCCAGGTAATTCAGTTCTAGGCAGGTGAATTCTGGAGATCTCTGTCCTAACCAGAACAGTATGCATTCTCCCCCAGACAGATGATTAGTAATGTTTAGAAAGGTATAAACATTCTTCAGGAAACTACAGCATCTTCTGGGACACAGATCTGAAGTAACATGTGTGGTGATTCTTTGGGAGAGATGAGAAGGTTTCCTCAGCTATGATCTGCTAATAAATACCCCTTAGTAACATTTCATTCTCATGGAGAATGTCAGTGCAGAATACTATAATATATTACCAACGCAGAACACACCCAGTGTCATTTTTCCACGATTACATTTTTCAAATAGCCATCTGATAGAAATTTGGAGCTAACATTTCACAGTCAGGCCTAATAGTTTAAAAGGGACATGAACAGTGTCTTAGTCTTTTTTGTATTTACAGTATCTAGCCCAGGACCAGTCAGGCCTAATAGTTTAAAAGGGACATAAACACTGTCTTACTCATCTTTGTATCTACAGTATCTAGCCCAGGACCAGTCACTTAGAAATAGTTGAGTCAGTCTGTGACCTGCATGTGACCGCACTGAGCTCGTCAGCTCCTTAAAAAAGAATGACTTGGGACAGGATGTATTTCACGTGACAGGTTCTGGGGGTAGAACTGATGATCGCTTGCAAGATCTGCTGAGTTCAGAGGGTCAGAAGAAGTAGGAACTCCATCCCTGTGTCCTGCTTCTCCTCCCCATTTCCGTATTCATGTTTTTCTTTATTAATTTATTGTATCTATTGCATTCTTACTGTATACCAAGTCCTGTATAAAGTAATAGGGATCCAGTGGTGAACAAGATAAAGTCCCTGCCCTTAAGATGTTTATACTCTGGTGTGAAAAAACTGATTTGATAATACACTAAGATCAGTACTCTGAAGGGAGTGTTGATAGTATTCGGCTCTTCAGGCAGTGAGAACAGGTTAGAGGAAGCAGTGTGTTCAGAGAACCTCAGATCTTTATTAGGGTTGGAGGTGAAATGTGAAGGTGAGAAATGAGGCTCACGGGAAACAGGGCCAAGTGTATATTTAAGGTTTGTACTTCCACTCCTCTTCCACATCTCTGCAATCCCTTTCTACTAGTTTGATGAGTACCAGGAAGCTCAATGTAGAAATGTGTTCCAGGCACCATAAAACTCCTTTTTTGCTGAATACCACAACTGAGACTGCACAGTTAATCTTTTCAGTAACTATTTTTCATTGTGAATGTTTGATATTCATGTGACTCTTTGCCTGTCATTGTGAACTCTTCAAGAACAGGGGCAGTGTTTCATTCATTTCTGTGTCTTTAGCATCTAGTAGTAACTCAATAAATGTTGAAAATTTCATTCGCATTTGAAGTCATTTTATGTGTTATGCTATTCACCAAAGCATAGTTGTCCTATTTTTCTATGAAAAACAGAGTTCAAGTTTTAAACAAATGAACTTATAGACTACTCAGTGAGTTTAAGATTACCTGTCTTTGAGTAAGGAAAAATTACTAAATAGAAAAATAGAGGATTTTTTAAAATTACAAAGATACAGTTCAGCGAAAGAATGCAATACGGAATTTGCTCAAGTATGTTTAGTTTGAATGGTTTGTTACTGTTTTTGATCTATAGACTTATGAGGAAGATCGCAGAAACTACTCTGAGCTTCAAATTAGATGTCAACGTTTGGCCTTAGAATTAGCAGACACAAAACAGTTAATTCAGCAAGGTGACTACCGTCAAGAGAACTATGATAAAGTTAAGAGGTAAGTAGTTAAAATATCTACATTACTTGTTCTCTTTTTTGGCATGCATCAGTCACTTGAATTCTTACCGTCATCATCATTAATGCTACTTTATTTCTCTTTCTTCTGTTTCCATAGTTTGTTCTTTTCTAAAATGTCATATAGTTGGAACCATACCATATGGAACCTTTTCAGATTGGCTTCTTTGATTTAGTTATATACATTTAAGTTTCCCCCATATCTCTTCATGGCTTGATAGATCATTTGAATAATGAGTAGTATTCTATTGAATAGTACTCACTGAATAATAATATTCCGTTGAATGATAAGTAATATTCCACTGTCAAGATGTAACCACAGTTTACTTATCCATTCACCTGCTGAAGGACATCTTAGTTGCTTCCAAGTTTTGGCAGTTAGGAATAAGGCTGATATAAAAATTCATGTGCCAATTTTTATATGGACATAAATTTTCAACTCCTCTGGGTAAATACCAAAGAGTGTGAGCATACTTGTATGGTAAGCATATGTTTAATTTTGTAGGAAACCAGCCAGGTGTCTGTCCCAAAGTATCTGTACCATTTTGCATTTTCACCAGCAATGAATTAGAGTTCCTGTTGCTCCACACCCTTGCCAGTGTTCGTTATCAGTGTTCTGGATTTTACATTCTAATAGGTGTGTAGTCATATCTCATTGCTTTAATTTGCATTTCTCTGATGACAGGTGATATGGAACATCTTTTCATGTACTTAGTCGCCATCTGTATATCTACCTTGGTGAGGTGTCTGTTAAAGTCTTTGGCTTATATTTTAATTGGGTTGTTTGTTTTCTTACTGTGAATTTTAAGAGTTCTTTGTATATTTTGGATAATAGTCCTTTGTTTATCAGATACATCTTTGGGAAATATTTTCTCCCAGTCTGTGCCATGTCTTCTTATTCTCTTGACTATACCTTATTCTTTATTGTATGAAAGCATGTAGTTTTAGCAGCTTGGTGAGTTTAGATTGTATTTTTAAATCAGTTGTTTTTATTTTATTTAGAAGTTGCTTTTGCCTCTTTAAATGTGATAGGAAACCAGGGAAATCCTATGTGTATAAATATTTTTGAACTCTTACTTGATTATTTTTATTTTATGGAGTGAATGTAAGTACTTTGCAGTTTTATCTAAAGTTTTTTCAGCTATTTCTTTTCAACAAAAGGCACATACACTTTCAAAAAAATGATACTTTCTGAGGATATGTTTCCCATTGTGTTGCTGCTAAATAGCTATAGCATGTAATTTTCCTTTTGCTGGAATAGACTAATGAACCACTACTCTTGAGAAACCTGTATGCAGGTCAGGAAGCAACAGTTAGAACTGTACATGGAACAACAGACTAGTTCCAAATAGGAAAAGGAGTCCGTCAAGGCTGTGTATTGTCACCCTGCTTATTTAACTTATATGCACAGTACATCATGAGAAATGCTGGGCTGGAAGAAACACAAGCTGGAATCAAGATTGCCAGGAGAAATATCAATAACTTCAGATATGCAGACGACACCACCCTTATGGCAGAAAGTGAAGAGGGACTAAAGAGCCTCTTGGTGAAAGTGAAAGAGGAGAGTGAAAAAGTTGGCTTAAAGCTCAACATTCAAAAAACTAAGATCATGGCATCTGGTCCCATCACTTGATGGGAAATAGATGGGGAAACAGTGTGGAAACAATATCAGACTTTATTTTTCTGGGTTCCAAAATCACTGCAGATGGTGATTACCGCCATGAAATTAAAAGGTGCTTACTCCTTAGAAGAAAAGTTATAACCAACCTAGATAGCATATTAAAAAGCAGAGACATTACTTTGCCAACAAAAGTCTGTCTAGTCAAGGCTATGGTTTTTCCAGTAGTCATGTATGGATGTGAGAGTTGGACAGTGAAGAAAGCTGAGTGCCGAAGAATTGATGCATTTGAACTGTGGTGTTGGAGAAGACTCTTGGGAGTCCCTTGGACTGCAAGGAGATCCAACCAGTCCATCCTAAAGGAGATCAGTCCTGGGTGTTCACTGGAAGGACTGATGCTGAAGCTGAAACTCCAGTACTTTGGTCACCTCATGCGAAGAGTTGACTCATTGAAAAAGACCCTGATGCTGGGAGGGATTGGGGGCAGGAGGAGAAGGGGACAACAGAGGATGAGATGGCTGGATGGCATCACCGACTCAGTGGACATGGGTTTGGGTAGACTCTGGGAGTTTGTGATGGACAGGGAGGCCTGGCATGCTGCGATTCATGGTGTTGCAAAGAGTCAGACACGACTGAGTGACTGAACTAAACAACTGAATTTAGCTATATGCCCTTAGGAAATCTCTAATTATTCTAAGCTGAAGTTTTGTCATTTGTGAGTTGGTGCTAATACAAAAACTACGCTGTATAAATTTAGAAGATTGAATAATTTTTATGAAAATATATATGTGTGCATGTATACACATATATGTAGAGAGATTATTCTAGTTGTCCACTGCTGTGTCTACTTGTACCTAAAATAATTCTTGAACCATGTAGTCACTCAGTGTTTGTTAAATGGATGAATGCTTTATAAACTGTGGAACACCGTAAGTGAATTTGCAAGGATTTGGGAATATAACACTGGTGCTCCTACTCCCAGCATGACTGACATGCAGCGTGCGTTACTATGTATGTATTATTATATCATAATGTAGTGATTATTAGAGCTTGAAATCCATGACAGCTGTACCTTTGGGTTCTCAAATAAAGCTAGATTTAAAAGAATCATTTCAAAATGAAGTAGATTGTGATGATAAGATGATACTTTGAGTTGGTGTCTTGATGATCTCTCAGGGCTTCCCTTGTGGCTCAGCTGGTGAAGAATCTGCCTGCAACGTGGGAGACCTGGGTTCGATCCATGGGTTGGGAAGATCTCCTGGAGAAGGGAAAGGCTACCCACTCCAGTATTCAGGGCTGGAGAATTCCATAGACTGTACTGCCTGTGGGGCCATAGAGTCAGACACGACTGAGCAACTTTTACTTTCTGCCACTATAAACCTATAGCAACAATAGGTAAAATATGAAAGGAGAAAACTGAAAGGCATAGTCATCAAAATAATCCAGAGTGACCATGAAAGGGTGGGTGAATGAACCGAGATGAGGCCATGAGTTGATAATTCTTTATGGTGAGTGATGAAAACAGGGAGTGGGGTGAGGAGGTGTCTCATTTTATCATCTTTATTTATTTATATATGTTTTCTATAATGAGAATCTAAGAAATAAAAATATAATAAACATCATCATGTACTGGAAATGGAACAGGAAAACAACCAAGCAAGGGTGGCTCAAGCTGAGAATCCTTTGGTTTGCTCAATAGAAAGAATGGATTTTTAAAAATTGGTCTGATCACAAAAATATAAACTGGGAGGAAAAATCACTTTAATGTCCTTGATAAATTCTCACAAATGTACAAAAGAGAACAGGTATGTGGAGATTAGCTGCATCATTATTAGAAAGAATTCAAATGCTTTTTGACAGCAGCATGGAAAACAGATTATAAAAAAAAAGAAAATAGATTATAATTTATTTCTCTAATGTAATTCTGTGTAACAATTAAAATAATTAAATTAGATCTGAATGTATATATTTGCTCACTCAATCGCTTCAGTCATGTCCAACTCTCTGCGACCCCATGAACTGTAGCCCACCAGGCTCCTCTGTCCGTGGGATTCTCCAGGCAGGAATACTGGAGTGAGTTGTCATTTCCTTCTCCAGGAGATCTTCCTGACCCAGGGATCAAACCCATGTCTTTTTATGTCTCCTGCATTGGCAGGCGGATTCTTTACCTCTAGTGCCACCTGGGAAGCCCCTAATGTATACATGGATAAGTCAAACACATTTAATTTTAAGAAGCAAAATGCATACGCCCATCTTTCTTTTTTACACTAAAAAATCATAGCAAAAGTCATTACCTTGTGAGAAGAAAAACATTTGTATGTAAAGACATAAAATACTTAACATGAACCAGAATGTTAATACTGATAGTCATCTTTAGTTAGTGGGTTTATGGGTGATTGTTATTTTTTAACTTGTGCTTTGCTCAAGTATAAATACACTATTTTGTTAAGCAGAAAAAATCTTAGAAGTCATCTTTCTAAATGAGTTATTGAAAACCTAATGAAAAGAAAAACAATTTTTAATAGCTCTCCCCATGGAAACACCAGGAGAGTGTAAAGGGCAGAGGAATTGATTCTGACTATAGAGGACAAGTTAAGAAATAGTAAATCTGTTTCTCTGCTCATTTTTTAAGATACCTGTTTGTAGTTTTGGTCCAATTCTTAGTTTTGCTGTGTTGGGGAAAGAGCTGATCTAAGAATGGAAATTAGAATCTCTGGGTAATCATGAACAATTTGTGAATGAAGCAGTCGCAAGAATGCCTGCCTGTGTATCAGGAACACAATCTGAGTAATGAGTGAAGGGCTTTTGAGCCTAACAACTGAAAGCCTAGAGCCATGTTTAAATTCTTTAGAAGTTTTGACTTCCAGATTAGATTGAAAATGATTAGTGAAAAGACACCAGAATATATCTTTAAAAGTTTTATTGTTTACTTTTGTCAGTGTAGCTCACATATTTATTTTTTACAGATAATAAATTTATATTTATCTGAGCAAGATCTCAGAGAGTCTCCTAAATTTGAAAAACAGATCCTTTATTGTTCACAGAATGACACTGAAGTATCTCTGTTCAGTTTCCTGAAATATAATCAACCCTTTTAAAATGCTTGTTATAAAAAGAGATGTAGAATTTGCATATGTACTTGAGTTCTAGTTTAATAAAAATAAATGTATTTGAATTTTATAGTGAGCGTGATGCATTTGAACAGGAAGCAACTGACTTAAGGAGAAAATATGAAGTACTTGAAGCCTCTCACATAACTCAAGCTAAAGAAAGAAATGAATTATCAAAAGAGGTAAGCTTATAGAGTCACTTGTTTGTGTGTTCGTTTTTAATATTTATTTATTTGACTGGGTTGAGTCTTCATTGAGGCACGCAGAATCTTTATTGTGTCATGGCTATGCGGGATCTTTGTCCATCGCATGTGGAGTCTTAGTTCCCTGACCAGGGATTGGTCCTACATCCCTGCATTGCAGGGTGGATTCTTTAACCACTGGACCACCAGGGAAGTCCCGAGTCACTTGTTTTTTATTGTACAGTGATTGTGGACATAGCCCAGGGCTAGAATTGTGAGGCAAATTGCTTCTTTTTTGATGTAGTTGCTGGAAAGAAGGGACTTCTTAGTAGCTCTGTTTGGATGGAAAATTTCATGGTAAGAATTGGCCTCTTTATGTGTTGAGCACAAGCACAAATGAAAGAAATAATTCAGTAAACCCTGAAAAGTAGGATGACGTTGCCCTGGACACTCTCTGCCTGTGTGCAGGTGGCCACCTTACGACAGACTGTGACTTTGCTCCAAAAGGATAAAGAATATCTCAGCCGCCAAAACACGGAGCTCAGTGTGCGCCATGCCCACGAGGAGGATCGTCTGGAAAGACTTCAAGCTCAACTTGAAGAAACCAAAAAGGCTAGGGAAGAGATGTATGAAAAATACGTAGCATCCAGGCAAGGTTTACATTATTTTCCATATAAATAGATATAAATCAAGCCATCTTCTTTGAGGGAACTCCTGGCTTTGGGGACAAATAATCATTTGTTGATAAGGTTTATAGGATAATGTTAAGATAATTGTTTTTGTTTCTTCACAAGATACTCATATTCTAACTGATTTTTTTTCTTAAGACATTTTGTTTTTTTCCAAAAGCCTGTTTCTTTTAGGTAGGGATATATACACTGTTACTGTTTTTATTTATTTTTTTCTTATAATGTAATCTTTTTAGCTCCCAATAACTAAGATCTCTATTTAAGTGTTTTAAGAAAGTATTTATATACTTTCATATATTTAGTGTTAGTCACTCAGTCATGTCCCCATGGGCTGTAGACTGCCAGGCTCCTCTGTCCATGGGATTTCCCAGCATAGGTTGCCATTTCCTACTCCAGGGGATCTTCCTGACCCAGAGATAGAACCCAGGACTCCTGCATTGCAGACAGATTCTTTACCATATATTTACATGCCTCATATATATCTCTTCAGAAGGTATTTATTTTATCAGCATTTTTGTGAGCATTTCAAAAACTAAAATTCTAAATTTTATCCTTAAGACTTCATATATTCATAACATTTTTCTCAGCTTGTGGTATTTTTCTTCACTTTGTGCTTCTGCTAATACCCTATGTAATGCTTTGTGACTTTGCTGAGAGATCACAGTGACTGTGGTGGTTGTGCTTAGAAGGAAAGTTTTTGTAAAGAGTCCACGAGGGTCTTTTTTTTTTTTTAAGATTGTTCCCTAATATGCACCACATCAGATAATTATTTCTAAATGAAGTACATTCCACAATGCATTGGTTTTAAAGTCTTTGGCCATATGCATTAAAAACTATTAGTAAAATATTTTTGAAGGTGAATAATTATCCAACATGAACTAACATTTTTTATAGTGATTAAGCCTTTGTGGCAATATGTTTAAAAGGAAATCTTAGATGGAACTACTTTGAAACAGTATTTTTAGGAATTATTAAACTTTATATCTAATACTGTTTTTTTAAGGAACATTGTATGTAGAGCATATTTGATGTAAGGTATTAAAATCTTAGATGAAGGACAAAGACCTATTTCTTTTACCAAAAAAAAATAATAATAATAATGGATATTCCTTTTGACTCCTTTCAGAGACCATTATAAAACAGAATATGAAAATAAACTACGTGATGAACTGGAACAGATCAAATTGAAAACTAATCAAGAAATCGATCAACTCCGAAGTGCCTCTCGGGAAATGTATGAACGGGAAAACAGGTAAAAAAAAAAAAAAAAAGAAAAGTAGGACATTTCTGTGATATTTTATTGGTGTTTGAAGCTTATAGTTTTATTGAAATTAAACTTTAGTTCATGATGTAATGTCTTTTTTAATATGTTAAAGTTTGTCATAAATCTAAATCTAAGTGTAATGGAATATTAAAGTTCTCAGGCCTTTGATAACTAGCTTACAACAGGGTTTGTCAGACATTAGGCCTGTTTATTCTGTTATTCCTATTATCTTTTTATTACCCTGTTAACTTGTCCTTTTGCCTTTATTAAGGACAGAAATGAAAAGGAAATTAGAATTAAGAGATATTAGTTCTTCCAGTAACATGCCAGTGATTTCTCCAGGAAATTTCAAAGACTGGAATAATAATAAGAAATATTGCTTATGCCTCATTTAGCTGCTGGACCTAAAAGAAATCATATTTTTAGATAATCTTAAAGAAGGATAAGTTTTATTCATGCAGTTACTTTGGCATATATCAGGTTTCCTTAGTGATTAGCAGTATTAAGGGAAAAATAAATGCTACTTATTTCAATAGCATTTATTTTTATATACCATCATTATGATTCATATGGCTTTTCAAAGTTGACATTTAGAGGGAAATTTATTTGGAAATTAACTTAATTGTCATACTAGTTTATTAACACTGACTTGAGTGTGTTTGGTCTTTGCCAATAAGCAAGACTTTAAATCAGACTGTGACTTTTGGACTCTGTGGGAGAAGGCGAGGGTGGGATATTCTGAGAGAATAGTATTGAAACAAGTGTACTATCAAGTGTGAAACAGATCGCCAGCCCAGGTTGGATGCATGAGACAAGTGCTCAGGGCTGGTGCACTGGGAAGACCCAGAGGGATGGGATGGGGAGGGAGGCGGGATGGGGGATCGGGATGGGGAGCACATGTAAATACATGGCTGATTCATGTCAATGTATGGCAAAAACCACTACAATACTGTAAAGTAATTAGCCTCCAACTAATAAAAAGAAATGGGAAAAAAAAAAAGAGATGTCAGAAAAAAATAAATAAATCAGACTGTGGTTGGTATTAGAGAAGTTTACACGTGTACTCTCAGAACAATAAATTTATTTAGCAAATATTTACTAACCATGTACTGATACATGTCATGAGCCATAGATACAGTGGTGACCTTTACCTTCACAAAGCTGGCAGTCTAATGGAGAAATAAAGGAACAATGAGCAAAAGTATGATGATAATAGAGCAAACGGCAGGATACTCAGAATGAGACCACATAGACTCAAGGTGTATCTAACTGAGGCCTGGGAGGAATTGGGGAAGGTTACATGGAGGGAGAAATGCGTATGCTAACATCGGCATGGTGACTAAGAGTAAGACCGTCAGTTATGGAAGGGAAGGAAATTAGGGGCACTGATGCATACCCTGGAGACAAGTCAAAATGAAGTTTTTTTAACAAGCTGCAAATAATTTAGTATGGTTAGCCCATAGACTGAGAGACAGTGAGTTGTAAGAAATGAAGCAGAAAAGGGAAATGGGCCCTAATTATGCATTTGAGCCATTGTCTAACATCATAAAGGGTTAGAAGATTTTGAGACTATGCATGATATGATCTGACTTTATATAAGAAGTCCATTCTGTGATGTGGAGGAAGATTGAGTGTATGAAGCTGTGGACAAGGAGGCCTCTTTTAGAGATTGTTTCCCTTACCAAGGTGGCAAGTAATGATGGAACTACAATAGTAGCAGCAGAAATGGGGAGGATTGGGCCAGACTGGGGAAAATGCTCAGGAGGTAGAACTAAGCTAACTGGATAGTTAGGAGGATTCAGTGACTAGATTGGACTGGGGAGTGAGAAGGATGTCACTAGGTTCTTGACTGGGCAACCGTGGGGACAGTGATGCAGTCTTTAAAGCATCAGAAAAATACATGGCTTCACCTGAGAAACATGACAAATTTAGTTTAGTTTTATTAAGTGTCTGTGACATATGTAAATAGAAAAATTGACTGTATAAGATCTGAATCTTAGAAGAAAGATCCCAGACATGCGCTAAACCTGTGGCATAGGTAATGCTACTGTTCTCTTTTACAAAGAAGTGCTTTTAGTCCTGTGACTCAGTTCTGTTATGGGATTTTGTAATAAAGGCTTTTATTGGTCAACTTAAAAATCTTAAAATTTATGGGATTGTTTCTATGATAAACATGCATGATTACTTCCAAATAGTACACATAGCCACATAAACCTTCGTATGTAGCCATTTTCAGAATGTACTGATTTTTCAGTTTTTGTTGTTATTGTGGGTGGTGGTAGTGATTTTCATTTTTTCTAAAGTCCTTTAAAATACAGCTCATGTATTTGCAATTTGTATTTACAAATTACAAATGCAATTTATAAATTATATTTACAAATTTACATGTATTTACAAATTGATGTAAACTAGCCCCTCTTCTCTAAAATGATTGGTAGCAGTAGGTTGGGAAACAGATGATGGAACCATTTCTGGAAGCAGGGAAAATGAGCAGGTTTCCTTTTCCCCTGTATTCTGACTCCATAGCCACGTCAAAGTGGATGCCACCTAGTCAGGTTCTTCCTGGGATTGGGGCTGCTGCTGCTGCTGCTACTGCTAAGTCGCTTCAGTCGTGTCTGACTCTGTGCGACCCCATAGACAGCAGCCCACCAGGCTCCCCCGTCCCTGGGATTCTCCAGGCAAGAACACTGGCGTGGGCTGCCATTTCCTTCTCCAATGCATAAAAGTGAAAAGTGAAAGTGAGGTCGCTCAGTCATGTCTGACTCTTCGCGACCCCATGGACTACAACCTACCAGGCTCCTCCGTCCATGGGATTTTCCAGGCAAGAGTACTGGAGTGGGGTGCCATTGCCTTCTCCAGGGATTGGGGCTACCACCCTAGAAACCCCAGCCAGCCACCAGGATGACTGCATGATAGTGAATCTAGGGTGGATGGTTGCCACCAGGTGGAGCCAGACTGCAGCCTGGGCCCCCAGCCAGCTGTGATACAGGCTCACCTGTATCATTTTATTAACCGCACAGTAATCTAATCGTATGTTTTATGTGGCTGAATTCTTTTGAATCCCAGTTTCCTCACTCTGGCAGGAGTTAACTGTAGTTAGAGTTTGCATTCCACTTGTCTTTCACAAGGTAAAAATAAATTGTAAATTATTTCCTTTGAAACTTACAGCAAAATAATTAAGGAAAGGGTTTTAGTGTTCCTTGCTATGAAACATGATATCCCGAAAACACAAGAGTACTCATTTAGGTGTTTTTGTGTCTGAGCAAATTGATCACTTGTTTTGGACTTATATGTTTATGCTGATTACTTTTACTTCATCAAAGTGTGCTGTCATAATATTAATTAAAATGGAAAAAGTACTTACACTTGCATATATGTACTTAGTCTCCTTGCCCCTTGGGCAATAAGCATTTTTAGGAGATAGATTAGAGAAATATGTTTTGCTTTTGGTTTGTTTTCTATGCAATGGAGGATATTATAAGAGAATGCCTTTTTAAAGACTTAAACATAAGTCATGACACTGTAAAACCCCTAGAGAGAAATACACAAAATATTCTCTAACATAAGTTGTAGCAATCAGTCTCTCAAGTCAATAGACATAAAAGCAAAAATAAACAAATGGACCTAATCAAACATATAAACTTGTGCATAACAAAGGAAACCATAAACAAAATGAAAAAAATGGCATATAGAATGGGAGAAAATATTTGCATATAATACAACAAGGCTTCATTTCCAAAATATACAAATAGTTCATATAACCCAATAACGAAAAAGCAAACAACCCAATCAAATAATGAGCAGAAGACCTAAATAGACATTTATCCAAAGAAGACACACAGATGGCCAATAGACACCTGAAAAGATGCTCAATGTGTCTAATTATTAGAGAGATGCAAATCAAAACTACAGTGAAGTGTCACTTCACACCAGTCAGAATGGCCATCATTTAAAAGTCTAAAAATAACAAAAATGATGGAGAGAGTGTGGAGAAAAGGGAATCTCCTACATTGTTGGTGGGAATGTAAATTGGTTGCACCCACTATGGAAAACAGAATGGAGATTCCTTTAAAACCTAAAAATAGTTGCTGTATGATTCAGCATTCCTACTCCTGGGCATATATCTGGAGAAAACTCTATAATTGAAAAAGATATGTGCACCCATGTGTTCATAGCAGCTATACAATAAAATAGTACTCAACCATAAAAAAGAATGAAACAGTGCCCCTATATGGCAGCATCATGGACGGACCGAAAGATTATCACATTAAGTGAAGTAAGGCAGACAGACAAAGATGAAAACTGTATGACATCAGGTATATGTAGAATCTAAAATATAATACAAATGAACTTATTTACAATACAGAAACATTCTCACAGACAGAGAAAATAAACTTAGGGTTACCAAAGGAGGGGCAGGCGTAAATTAGGAATTCAGGATTAACAGATACAAACTACTCTACAAAACAAACAAGATCCTACTGTATATTATAGGGTACTATATTCGGTATCCTGTAATAAACCATAATGGGCTTCCCTGATGGTTGACTGGTAAAGAATCAACCTGCCAATGCAGGAAATGTGAGTTTGATTCCTGAGTTGGGAAGATCGCCTGGAGAGGGAAATGGCAACCCACTCTAGTATTCTTGCCTGAAAAATTCCATGGACAGAGGAGCCTGGCAGGCTACAGTCCATGGAGTCACAAAAGAGTCGGACACAACTGAGTGACTAAATAGCAACAACCATGAACCATAATGGGGAAAAAAAAAATATGTACTGAAGGGTTGAGATTTAATGAAGTAATTTTGCTACTTTAATAAAGAGAAAGAGTGCCTTTTATTTTCTCTTCTTAGATGTAAAAGGAAGATGGAACTCATTCCATCCAATCTTGATCTGCCTCTGTGGTCAGTCATACCAGTAGTTTGTGAAGTTAAGGGGTTGAGAGGTAAGGGGAAGAGAAAATAGAGATGAAGACTTAAGAAATGGCTGAGATAAGCAAAAAGAGAACTTATGTATTTGGTACATCTAAAATACTTTATTTAGAATTATTATGTGTATAGCATGCTTTGGCTCAGTCTAGGAGTTTGGGTTTCTTGTCTTTTTCTGGACTTTATTCTTCTTTAAAATGATACTTGGAAGCTGTGTGAAATAATGAATGAAACTCACTCTAGTGGTGAGATTTACTATATAAAAGACTTCTTACTTAGTAGGACCCTCTTGTGCATTTGGAAGAAAAGCATTATTCCCTGAACAGGGAGTATAGTGTGAGAGAGATTTGGAATGAGACAAATTCTGGCTGTACGACTTTATTAGCTGAGTGAATATGTTACTTAATATCACTGAAGTTTAATTTTTTGTTATATAAAATGAGCTAGTATATTTCACAGGGTGATCTGTAAGTTCTAAATGAGATAAAATGTGAAAAAATGTACACTATAAACTATAAAGCTGTATATAAATGGTAGTTATTTAGGTACCTTTTATTTATGCTGCTGCTGCTGCTAATTTGCTTCAGTCGTGTCTGACTCTGTGCGACCCCATAGATGGCAGCCCACCAGGCTCCCCCATCCCTGGGATTCTCCAGGCAAGAACACTGGAGTGGGTTGCCATTTCCTTCTCCAGTGCATGAAAGTGAAAAGTGAAAGTGAAGTTGCTCAGTCGTGTATGACTCTTTGCAACCCCATGGACTGCAGCCCACCAGGCTCCTCTGTCGATGGGATCTTCCAAGCAAGAGTACTGGAGTGGGGTGCCATGGCCTTCTCCGTTTTATTTATGAGAAATGCTTAAAAAATTTCTTTTATCCACTATGTTGACAGTTTAAGTAAAATGAGCATATTATAAAAGAAAACTGGTAACATCATGGAATTGTTTGCATGCCTGTGTGCTCAGTTGCCAAGTCGTGTTCGACTGCAGCCCCGTGGTCTGCAGCCCACCAGACTCCTCTGTCCATGAGTTCTCCAGGCAAGAATACTGGAGTAGGTAGCCATTCCCTTCTCCGAGGGATCTTCCCGACCCAGGGATCAAACTCAGGTCTCCTTCATTGCCGACACGTTCTTCACCATCTGAGCTACCAGGGAAGCCCTGGAATTGTTTATCGTCACTAAAAAGGCAGTATTATAAAATACATAATTATTCTTAAGTGTTGATTTCCATGGAATTTATCCATTTTTGTTAAATAAGACAATATAAGCATAGAGGGTCTGCATGCCATTTGTTTCAGTCTAAATTTCTGCATTAAATGGCTTACTTACTGTTGATTAATATTGTAAAATGGTGAAATAAGAGGAGATAAATTCAGCTGATTAAGTTTTTCCGGAATGTAAAACTGATTCATTATTATAACCACAGAAAGAGCTATACGCATAGTAACACTGTAAAAAGAGTTGAGTAAAGAAGAGTTTGTGAGAGATGCTCATTATACTCTTTTTTTTTTTTCTGCACAGAAAAATATGAAAATGCAAATTGCTTTACAGTTATTTAAAAGGGGGAAGGCAGTAGGGAAAAGGAGATCAAAAATATGCTTTTAAGTGTAACAATTAGTATTGCTTTAGTGATTTTATTTTCCCACCATATCACTGAAAACCATCTTGACCACAATTTATCATTTTCCAAAGTACTCAAGAAGAAATTTAAAGAAATAGAAGACTTAAGTTTTGCGTAGAATCTCAGAGTGATAAGCACCTTTGAATCTTGGATCTGTTTATTTACAAAAGTTAGTTGAGTATACATAACACATTACAATAGGTGAATTGCAACTAGTGTACAGGGATTTCGTTCGTGATTTGAGAAGTGTATGCCCTCATTAGCACTTAAACAAGCATACTTCTTTCACTCATATCTTAACAGATATGGGGCGGGGTGTTGGGGGGAACATGCCACATGACAGGGGGGTCTTCCCACCAGGGGTTGAACTCATGCTCCCTGCAATGGGAACATGGAGTCTAGAGCGTGGAGTCTTAAACCACTGGACTGCCAGGGACGCCCTGTATATTTTTAAAGTTCTTTTATGAAAAAACTTAACCATATTCATACTGTCTTTGCAGTTAGACTATTCTGAAAGTATGTGGCTTTACAGATAACATCTCAAATAATTGTAAATGAAGTTTTATTATTAGCTATTTCTTATTGTACATTGTTTTATTTATGCCCTGTAGGTGATTACCGCAGGCGTTCACTGCTTAATTAATGATATTTAAGAATTCTCAAGGTGTTTAGGGTGTTCCAGGTATGAAGCAGTGAGAGTTTGAGTTATGCAAAGACTTAGATTTGCCTGCACTGTTTAGTTCATAGGACGGTGAGAGAGGCTGGCTGAAGAATAGGGTCAGATTTTTAAATGTTCTGTTGTCAGGTTATTTTAGGAGATTTTATAGTAAAAGAGTGACATGATATATTCAGTTTTTTGTAACCACAGTTGCAGTGTAAGGTGGATTGTGATTGTAAAGGACGTGAAGGCAGGAAGATTGGTTAGGAGACAGTTGCAAAATTTAAGTGAATATGAAAAATGGAAAGAGAAAATAAAAGTTGAAAGAATATTTATAGTAGAATTGACAAGACCTGGTGATTGGCAGGAAGTGAATAAGAATGACTCATCTCTTCTGCTGAGTCTCTATTCTGTTCTAGTCTCAGAGAGATGACTAGTTAGACATGGCCATTAACTCAAGGTTATAAACAAAATTGAGAAAGGAAGATAATTAATTCCTGATGTTTTACAGATATGACAGCTCCGATCAAGCTCCAAAGTACCTTCTCTAAGATCATATTGTTTGTCTGTTGTTCATTAAGACAATTTTAATTTTATTATTTGTTTTATTATTATTGGGGTAGCATTTGATTTATGACATTATATACAGTTTCATGGATACAGCAGTGTATATCTACTTGTGTACAGCGGTGTATACAGATACCCTGCAACATGCTCACCACCAAAACTTTGTTTTTCATCTGTCATCATACAGTTGGTCACTTTTACCCATTTTGCCCTTCCCTTCCCTTTCTCCTCTAGTAACCACCACACTGTTCTCTGTATGTTTGTGTTTGTTTCTGTTTGGTTTGGTTTGTTCATTTACTTTGTTTTTATTTATTTACTAGTTTTTTATAGTCCACCTATGAGTTAGATCATACAATATTTGTCTTTCTCCATCTGACATACTTCATTTGGCATAATAACCTCAAGGTCCATCCATGTTATTGCAAATGGCAAGATTTCATCTCTTTTTTATTGCTGAGTACTATTCCATTGTGTGTGTGTGTGTGTGTGTGTGTGTGTGTGTGTGTTCAAATTAGTGTTTTCTTGTTCTTAGACTATATATCCAAAAGTGAGATAACTGGATCATATGGGAGTTCTATTCTTAGTTTTTTGAAGAATCTTCATACTGTCTTCCATAGTGGCTGCACCAATTTACATTCCCACCAACAGTGATTAAGGGGTCCGTTTTCTCCACATCCTCTTCAACACTTGTTATTTCTTGTCTTTTTGATAATAGTTGTTCTTGTCAGGTGTAAGGTAATAGCTCGTTGTGGTTTTGCTTTGCGTTTCTCTAATAATTGATGATTTTGAACATCTTTTCATGTACCTATTGAGCACCTGTATGTCTTCCTTTGAAAAATGTCTGTTAAGCTCTTCTGCCCATTTTTATTTGGGTTGTTTTTTGTTATTGAGTTGTATGAGTTCTTTATATATTTTGTATATTAATCCCTTATATTGTGTGTATCATTTACAAACATCTTCTCCCATTCAGTAGGATCACTGTTGTGTTATTGATGATTTTCTTCACTGTGCAGGTTATTAATTTAATGTTATCTATTTGTTTATTTTTGCCTTTGTTTCCCTTGCCTGAAAAGACATATCTGGAAAAATATTGCTAAGACTGATGTCAAAGAGCATACTGCTTATGTTTTCTTTGAAGAGTTTTATGGTTTCAGGTCTTACATTCAGATTTTTAATCCATTTTGAGTAAATTTTGTTTATGATGTGAAATAGTTTTTTGCATGTGGCTGTCCAGTTTTCACAACACCATTTGTTGAGGAGGCAGTCCTTTCTCTACTGTATGTTCTTTGCTCCTTTGTCATCCCACATGTGTCAGTTTATTTCTGGGCTCTCTATTTTGTCACACTGATCCATATATCTGTTTTTCTGCCAGTACCATTCTGTTTTGATTACCGTGGCTTTGGAGTATAGGTCGAAGGCAGGATGTGTGATGCCTACAGTTGTGTTCCTTTTTCTCAGGATTGCTTTGGCTGTTAGAGATCTTTTGTGGGTCTGTGTGATTTTTAGAAAGTTTTGTTCTGTTTCTGTGAAAAAATATCCTTGGGGTTTTGATAGGGATTACCTTGAGCTTTAGACTGCTCTAGGTAATAAGGACATTTCGACAACGTTAATTCTTCCAGTCCATGAGCACAGAACATCTCTCCACCTGTTTGTGTCTTTTTGAGTGTCTTTCAACAATAAGATCACAGAGTTTATAACTAGGAATTTTCTCTACTGTGCCCCAGATGTAGTTCCCCTCAGCCCTCAGGAAAGACCCTGAGGCAAGAAGGGATCTTAAGCTGCTGAAGCTTCTGTAGCAGTTTTCTCTGTTTTCCCCAGGATACTCTTACAAATATTATTGTTTTATTTTTATACAATAAAAAATCTTGGGAAGCATTGCCCTAATTGTCATTCTGTAAATGAATACCTTCATGTTTTTAAAATTTTTTATTGAGTATAATTGACTTGCATTATATCAGCTTCTGGTATACAGCATAATAATTCAGCCTTTTTAATAGATCATATCAATGCAAAGTAATCACAAAATCATGGCTATAGTTCCCTGTGCGGTACAATACATTCTTATTGCTTATTTATTTTATACATAGTAGTTTGTGTCTTTTAATCTCATACACCTATCTCTCCCCTCCCCTAGATTTTCATATTTAGATTACATACTAACTATAGCTACTATTTATTGAGTGTGCATAAATAGATGTATCACATACATTGTAGAGAGAATTAAATGGAGCATTTTATGAGGTTGTAGGTTTTAATATCTCCATTTTACACTGTAGAAACTGAGACACTGAGAGGTTGTGATTTTTCTGTAATTGTAGACATTTTAACTGGTGAAACTAGACACCTCTGACTCTATAATGTAATGAAGATTCCCATCTTACTGGCCAAGGCTATGAAAATTGACAAAAAATTTCTTACTGAAACTAATTTTAGTGATAATGTTTTGGGGAAAGAATCTCAGCCTTTTCAGAGAATTTGCAAATCTTGAAGGCTTCACAGGTGGTGCTAGTGATAAAAGAATCTGCCTGCCAGTGCAGGAGACTTAAGAGATGGGGACTTGATCCAGGTTCAGGAAGATCCCCTGGAGGAGGGCATGGCAATTTGCTCCAGTATTTTTGCCTAGAGAATCCCCATGGACAGAGGAGCCTGGTGGGCTACAGTCCACAGGGTCTCAAAGGGTTGGACATGACTAAAGCAACTTAGCATGCACATACGCACACAAACCCTACTTCACACTTGAAAGCTGAGTGTGAATTATGAGAACTGTATAAAAGCATTTGTAATTTTGAAAATTAGAGAAGAGACTTTTATTTTTCTATAAAATGGTATTTTTTGACAGGGCCTGCCTCTCTGAGACTCCTCTCCTGAGTCCCAGGCTCTGCACCTGTAATTAGAGCCAGTCCCCTCTCTGCTGCACAAGGGCACACTCCAGCAGTTCTCCCTTCTGTCTCCTACACTAGCAGTTTCCCCCTTTTCCCCATGTATAAGCATTTTGTTTCTCCTCTCTTTAAAAAACCTCTGTACCTCCACCTCCCACCCTAACCCCCATTTCTAACCACTGTCCCCGTTTGTTGCTCTGCTTTGCGGCCAGATTCCTGCAAAGAGGTTATATGCTCATTTTTTGTTGTTGTCAGTCAGTCGTGTCCTACTCTTGGTGTCCCCATGGACTGCAGCACGCCAGGCTTCCCTGTCCTTCACCATCTCCCAGAGTTTATTCAAATTCATGTCAGTGATGCCAACCATCTCATCCCCTCTCGTCCCCCTCTCCTCCTGCCTTCAATCTTTCCCAGCATCAGGGTCGTTTCCAGTGAGTTGGCTCTTCGCCTCAGGTGGCCAAAGTATTGGAGCTTCAGCTTAAGCATCAGTACTTCCAGTGAATATTCAGGGTTGATTTCCTTTAGGATTGACTGGTTCGATCTCCTTGCTGTCCAGGGACTCTCAAGAGTCTTCCTCAGCACCACAGTTCAAAAGCATCAATTCTTCGACACTCAGCCTTTTTCATTGTCCAACTCTCACATCCGTACATGACTATTCATTCTTTACCCCATTTTAAAAGTTCACTAGCAAGCTTTGTCCTCTTCCCCCATACCAGTCTAACAAAGCTACTCTTACCAAAGCCCCCAGAGACCATGTTGCCCAAAGTGTAGTGGTCAGGTTCTTAGTTCTCATCTTACTTGACCACAGCAATGTTGAATACAGTTGATTACTCCCTCTTCCTAGAAACATAGTCTAACTGCCTTCCAGGATCCCGCACCGTGACTTTTGCCCTTCCTCGCTGGCTGTCCTCATTTTCTTTACTGGTCCTCCCCGTCTCCTCGACATCTTTGGTAGCTGCTTCCATGGCGTTTCCACTTGGTTATGTAATAAGCTGATCTTTAATTCAACGTGTCTAGAAGCAAACTTCTGTCCCTCCATCCTAGCTCTGCCTCAGTCTGTTGCTGCTGCTAAGTCACTTCAGTCGTGTCTGACTCTGTGCGACCCCATAGATGGCAGCCCACCAGGCTCCCCCACCCCTGGGATTCTCCAGGCAAGAACACTGGAGTGGGTTGCCATTTCCTTCTCCAGTGCATGAAAGGAAAAGTGAAAGTGAAGTCGCTCAGTCGTGTCCGACTCTTCGCAACCCCATGGACTGCAGCCTGCCAGGCTCCTCCGTCCATGGGATTTTCCAGGCGAGAGTACTGGGGTGGGGTGCCATTGCCTTCTTCCTGCCCCAGTCTGACCCAGTGCAATTAAAGACAACTCTAGTCTTCTCGCTCAGACCAAAAACCTTGAGATCCTTTTCAAAATCTCTTTCTTATTTTCCATGTTTTATTCATTCTAAGATCCTTTTGATTATGTCTTCAGAATTTATTGATCTTTTATCATCTCACAGATATAGCCTCAGTTCAAGTGACCATTATCTCTTGCTCTGATTACTGCAAGAACCCCTTAAGTGGTCACAAATCTTCCTTCTGTGTTCCTGTTAAATAGTAGGTCAAATTGGATCACTCCTCTGCTCAGGTAAAAAGGCATTCCATCTTACTCCATCAAAGTTTAAATGATTAAAAACAAAATAATAAGTGATTAATATGACCTCTGATAACTACGTGATCTATGCCTGGTATCCCCACGTTTCTTTCACAGCCTCTGTTCTAAGCACTCGCCTACTCACCTTGCCTCCTCGTCCTCTGACTGTTAGGCATGTTTCCCACCTCCTTTGTATTTACAGTTCCCGCTGCTTAACGACCACTTCTGGATGTCCTGGAGCCCTATCTCCTCACCCTCTCCACACCTTCAGATGTCACTTGCTCTCTCCATTTTTCCTGACGAGTCTGTTTAAAACTATGGAAGCCCCCTCTTCTCCTGTACTTGCTCACCCACACTCATTAGCCCCTTCTCTGCTTTATTTTTCTCCAAGAACTTAGGACCTACTGGCATATGTTTGGTTTCTTTCCTACTAAAATGTAATCTCCATATGAGTAAGGACTTTCATCTGTTGTTCAGTGTTACACTCCCCTGTGCCAATGTCTGATTTATAGTAAGTGCTCAGTAAATACTTGTTTAGTGAAAGAATGATTTATTCCTACTTTAGAGAAATCAGACTATGAGTTTAGATGAAATGAAAACCTGGACAAGATTTATAAGATGGATTTACAGGACCTAGCTTGGCAATTGACATTTATAGTCACTCAGTTAACCGTCCACCAGAGTCACCTAGTTTCATTTTAATATATTCCATTTTATTCCATCAGCTACTTGTTAAACCTCAGCACATTAATGGAACAAGTGTTTTGCATTTTGGTACTTACCATTTTTATAATTTTAAAAGATCATTTATCTACTTTTGGCTGAAATTTTCACATCTATAAAATCAAAAAAATCTACTTGGGAACCAGCTAACATAAAAGGAAGAAAAGTCTAGCTTGTTCGTTTGACAATAATCTCAGTAAGTTTCCACTCTTAGAATGCCTAGCTTCCCCCAAGAAAGTATGTTATATAAAATTTCTACTTTGCTCTTTTTTTTCATGTCCTGTTCATTCACTTGTCAACTATCTATATTAATTAAAGAACAGGTTATCAGCCATTGATTGTATAATAGCAGATAATCCACTTAGAATTCTTTTATTTCATGCCATCTTAAAAACAAATACAAATGAGCAGTTGTATGTTTTGTCCTGGAGGAAGAATCTGAAGGTAGAGGAGATTAATTCAGATGCTTTTCTAATAAGTAAGCTTATAAACAGCCAGTCTCAGTCCTTTTTTTGTTCCAACTAGAAAAAATATGTTCATTTTTATTAAACAAAAATATTTTTATATGGAGACGGAAGGAGGAGAATGGGTTGCTTAGTCACGCTTGCTGAAGTCTTCTGATGACCATGTTTCTTTTGCTATGTATCCTTGGTCAGTTTCAAGTTCTGAGGCATTTGCAATGTTTATTCAGACTAACACATGCTCTTGGCATTGTCAGATTCTAATTTTTTCCTATTAGAATTCTAAAAGTTCCTAAAGTTTTTCTCCTTCTTGTCACATTCTTCTTACCACTTTCCAAGTATGTTTTTCAGTTTGGCCTATTGATACCATGAAACTTTATCAAATGTATCTTGCTGCTAAAAAAGTAAGAAAATACATTCCTTCCTGTGCAGAACTCTAGTATTATTGTATGTTTTGTACTGAGGTTTGCAGATTTCAGTTGTGAGATTATTATTGTTATTCAGTCATTAAGTCGTGTCCAACTCTTCTCCAACCTCATGGTCTGTAGCCTGCCAGGCTCCTTTGTCCATGGGATTTCCCAGGCAAGACTGCTAGAGTGCTCCCCAAGTGACTACCTAGAAGGGTAGGATAGGCTTGGGAGTGGGGGAGAGATTCAAGAGAGAGGGGACATATGTATGCCTATGGCTGATTCATGTTGATGTGTGGCAGAAACCAACACAGTATTGTAAAGCAATTATCTTCCAATTAAAAATAATAATTAAAAAAAAAGAACCCTGAAGTGGGTTGTCATTTCCTTCTCCAGGAAATCTTCCCAGACCAGGGATCAAACCCATGTCTCTTGCATTGGCAGGAGGGTTCTTTACCACTGAGCCATAGAAGCCACAAAAGCCCATACTTTTGGATAAACTTACATGTTCGAAGTCATCTCTGCCCAAATACACTAGGTTGCATATGAAATATACCTATTTTGTTGTAACAGTTAAATTCTTTTGTTGGAGAAATAGTTAAGAACTTAACTCTTAAAGTTTATTGTTTGAATGTTATAATTTAAGTGATATCTTCCAGTTTTTTTTCCATAGAAGTCCTGGTTTATGCCTATTTCTTTGGCATAATCATATTTTTTTTGTTTTTGGCTATGCTGGGTCTTCGCTGTGGTGCCCAGGCTTCTCTTGTTGTGGCGCTTGGACTCTAGAGCATGCAGACACAGTTGTTGCGGCACATGGACTTAGTTGCTCTGTGGCATATGGGATCTTAGTTCCTCAACGAGGGATCGAACCCACATCCCATGCATTGGCAGGCAGATTCTTAACCACTGGACCATCAGGGAAGTCCCTGGCATAATTATTAACAGCACCTTCTTGCACTCAAAAAGCACCTAAGTTGAAAGGTATATTATTTGGACATAAATGATAATACTAGGCTATTTACTTTTTTTTTTTTTTTGCATTTTGCATGGAATTGATAAGATTTCTTTTCCCTTTTCTACTACCTTTCCTCTCAATTGACCTCCCACATGCAAATATAGAATGATGGGAAGAGATAAGCACATGTGTATGGAAGATGGAGTTAGTAGGAAGCAACATGAAAGAATTATGAAAAACAGTTTAGGAATCAAATGCTAGCTTTCTAAAAAGCATTTCTAAGGATGAAATATTTGAATTTGTGTAATTTAAAACATTTGCTATAATGTTGGCCACCTTCCAACATCTTTCTCTGTTATTATATTTGATTATATGTACTCAGTTTGAACTTCGAAAATTTTAACTCCATTAGCTTGTTCATGCTCTTAATTTTTCAAGTTTGTCTTTTGAAGAACATTTGAGTTCCTGCTATTTGTTCTGTAATTGTATTTCTTTTACATTTTCTAATACATTTAACATTTTCAAGTGGATAGTTTATTAGTTACATGGCAGTTACAGTCTTAGCTGTGACAGGAATCAATCCATCTGGTGTTTCATCAGACCAGCTTGAGTTTGCAAGAACATGGACCATAAACACAAATGTATAGTATAGTCACAATTATTCTAAGAATTGTTTCTGACTTAACATCTATTTGCATTAGGAGATAATCATATAATATAAATCTCACAATGACAAGATTTCCCAAAGAGAAGATCTCTGTGAGACAAGGGTACTCTTCAGAGAGGCGGCCTAGTGTGATGAAGAGCATGGACCCGAGCACCGTACGGTTTGGGTTCAAATTTGGGCTCCAGAGTTTATTTACCATGTGACTGTTTAGGCACATACTTAACTTCTCTGTGTTTCAGTCTTGTCCTTTGTATTATGGAGATAATGATACAACCTGTCTATACTTTGTGGGGTTGTTGTGAAGGTTAGATGAGTTATTATTAATATATGTACAGTGCCTGGCGAAGTTCCTAGTACAGCATGAGCACTCTCTGCTACTGTTACTGTTATTGTCAGTGGAAGAATTGCACAGTTTCTCTCCCGGACTAAAACATTGAATGTCAATTCATATCATTAAAGGAAGTATCTCTAATCTTTATGTTAAAAGGAATTGTGCTGTTTCTTACTGAAGTATGCAGGTTGTGGCAGGATATGGAAGGCGTGGTACCTGATAAGACCAGTTTACACAGAAATCTTACCAGCAGACACCTGTGGGAAGACTTGTTGGTAGAAACTTGAGTTTCAAGCACTTTCTCCCATTCATTTTCTTTTTCTTTTTTTGAGTTAACTTTATTTATTGGTCCTTCAAGGGCCAACTTACATGTCTTTCATTCACTCATCTGTTCCTCTGGTTAAAAATAAACAACTCCTCTTCTTTGTGGCCATAGAACTTGTTTATGCATTAATATAGCACTAATGATAGTCAGTTTCCCTGGTGGCTCAGCTGGTAAAGAAACCTCCTGTAGTGAAAGAGAGCTGGGTTCGATCCCCGGGTTGGGAAGATCCCCTGGAGAAGGGAACAGCTACCCACTCCAGTATTCTGGTCTGGAGAATTCCATGGACTGTATAGTCCATGGGGTCACAAAGAGTTGGCCACAACTGAGCGACTTTCACTTCACTTCACTTCAGTGATAATTAGTTGGATACAGACTTTCTTGCTTTCTCTTCCAGTTTTACCGAGATATAATCGACACAGCACTGTATAACGTTAAGGTATATAGCATAATGATTTGACTTTTATACATCATGAAGAGATGACCACATGAAGTTAAGTAAACACCCATCATTTCACATAGATAGAAAATTAAAGAAATGGCATCACTGACTCAATGGACATGAGTTTGAGTAAGCTCCAGGAGTTGGTGATGGACAGGAAAGCCTGATGTACTGCAGTCCATGGGGTCGCAAAGAGTCAGACACAACTGAGCATCTGAACTGAACTGAACTGATGAGAACTCTTAGGATTTATTCTCTTAACTTTTATATGTAACATACAACAGTGCTAATTATATTTATCATATTGTACATTACAGAGATGCAAGTTTGATCCCTGGGTTGGGAAAATCCCCTGGAGAAGGGCATGGCAACCCACTCCAGTGTTCTTGCCTGGAGAATCCCATGGACAGAGGAGCCTGGCAGATTGTAATCCATGGGATCTCAAAGAGTTGGACATGACTGAAGTGACTTAGCATGCAGGCACATTACTAGTACTTGTTTACCTTATAACTGGAAGTTTGTACCATTTGGCCACTTTCATCCAATTTCCCCTCCTCCTACCACTCCCCCTGCCCCAACTCATGTACCCTGATCTTTTTTTTCCTATAAGTTTGTTGGCTTGTTTGTTTCTGTGGTATGATGACCTACAATACTATGTTAGTTCCTGTTACACAGCTTAGGGATTCCATGCATGCATGCGTGCTTAGTTGCTCAGTCGTATCTGACTCTTTGCAACCCAGTGTACTATAGCCCACCAGGCTCCTCCGTCCATGGGATTCTCCAGGCAAGAATGCCAGAGTGGATTGCCATTCCCTTCTCCAGGAGGTCTTCCCGACCCAGAGATGGAACCTCAGTCTCCTGCGTCAGAGGCGAATTCTTTACGGTCTAAGCCACCAGGGAAGCCCATAGTGATTCCATATTTCTATATATTTCAAGTGATCACTATGGTAAATCTGATTATTAGGTTTGCTTTTTATTTCTAATGTCCATTTCTGCAGTAAAGGAAATATAGTTAGAGGCTTCAGCTTTTCCACCTACCAACTAAGCTTTTATGATTAATTAGTACTGTAAATGTATCTACTTGGAATTTTGCAACTGAAATAACTTCTAGGATTAAAAAAAAAACTATATAGTATTTGAGAAATGAAAATTGCAAACAGTTTTGGATTAGTTTACCTGTGGCAGGAATCAGTCCTTCTGGTATTTTGTCAAACCAGCTGGAGTTTGAAAGAGCATGGGTCATAAAAACAGGTATATAATATATTCACAATTTTTCTAAGAATTGTTTTTTACTTAACATCTATTTGCATTGAGATAATCATATAATATAAATCTCATAATGACAGAATAACTAAAATATGTAGATCATTTAGTGATGAAAAATATGTGTGTTTAATATATTCTGAGGATATCATTCTAACTATAAAATTAAAAATTTTGTATCTCAATTAATTTGGTAATAATTGAATATTTTTGAAAGTCTTTGCAATCAAGATGATACCAGAAAATAATGACATGCAATTTTGTGATGTATATTTTAAAAGATACCTCCACTTAGATAATAATATGCAGAAGCTATTTTCTATTTAGTAAGAATTGTCTATACTCCAGTTTTTTTTTTAATTATTTTATTTCTGGCTCATAAGATATTTTACTAATGAATCTCTATTTGTTGACACTTTCTGAATTTTGAATTTCTTGTTAGCATCACTGTACAAAAGATGACATCAAGCCACTGACACAACAAATATGACCCCTAAACATTTCTGTCTAATAGTTATTAGATAGATTTATTTAAATTGTGTGGGTTTTCGTGGCTCCCTCCTGACATTCTCCATCAGTAATAAAAACCAAATTCTAATATCCAGTCCTGTTCTTTATGGGAGACAGGTGATATAATGTAGAAAATACTCACTTTGGAGTGAGCTGAGCTCACATTATGGCTTTAACACTAAAACTCCTACTTGGACCCAGGGATTTAAGCCCTCTAAACAATTTACTCAACCGTAAAGTAGATTAGAAAATATGACACCAAGGATTTCTAGGGATTAAGTGAACACAATCATTTACATTATACTCCAAATTTATTAATGTTATAGCTCTATTAGAGAAGAGGATTTAAAAAAAAAATTGAATGACTCTGAAAGAAACTTACTGTTGGTATTTTTCTTGATCCAAACTTCTACTATGATAAAAAACCAAATAGGATTTGATTTTTGAAGGCCCCTATCTAGCTATATACTGTTCATGCTGTTCATGAATAAATAAATAAATAATAAATATTTATTTATTATATAAATATAGTAATAAATAAATAAATGAAAAGGCAAAAAGATAGGACGCTCAAAGATGAACTCCCCATGTCGGTGGGTGCACAATATGCTACTGGAGATCAGTGGAGAAAGAACTCCAGAAAGAATGAAGTAAAGAGCCAAAGCAAAAACAACACCCAGCTGTGGATGTGACTGGTGATGGAAGCAAGATCCAACGCTGTAAAGAGCAATATTGCATAGGAACCTGGAATGTTAGGTTCATGAGTCAAAGCAAATTGGAAGTAGTCAAACAGGAGATGACAAGAGTGAACATCAACATTTTAGGAATCAGCAAACTAAAATGGTCTAGAATGGGTGAATTTAACTCAGATGACCATTATATCTACTACTGTGGGCAAGAATCCCTTAGAGAAAATGGAGTAGCCATCATAGTCAACAAGAGAGTCCACAATGCAGTACTTGGATGCAATCTCGGAAACGACAGAATAATCTCTGTTCGTTTCCAAGGCAAACCATTCAATATCACTGTAATCCAAGCCTATGCCCCGATCAGTAAGGCTGAAGAAGCTGAAGTTGAATGGTTCTATGAAGACCTACAAGACCTTCTAGAACTAACACCCAAAAAAGATGTCCTTTTCATTATAGGGGACTGGAATGCAAAAGTAGCAAGTCAGGAAACACCTGGAGTAACAGGCAAATTTGGCCTTGGAGTACAGAATGAAGCAGGTCAAAGGCTAATAGAGTTTTGCCAAGAGAATGCACTGGTCATAGCAAACACCCTCTTCCAGCAACACAAGAGATGACTCTACACATGGACATCACCAGATGGTCAACACTGAAATCAGACTGATTATATTCTTTGCAGCCAAAGATGGAGAAGCTCTATACAGTCAGCAAAAACAAGACCGGGAGCTGACTGTGGCTCAGATCATGAACTCCTTATTGCCAAATTCAGACTGAAATTGAAGAAAGTGGGGAAACCACTAGACCATTCAGGTATGACCTAAATCAAATCCATAACAATTATACAGTGGAAGTGAGAAATAGATTTAAGGGACTAGATCTGATAGAGTATCTGATGAACTATAGATGGAGGTTCGTGACATTACAGGAGACAGGGATCAAGACCATCCCCAAGAAAAAGAAATGCAAAAAAGCAAAATGGCTGTCTGAGGAGACCTTACAAATAGCTGTGAAAAGAAGAGAAGCAAAACAAAAGGAGAAAAAAAAAAAGATATACCCATTTGAATGCAAAGTTCCAAAAATAGCAAGGAGAGATAAGAAAGCTTTCCTCAGTGATCAGTTCAAAGAAATAGAGGAAAACAATAGAATGGGAAAGACCAGAGATCTCTTCAAGAAAATTACAGATACCAAGGGAACATTTCCTACAAAGATGGGCTCAATAAAGGACAGAAATGGTATGGACCTAACAGAAGCAGAAGATATTAAGAAGAGGTGGCAAGAATACACAGAATAACTGTACAAAAAAGATCTTCATAACCCAGATAATCATGATGGTGTGATCACTCACCTAGTGCCAGACCTTGCCAATAGATGGGGAAACAATGGAAACAGTGGCAGACTTTATTTTTTTGAGCTCCAAAATCACTGCAGATGGTGACTGCAGCCATGAAATTAACAGACGCTTACTCCTTGGAAGAAAAGTTATACCAACCTAGACAGCATATTAAAAAGCAGAGACATTACTTTGCCAACAAAGTTCTGTCTAGTCAAGGCTACGGTTTTCCCAATAATCATGTATGGTTGTGAGAGTTGCACCATAAAGAAAGCTGAGCACTGAAGAATTGATGCTTTTGAACTGTGGTGTTGAAGAAGACTCTTGAGAGTCCTTTGGACTGCAAGGACATCCAACCAGTCCATCCTGAAGGAAATTAGTCCTGAATATTCTGAATTTTAGGAAGGACTGATGATGAAGCTGAAACTCTCATACTTTGGCTACCTGATGTGAAGAAGTGACTCATATGAACAGACCCTGATGCTGGGAAAGATTGAGAGCAGGAGGAGAAGGGAATGACAGAGGATGAGATGGTTGGATGACATCACCGACTCGATGGACATGAGTGTGTGTAGGCTGTAGGAGTTGGTGATGGACAGGGAATCCTGGTGTGCTGCAGTTGATGGGGTCACAGAGTTGGACATGAATGAGCAACTGAAGTGACTGAACTGATCTGGTTGTATCACTCCTAATTTCTCACTGTTGTTATCTTCCACCTTTTGGACATGCCTTAACTGTCACTCAGTGTATCTTTTTGTCAATTTCACTTCCTGTTATTGTCGGCACTGTAAGTGAATGACTAATACTGTGGCCTCATACTTCCTTGAGCCCTGCATGAACATTGACCTTCATCTCAGCTCTGCTTCATTTAGCTCTTCTTATGTCACACCCTCCATTTTATGAACTAAAATTCCAAGGTTGAAGGCACTACTCTACCTCTGAATCACCATTCTTTGACAGCAATTTCTGGTCTTCCATCCTGCCTGCACAACCACTTCCAGGTAATCTTTGGGTTATCTTATCAGGACCTCAAGTCCTTTGTCCCTTGCCTTCTAATCTCAGTCCTGCTGTGTTCTCTTCCTTTCCTCTCCAGGTGAGACCCGGGATCCATCAGTTCATCAGTTCTCTTGCTCATATACCAAACTCCATTTCCATTTGGATTTTTTTGATCTCTATATCATATCTCTCTATATCTCTTACTGTGAAATTGTATTTTATATTTACTAGCTTCTCAAAACCTCAGCTTTCTTGTGGATAATATCTTGGTAGTTATACCTACCTCATTACATTATGCAGAGAAGGCACTAGCACCCCACTCTGGCTCTCTTGCCTGGAAAATCCCATGGACAGAGGAGCCTGGTAGGCTGCTGTCCATGGGGTCGCTAAGAGGCGGACACGACTGAAGTGACTTAGCAGCAGCAGCAGCATTACATTATGGCAGGGTTAAATGAGTTGCTATATATACAAACCAGCCAGCCTGCCTTCAACCATGTTGAGAAAAATTGTGGCGAAAGGTAGCATGACACTTAAAGATTAGAGCTTATTTGTACCTATGCTGCTGTGTGCTGCTAGAGAAACTCACCAAGCCAGGCATGTTCATATTACTTGCACTGTGGATCACCCAACCCTTAGGGCATCCCTAAGATTATCAGTTAGTCCGACTCCATTTATGAGTCTTTAAAAGATGGATACTGTGTGTTTGAAATAACTGAAATATATATTTAAATTTTAGAAACCTCCGAGAAGCAAGGGATAATGCTGTGGCTGAAAAGGACCGTGCAGTGATGGCTGAAAAGAATGCTCTAGAAAAACATGATCAGCTCTTAGACAGGTAAGCATCCTGAAAACAGAGGCGTTGAAACTTTGATTTTTGTTCCTATTACTCTTTCCTTTAGAATATATCTTTTTAATAGAAGTTTAATTTTCGTTTAAGTATTATGTACATGTAATAATTTACCTATGTGATAATTGTATATATTGAAACAAGATAGAGAACAGTGTAGTCACCCTAAGGAGTTTCCTTATGTCCCTTTGGTCAGTCTCAGCCGCCACCCATCAAGAGGTGAACACTTTGTGATTTCTCTCACCATAGTTTAGTTTTGTTCTTCATGGACTGAAAAGAAATGGAATTGTGCGGTGTGTACCCTTTTGTGTCTGAGTTCTTTCACTCAACATTGTATGTTTTCATCCATTTTATGTTATCCCAGTAGTTCATTTCTTAACTTGCTGGACATGAATATACACAAGTTTGTTTATTCATTCACCTCTCAGTGGACATTTGTTTTTTTTCCCAGTTTGGTGCTACTATGAATAAAGCTGCTATGAATGTTTGTATACAAGTCTTTTTGTGGGTATATGTTTCCGTTTCTCTCATATAAACACCTAAGAGTGAAATTGCTAATCATCAGTAGATGATTGTTTTACCATGAAAGACTTGGAAGTTGAAATAACTCCTTGACCCATGGACTACAGAATCAGTTATGTTACGTGTTAGCAGACATGAAAACAGCATTCATGTCATTGTGCGTCTGTCATTAGAACTGTTAGTTAAATAAATACATTGTCATTGAGTAGTAATATTTTGAAAAGGTTTTTTTTTTCTTTTTTCTTTTTTTTTGAGCAGTCATTCTCAGCAGTGGGCTTAAAATATTCAGTGAGCCTTGTTATAAACAGATCAGGGTCCTCCAGACTCTGCTGTTCCACTTATAGAGGACAAGTAGAGTAGGTTTAGCACAATTCTAGGCCACCTAGGATTTTCAGAACAGTAAATGAGTATTGGCATCACCTTAAAGTCGACAGCTTCATTAGCCCCTAACAAGAGAGTCAGATTGTTCTTTGAAACTTTGAAACTAGGCATTGACTTCTCCTCTCTAGCTATGAAAGTGATAGGTGGCATCTTCTTCCAATAGAAAGCTATTCCATCTACACTGATAATCTATGTTTAGTGTAGCCACTTTCATTAATTATCTTAGCTAGATCATCTGGATAATTTGCTACAGCTTTTACATCATCACTTGCTGGTTTGCCTTGCACTTTTATGTTATGGAGATGACTTCTTTCCTTAAATTTCATGATCCCGTGAACCACCCTCTTCAAGCTTCAGACGTTTCTTCTGCAGCTTCCTTACCTCTCTTAGCTTTCCAAAAATCAAAGAGACTTAAGGCCTTGCTCTGTACTAGGCTTTGGCTTAAGGGAACATGGTGGCTGGTTTGATCATCTATCTAGACCACTAAAACTTGCTTCATATCAGCAGTAAGGCTGTTTTACTTTCTTATCATTTTTGTGTTCACTGGAGACACACTTTTAATTGCCTTCCAAGAACTTTTCCTTTATATCCGCAGCTTGGCTAACTCTTCCACACAAGAGGCCTAACTTTCAGCCTATATCAACTTTCAACCTATATCAATTTTCAATGTGCCTCTAAGCGTAATCATTTCTAGCTTTTGATTTAAAATGAGAAATGTGTGCCTCTTCCTTTCACTTGAACACTTTAGAGGCCATTGTAGGGGTAATTTCAGTATCGTTGTGTCTCAGGGAATAGGGAGGCCCAAGGAGAGGGAGAGAGCCTGAGAAGATAGGCAGAGAGTCTGTGAATGACTTTGAGTACTAGGCTGTGCAGTCTGTATGCCATTCTGTTGACTAACATGATCAGAGTCCCCAGTTCTAGAATAATTACCCTGGAAGAATGAGTGATGAAAGTAGTACTAAGCTAATAACAGGAAGATAGTTCAGAGAATATTATAAATAGTTTGTTATCTTATATAGGCAAGATTTCTGGAGCCCCCAAACAATTACAGTAGTAACATAAAAATCACTGATCCCAGATCACTATAATAAATATAATAATAATAAGTTTAAAATATTATGAGAAGTTTCCAAAATGTGACACCAATATGAAAGTGAGCAGATACTGGAAAAATGGCACTGGTGTACTTGCTTGGTGCCCCAAACCTTCAGTTTGTAAGAGGAAACAAAAAAGTTCAGCATGTGCAAAGCTCAATAAAATGAAAGTACATTAAAAGGAGATATTAAATAGTGGGACTGTATGTAACCTTGATCTGTATGAACTGTATGAACCTTGTTCATAATTTTCCAGGTCTCCTGTAAATGTGTTATCATACTTCCATAATTTAAAAAATAAAAAAAATATAAAAAAGGAGATATTAATATTTCTGTATCAGCTTAGAATAAAATACAAAGACAACTTGGAAGATTTTCATATGGAGATACTATTCTATGGTAATAGAAGTTATATCTAGAATGTGATCAGGAATTATCTTGTTTATAGAATCACCCTGGGTCTGGGCACCCAAGCTCTAAACCAAAGGTCTTAAGAGGAAATTGACCAAACCTACTCAAAATATTAGAAAACATCCTGTTAGTGCCCAGATTATAACTGTCTACAAATGTTTGAAGGGTACTCTTCTCACTTGGTAAGGTCTAAAGTAGTGGAATTGGAACAACTGAGTAGGCATTACAAAAAAGAGTCAAGATAAGCTTTCTGATGAAAGTGAAAGTCTCTCAGCCGTGTCCGACTCTTTGTGACCCCATAGACTATACAGTCCTGGAATTCTCCAGGACAGAATACTGGAGTGGGTAGCCTTTCCATTCTCCAGGGGACCTTCCCAACCCAGGGATCGAACCCAGGTCTCCCGCATTGCAGGCAGATTCTTTACCAGTTGAGCCTCCATGGAAGCCCAAGAATACTGGAATGGGCAGCCTATCCCTTCTCTAGCAAATCTTCCTGATCCGGGAATCGAACCAGGGTCTCTTGCATGGCAGGCGGATTCTTTACCAACTGAGCTACCAGGGAAGCCCAAGCTTTCTGACAGGGCTTTTCAAAATGTCTTGGCATTGAGTGTGTTCTCCATCAGCAGAAATGTGCAGGCATCAACTGGCTAAGCATTCAGTAGGATTGTGTTTATAAAGATTGAAGTATCAAGTGGGTAGCTTGATGAGTTTAAAGTCTCTCTCTCCCTCCTTTCCTAAGTATGTATGTATTGATTTGGCTGCATCAGGTCTTAGTTTTGGCACAGGATTTTTTCACTGAGGCACATGGACTCTGTAGTTGCAGTGTGCAGGCTTAGTTGCTTAGCAACATGTGGGATCTTAGTTTATCAACCAGGGATCAAACCCATGTCCTCTGCATTGCAGGGCGAATTCTTAACCACTGGGCCACCAGGAAAGTCCCTGAAGTCCATTTTAATCCTGAAATTATCTGTAACAACAGTTCGAAAGAGTTAATACACTGATTAAGTTATCATGTAAAAGAAGTGGTGAACCCAAGCTATTTTTGTATCTTATAAATCTCCGTAGTTCACTTTTCCTGTTTTTTTTTTTTAATAAAAACCTAGTGTTTAACACAATATTTGAAAAAGATACTCTCTATATATATTTAAATATCCACTGAAGTTCTTTTGAATATAGTTGGCCTAGGAATATTTTGGGAATATCATGTATATGTTTTGTATATGTTGAAACCCCAGGAAAAATATTTGTTTTATTTTTCAGGGGTTGAGTTTTTACTCTGGCTTCCTTTGTGTCAAAATCAGAATAAACAGATGTGTTTCATTCTTTACATGCACTGTGATTTCCCTGAATTGTGCTTAAGTAAAGCCTGAGACATGTCTATACACAATTTTCTAGTCAAGTATAACTAATCGCAACTTTTTTATTTTGTTGAAAGTTTTACTTTATCAAATGCTTCATTTAATGATTAAACAACCTGTGTTATTATAAAGAGAAATGTAAGGAAGTGGTATGCCACTTGCAAACATGAATGAAAAAGGCTTTTTGCTCAAGACTTTAATTTTCTATAAAAACAAGTCGGACTTCTCTCAGGCATAGAAAAGACCTGTATATGTCCCAATTCAAGTTATATAATTTATTTAATAAGTAACAAATACCCAGCTTTCATGAGCAGGAATAGTTATTTACCTCTCCTTCTGTTGCTTTGAATCTCTATAAGCACTCTGAAGACTCTTTCTGCCCCAAGGGGAAATTTTTAAACTCAATCAGGGTGAACAGAATAAATTTGAATACACTGTTACATCTGTGGGATCCTACAGGAGAGGCCTGTGTTTGAATCTTAGCTTAAGTTTATAATCCAGCTGCTGCTGCCAAGTCGCTTCGGTTGTGTCCGACTCTGTGCGACCCCATGGATGGCAGCCCACCAGGCTCCCCCACCCCTGGGATTCTCCAAGCAAGAACACTGGAGTGGGTTGCCATTTCCGTCTCCAGTGCGTGAAAGTGAAGTCACTCAGTCGTGTCTGACTCACAGTGACCCCATAGACGGCCGCCCACCAGGCTCCCCCATCCCTGGGATTTTCCAGGCAAGAGTACTGCAGTGGGTTGCCATTGCCTTCTTCAGAGTTAATTTTAATAGTCTTTCTTTTTCAGTTATAGTTATTTTAATTTTTTTTTAGCTATGGTTTGATGTATTTGAAATTTTTTTTTCAGTTTGTAGGTATTGTTAAATGAATATTACTTGGCATTATGATTTCAATCCCTACAACTTCTCTGGTGATAGTAGAATTTTGTCCTTATTTTTTACTTATAGATGACAGAAGATAAGAGAGAATAGGAGATCTAGTGAGTAGATTAAGAGAGTCATATGTTATATTGGGCTAATTTAAAGCTTGATATAGCAGCCAGCTGTCCTAAATTTCCATTCAGTGCTTTATCCCCAAGAGTAGAACAGTTTTGACATGCCTTTATTCTACCTTTTGTCATATTCTTATATTGTTTTAACTTTGTTTGTTTTTAATCTTGCCTTGCTCCTTCAGCAGGCACATAAATGTTAGTGTCATTTGAGATGGGAGAAAGGATGTTGAAATTTGAAATAAAAATTATTTATACTGTGTTTAAACTTTGTTTACTTAATAAATTCTGTGGTAATTTTATTCACATTATCCTTAGTTTTCATGGTTACATAAAATAATTCACATCATAGTTGTTATTTGAATGCAAAAATTCTTGATTCTCAATCCCTATATATTAAGTTACTCTTTTGGCATATTTCTCTATGAAAGAAAGAATATATAATAAATTCATGCTTCTTAAACAATTTTTAGTATTTTTTCTTTGAAAATTTGCAAAGTGCCTTCTTTAGTTGTAAGCTACTCTGATGATTTTTCAGAGTTTATAAAATTATGTTTTATTACTTGAGTTCTCTTATTTTTTGGAATGTTCTGTTTGCCCATTGGTTTGTTTCATTTATATTGAAACAGTCAAGCTCCATGTTCTCAAATTTTCTTTCGGCTTTTAAGCTGCTCTTCCATCTGACATATATTTGGCCACTTGTATAGGATATTCTAAACTGGTTTCATTACATCCTAAGTTACCACAAGTGACTCTATTCCTTTCCTAGTAAAGGCTTTGGAATTAGTAGTATAGAATGTCATGTACATGAAAACATTAAGAAATTTATTGCTGAGATGAAAACTATTTCTTCCTTCTTGGTCTAGACACAAGGCTTTGAAAAGACCTGATGAGAAACACCCATATTCGGATCACAGTGTATGGATTTTGTTTTATCCACCTCTCATCTCTCTTTCTTTTTCTTTATAAGGTATTGGTCTGATCTGAAATCCCTTGTCCCACCAGAAACAATGGCCCAGGGGGTCCTGTGGCCACTCATGGATAGTTTGTGGCCTATAATTGGGCTTAAAGGGTACTACAGGTTCTAAAGTGATACACCTATTCTCCTCCTCAAAAGAATACATCTTGAGTATTTTCGTGCAGCGAGTCAAAACACACACATGCACAGAACAATTAGATATTGTTTTCTGTCGGTCTGTTTTTTCTCAAAGAAGGACTGGGTGGCTTCTGTAGCCAAAAAACAGAAAAAACTACATCAGGAAAATTAATGATGGATGCCAGTATTGTTAGTCTGTGGGACAGAACATCTTTATACAGTAATAGACTAGAGTTATCAGCATATCTTGTTGTGTAAATGGAACAATTGATACAGAGAAAGCTGTTTCCATTCCTGGCAGCATAAACCTCTTCTCTCCTCAAGCCAGAATAACTTTCAATGGATATCACTCTCAGAGGATCAATTCACTGTTGATGTTATCAAATCAAAACTGGGCTTTAGCATTCTATCTTGGTCCTTATTCTTTTTTAACTTATTTCAAATTTCGTTTGTGCACAAAGGTTACAAGAATGATGCAAAGAACTCCTCTAGGTCTTTTATCTAGATACGCCCCTTTCTAGCATTTAACTACATTTGTTCTATTATTATTATTCTCTCTCTCTCTCCTCTTTCTCTCCCTTCTTCCCCCACACATTATTTTTTTTTTCTGCATAGTTTACTTCTACATCTTCACAGTTTATTTTCTAGGAATAAGAATATTCTTTTATATAACCACAGGACACTTGTCAAGTTCAGGATAACATTGATAATAACACCTTTATTCATTTTTGTCATTGTCCCAATAATGTCCTTTTATAATAGTTTTTTTCCTGGCCCAAACATCCCATCCAAATTATGCTCTTCTTTTAGTTATCATGACTCTTCAGTCTCCTTTAATCTGAAACAGTTCATTTTTTTCCTTTTCTATTTTGTTTTCATGACTTCTGATTATTTTTATTGATATGTTGGATCATATGCATATGTATGTCTCTTCTTTCTGAAATCTCTTCTGCTCAGCTTTTAACTGTCACTTTAGGGAATGACCAAAAGTGCTTTGAAACTCAAATCGTATCTTTTCTTACGTTTTGTAAACTGTATTTCCAGCTATGTGATTGACATTTTTACCTCGATGTTTTTCTGGGACTTGAAACTCAGTATTTCTGAAACAAACTCAGCTTCCGCCCACATTCACCCTGCCCAAAACAAAAAGTGGCTTTAGCTGACCTCACATCAATAAACTATATCACCATGCTTAAGTCATTTATTTCTGTTTGACCTTCCAGAATAATACTCCTTTCCCCTTGTTCCTCTGTGTAATCTTGCTAAATTTCATAGCTTCTAAAACCCCTGTCATATCTGTCTAATCCTCTACATTCCTGCCACCATCATCCTGGGTCAGCTTCTCGTTGCTTCTTGACTGGTGTCATGTTGTAATTGTGTACAGTAGTCTCTTAATTGATTGCTCCATCTCTCCCCCTCAGTCAGTCCTCTTGCCCAGACCTGTTTCTCCTCCCATAGTTCTGCATTCTGACTAATGTCATTATTTGCCCAGGCACTTGAACAAGAGAGCTGGTGGTTCACATCTACTTTTTTTTCCCTCACTCCTCTTCCCTTTATTCAACCAAGAAGTGTTTATTGACAACTACCATGGGCCATTTGCTGTGCTGGATGTTGATGTACATGAATAAATCAGTGAAGGGAGATTGCCCCTACTGAGAGTCAATTGAGGGAGACAGAAAATAATCAAACAGATTCATGATTATTATAATTATGTGTTTTGATGATTGCTCTGAACTAGATTGGAGGAGGAATAATGGCTCAGGCAGGGTATATCGTGATAGGATAGTCCAGAAGGGCCTCTCTGAACACTTAAACTAAACAAATGTCATGTTATTTCTAATTTCTAAATATATCTAATCATGTCCCTCCTCTTAAACCCAGATGCCACTGCTTTAGTCAAATCTTTCTTTTCTCTTGCCCAAACTATTTACAATAGCCTCTGAACCATCTTGCCACTTTCAGTTTAGCCCTATTTTCATCACTCATTCTTTGAGAATAATGTTCTAAAACTGAGAGCTCTAATCATGTCATTCAGAAGAATGGCATCCAGACTGCACACAACTTAGCATTTAAAGTCATTCACAGACTTCCTGCCTGTCTTCCCAGTTGCAGATCTTTCTTTTGATTCTCCCCTTATACTCAGGACTAGTTGATCTTTTCAGGTTTTGCAAGAGTGTGGTGCTTCCTCGATCACCCTTTTATATGTATTCTTTGCTAAGAATGACCTTTTCTTTCCCTTTTCTCATGTATCTTACCTTTCACCTGTCAGGTAGATGCACATTCATGAGGTAAGACTGAAATCACTGATCTTGTCTTCCATGCATGCCTTAAGTTCCTGTCAGAAATATTGACATCTCTTCTCTCTATTTCCTAGCATTATAATTGTGTGTTTAGTTTACAAATCTTTCGCTCTGAAGTGTTGGGGTTTTTTTTTTGAGGTCAGAGGTTTTTCTCATCCATATCTTTGCCTCTCTAGTGAGATAAGCTCTCCATTCAGTGTCTTTGATATAAATAGTTCTCAACAAATATTTATCAATTTCAATTGATCAGAGCTTACCGTATTCCTTTTGACTCTTTCCATCATGAAGGCAGTTTGAATGCTGAAAAGAGTGTCCCAGACTTGATTTTACTGTATCAGTGGTTCTCAAATCTAGATGAATTTCAGTTACCTGGAGAGACTTTTTTGTTTTGTTTCAGAAGACTTTTTTTTTTTTTTTGCCTCCCTCTACTTTGTAGAGGGTCCCCAGGAATTTGGGCTTCCTACAAAGCTCCCCAAATGATCCTGAGCTATTCATTCCTCAAATACGTGTTTGGGAAACACTACAACAGTATCTATCACTGTGCCCTTCTTGGTGCCTTAATTAACCAGTAATCTCAAAGAAAATATAAGCTTTTTCTCTAAGGCTAATGCCCTTGGTACCCTGAGATTTGAAAGAACTTTGTAACTGCTGTTTGTCTCATTCAAACTGTTATCAGACCAAGTTCTAGAAGATGGGAAATAAGCAAATGTCACTATGCTCTAAAGACAGAAGAGGAAAGATTCCAGTACTATATGCATCAGTAAACTTAAATGTAGCCCACCATGAACATTCTAAAACAGTTTATTAAGCAGATAGTAAGCATTTATAAATGGAAATGGTGAAAACTGGAAGTTATCATAAGTTAATTATCAAGCCTTGGCAAACAACTTCTACTTTTTGTGTTGTTGTTTTTTTGTTTTTTTTTTTTGAGGGATTTACTAGAACTTCTAGAGAAGAATGCCAATGATAGAAGTGTTAGGTAGTTAGACTAGGGGAAAGGAGTCCAAAATGGCAGTGGCTAAAAGACAAGGAAGGGAAAAGCCTGCAAAAATAGAACAGTCGAGGGTCCGAGGACCGGAGTGAGGACTTCAGGTAGAACAGCACTCCTGCCTAAGCCCAATTTGCATAGGGCAGGCCCAGGGGAAGAAAAAAAACATATAAAAAGAGGAGCCAAAGAGGGCTCTCTCTCTCTCCTGTGCGCTCCGGGGCTCTTCTTTTCGCGTCTTTGGATCAACGTGCCCTCACGCCTTGAAGATGGATTGGCCTGCTATCTTATAAATAACATAGAGCTGTAACAGTGAGCTGTAACACTGATTTGTCTAAGAGCTATGGCATGGTCCATTCGAGACCTGAGAGCTATAACACGGTCTGTTCAAGACCCGAGAGCTGTGACAGGCCGAGGGGGCTTTAATGCCCGTCACTCGAAATCTTTGTTGTGACGAGACAAAGAACCGAGGAGCATACACTCGCCTGACAGAAGATATCTCAGTTTCAGCAAAGCTTTTTATTAAAATTAAGAACATCTTGGTAGACACATGGGAAATGGGAAGTTAATGACACTATAAATAAATGATGAATTGAAAGCAATTTAAATGTTTCAGAGGATGTTGCTTAGCACATCAACCTAGAAAGACATCACTGATTAAATGTTTTAGGCTTTTTACTTAATTCTTAACCAGTCATTGGTGATTGGTTAAACCTAGATGTCATAGTGAACCCAGTGGGTAATTCTCTTCAAATTTCACACTTAAAACACACTTTCATTAAGTAAATACATTTAGCAAATTGAGTACCTTGTACCCGTCACATAACCCACTTGGATGTCCCTCCTTCCATTCTTGGTGGTAAGTTGGCCAGTATTGCATAAAATCATAGGCTAGGCAACTCTGACCTATGGTTTAAAGAAAATTTTGTCCTTAAGGGAACTCTAAAGTGTTAAACTGATGGAGGATTTCTAAAAATGAAGATTTTATAAGAGTATTTTTATGGTATTCTCCATGTGTATATTATATGAATAAAATGAAAAACTCTCATCTCCATTGGAAACTAAGAATTATGGTATCACAATTTTCAGAGAATTTTGGTCAGAGACAGTGTAATGAGAGAGCTCTAGGATTCAGCAGAAAGAGTACAGTGGGGTGGATCGTATGTAGAGGAAATTCTTAACCACTTCTAGCACTCTCTAATAGAACTTTCTGTTGTAATGAAGATATTCTTTATCTGCCCCGACCTCCCATACAGTAGCCACTAGCCACACAGGGCATTTGAAGGTTTGTTAGTGTGGCTGAGAAACTGAGTATCTTTTATTATTTTAATTAATTTAAATTAGCTACTTGTGACCTCAGGCTGTTGTATTAGACAGCTTGACCCTGAAGTGAAGGGGTGAAGGCTGGCAATTACCAGCTCTTCCTTCATCAAATATCTGCAGGAACGCCAGGCTAGGAGGGAGCCTATTTGGCTGTACTGTATCTTATTTTCTTTTGGTGTAATTTAGATTCCCAACCAAGAGTGATGGGTTGGATTAAAGCAAATAAATGTGCAGAAAAAAATGCTTTGCCGTAGGTTGAATGGGGGTTGTCTAAAATCTGAGGGGTTCTGATGAAATTTTTACTCTGAACTGACTTTTTGCCAACATGAATAGCTCTTCTAGAAAGAGAGAAATGAGTACAAAATATGAGAAACAAGGCAAGGAGTATAAACATACAATCTCAGCTTTCTCCCCTTCTTTAAGCAAGGAAATTGCTGATCAGATAATGTCTTCCTAGTTCTCCAATTCATTGGATAATGGAGCAATACAAATAATGTCTTGTTAAACAGAAAAGGGACAAAATGAAGGCTTGGTTAGAACTGCCTTCATTCTTAAGGGTGATTTGGGGAAGGGAAGAGTTTCACAAAAGACAGGAAGGGGATGTATGTAAATGTTTTTAAATGGAAGGAGACAGCAGGAGCACTATGAAAGCTGTAGAAGATAAAGAGAACATTTTAAAAGATCTAGGACTCTAAAAAGATTTTTTTTTATTATTAACTATTCACAACTTAAAGAATTGAAGAAAGCACAGACCTCTTTGAAACCAAAGATATTACAGAAGATAAGATGGAAAGAAGCTGGCAAAGTTAAAGAAAGAAATTATCTAGAAATATGATGCACTCCCTTAAGATGGCAAAATAGAAGGACGTGTGCTCACCTTCTCCTGTGAGAGCCCCAAAATTACTCACTGCTGAACAACCATCGACAGGAGAATGTTGGATCCCACCAAAATAAGATACCAAAGGAAGATACCAAATAAGATACCAATAAGATACCAAAGATACCACGTCCAAAGGAAAGGAAAAGCCCCAGCAAGATGGTAGGAGGGGCAAAATCACATTTAGAATCCCATGCCCACCAGAGATGCTCAGAGGGCTCAAACAAGCCTGTGCACACCAGGACCCAGAGACCCCCCAGAGACTGAGCCAGAACTGTGTTTGAGTGTCTTCTGTGAAGGTATGGGTCAGCAGTGGACTGCTGCAGGGGCAGGGACTCCGGGTGCATTAGACCTGGGTATGGCATGAGCCTTCTTGGAGGGGGTTGCCATTAACCCCACCATAGTACTTCCAGAACTTACGCAGGACTGGGATACAGACTCTTGGAGGGCACAAACAAAACCTTGTGCGCACCAGGACCCAGGAGTAAGGAGCAGGACCCCACAAGAGACTGACCCAGACATGCCCGTGAGTGTCCAGGAGTCTCCAGGGGAGGGGTGGGTTGGAGGTGGCCTGCTGCAGGGTTGGGGGTACTGAGCGCAACAGTGTCAGCATGGGACCTTTAGAAGGAGGTCGCCATTACCTTCATTACCTCCACCATAGTTTGACCTCAGGTTAAACAACAGGGAGGGAGCACAGCCCCGCCCATCAACAGAAAATGGGATTAATGGTTTACTGAGCATGTGTTGGTGTTAGTCACTCAGTGTGCAGACTCTTTGCGACCCCATGGACTGCAGCCCACCAGCCTCCTCTGTCCATGAGATTTTCCAGGCAAGGATACTGGAGTGGGTTGCCATTTCCTTCAGGGGATCTTCCCCACCCAGGGATGAAACCCAGGTCTCCTGCATTGCAGGCAGATTCTTTACTGAGTGAGCTACAAGGGAAGCCCCTTACTGAGCGTGGCCCTGCCCATTTGAACAAGACCCAGTTTACCCCTCAGTGAGTCTCTCCCATCAGGAAACTTCCATAAGCTTTTTATCCTTCTCCATCAGAGGGCAGACAGGATGAAAAACACAATCACAAAAAACTAACCAATCTGATTACATGGACCACAGCCTTGTCTAACTCAATAAAACTATGAGCTCTGCCATGTAGGATTACCTAAGACAAACGGGTCATGATGTAGAGTTCTGACAAAACGTGGTCCACTGGAAAAGGGAATGGCAAACCACTTCAGTGTTCCTGCTTTGAGAACCCCATGAACAGTATGAAAAGGCAAAAAGATAGGATACTGAAAGATGAACTCCCTGGGTTGGTAGATGCCCAATATGCTACTGTAGATCGGTGGAGAAATAGCTCCAGAAAAAAAGAAGAGACAGAGCCAAAGCAAAAACAACACCCAGTTGAGGATGTGACTGGTGATAGAAGTAAAATCAAATGCTGTAAAGAGCAGTATTGCATAGGAATCTGGAATGTTAGGTTCATGAATTAAGGCAAATTGGAAGTGGTCAAACAGGAGATGACAAGAATGAACATTGACATTTTAGGAATCAGCAAACTAAAATGGACTGGAATGGGTGAATTTAGCTCAGATGACCATTGTATCTACTGCTGTGGGCAAGCATCCCTTAGAAGAAATGGAATAGCCATCATAGTCAACAAGAGAGTCCAAAATGCAGTACTTGGATGCAATCTTGAAAACGACAGAATGATCTCTGATCGTTTCCAAGGCAAACCATTCAATGTCACAGTAATCCAAGTCTATGCCCCGACCAGTAATGCTGAAGAAGCTGAAGTTGAACGGTTCTATGAAGACCTACAAGACCTTCTAGAACTAACACCCAAAAAAGATGTCCTTTTCATTATAGGGGACTGGAATGCAAAAGTAGGAAGTCAAGAGATACCTGGAATAACAGGCAAATTTGGCCTTGGAGTACAAAACGAAGCAGGTCAAAGGCTAACAGAGTTTTGCCAAGAGAACGCACTGGTCGTAGCAAACACTCTCTTCCAACAATACAAGAGAAGACTCTACACATGGACATAACTAGGTGGTCAATACCGAAATCAGACTGATTATATTCCAAAGATGGAGAAGCTCTATACAGTCAGCAAAAACAAGACCAGGAGCTGACAATGGCTCAGATCATGAACTCCTTATTGCCAAATTCAGACATAAATTGAAGAAAGTAGGGAAAACCACTAGACCATTCAGGTATGACGTAAATCAAATCCCGAACAATTATACAGTAGAAGTGACAAATAGATTCAAGGGCTTAGATCTGATAGACTGCCTGAAGAACTATTAACGGAGGTTCATGCCATTGTACAGGAGGCAGTGATCAAGACTATCCCCAAGAAAAGGAAATGCAAAAATGCAAAATGGTTGTCCGAGGAGGCCTTACAAATAGCTGAGAAAAGACAAGACGTGAAAAGCAAAGGAGAAAAGGAAAGATATACCCATTTGAATGCAAAATTCCAAAGAATAGCAGGGAAAGGTAAGAAAGCCTCCCTTAGTGATCAATGCACAGAAATAGAGAAAGACAATAGAATAGGAAAGAATAGAGATCTCTTCAAGAAAATTACAGATACCAAGGGAACATTTCATGCAAAGATGGGCTCAATAAGGGACAGAAATGGTATGGACCTAACAGAAGTAGAAGATATTGAGGTGGTAAGATTACATCGAAGAACTATAACAAAAAGATCTTCATAACCCAGATAACCACGATGGTATGATCACTTACCTAGAGCCAGACATCCTGGAATGTGAAGTCAAGTGGGCCTTAGGAAGCATCACTACAAACAAAGCTAGTGAAGGCTATGGAATTCCAGTTGAGCTATTTCAAATCCTAAAAGATGCTGCTACTAAAGTGCTGTACTCAATATGCTAGCAAATTTGGAAAACTGAGAAAAGGTCTATTTTCATTCCAATCCCAAAGAAAGGCAATGCCAAAGAATGTTCAAACTACTGCACAATTGCGCTCATCTCACACACTAGCAAAGTAATGCTCAAAATTCTCCAAGCCAGGCTTCAACAGTATGTGAACCGTGAACTTCCAGATGTTCAAGCTGGATTTAGAAAAGGCAGAGGAACCAGAGATCAAATTGCCGAGATCCATTGGATCATCAAAAAAGCAAGAGAGTTTCAGAAAAAGCATCTATTTCTGCTTTATTAACTATGCCAAAGCCTTTGACTGTGTGGATCACATTAAACTGTGGAAGATTCTTAAAGAGATGGGATTACCAGACCACCTTACCTACCTCCTGAGAAATCTGTTTGCAGGTCAAGAAGCAATAGTTAGAACTGGACATGGAACAACAGACTGGTTTCAAATCAGGAAAGGAGTACATCAAGGCTGTATATAGTCACCCTGCTTATTTAACTTATATGCAGAGTACATCATGAGAAACGCTGGGCTGAAGAAGCACAAGCTGGAATCAAGATTGCTGGGAGAAATATCAATAACCTCAGATATGCAGATGACACCACCCTTATGGCAGAAAGAAGAACTAAAGGGCCTCTTGATGAAAGTGAAAGAGGAGAGTGAAAAAGGTGGCTTAAAGCTCAACATTCAGAAAACTGAGATCATGGTATCCGGTCCTATTACTTCATGGCAAATAGATGGGGAAACAATGAAAACAGAGAGTTTATTTTTGGGGGGCTCCAAAATCACTGCAGATGGTGGCTGCAACCATGAGATTAAAAGACCCATGCTCCTTGGAAGGAAAGTTATGACCAATCTAGACAGCATATTAAAAAGCAGAGACATTAGTTTACCAACAAAGGTCCGTCTAGTCAAGGCTATGGTTTTTCCAGCAGTCATGTATGGATGTGAGAGTTGGACTGTAAAGAAAACTGAGCACTGTAGAATTGATGCTTTTGAACTGTGGTGTTGGAGAAGACTCTTGAGAGTCCCTTGGACTGCAAGGAGATCCAACCAGTCCATCCTAAAGGAAATCAGTCCTGAATATTCATTGGAAGGACTGACGCTGAAGCTGAAACTCCAACACTTTGGCCACCTGATGCGAAGAGCTGACTTTTGAAAAGACCGTGATGCTGGAACAGATTGAAAACAAGAGGAAAAGGGGATGACAGAGGATGAGATGGTTGGATGACATCACTGACTCAATGGACATGAGTTTGAGTAAGTTCTGGGAGTTGATAATTGACAGGGTGTCCTGGCGTGCTGCAGTTCATGGGGTCACAGAGAATTGGACACAACTGAGTGACTGAACTCTACTGAACTGATGATGCACAGAACTTAATAAGGAATTAAAGAAAAAAGTGAGGATAGGAAAAGGCGGGAGGGTGATCCAGAACATTGAATTGATAATTTGAAAATGGAGGTTTCTAAAGCAGAAACAGACCAAAACAAAACAGAAAGAGAAAGAAGTCATGCAAACATTTAGTGACGTGACATTAGACATAGAGAACAGACAAAATATATCCATGTTCAGAGAATTAGTGTATCAAGAAGAATTTAAAAAAAAAAAAAAGGAGAAAGTTAGTGTGTCAAGATAAGAAAACAAAATGGAAGAGGAAAAAATATTTAGAGATATAGTAGAAGAAAATTCTTTCTGAGATAAGGATCTGCAGTTTAGCAGAACTCACCACATTCTGGGTGGTGTGGAGAGAACAGGAACAACAGTGCAGTAAATCCAAGTGAAGTTGTTAAATATAACTTAAAGGAACATTATTAGAAGTATCTGGACTGGATAAGTAAGTCATTTGCTAAGGAACAAAATACTGGTTGAGCTTAATTTTCTCTTTCCATAATTTTGTACTTTATTTGTTTAGCAGTATTATTTTTTTAAAAATATATTGATTGATTAATTGATTGCTCTGGCAACCCCAGGTCTTAGTTGCTGCATATGCGATCCTCAGTTGCAGCAGGCATAGTCCTAGTGGTGGCATTGTGGGATCAAGCTCTCTTACCAAGGGTCCCCCAGTCTCCTGCATTGGAGGTCGGAGTCTTAGCTACTGGATCACCAGGGAAGTTCCTGACAATATTTGTTAGCCTTCTATTTTAAGCAAGCACTTCTTGACAGTGGAATTGAAGATTTAACAAAAGGTCTCTGTCTCAGTGGAATTTACATTCTTATGGTGTAAATCAGAATGCATGTAAATAAACAACAAATAAAGTAATTTTTAGAAAGTAGCAATTATTTGAGAGAGATGAAATGAAAGTGTGACTCAAGGAAGTGAAACTATGTGAGGGGTGACATTTTTGCATCCTGAGTGATGAAAAGTCACTAGTCCTATGAGGACTCAGGAAACCTGTTACCCATATGGCCCTCCTTAAAGAAGCCTACTTAAAACTGTAACCTGTGCTTCCCCCACCGGCTCAGCGGGTATAGGATCTGCCTGCAGTGCAGGGGACGTGGGAGACTCAGGTTCGATCCCTGAGTCAGGAAGATCCCCTGGAGAAGGAAATGGCAACCCACTCCAGTGTCCTTGTTGGATAATTCCATGGACAGAGAAACCCGGTGGGCTGCAGTCCATGGGGTCACAAGAGAGTTGGGCATGACTGAAGCCACTTTAAAAGCATGTCACCACAGCCAAAGAATCAAAGAACTCATGAACTGAGGTGTTAAGGTGTAAGAGAACTGGCAGTGAACACTTAATGTAAAATTAAATCATAATAACTGTTGTCATTCTGGTTTCAAAACACATTGTAATCATAATAGTTAAGGGGAAACTACAGCATAAAAATAATAATTTAACATAAGTAAAGGCAAAAATAGCGACTTGCAACTAAAATTAGAGAATTGATGGTGAGAGGAAAATAGTGTGTATATAATATATATAATATTGTATAATTATAATTTCCTCAAACTTCATAAGAATCAATAGCTTTATCAACAAATATATATTTAAGCATATTGGTTATGAAAGAAAACATTAATTAAACAGAAAACAGACAACATACTTGCATATTGCCAGAGGAGAAGGGAAAAGAAAAAGAAAGCATAGACTTTATAACAAAAGATAGATAACAAAGCAAGCATCAAAGAAGCATAAAACAGAAAACATAAATTCTTAAGATGACAGACAACTGAATGTGTCTTTTCTGGCAATTTTAAGTGTGATGGACCCCCTAGTATATAGGAAAGGAAATACAGTTTGAGTCAAAAATTACACTATGTTATTTTCACAGTAAGTAACTCTGGATATTTTAAAGAGGAGAAAGAGAGACTGTGATTGTGATCCAGTGGTTAAGAATCCACCTTACAAGACAGGGGCCACAGATTCATTCCCTGGTCGGGGAACTAAGATTCCACATGCTGTGGGGCGGCTAAGCCTGCGTGCTCTAGAGCCTGTGCGCCCGGCTACTGTCTGCAGGCTACAGAGCCCATGTGCTGCAACAGGAGAGGCCTATGCGCTGCAATTAAAGAAAGCCCTTGTGCTGTCACGAGGATCCAGCACAGCCAAAACAAAAGAGGTGCAAAAGATCTTTTTTTTTAAGTGAAAAATAACACATGATCTAAAACTATTCTGGAATAATGCATTTATTAAAATTGTTTTAAAATAATTTAGGGCCTTGAGAATCCCTCTGTCATGACAATATATACACAATGAAGAGATCCTTCGGAATATTTAGGCATCACATTTGCCACAGGGAAAGTGCACACTTTTTCACTGAATCTAGCTTACGGCCACATTAATTTATGATCACAGATATAGTTCAGTATGTAGCTCATTAATTAGCTTAGTGAAAATATGGTGATAGTAGGATCAAGGTTTCAGGTCCATTCATCTTGCAGACCTTTTATTTTATTTTTTTTGTGGAGGTAAGTGGAGGAGGATGAGAGTGTTCTATCATCTTTTCTAAATCTAACCAGCTGCCTCACAAATTGTGATTTTTGGTCCCAAGTGGAGAGAGTAGATAGAATCAGTACAAATATGTAAGTGTTACTAGAAAAAGAACTCAAGCACATGCTCTGGGTGACTTATCAATAACATGTGTTTGTAAATGAAAGAAAACACATCATCATATATCTGCACATTTTTCAAGATGCTTTCTTAGAAATCCAGAGTCATAGCTGGTCAGTCTTTATGTATATGAATTGAATCAGAAAGAGGGGTATGTGTGGGTGGGTGGGTGGGCGGGTGTGTGTGTGCGCACATGCATGCGTTTGTATAGCTTTCTTTATAGGCTGCTGCTCTGTTGCTTAGGGGGAAATTTTCATAGATTTACATTTGGTAAATATATCCATGTCCAAAAAAAGATATGTGTAAAAAGTTGGAATGCCAGCTGACTAAATCAACTCATAAAAACTTCAGTTAAAAGTAAGATATTTTCCACGATTATTTTAAAATATGATGTTTACTGGAAGGAAAGTCCAGAGAATTACCACAGATGAAGTGTGAGTGTATTTCTCCCACTTGTAAATGAGCTCTTATTTCCTACAGTGTATATTCTGGTCCACAATGAGTCATTTTCAACATGTTTCAATTTAACTCCTAATACATTTTTAAACTTGGCAGGCATATTTAGATGAACGTTACTTCCAGTTTTAGAGACTGCTTCTAAATTATACTTCAGTACTGCAGTCATTATGAAAAGTCCTTTCAGTAAAAAGGAAACAGAATTGATTGGAAGTGTTATGTTTTGAAGGAATAAAAAATGGTTGCCATGAATAAAAATCAGATAGTTAAGCTTTTAAAAATTTTGTTACTGCATAACCCTCCTAATATTATCTTAAAGCGCTATAAGGTTCTTCTTATTGATAGAAGGCACTCAAGAAAAAAGATTTATTCTAGGTAATAAAGTTTATATTTATTGATCTCTTACTATGCCTAGCACTGTTTAAGGGTTTTAAGTGTATTAACTTTTTTAATGGCCATATAATAGGTAGTAATTCAGTTTCTATAAATCATTCAGACTTTTTTTCTATTATATTACTTGGAGCCTGACACATTTCTGGACATATAACTGGTATTACATGAATGTTTGTAAAAGTTAATATTTTATGGAGAATTTTACATATGATGAGTATTTAATAATTCCTGTTTATAAATTTGTACAATCCTGTGAATCTTACAGTCTTCTGGGAGATTTCAGTTGACCAAACTGTCCATTGTTACAATTTTAATATCTTTATTTTTATCATAAAAATGTTTACACTCTGCTTTTATTCCTTTTCGGGAACTTTAAAGGTTCCCTAAATTTTAGAGCTGGGAAAAGCTTAGTTATTGAAAACATTCTACCCGTTTAGCAGATGAGGAAAGAATCCTAAATAGGTTATATGACTTGTCCTGAGTTATACTGTTATTAGGAGCAGCATTAGAAGTAGATATGTGTTCTCTTTGTTCCTGTCCCAGTGTTCATTCTGCCACAGAATTGTGTCATTCCATCAGTAAGTGGAATATGAAGCACAACATGTGTGATGTTAAACAGCATCAATATGTACATTTTTGCTCTCCAGTATGCATGTTAAAAACAATAACAAAATTCACAGTGATACTGTATTAATTTCCTGTGGTTGCCATAATAAATTATCCAACACTTTGTGACTTAAAACAGCAGAAATTTATTCTCTCAGTCTGGAGGCTAGAAGTCTGAAACCAAGGTGTCTGTAAGGCCATGCTCTCTCCACAAGCTCCAGGGACACTCCACTCCTTGCTTCTTCCATCTTCTGGGGCTCCAGGCATTCCTCGCTTTCCTTGGCTTGTGGCCACATCTTCTCTAGTCTCTGCCAGTCTTCATATCACCTTTTCCTCTGTATGTGTTTTGTAAGGATATGTGTGATTGCATTTAGGGCCCACCCAAATAACCCAAGGCAGGCTCTTCCTCTCAGGATATTTGCTTAATCACATCTGCAAAAACCCTTTTTCCACGTAAGGTAATATTCACAGGTCCTGGGGATTAGAACATGGACATACATTTTGGGGACAGCCCACCATTCAACTCATTCCATTTGCCTTTTAAGTCATTTGAATTAGTATAAAGTTGGATTATCTTTTCAACCTACTAATGTGACATTTAGCAAATTACTCGATTTTAAATGACACCTTATAGATTCTAGCCTCTGTACCATATGATGTGTGACATATATTTATTCTGAATTAAAAGACATCCTACTTCTAATAATATTTTTTTAAGAACATCATGGCAGTTACATTCTGAGTTAAAGAAACAGAATTAGATGTTTTTAACAGAGTGCAAAAATACAGCTTTAAGCTAAGCTATATTAACTTCATTTAGACCATATAATTGCTTTCTTCTATATAGCGAGTACTTTTTGCTTTACTATACTTAAGATTCAATAAGTAAGATCTTTTAATAATATAATGACTTCCATGTTTTATTTTTGTTATACTCATTTTTTTTTCATTCAGCAAACTTTTAGCCCTTCCTGGTTTTAATAAATGTGTGTGTAACCTGTTTATTTCTATGTCATATGCTGGATATGTGATCATTTAGTTTCTCCTTCTGTAGAAATCATTGTTACTAGTATGAAGAAATTCCAGAAATCATTGTTACCAGATGTGAAGATATTCTCAATTCCTTTTATCCATTAAAGGGTTTTACTGTAAATGAAGGAACATAACTATACATTATATAATTCTGTGCATCATAGAATTAAATGATATTTATTTTGCAGTTTAAATTCTCAATAAAGGTTAACTATTATTATTTATTCTCACCATCCAGTTAGTTGACTTTTAAACTTTAATTGTGTATTCTCTGTTTGGCACAATAAAGACAAAGGGTTGGAGCAGGCTCTAACTAGATCTGGTCAAACTACTTCATGCAGGTGGATAACCTTGACTGTTACAAAACTCTTGGATGAAGGAGGTCCCTTTCCTCAACTTACCATTTATTTTAGTCATTAGTAATTCATACTATTGGGATTTCCCTTGCATTATTTGAGAGTTTCAAAACATTGTGTTGGCCAAAAAGTTTGTTTGGATTTTGCCATAACATCTTATAGAAAAACTTTTTAGCCAGCCCACTAATATATCCATGTGTATTTTTTAATGGATTTTTTTAACTTAAAGGCAATATGTTTTTATTTTACAAGTTAGAAGTCTAATCTGTACATTTGTCAAAAGTAGGAAATGAGTTAATAGATCTTCAAACAGCGAAACTTAACTGACATCCACCTGTCTATTATTAGAATTCAGATGTTTTCCTTTAATTCACTGGAAGCCCAAATATAAATTTCTGTTAGCGAGAATATTCAGATACTCCAAATGTAATGATGCCTATCATTTCTAACATACTTTTTGTCCAAAATCACAGAGGTGGAAAATGACCAAAAGAATACATCTCCCAGCCTCCAGGCAAGGGTGCACCCAGATCATTCAGGTCAGATAGACTGTCCACATGTAAACATGTAGAGGAACTCATATTCCTGTAAATGACAATGAAATGTTAGCTTTGAAATAATTTTTAAAGTAGTTTAGAGGAAAATCACAGTATGGTTAATAGCCTGTCACTTATGAGAATGGAATGTTCTGTATGTTGGTACCACAAGACATGTCTATTCTTATTCATTTCTCATCTTTTGCCATTAGTTAAACTGTGCATTTGATCCAGAAATAAGTCAACAGATGTTTAAATGGAAAATGTGTTATGAAATCCAATCATTTGTGTATAGTAAACATAGATTTTTTTTTTTTTTTACCTCAAAGTAATAGCACTTGTAAAATATAAATCAAGTTCTTTAACTAAAATTCTGGTCTCTAATTTTTGAAAATTAAAACCATGAACTGAATGCTTCTAAAGGATAACAATTTTTTTAGCCAGTTTTCCATGTTACTAGCTACTGTACAATTATGTTATCCAATAGCAAATAATGACTCTTATCATGATAGAAACCACCTCTTGCTCAGCTCTATTATCTCCCTTAAATATTAAGCATTACACTTATAAGAAATTGTAAGCTCTAGTAGCCTTTCTGCAGGCTTATGTACCAGTTTTCATCCCACAAATTTTAAGCAGAACTACCTTTACCAATTAAAGTATACACAATAAACTGTGGAAAATTCTTAAAGATGGGAGTACCAGACCACCTTACCTGCCTCCTGTGAAACCTGTTTGCAGGTCAAGAAGTAATAGTTAGAACCGGACATGGAATGACGAACTGGTTCAGAATTGGGAAAAGAGGATGTCAAGGCTGTATATTGTCACCCTGTGACACATTATTTAATCTATATATAGAGTACATCATGCAAAATGCTGGGCTGGATGAATCACAAGCTGGAATCAAGATTTCCAGGAGAAATGTTAATAACCTCAGATATGCAGATGATACCACTCTAATGGAAGAAAGAAAAGAGGAACTAAAGAACCTTTTGATGAAGATGAAAGAGGAGAGTGAAAAAACTGGCTTAAAACTCAATATTCAAAAAACAAAGATCATGGCATCCAGTCCCATCACTTCATGGCAAATAGATGGGGAAAAAATGGAAACAGTGACAGACTTCATTTTCTTGGGCTCCAAAATCACGGCATCAGTGACTGTAGACATAAAATTAAAGGATGCTTGCTCCTTGGAAGAAAAGCTGTGACCAACCTAGACAGTGTATTAAAAAGCAAAGACATCACTTTGCCAACAAAGGTCCATATAGTCAAGGCTATGGTTTTTCCAATAGCCATGTACGAATGTGAGAGTTGGACCATAAAGAAAGCTGAGCACCGAAGAATTGATGCTTTTGAACTGTGCTGCTAGAGAAGACTCTTGAGAGTCTCTTGGACAGCAAGGAGATCCAACCAGTCAATTATAATGGAAATCAACCCTGAATATTTATTGAAAGAACTGATGCTGAAGCTGAAACTCCAATACTTTGACCACCTGATGCAAAGAGCTGACTCGTTGGAAAAGGCCTTGAAGCTGAGAAAGACTGAGAGCAAGAGATCAAGGGTGCGACAGAGCATGAGATGACTGGATGGCATCACTGACTCAATGGACATGAGTTTGAACAAGCTCTGGGAGACAGCGAGAGACAGGGAAATCTGTCATTCTGCAGTCCATAGGGTCACAAAGAATCGGACATGACTGAGAGTCTGAACAACAACAAGATACAGCTGATGTTTATGTGGTCTTAAACTATACATATGTCTTTGATGGTAGAGAGCGCTAGAGCAATGTTGAATTAATGGCTCACACTTTTTATAAGCTTTCAATAAAAAGTTTAGCAATTGTAATTCTTGGGGTTCATTTGAATAGACTATGGAAAAGGTGTCGTTTTTCTTTTTATGAATTTTATTTATAAAAATGATACAATTTATAAACAATTTATACATTTATACAATTTATAAATTTATAAGAATTTTTAATTGCTGATACTATCTGATAAGTGTTATAAATTTGTACATACATGATTGTGTACCCAAAGTAAACTCCATACAGCTAAACTCATTTTCCTGTATCACTTGTGTAATGGAATATTGTTGTTTAGTCACTAAGCTGTGTCTGACGCTTTGCGACCTCTTGGACTATAGCCTGACAGGCTCCTCTGTCCATGGGATTCTCCAGGCAAGAATACTGGATTTGGCTGCCGTTTCCTCCTCCAGGGGATGTTCCCAACCCAGGGATCAAACCTGTGTCTCCTACATTGGCAGGCGGATTCTTTACCACTGAGCCACCAGGGAAAAATATACTGGATATGGTCATACTGCCTCTTCTCTGTGAGAATTGAGTATCCACTGCACAATTTTATGAAATGTTCTCTGCTTCCCTCAATTCCTTAATATCTGAATGAATCTAAGGCCTCCTTCCTGTCCATTTCAAATGTGTAACATTGCTTACTTTATTTCTTTTTGTTTTAAATGTGAGCCAACATTATGAACCCTGTACATTTCTGTGAACCTCAGGAAGCAGAAGAGAAATATCTCTCTCGCTATGCTTTCAGAGGAGAATGTAGAGAAAAATATGTATGTTGTACTCAGATTTCTCTTTGGTGAAGTGTGGACTATGACAAGAGTAATAGGTAACATCTCTAAATTTTTCTTACAATGGACTAGAAAGTGTTCAACTCAATAGTCTTTGAACCTTTGTGCATAACACTGAAAAAATTTCTTAAGATATGATTTTTGTTTCCAAAGAGGTAAAATAACTATATACATATTTATATTTTAAAGCAAAATGTTCTGTATCTCAAGGATCTATACTGGTCTATGAATGTCCCTATTTATTTTAAAGTAGTATAGGGAATGATCTTTTAGAGGAGGGGGTATGTGAAACAAGCATCTGAAGTTTAAATTATGATATGCAGATCTGAGAGAAGGGCATTCCCAAAACTTTACAAACCTTCCTAAATGTAGAAGGAAAACAATTAAAGGATTATCAGGAAATAACAGATAATTCAGTCAACTGATTTGGCATATGTACGTTTAGGCAGAGGAGACAGATAGTTTCATATTCTGGCAGGCCTGAAATTAAAAACAAAGAGCTTATATTCATTTCAGTGAGCTGTGAGGGGTAATGTGATGAGAATCATTTTAGATAATTAACTTGGTATTAATATATATTCAGAGAAATAATGTATATTTTCAGAGTAATTCAAGATACCATGAATGGGAGCATCTGACGGTCAGGTGACAGGTAACCATGGCCTCAATTGGTGTGATAGCCCAGGGAATAGATGGGAAAATTGGTTTTAGAAATACAGCTAGGGGCTGGTGACTTGTGGAGATTTCTCTACCCTGTTCGCTACTCACCACACTTCCTTTCCCAGAGAAAAGAAGTCCCTAATATGTTTGGCTCCTATTCCAAGATTGTTCGGGTGTTGTTCCTCGTTTTGGTCTCTAATCTCTGACAATCGTGAGGACAGGCTGCTCTTCCATTTCCTCTTTTCCTGTGACTGGAAAAACGGGGTCGGAGATCACTTGCACTTCTCTTTAGTCTTTGGCAATGTATACACACACACTGATGTATTTAGTCTCCAGGAGCCATCCAGAGTTGAGATTCTCCATTCCCATCTACCAGAGACTTCTAAATTGCGGTTTTCACTGTTGAGCCCAGCTGAATAACACAGTCGTGATTTTGTTTCCCATTTATTCCTGGCCTCTTTGCACCTTTTTTTTTTTTTTTTTTTTTTTTTGGAACATCATGCTGAGGATGCTTATTTTAATGGATTATTAACTGTCTCCTGGATTTCCCTAAATGTCATCTTAAAAGCACCCAATCCCACCATCTCCACAAACAAGTGGATCCTATGGTCTGCACATATTAGAGGCAATATAATTTATGTTTCAGATTACTATTTCCAGATGTAGATTGCCCGAGTTGTGATACTTGCTCCATCATTACTGAGTACATGACTTTAGGAAAGATGTTTAACCTCTGTGCCTCAGTTTCCTCATGTATAAAATGACAATAATAGTAACTTAATCATAGAATTGTTGTGAAGACCAAATTAGTGTTTGGCATAGAGTTTGCCACATAATCAACATTAAACAATAGCTACTGTGATTAGTAAAGATTCAGTAACTTAACTAGGTTTGTGTGTTTGGGGCAGTTATCAGTGATTTCTACAAAATTTGGGGTAGTGAAGTTGACAATAATTTCATAATCAGAAATAAGATTTTGTGAAAGCAGAAGTAATTTACGGATGAATGAGGGTTATGACACTGATTTAGAACTTGTACTTGAAGCTCTAACACATCATTGACATAATAAAAATATGGTAAATGGGAATAAGGATCTCAAGCCCAGGAGAAAGATTAGGACTGTAAGATAAAAACTGGGGACATGTCAACATTGCTGAGTCTTATGCTAAGAACTCTGAAATTTAAGAGATTTAATAAATGCTAAATACTTTCTGTGGATTAGATACTGTGTCAAAATGTTTTGAGAGGGGTTTTTTCCCCTTCTTTGATTTTTTTTCTCAAGTTTTATTATTTCTCACAAATGGCTATTTTTTAAGTGAGGAAATTAAGGCTGAAGTAGATCGTTCCCTTAAAGTATCATAGCTGAAATCTACAAGCAAGCTGTTAAACTCATCTCTAGCAAGATTATAGAACACAGGGTCATGATGAAAATAAGTCGATTATATTTCTGTATACTAGTGATAAGTAGTTGAAATTTTTGAAAATTAAAAGTTTTTTAGTACTGTTTGTAATAGCATCAAAAAAAGGATAAAATTAACAAAATATGAAGCAGGTACATGACACTGAAAATTAGTAAATATTGCTGAGAAAAAGTAAGGCAGACCTAAATAAATAGAGATACATCACATTCTTAGATTGGAATGCTGAGTATTGCTAAAGTGTCAGTTGTCATCAAAGTGATTGATAGATTCAGTGCAATTGTGATGAAATATTCAGCAGGTATTTTGTTGGAAATGAGAAGCTAACCTAAAATTTACATGGGAATTTACAGGACCCAGAATATCCAAAATAATTTTTTAATATGAAAGTACCAATATAATTCAATAAAGAATTGTATAATCTTTTCAGCAACATGCTAGAACATTTTGATATCCATGTGCAAAAAACTAAACCACAGTCCTTACCTCAAAATATAAAAATTAATTTGTATTAGATACGTTTTGGGAAGATGTTTTCTCCAACTCCATGATTTGTCTGCCTTTCCCTTTTTTATCAGAAGAGCAAAAATTTCCTTTTTCATGAAGTCCAGTTTAACAACTGTTTTCTTTATGGTTCAGCAGCATTCATAGATCTAAATATAAGGACAAACACATACACACACACAAAAAAAAAAAATACAGAAAAATCCTATTAACCTAGGGTTAGTCAAAGAATACGTAAATAGGACACAAAGAATGTGAACCATAAAGAAAACAGTTGTTAAACTGGACTTAATGAAAAAGGAAATTTTTGCTCTTCTGATAAAAAAGGAAAAGGCAGACAAATCACGGAGTTGGAGAAAACATCTGCCCAAAACGTATCTAATAAAGAACTGGTATCCAGAATACTTACAACTTAATTAAGAGGGTAAACTTTCCACTTTAAAAAAAAAACAGTGGCCAAGGTTTGACTAGACATTTCGTGAAAGGAGAAATGGAAGTAACCAATAGCAAAAGAAAAGACGCTCAATATCATCACTCATTGGGGAAATGAAAGCTAAAACCACAATTAGATACCACAACAACCAGAATTCTACAGTCTAGAATGGCTAGACTTTAAAGCACAAATATTACCAGATGTTGGCAAGATTGTGGATTATCTGGACTGTCTATACATTGCTATTGTGAATGTGGAGTGGTGCAATCACTTTGGGGAACAGTTTGGCGGTTTCTTATAAAGTTGAGCATTAACTTACAGTATGATTCAGCAGTCCTACTTCTGGTTATTTACCCAAGAGAAATAAAAACATGTGTCCACAAAGGGCCTGAATAGAAATGTTTACAGCAGCTTTATTCATAATGGTCCGAAACTGAAAACAGCCCAAATACACATCAGATAGTGAATGAATGAGCAAATTTTGGTATATTCATTCTCTGAAAAACTACCCAGCAAGAAAAGGAACCAACTACTCAACACGCAATTCCGTTGGTAAATCTTTTTAAAACATATTATGTTGAATGAAAGAAGGCAGTTAGAAAAGGCTGCATACTGTTTGACTTCATATATGTGACATTCTAGAAAAGGCAAAACTAATGACTGATGATCAGTCACCAACAGCCAGAGGTAGGTTGAAGGAACTGACTTCAAAGTAGCACAGGGAATTTGGGGGTTTGATGATAATGTGGTTTGATTGTGGTCATGGTTGCATGACTGTAAACATTTGTCAAAACTCATAGACTTTTATACTTAAAATTGATTTGGCTGCTCTAGGTCTTAGTTGTGACATGTGGGGATCTTCGGGCATGTGGGATCTATTAATAGTTACCTGACCAGGGATTGAACCCAGGTCCCCTGCATTGGGATCATGGAGTCTTAGTCACTAGACCACCTGGAAAATCCCAAGCTGATTTTTTTTTTTAAGGTGATTAAAAAAGGTATAACCAATGGGTGGTTATGCCAATATTCAAGTTTATTTCTTTACTTTTATGACAGGGGTGGGAGAATCAGACAAAAAATAATAGAAATTTTTAAGATCTCTATTTTCAGTTGACTTGTAGGAGTAAAAACTAGTAAGAGGCTAAATTGTGACGATGCAAAACCAGCACTATAAACAAATAGGAAAGAAGGGTCATTAGTTTAAAGAGCTGACAGAGGTAAGAAAAAAGTTGAGCTTTTTAAAACTTTTTAGGACCCAGGAGAGCTTAGCAGATTTGTGAGCAGAGGAGACGCACTATGACAGAGCAAGTTTGAATATGTAATCAAGTGATAATTGAGGAAGTCGAAGTGTTTTGGTATCAAGAGGTCAATTGGAGATCTATGATCCTTTGAAACCTGAAAAGGAACATTTTCAGAGATAGAAGCATTAGAAAAGAAAGAAAATTAGGTTATAAAGAGATTTAGGGTAGAGAGGAGAGAATTGAAAGAAACCTTTGCTGGATAGGTAACTGATCTTAGCAAAGGAGTCATCAAAGGAGAGTGAAGAAGGCTCTAAATGACCCAAGGTCTTAATAAAAGACAGCATTTTTTTTGGAACACTCAGTATAGAAAATAGAATAGTCTAATAGATATGGATACGTTTATTCCAAGCATCAGTAAGAGTTGGGTCATAAACTTGGTTAGCATGTTGTCACTAGTGTTCCAGAGCTACTGTTAATTCAAATCAGAGCCAAAGCAAATCTAGCCTGCCATCTGTTTTAGTACAGCCTGCAAGCTAAACGTGGATTTTTATATTCTTTAATTATTAGAAAAAAATCAGAAGAATATGTCATGACATATGAAATTCAAATGTTAGTGTCCATAAATAAAGTGTTATTGGAACACAGCTACAGTCATTTCCTTGTGGATCATCTATGGCTTCTTTTAAGCTACAGCTGCACAAAATCCAACTTTTTTGCTTCTAGACCTTTACAGAAGTTTGCTGATTCCTCATCTAAAGCATTTATGCTAGCTTTTCAGTAGCTCCCACAAGTAGCAGTGGTTATTATCCATCTTCTCTGCAGGCATTCCCGGTTCTGAGTAGGCAGGTTACCATTTGTAGATTTCTTCATGCATCTCTTTAGCTGGGCAAATGAAAAAATTATTTGACTTTGAAGACATAGTTCTGTGGCTTGATAAGGGTAAGATATTCACATTCTGTTAACTGGAAACAAACAAAAAGACAAGTTCTGTGCTTGCAAAATTTCTGTATTTCAAGTAATTAGAATATTTTATGGTTCATGTGAAACATAGTGCAACATGTAGGCTAGATTGAAAACTGAAATTTGTTGGCCAGGAAAGCATGTAAGGTCACCTATCATTTTATCCATGACAGGCCTTTTTTTGTTTTTTTGTAGAAAAAGGGTTGGCAATCTTGAGTGTTTAATTTCATTCAACAAATACTTAGTGTTTAATATACCACCACAATTTTAAGCATTTTACTGGTATGAGCTCACTTAATCCTCATAACATGATGAAATAACTATAATTATTCACATTTTATAGCTATGGAGACTGAGACACAGGTAGTAAGGGGCAGTTGTGGATCCATTGCAGTCTAGCGTTAGAATCCTTGCTTAATTTAATTATATGTAAATATTTAAAATTGCAGTTTATAAAAGAGTACTTTAGTCTCATCACATGAACCTTCAGGATCACTTGAGACACTTTTTGAATCAATTAAAATGGTTTTCCAAAACATCATCTGCACTGCTTTTTGTATTTTTTCATTTTTGGAATCCTTAGATGGTACTGTTGCCAAATTTTCATCTTTAGCCACAGTACCCTTTCTAAAAGGTTTTTTTTTTTTTTCCATTTGTTCTTTTGGTGTGTTTGTGATCTTCACCACGTGATTGATTATGTTTCATTTTAAAGATAATCTTTGACATCTGCTTTGGTTGTAAGGCAGCATCCCAAAAATAATTATTAACTGTGTTAAATGTCTGCCTCCATATTTATTGATTCCTTCAAGAGGACAGTATCAGCATCAAAATTTGCATTGATTATGGTCTTTACAAGCCAGTGTGTCCTTCCTACACAGTGTTTTACTTTTCAAAGTAAAGTTACTGAGAGAATTCTCAATGGAAAGGATATTATAAAAACTCAAGAAAAAGTGACCCTTTTTGCCTTCAGGATGGTTTTTGAGGGAAAGGCCTTATCTTACGTTCACATTCATACTATAGGTGTTGGTGGGCAGAGAGCCAACTTTGTCCAAAGCAAGAGAAGTAGCTTTTCTCTCTAGACTTCCCTCTAGGACATCCACAATACCTTTAATGGCCTGAGCCTCCGTAAACCCCACACCTAAACCCAGGTTTACTCTGCCCATGGGAACCACCGTGTGTTTGATTCTTTTCCTGAGCAGCCCTAGCCTGTTTTATCTTCCCTTTCACCTTTGTCTCTGCAGCCTTCCTTCTGTAATCGTGTCTATCCACACTTATCTGCCAACAGTATGTTGCTGGAGAATTGAGTATGTCTTTTTGGTACATACTTACTTTCATTTGAATTTTTTTCCTCTCTTGAACACAGGATGTTCTAGAAGAGCCCAGAAATGTGAGGCAGATCTGGGTGCAAATTCCAGCTCTGTTACTTACTTGGGCAAGTTATTAACTTTTTCAAGTCTCAGCTGCTTTATCTCTGACAAGAGAGTAATCCACAACTCTGTGTTAGTTTTAGAGATGATTAAGTGAAAAAAAAAATGTATACATGGATTGCAAATACAAACATAAGGCACTAAATTATTGAGCTTCTTTCCTTTGTAGTGGTCTGTAACATGCTGACAGGGGTCATGCCAGGTCAAGTTTTCTTGCAGTAAAATCCTTTAGAGTTCACCTCTGGCTGATTTGTTGAGTCTCTCTTCATTTATTTGGCTGTGTCAGGTCTTAGTTGTGGCATGTGGGCTCTTTTTAGTTGCGGTGTGCGAACTCAACTGTGGCGTGTGAACTCTTAGTTGTGGTGTGTGGGGTCTAGTTCCCTGATCCAGGATTGAACCCGGGCCCCCTGCATTGGGAGTGCAGAGTCTTAGGCACTGGACCACCAGGGAAGTCCCTCATCTCTGACTTTTGATCACAAGCCTCCCTCTAGGTTAATAAGTGGAGGCCTTGGGTCTTGGTTAGAATAACAAGTAAGAAAAAAGGAAGAGGCAACGGACCCTAATAAAAGTGCCAACCTTTTCCCAGCCTGGGGCTTTCCTGGTGGCTCAGACAGTAAAGAATCTGCCTGCAATATAGGAGACCTGGGTTTGATACCTGGGTTGGGAAGCTCCTCTGGAGAAGGAAATGGTTACCCACTCCAGTATTCCTGCCTGGAGAATCTGTGGACAGAGGAGCCTGGCAGGCTATACTCCATGGGATCACAAAGAGTTGGACCCAACTGAGCAACTAACACTTTCACACTTTTCCCCCAGCCTGGTGAGAAGGAGCTTAAGGAGCAACAAACACTTCCTGGGCTGGAAGGGTACAGGAAACGTGTAGGGAGAGAGGTGGGGTTCCAGGAAACATTTAAGAAGAGAAAGCATTTCTTCACAGTACTAATGTGAGATTTTGAAATGTTTTTTTTTTTTTCATTCAATTAATATTTATTTTCTTTGATTATATTAAATACTTTATTATTGTACTTTCATCCTGATGTATTTATTAGCTATAAGTAGACACTTAAATAAATACCTTAGTATGCAGAGATTTTCTGAAATTTTATGAGCATTTGACAGACAGCCATAGAAAAATAAAAAGTATGATCATAGCATGATGTGTTAACTATGCTAACTGGCATGATATTTTATTGTATATCCACTTGTTTGAAAATCCTGAGGTAGTATTGTATAGGAAAACTGGTAAGCAATTATTTAGTCCATTAAATCTAAGGACAGAACTTTAGAGAAGAGAAAGTAGACATAACAGTGATTTAGTTCTTCTCATTATTGTGTTTGTTTTTCTTCTTCATGTCTGTTTTACATGCCCTCATGATAGACATTCTTGTGGGTAGGCTAGTGAATTGCACTTATATTTTTTAAACCTTGTGTACATTTTGCAACAATTTTAATTCATTACAGAACCTAGATGTATCGTGCTATATGCTATCGATTCACACAAACTTTGTTCCATTTGCATTTCTGTTTTTGAAATATTTTTTGAATGTTGTCCCATCTCCCATCTACCACCTTAGTCATTAGGTAACCTACATTTTTAGAAACTTTAATCTTTCTTGTAGCTCATTCATACCTATCCTATCATTTTGGTTTTATTCTTCCCTTCACTTCCTGTAATTTGTCTTTATCTTAAACTGACACCCAAACCTGGAAATAGTCATCTTAATTCACTGGTTTTGTCATATTTCAGGAAAGATTGCCGCTCATCAGATTAGTTTATGATACTTTTGTGTTTTCTATACAGGCTTGGACCTGCTTAGTAATTTCAGTTTTGTAACACCTAAAATGGTTAATATGAGTTTGTTTATTCAGTAAAGAGACATTAAGAGCTTATTACATATCAGCTGGTACACTAGATCCTAAGAATCCAGAGATACATTAAACTTGAATAACTAGAACAACTTGTATTTTAATTGTACAAGGCACTGTTGTATGCTTTTCACATATATTTGCTCATTTAGTCAGCTTGAACTCAACAGTCCCAAGTCTGTCCTCAGAGATGGAGCCATGGCATCTGACTTCTTACAGGTTCCAGAGGCGATGCTGATGGTCATCTCTGATTGGACAGATAGAATCAAGCTCCCCCTTAGAACAGAAAAATGTCTTCCTAGTGATCCAGCTATACCATCAATCTGTATGATTTTGAAGACCCAGAGCTCTGGTTTCTAGATTTCTATTCAGGAATTTTTCTAGAGTTCTTATGGAATTCTTTAGCCTATTTTCAAAACACGTTCATATAAGTTAAGTTGTTGATTTTGCCTGTTCATAGGAAGTTTGTCTAAATAAATGACCTTTATTTTCCATTTTGCTTTATACAGTACTTTGTATGTTAGCTGTAACAAGTTGGTTTCCATTCTTTGCCCTATATCTTGGGGGAAAATGGGGCAAAACCATGATTAGCCTACATTCTGCTACTGTTCATACCTGACACTGTTCATAAAAGCTCACCCCAAAAGTGTTTTTTCTTAAGACTTTTTTTTTTTAAGACATATTTTTTTAGAGCAGTTTTAGGCTCACAACAAAATTGAGAGGCAAACACAAAAAGCAAACTACATAACTATTTTTAGATTTGACTTTTTAATGTTCTGATTATTTTTCTTTAATGTAGCTTCACACTACATTAAAAAGTCTATATTGAAAGCAGCATGAAATAGTTTTGAGTACTCTGATGCACTGATGTAATAAATACTCTTAGTTCAGAGGATGATTGAAGTTGAATTTTAAGTGTTGTCATGTTGCCACAAAAGAGAAAACAGCTACACATTCAAATACTGTTATAAAATATTTTACTCTAATTTTATCTCATGCATGCTTTGAGTTATTTTAGGGCAGCATTCCTTTCATTATATTTGTTTCATTTAAGTACTTACTTTTATCTTCACATACCTGTACCAATTTTTTGCCTTTATAGATGGCCAAATATTACTACATGTTGTTTATTAATGACATTACATATTTTATTTGATCATGATATGATAGATGCATTGAATTACTCTTAATGCGTGCTTGAAATTCTTATAAATCCATGGTACAGTTGTTAAACATACTCAGCGTTTTTAACTCAGCAAAAGAAGCTCTCTCGCATTCATTGAAGAATTAGCTTGTAAGCCAAAAATGACAGATGTAGTATTACAGCTGAGATGTGGACTTGTTGAAAAAATCATCTTAATGGCAGAAACATTTGGACAAATACCAAATGCCTTTTAAATTCCTTTCTCATGTCCTATCGTAATCATTGTTATAATACTGATGGTTGTTTTGTAAGTTTTTACTACCTGCTTTTTTTTTTTTTTATCTGTTTAGAAGATTTCACACTTGAAATGACCAGAGTTACTAGAATTCTGTTTCTCTGTAACATAATATGTGTATCTTTAAACTACTCTTCTGATTTTCACTGAAAATAGTTTGGATTCAGTATCTAAGTATAAAAATATATTTTAAAATTTTGCAATATTGAGAACACAAAAAAATCAAAGAGAACAGTTAGGAGAACAATAGGTAGCAATAATGTATAAAAGTAAAATCTCTAAAATTACATTTTTCATTTTAATGTCAATGAAAAGAAAGCAATTTCAAATATATTCTCTAATATATAGTCATTGTTCTAAACATGTTTTTGATCTTTAGAACTTTCACGTGGGCAACATGGTCCTATCAGTAAATTTCTTTCCTTACAAACAGCGATTCTCAATTAGAAAACAAACACTTAAAAAAAAATAAATAAAAAATAAAAAAAAATTAAAAAAAAAGAAAACAAACACTTCCCTCTGGGTCAGTATATTACAGGGTAGCAAGTTGGTATGTAATCTGAGTAACACAAGATTTGGTATACTCACCTTTCCAACTGATATATATATTGATATAATTGAAGAGTGTAACTACATATTTGAATATTAACCATGTAGTGATATGATGTTATTTATAAAGAAAAACCTGTAGATATTTGACAAATCCTCCTTTGAAAATTCACTTGTAAGTTGTGGTATCAATATGTATAAATATAAATGTGTATATAAATGTGCATTAATTTGAAATATATAAAACTACATAAAATTTTGGGTTTTGTTTTGTTTGCTTTTTAAATATATTTATTTATTTTTGGTTGCACTGGGGTGTGCAAGGCACACAGGCTTCAGCAGTTGCCCCACACAGGCTCAGTTGCAGCTCGCAGGCTCTAGAATGTGGGCTCAGTAGTTGTGGCACGTGGGCTTAGCTGCTCAATGGCAAGGGGAATCTTCCCAGACCAGGATTGACCCCATGTCCCCTCCATTGGCAGGTGGATTCTTATCCACTGTACCACCAGGGAAGTCCTGTTTACTTTTTTTTCTTTTTTAGTAATTTTATTCATTTATTTATTTTTGGCCATGCTGGGTCTTTGTTGCTGCCTGGGCTTTTCTCTAGTTGCAGTGAGTAGGGGCTGCTCTTTGCTGTAGTGCGCAGGCTTCTCATTGCAGTGGCTTCTCTTGTTGCGGAGCACAGACTCCAGGGCTTCAGTAGTTGCAGCATGTGGCCTCAATAGTTGTGGTTCCCAGGTTCTAGAGCACAGGCTCAGTAGTTGTGGCACACAGACTTAGTTGCTCCATGGTATGTGGGATCTTCCCAGACCAGGGATCAAACCCTTGTCTCCAGCATAGGCAGGTGTTTTCTTTAACACTGAGAAGCCTGGGAAGCCTCTGTTTGCTTTTTTAAAGAAACAAATTAGAAATTGGAGATTGGGTCTGGTAGAGCAGGAGTGCTTCTTTCTGGCTTCAGAGATCTTTCAAGTGTTTTCAGGATATTAAAAAACTAAACCAACCAAAGACTTAACTTTACTAGACATTGCTGATATAGTGTACTTCATCCCTTATTTGGCTAATAAACACTTCAATTTTGAGAAGTAAAATATATGTCAGCCATAATTATTTAAATGGAAGGTGCTTAAGTTTACATTTTTCAAATTGCTCATATCAAACATTTTTAAGTTGCCTTTAAAAATTACTTTTAAGTCAAGCCATATAATGTAAAAACAACTTTCTTTCCAACCTTTCACATCTCCCAGATACCGTTACCTACAGTAATACCATTTCGCCAGGATGCACACTTTTCATGTTCTTATGTGACTTTGGATATATCTATAATACATGTCTAAATATGTATGTAAGTAATGAATCAAGCTTGTATTTTTTAAACAAACACAATAGAATATATGGATCTGAATGATAATATCCTCCACAAAGTAGGCACTTTTGGGGCTCATACAATGCTTTTCCCAACGTTCAGTCATTGCTCAGTATAGTTACTTTTTAGCACAATCCTTAGAGTAGCCTTTAATTGTAAGAGCTTTCTTCCTTCAAAGATGTATTTGTTTTTGGAAAATCATACTTAAACTCATTGCTTTGGATGGGTGAATAAGCTGGGCACTACTATTAGTATAAAAAATGAATTGAGAAATTGGGGAAGGGCTAAATATCTTGACAATCGAGGAATAATTAAGAATGGAAAATTATGGGGCCAATAAAAATAACACTTAAAAAGGGTTAGCATAGGAAGAATTTTACATTCTATTGAGGGGTAAAAGGATAGCAAATTCTATATGAAGGTGTGATTACATATAGAATGTACATAACAAGCATGTTTATATATGATAAGATCAAAAATTGGTGAGAAACCATATTTCATACACCTGTGGGACCATTTTTAATTGATATTGCCACTTGGGAGGGCAGTATGTCTTAAAATTTAAAATCCTTTGATTCAACAGTTCTACTTCATGATCATTCTTAGAAAAACATTCACTCCCATGGCTGATTCATGTCAGTGTATGACAAAAACCACTACAATATGAAAAAAAAAAAAATTCACTCATGAACTGGAGGCATTATTTAAGATCATCTTTGAAGCACTCTGTGTAATTACAAAAATTGGAAATAATCTAAATGGTCATCAGTTTAGTACAAAATAAATGAATTTGGGAATTAATTAAATGATTATGTCCACATTGTGATCTGCTACATAGAAAATGGAAAGAATGAGGTAGAGACATGGAAAGATCCCCATATTCTTAGATGAAAAATAGTTTACAGAGTGTATGTGACATGCTGCCATTAAAAAAAAAAAGGAGATTGATATATCTTCCTGTGTACATGTATTGTTTAAAAAAAGAAAGAAAACCTCAATGAAGATGCACAGAGGTCTTTAATCTTTACTTGGAGCTTCCCAGGTGGCACTAGTGGTTAAGAACCCGCCTACCAATGCGGGAGACATAAGGAGATGTGGATTTGATCCCTGGATCGGGAAGATCCCTTGGAGAAGGAAATGGCAACCCACTCCAATATTCTTGCCTGGAAAATCACATGGACAGAGGAGCCTGGTGTGCTATAATCCATGGGGTCGCAGAGAATTAGACATGACTAAAGCGACTGAGCAAGCAAATGTTTACTTCTAATATTTGAAGTTTTTCCCTAAGGATGGATGTGATATAGAATTTAAATTAAAATCTTCCAGTTTTTGTTTTAGTTAGTTTTGTTCTTAACTGGTATAATTCTTTATTTCCTTTGTTCACCAGGTCAATCTACTATAATTTATTTTTGTTGGACTGTTTTGACTTTGCTCATGGGTGGATATGTATATGTGTATATTACATTATTTTAATTATCATTTGCCTGATTTTGTAACTGCCGTTTGTCTGGGGTTCACCTTTGATTTCCCGTTTTTGGATATTTGTTTTAAATTCACTTACCGCCATAACAAACCACTTGTGGAATCTTTGTTTCTGACCAGAGATCAAGTCCTGAGCCTTTGGAGTGGCAGCCTGACTCCAAGACCCTAGACTGCCAGAGAACTAACCCTAGGGAGTATCAAATAGTGAGAACTCACACAACGGAAACCACCTGAATACAAGATCTGGCATCACCCAACCACCAGTAGCACCCTGTGCAGGACATCTCATCTAAACAACAAACAAAACAAAAACACAAACCCAATCATCAGCAGACAGGATTACCACCTCACTCAGCCTTGCCCATCAGAGGGAAAGCAAATAAACAAAAAAGCACAAATCTCACCCTGTACGAAGCTTTCACAAACCACTGGGCCAACCTTGCTGCTGAGGGCAGAAACCAAAAGGAAGAAAGAATTCAACCTTGAAGCCTGGGAAAAGGAGAACTCAAGCACAATAAGTTAAAAAAATAATGGAAAGGCAGAGAAATACTACACAAGTGAAGAAACAAACTGGAAACACAGAAGTCCAAATAAATGAAGAGGAAATAGGCAAACCACCTGAAAAGAACTCAGAATAATGATAGTAAAGATGATCAAAAACCTTGAAAACGAAATGGAGAAAATGCCAAGAATCAATTAACAAAGACCTACAGAGATAAACAACACAATTACTGGAATTAAAAATACTCTAGAAGGAGTCAATAGCAGAATATCCGAAGCAGAAGAACGAATCAGTGAGCTGAAAGATAAAATGATGGAAATAGTTTATGAAGAGCAGAATAAAGTAAAAAAGAATGAAAAGAACTGAGGATAGTCTCAGAGACCTCTGGGATGATAGCAAACACACCAACATTCAAATTATAGATCCAAAGAAGTCCCAGAAGAAGAGAAAAAGAAAGGGTATGAGAAAGTTTTTGAAGAGATTATAGTTGAAAATTTCCCCAACATGGAAAAGGAAATAGTCAATCAAGTCCAAGAGGCACAAAGAGTCCCATACAGGATAAACCCAAGGAGAAACACACCAAGACACACACTAATCAAACTAACAGACTAAACACAAAGAAAGACTTAAGAGCAGCGAGGGGAAAGCAACAAGTAACAGCTGACCTTTCAGCAGAAACTCTGCAGGCCAGAAGGGAATGGCAGGATATATTTAAAGTGCAGAAAGGGAAAAACCTAAAACCAAGATTGCTGTACCCAGCAAGGATCTCATTCAGAATTGATGGAGAAATAAAAAGCTTTTAAGACAAGCAGAAGTTAAGAGAATTCAGTACCACCAAACCAGCTTTACAACAAATGTTAAAGGGACTTATGTAGTCAGGAAATACAAGAGAAGAGAAACGATCTACAAAATCAACCCCAAACAATTAAAATGGCAATAGGAACATACATATCAGTAATTACTTTAAATGTAAATGGATTAAATGCTTCAACCAAAAGACAGACTGGCTGAATGGATACAAAAACAAGACCCATATAGATGCTGTCTACAAGAAACCCACGTCAGACCTCAAGACACATATAGACTGAAAGTGAGAGGATGGAAAGGTATATTCCATGCACATGGGAAGCAAAAGAAAGCTGGAGTAGCAACCCTCATATCAGACAAAATAGACCTTAAAATAAAGATTGCAATGATAAGGAAGAACACTACATTAATGATCAAGGGATCAATTCAAGAGGAAGACATAATGATTGTAAATATCTATGCACCCAACATAGGAGCACCTCAATACATAAGACAAACACTAGCATACATAAAAGGAGAAATTGACAGTAACACAATAATAGTAGGAGACTTTAACACCTCACTCACACCAATGGACAATCAAAACAGAAAATTAATAAGGAAACACAAATCTTAAATCATACATTAGATGAGATGGATCTCATCATTATCTTCAGGACATCCCATCCAAATGCAGAAGAATACACCTTCTTCTCAAGTGCACATGGAACATTCTTCAGAATAGGCCACATCTTGCATAATATATCAAACCTCAGTAAATTTAAGAAAACTGAAATAGTATCAAGCATCATCTCTGAAAACAATGCTATGAGACTAGATATCAATTGCAACAAAAAAAAAAACTGTTAAGAAACACAAACACATGGAGATTAAACAACACAGTTCTAAATAACCAACCAATTACTGAAGAAATCAAAAGGGAAATCAAAAAATTTCTAGAAACAAATGACAATGAAAACATGACAACTCAAAACCTATGGGATGCAGCAAAAGCAGTTATAAGAGGGAAGTTTATAGCAACACAATCCTACCTCAAGAAACGAGAAAAACATCAAATAGACAATCTAACTTTGCACCTAAAACAAGTGGAAAAAGAAGAACAAAAAAAAAAACCCAAAGTTAGTAGAAGGAAAGAAATCATAAAGATCCAAACAGAAATAAAAGAAAAAGAAATGAAGGAAACAATTGTAAAGATTAATAAAACTAAAAGCTGATTCTTTGAGAAGATAAGCAAAATTGACAAACCTTTAGCCAGACTCATCAAGGAAAAAAAAGAGAAGAATCAAATCAACAAAATTAGAAATAAAAAGGAGATGCTACAAAAGACAATGCAGAAGTGCAAAGGAATTTAAGAGATCTTTATGAATATTTATATGGAAATAAAGTGGATAACCTGAAGAAATGGACAGATTCTTAGAAAAGTTCCATCTTCCAAGACTGAACCAAGTAGAAATAGAAATTATGAACAACCCAATTACAAGCAGTGAAATTGAAGCTGTGATCAAAAATCTCCCAAAAAACAAAAGCCCAGGACAAGATGGCTTCACAGAAGAATTTTATCAAACGTTTAGAGAAGAGCTAATGCCTATCCTTCTAAAACTCTTTCAAAAAATTGCAGATGAAGGAATGCTTCCAAACTCATTCAATGAGGCCACCATCACCCTGATTAAAAAAACCAGACAAAGACAACACAAAAAAAGAAAACTACAGGCCAATATCACTGATGAACATAGATGCAAAAATCCTTAACAAAATTTTAGCAAGCAGAATTCAGGAACACATCAAAAAGCTCATACACCGTGATCAGTTGGGGTTATTCCAGAAATGCAAGGATTCTTCAATATACACAAATGAATCAATGTGATACACCATATTAACAAACTGAAAGACAAAAAACATATTATAATCTCAATAGATGTAGAAAAAGCCTTTGACAAAATTCAGCACCCATTTATGATGAAAACTCTTCAAAAACTGGGCATAGCCTACCTCAACATCAATTCAGTTCAGATCAGTTCAGTCACTCAGTCGTGTCCAACTCTTTGCAACCCTATGAATCACAGCACGCCAGGCCTCTCTGTCCATCACCAACTCCCGGAGTCTACCCAAACCCATGCCCATCGAGTCGGTGATGCCATCCAGCCATCTCATCCTCTGTCGTCCCCTTGTCCTCCTGCCCTCAACCTCTCCCAGCATCAGGGTCTTTTCCAATGAGGCAGCTCTTCACATGAGGTGCCCAAAGTATTGAAGTTTCAGTTTCAACATCAGTCCTTCCAATGAACACCCAGGACTGATCTCCTTTAGGATGGACTGGTTGGATCTCCTTGCAGTCCAAGGGACTCCGAAGAGTCTTCTCCAACACCACAGTTCAAAAGCATCAATATTTCGGTGCTCAGCCTTCTTCACAGTCCAGCTCTCACATCCATACATGACCACTGGAAAAACCATAGCCTTGACTAGATAGACCTTTGTTGGCAAAGTAACATCTCTGCTTTTAATATGCTGTCTAGGTTGGTCATAACTTTCCTTCCAAGGAGTAAGCGTCTTTTAATTTCACGGCTGCAGTCACCACCTGCAGGTATTTTGGAGCCCAAAAAAATAAAGTCTGACACTGCTTCCACTGTTTCCCCATCTATTTCCCATGAAGTGATGGGACCAGATGCCATGATCTTAGTTTTCTGAATGTTGAGCTTTAAGCCAACTTTTTCACTCTCCTCTTTCACTTTCATCAAGAGACTTTTTAGTTCCTCTTAACTTTCTGCCATAAGGGTGGTATCATCTGCATATCTGAGGTTATTGATATTTCTCCTGGCAATCTTGATTCCAGCTTGTGCTTCTTCCAGCCCAGCGTTTCTCATGATGTACTCTGCATATAAGTTAAATAAGCAGGGTGACAATATACAGCCTTGACGTACTCCTTTTCCTATTTGGAACCACTCTGTTGTTCCACGTCCAGTTCTAACTGTTGCTTCCTGACCTGCATATAGGTTTCTCAAGAAGTGGGTCAGGTGGTCTGGTATTCCCATCTCTTTCAGAATTTTCCACAGTTTATTGTGATCCACATAGTCAAAGGCTTTGGCATAGTCAATAAGACCCCGAATAGCCAAAGTAGTCTTCAGAAAGAAGAATGGAGATGGAGGAATCAACCTTCCTGATTTCAGATTATACTACAAAGCACAGTCATCAAGACAGTATGGTCCTGGCACCAAAACAGAAATATAAACCAATGGAACAAGATAGAAAGCCCAGAAATAAACCCATGCACTTATAGGTACCTTAATTTTTGTGAAAGGAGGCAAGAATATACAATGGGGCAAAGACAGCCTCTTCAATAAATGGTGCTGGGACAACTGGACAGCTACATGCAAAAGAATGAAATTAGAACACTTCCTAACACTATAGACAAAGATAAACTCAAGATGGATTAAAGACCTAAATGTAACACCAGAAACTATGAAACTCTTGGAGGAAAACATAGGTAAAACACTCTGACATAAATCAAAGCAAGATCCTCTGTGACCCACCTCCTAGAGTAACAGAAATAAAAACAAAAGTATGCAAGTGGGACCTGATTAAACTTAAAAGCTTTTGCACAGCAAAGGAAATTATAAGCAAGATGAAAAGACAACCCTCAGAATGGAAGAAATAATAGCAAATGAAACAACTGAGAAAGGATTAATTTCCAAAATATACAAGCAGCTCATAGAACTCAATGCCAGAAAAACAAACAACCCATTCAAAAAGTGAGAAAAATCCCTAAACAGACATTTCTCCAAAGAAGACATACAAATGGCTAACAAACACATGCAAAGATGCTCAACATTGCTCATTATTAAAGAAATGAAAATCAAAAGTACAATGAAATATCACCTCACACCGGTCAGAATGGCCATCATCAAAAAGTCCACAAACAATAAATGCTGGAGACGGTGTGGAGAAAAGGGAATGGTCTTGCACTATTGGTGGGAATGTAAATTGATACAGCCACTATGGAAGACAGTATGGAGAGTCTCTTAAAAAAAACTAGGAATAAAACCACCATATGACCCAGCAATCCTACTCCTAAGGCATATACCCTCAGGCATATACTCTGAGGAAACCAAAATTGAAAAAGATACATGTATCCCATTGTTTGTTGCAGCACTGTTTACAATAGCTAGAACTTGGAAGCAACCTAGATATCCATCAGCAGATGAATGGGTAAAGAAGTAGTGGTACATATACACAATGGAATATTCAGTTCAGTCGCTCAGTTGTGTCCGACTCTTTGCGACCCTATGAATCGCAGCACACCAGGCCTCCCTGTCCATCACCAACTCCCAGAGTTTACTCAAACTCATGTCCATCGAGTCGGTGATGCCATCCAGCCATCTCATCCTCTGTCATCCCCTTCTCTTCCTGCCCCCAATCCCTCCCAGCATCAGGGTCTTTCCCAATGAGTCAACTCTTCGCATGAGGTGGCCAAAGTATTGGAATTTCAGCTTCAGCATCAGTCCTTCCAATGAACACCCAGGACTGATCTCCTTTAGGATGGACTGGTTGGATCTCCTTGCAGTCCAAGGGAATATTACTCAGCCATAAAAAGGAACACATTTGAATCAGTTCTGATGAGATGGATGAACCTAGAGCCTATAACACAGAGTGATGTGGGTCAGAAAGAGAAAGATAAAAAATAAAAAGAAAAAAATAAAAAGAAAAGAGAAAGATAAATATCGTATTCTAACACAAAAAATACAGAATCTAGATGAATGGTACTGAAGAACTCATTTACAGGGCAGCCACAGAGAAACAGACATAGAGAATATACTTATGGACATGGGGAGATTGGAGAAGAGGGTGAGATGTTTGGAGAGAGTAACATGGAAATTTACATCACCATATGTAAAATAGATAGCCAACAGGAATTTGCTGTATGGCTCAGGAAACTCACACAGGGGCTCTGTATCAGCCTAGAGGGGTGGGATGGGGAGGGAGATGGGAGGGAGGAAAAAAGGGAGGGGGTATATGTATACCTATGGCTGATTCATTTTGAGGTTTGACAGCAAACAACAAAATTTTGTAAAGCAATTATCCTTCAATAAAAAAATAAAAAATTAAAACCTTGAAAATATTTACTTGTGCAGAGAAGAAGGAGATATATGAAAATAGAAACAGTAGTTATTATTATAAGCTTATGATTGACATTTTTTTCTGTTTTCCATATTTGCTAAAATTCTGTAATCTATTATTTGTATAATCAACACAAAAATTGTAAAGCCATTTTGGTTAAATGATGAGAAGACATTTCTCATGTGGCTTATAGATTACCTCAGAATAAAAGTAAATCCAAAGTATTTCTTAAACAGTGATCAAATTGTTCGTTCACTTAAGTGTCTGTTCCCAACCTTGTGAAGTAGTAGCACTTATCCTGATGTTGCTTGTGCATTTGTTAAAAATTTAGTTCTCTTTGTTTTATTTACAATTTGTATAGATGAGACTGTCTAGTAAATCCATTAGTATAGTTTGAGTAGGTAATTTTAACTACTGGTTTAAGATACCAAGTTTCAAATCATTGTGAAGGACTTCTATTGTCTTCATATGTTTGACATTGTATCTCTTCTTTAAAAAGAAAAGTCTTTATTCTTTTAAAGTCTTGAATATGATGCATGGCCAGTATATATATTTTTTTATCATTCACTTACTTTAGTTCTGAAATACAGGTTTTGGTAAACACTGGTACACATGTCTTTGCTCAAATACCACCTTAACAGAGAGATACCTTCTCTGCCCAACCCCTTTAAAATAACACCATCTCTGACATCTCCATCATTCCCTTACTACTCTATTATTATTATTATTATAATTTATTACCATATCACTTTACAGTTGTTTGCCTTTCTCACATCATTATAATGTGAGTTCCTTAGAGTAGTAATTCAATTTGTGCTTCTCTGCTATCCTAATAGAACCTGGCATACTTAGGTACACAATAAATATTTTTAAATGAATTAGATGTTGTGGAATGAAATATTCTGGTTGGGACTTCCCTGGTGGTCCAGTGGTTAAGACTTCATGCTTCCATTGCAGGGGCATAGGTTCAATCCCTGGTCAGGGAACTAAGATCCTGCATGCCATGTGGCATGCCCACACACACACTCACACTCACACACACACAAAAGGAAATATTCTGGTTAATAGAAAGTTAACCCTATATAAAACAGCCGATTTGAAAGAGAAAATAAAAAGCATACTCCATACTCATGTTTTAAATATGTAATTGATATAATACTACATATTTAAATGCATATCATTGGAAGGACTGATGCTGAAGCTCCAGTACTTTGTTCACCTGATGTGAAGAGCCAATTCATTGGAAAAGACCCTGATGCTGGGAAAGATTGAGGGCAGGAGGAGAAGGGGACGTCAGAGGACAAGATGGTTGGATGGCATCAGTGACTCAATGGACATGAGTTTGCTCAGACTCTGGGAGATAGTGAAGTGCAGGGAAGCTTGGCATGCTGCAGTCCACAGGGTGACAAAGAGTCGGACAATACTTAGTGACTGAACACCAACAACAAATAATACTAGTTAATACAAGATTAGGTACAGATCTATAAATATAGATATACAGATAGATACTATTGAGAGTAAGAAAACCTTTAGGGATAATTGAAAAATCAGTGGTTTAGTATCTTTAACCTAAGATAATTAGCCTTTTCTCAGTTCACAGAAGCAGAAAATCCAAACGAACAGGTTTGTGTGTGTGTGTTTTCCCTCAATTCTTAATTAGCAGAATGATTCGGCGGGTTTGGTTAACTGTCAGTGACTCATCCAGAAGCATTTTCAGCATGTGGTTCAGGGCTAGTAATACAAGTGGAACAGGTCTAGAAGTACAACCGAAATTCTCTCTAAACAGAATGGAAATAAGTTTTATCCCCATCACAGGCTAGTAGTTAAGGTACAGAAAGTAGTTAAGGTACAGATTAGTTATCAGCTCAACCAAAATGAATACTTCAAAGGAAACTGAACATCAACACAGTGAAGCCTGTTGAAAGAATAAGGAGGAGGAGCCTGAAACACCAGAGTAAAATGGGATTGGTGTCCCACCCATGTAAACAAAATTGATTCTCAGTTGATCAGAGATGACAGCTTCTGTCCCTGTCTAATCCAGTTTCCCACAGTATAATCCCTATCTGAAGTTTCGGACCCATCTCTGTTTCTGGGCACTTTTTTGTTTGTTTGTTTTATTTTTGTTTTTTCACATGTAGAAAGTTCATCAGCTCCATTTGCTTGTGGAGTTTAGAATTAATTTTCCCTCCCCACACAGAGGATTTAGTGGTTAAACCATGACTTCCTACTCCCATGTATTCTTATAAACCCCACAAGTATTTTCTGTGTATTGACCCAGAGTTCCTCTCAAAACTTGATCTCACTGACGCCCAGCTACTAAAAATCCCTCCCTGAACACCTGCCTGAAACTGGAAATCCTATGACTTTGCTTAGCTTCTTTTACCAGTCTTGCTTGTATGTGCCTTGCCTCAGCTGCTTCACTGCCTTACTTCTAAATTGGACCAGCTCTCAGGATTTCTTAGTGGAAGGACCTCCTATTGGTCCTGGTAACTACAGGAGCCTTACCACTGGATATGTGAGATCTTAGTTCCCTGACCAGGGATCAAACTGATGCCCCCACATTGGAAGCATGAAGTCTTAACCACTGACTGCCAGAGAAGTCCCACATCCGCTTTTAATATTTGGGAAACCATGAACATTTTGTGGATAAAAATTCAAAGATCAGCTGCTGTTACTCATTGGAGTAAAAACTACATTATTAATTATAGTAGTCTTTTACTTTCTTGGGCCTACGGTGGTGGCCCAAGACGGTGAAGAATCTGCCTGCTATGTGGAAGGCTGGGTTTGATCCCTGGATCAGGAAGATACCCTGGAGAAGGGAATGGCTATCCACTCCAGTATTCTTGCCTGGAGAATTCCATGAACCGAGGGCAGAGTTGGACAACAGAGTGACTAACACTTTCACTTTTGACTTCTTACCCGTGATAACCTTGTTGATAGAGATGGGAGTAGACATACATTGCTTGGCTTTATACATCAGAGTATGGTGAGCAAACTTTCACCATAGTTTATATGTAAAGACTGCTGATGTAAATATTGTTATGCAGATCTGTTGTTATTTAGTGTTTTATCTAGTGCTTTTGTTCAAATGAGCTCTCCTGTTTCTGAGAACAGAATTCTATGTTGATGTCCCTCCTGCAGTTATTTCTCAGCATTGCAGGATATGCCATGCTGCTTGGAGTTTATTCACTGTAGCCGAGAGCACTTCTTATGGGTTAACTCTTGTTCCCTGTCTAACCGCTTCTTTTCACCTTTTCACAGGTGAAATTCTCCTTGTTTGTCCAGCTTAAAGTCTGTTGCAGTGACTATTCCTTAAGAGCAAACAGTTCATTCTAGGTCTTTACAGTACTATTTTTAAAGTAGTGTGTGATTTATGAGTAAGTCTTATGCAAACTGAAAACCCAGCTAATGTAAAGACTCATCTAATCAAACTAGGGACCTGGGGTGACTGTAGCTCTGTAGCTGGAGATGCTGATAAACTTTGTAAGAAATGTGACCTCTTAAAGTTACTATGCTGAATTAGAATGTCAGACATAAACTTGCAAACATATGAATAATATTGCCTTCGTTCAAATAAAAGTTTCACGTTATGAGAAGAAGATGAGACGTCTGAGTCAACAGTGTAAAATGTGACAGGTTATATTAGCAAAACAAATAGGAGGAAGTCACCTGAATTATCAGCCTGTACCCTGGTCGCCATCTCTTCCTCACACTGAAACTGCCTTTGCAGCGCTGTTTCTAAAGCATTTTCACAGTTCAACTTAAGTTAAAATAATAACTATTATTACAAAGGCATAATGATTTGAGGCAGATTTTCCTTTACTGTGTAAATGACATGAGAATAGATGAGTCCTTTAGAATGATCATTTGGTTCATGTAAGTGTCACTTTATTAAACTTAATATCCTCAAATTTTTAGGTAATCACTATTGTACTTAACTGTGCAGTAAAATGGGAAGATTAATAGTGCTAAAAGAAACTTTCAAGTGCCACATAATGAACAAGAAGAGCAGGTGTCGTCTAAAAGCTAAGTCTTTCATTTCCTGTTTGAAGTTGGCATTGACCTCAGTATTACTCACAATGTCCTGGATAGTAAAAAGGCAAACTTTGCAGTTTAATTTTTTCAGAACAAACTCTTTTAAAGATAAATATCACATTCCAAATGACTTAGTATTTATTTCAATAATAAGGTCTAGTGTGCCCCATAGTTTAGCATACAAATAGGTATTGATTTCATAAGTTTTATAAATTTATATTTAACAAGACAATTTACCCCAGGGAGTTCAGGGCATTTTCGTGTCAGTAAACTGTTGAATTAATAAATTTTTGACTAATTTTTTTACTGCTTCACATCCATGATGATGGCTATAGTCAAAGAGACAATGATAAGTTTTGATAAGGATATGGAGGACTTACCACCCTCGTAATTGCTGGTGAGAATGTGCAACCACACTGAAAAGCAGTTTGGCAGTTCCTCAAAAAGCTTAAAACCTGAGTGACCATATGACCTAGCTATTCTTTTATATATATATAATTAATGCCTGGCCTTCCCCAAAAGTTAAACACACAAGCTGACATTCACCTTAAAGCCTTGCTGTTTATTAAGTGATGTGTACCAATAGGCTTGAATGGAACTTCCACCACTCTGAATGTGACATACTTGTAAATAAAGATTCAAGAGTACCAAGGGTGAAGTAGCCTGTAGCAAGAATCCAATGCCTGTCTTCTCTGACTATGTTTTACATGTTCTTGTCACAAGAGTGAAGCGATGTCCTTTAAAACACGTTTGAAAGTTTATCTGACTTCAGAAATATCAGCTAAGATTCTTATGTAATAGTGGAAAGATCATTACTGTGGAGTCAAACATAGCTGGATTTGAGACCCCCTCTGAAATCTACCAGGAACTTCTTCCTCTTGAAGAAATGAATTAATCTCTGAACCTCTGGTTTCTCATCTGCAAAATACCTACTAGAGTTGTGGGATTAAATGAGATGCCATGGATAAAACAGACTGTGCTTTCTGCTTCTCTGGCCTGCATGTCCTCTTGTTTCTACTTCTAGGGCACTTCCACCTTGGACTTCTTCCTGCTGTGTACTCAAACACACATCTACACAAACTGAGTTAATTATTCTTCCTGTATGTACCCATCAAACCTAGGGTTTATCTTATTGAAGCGCTTATCTTGTTCTATTGAATTTTCATATTTATTTGCATCTCTTCCCCAGAAAACTAAGTTCTTTTTTTTTTTGGCACACCATGCAGCTTGTGGGATTTCAGTTCCCCAACCAGGGTCTCAGTTCCTGGACCAGGGACTGAAGACTGGCCCTGGCAGTGAAAATGCCGAATCCTAACCACTAGACCACGAGGGAACTGCCAAAAAATAAGTTCTTTAAAGGGGGAAAAAAATTGTCTTCCACTGTATACATATTTGCCTGGCATGGTGACTAGCTCAATAAATATTTGAAAAAAAATGAATTTTAGGAACATCTAGCATTATACCGGGTTCATAATGACTCCCTGAAAAAGCATACTGTGCTTTTGTTTTGCTTTCTGTTAGAACGTAGTCAACTTGAAGCATTTTCAAATCTATAATATGCAGTGATTTATAGGTTAAATGGAAATGTTTTTATTACTAGTTATACCTATGGAATGAAGAGAATGTTTCTTATCTGTATTGCAATAGACTGCTTATTGTTATATATTTATCTTTGTAATTTGTACATTATGTTTTCTTATAAAAATCAAATATATATTTACTAGCTTAAACATTTATTTTACATATGTCTCAGGAGTTGCAAGTTAATGCATATATTTCATGCCATTCTTCTCCATTTAATATTATTTATACTTAGAATGAAATAGCAAGGTTGGAAACAATGCTATAAATTTAAGAAAGCCTATGAAATATATGGAAATTAAGTCATTTTAAGTAATAACTGAACCTTATCCTTACCATTTTTATTTTAAATGTCTTATCTTGCAAAATAATAATAATAGGTAATAACTATTTTGGAATGGGAAGAATGGAATAAGGGAGCAGTAGAGGAAGTTTAATCAGTATGTTTTGTTTCCCAGACTTAGCATATTTCCATACACATGACCATCTAAATTATTTACAAAAGCTTTGCTGAAGAAATAAAAGTTATTAAATGAATAATAATATAGGGATACTGAACAGGTAGAAGTACTGCTTATGTTTCTATAAATTGGGATTTCTTTATTGTTTCATAATTGTTTTCTTTTTTCAGGTACAGAGAACTACAACTTAGTACAGAAAGCAAAGTAACAGAATTTCTCCATCAAAGTAAAATAAAATCTTTTGAAAGTGAGCGTGCTCAACTTCTACAAGAGGAGACTGCAAGAAATCTCACACAGTGTCAGTTGGAATGTGAAAAATACCAGAAAAAATTGGAGGTACATATGCAAGCTTTTGTTTTAAAATTAACACAGAATGTAAGCTCTGTAAGCATAAGGTCTGTATTATAGTGAGCTTTTTTAAAAAATAATTTCATTTTTCATCTAACTTTGGCTGTGCTTCATCTCTGTTGCCGCACTTTCTTCTAGTCGGGGTGAACCGAGGCCGTTGTAGCACTTGGGCTCAGTGGTTGTGGCGCACAGTTGCCCATGGCATGTGGAATCTTCCTGGACCAGGGATTGGACCTGTGTCCCCTCCACTGGCAGGCGGATTGTTAACCACTGGACCACCAGGGAAGTCCACATATCATACTGAGCCTTATAAATAATATTTGTGTTATGTATGAGAAGGAGCCGTGTCTTTAATTTTTAAAGATATCTTATCAAAAGAATGTATCTTCCTCTTTTAGATGAAAAGGTGGAAAGAAGTAGTGGACAGCCCCTAAGAAAAGAAATGCAGATTGCCATAGGTCTGTTTGTTGTTTTTAAAGTGTTGGCAGAAGTACCCTTAAATGGGAAATCTCATTTAAGTAGAAAATGGACCATCCCTTCTAGAGAATGGTATGGTAATTTGTGTTAAAGTCCTTAAAAAATTGATCCAGTAATTTTAGTTAAAGGAACAATGAGGTGCTTGTTGAGAACAAGTAAGGTTTTATGTTCTTTGTATACATAACAGCATTATTTATTATTGTAAAAACTGAAAGTGTCTTAAATGTCCAACAATAGATGATTAAACAGTTTTTGATTAGTATGTTAAAATTATAAATTTCGCTATATTCATACATTGTATGATTATGTGCAGTCATGTCCTTCAATATTTTAGAATCAAGGAAATTTTTATTTAAAATGCTGAATGAAAGATGCAATAATATCATTAGCATGATTAATTAATGATGTAAGTATTCATTACAATAAACTTTCAGAGACTACATTTCAGAAAAGTACTCTGATAAGTAAAACTAAGATTAACAATACAAAAGGAAATTCCCTGGTGGTCCAGTGGTTAAGAATCTGCCTCAGAGTTCATGTGTTAGATCCCTGGTTGGAGAACTAAGTTGCTACATACCACAGAGCAACTAAGACCACACACTGCAGCTATCTGGTCCTTGCGCACTGGAGCCCATGCACCACAAGTACTGAGCCCATGCCCCACCAGTACTGAGCCTGTGCCCCACCAGTACTGAGCCTGTGCCCCACAAGTACTGAGCCTGTGCCCCACAGGTACTGAGCCCGTGCACCACAAGTACTGAGCCTGTGCACCACAAGTGCTGAGCCCGTGCCCCACCAGTACTGAGCCTGTGCCCCACCAGTAGTACTGAGCCTGTGCCCCACAGGTACTGAGCCCGTGCACCACAAGTACTGAGCCTGTGCACCACAAGTGCTGAGCCCATGCACAGCACTGAGCCCGTTCTCCACAAGTACTGAGCCCATGCATCACCAGTACTGAGCCCGTGTACCACAAGTACTGAGCCCATGCACCAGCACTGAGCCCGTGCCCCACCAGCACTGAGCCCGTGCCCCACCAGCACTGAGCCCGTGCCCCACCAGCACTGAGCCCGTGCCCCACCAGTACGGAGCCCATGCAACCCAACTAGAGAGTCCGTGCAGCACAGCGACAGCTGCATGGTACGACACAGATCCCACAGGCCCCCACTAAGACCCAGGGCAACCAAAATAAATACATATTTTTTTAAAAAACAAAAATAAAGCCTTAGGGAAAAACATAAAGACAATGTTAATTAAATAGCACATATTTAAAGAAAAATGAGTAAAAATTGTAGATGATACCTACTTCTAAATAAACCGGTGTTCTGCATTGAAAACTTTCAGGTACCTTCTTTGGGAGACTGCTACAGTCACAATCTGCTACGGGCGCCTCTCCCACACATTTTAGATTAGATTAGCTCTGCTTTGGTGTTCATCATCTGCAAATTTTTTATGGTTTAAACTTTGTAATTCCTAGCAATTTCTTTTTCTTTCCACATCAGATGGCTGTGCTTACGGATGTGTTTGGGGTGAGTGAGGGGTTTATATTTAGGAAAGTAGAAAACCACTTGCCCTCTCTGTGTACTGAAACAAACATTTCATTAACCAATACTTTGCAACACAGAGTGCTGGTGTTTTAACCATTCTATTTTATTGTTTTTAGCTGGTTGTAGTCAAAACTGATTTCATGACCTCCTAAAGGTTGCAACTTGCAATATGAAAACCACTTTTCCATAGAGATACCCATTTAATTTGTGGCTGCAGGTGACTAGTAATTATTGAGCTCCCTTGTGTAAAGGCCTTACATGGAGAAACACCTTTGTGAAAAATACTATGATTGTAAAAACTTGGGTTGATAAAACTGAGGCGTTAGGGGAATTTCTTTACAGTTTCTCCTCTGTTAAACTAGGATCTTTGAGAGGACAGGGACTATTTACTTACTATTGTCATCAATGCCTAACATAGCATCTCACTCATAATGGATGCTCATTAAATATTAATGAGGGAATGAATGGTTTGATGCTGCGCTGTGCTTAGCCAATCAATCGTTTCTGACTCTTTGTGACCCCATGGGCCATAGCCCACCAGGCTCCTCTGTCAATGGCGATTCTCCAGGCAAGAATACTATGGATTGCCATGCTCTCAGGGGATCTTCCCAACCCAGGGATGGAACCCAGGTCTCCCACATTGCAGGTGGATTCTTTACCGTCTGAGCCACCAGGGAAGCCAAGAATACTAGAGTGGGTAGCCTATATCTTCTCCAGGAATTGAACTGTCTCCTGCATGGCAGGCAGATTCTTTACCAGTTAAGCTACCAGGTAACCCCCATTTATAATGAATTCAGAGAGAAATAATTTTGTAAAGGGTAAAGATTACTGTAATTATGTACTTTTTGATGGCTTTTACCCAATATTCTCATTGATTTATGCCTTAGGGACAGTCTGTGTTTTTTTTTTTTTCTTAATTATCAGTTTCCAAAAGCTTTCAAAAAACTGGCTTTAGGACTTCCTTGGTGATTCAAGTGGTTAAGAATCCACCTGCCAGTGCAGAGAACACAAGTTTGCTCCCCGGTTCAGGAAGATCCCGCGCTCTGTGGGGCAGCCAAGCCCCTTCCACAGCTACTGAGCCCAAGTGCACCTTGAGCCCGTGCCCTGCAACAGAAGAAACCACCGCAGTGAGAGGCCCACACCGCAACTAGAGGGTCGCCCCCACTCGCCACCACTAGAGAAAGCCCTCATGTAGCGGTGAGACCAAAAGTAAATAAATGGCAAAATTTACTAAAAACAAAAAAACACTGGCTTTATATTTTTGTCTCTTTTTAAAGCAATTATTGGCCTATAATTTTGTGTTTTCATTCATTTTATGTATGTTGTCTATATAATTTTATATAACTTTGTATTATCATTCTGTTATTTAAAAGAAGGAGAGCTGTGAGAGCATGATATGTAAAGAATTCTTAAAAGCAGTTTACTTATTTTTTGCATTCATGATTAAACTCAGATGTTCATAGATTGATTTTTCGCTAAAGAATCTTTAATGTAATGGCCTTCCATAGGTCCAATAATCATGTTCTTCAGTGGATTTTCAGAAACTGTAATAAATTTATTCATATCATCCACTCAGACAAATCCATGATAAAAGAGAATTCTCTACCATGGTGTATCAGAGGTTTTGAAAGGTACCCAAGTCAAAAGTTTCTGGCCATCTCTTCTTTCTGTCATGAATGAGAATTTTAAATTGTACCTCTCAATTTAATACTACCTTTCAGTCTCTTCTTAAAATAGTATTTTATGAGATATGTCGTCTCCAGCATTTTAGTTCTTTGTCTCTTCAGATAGCCACTTCTGCAGTTTTTCTTTCGTGGTTTTGTTGGGAAAGTGAGGTGTAGATGAGAGGTTATCAGCCCTGCTGTGAAAACCACCATTTAACACTGTCCTCACTGAGCCTCTCTACTGACAAAGGCATTAATGTGTCATCGACAACCAGATTCTTAATGAGTTACATCCCAACTTAGTGAACTCTCTGAAAACCCCAGATTGTTTCACTGTGTAGTGATTTTCTTATAATAAATTCTCTAGAAAGCATTTCCAACCAGCAAGAATTAATGCTACAACAGGAATTTTCTTTTTCTGATCCAATCAAGGACAATAGAAATCATCCTACAAATATTACTCCCGTGTTGCTCTTTCTCCATCTTCCAAAGGAATGTATTTAGAGGATAGGGGATGATTATTAGTATATTTGGAGTTGGGAGGGAGTTTTGATGGAAATAATTTTAAAAAATGAGATGAAACAGACTAAATTAAATCAAAATTTCTGCTAGGTAAAAACTGTAAATAGTAAATAGATCTTCCATATCTTCTTTCTCCCTGTTGCAGGAAGCAATCACATACATTTGTTAAGGTAAACTTTATGTCATTAGAGAAGATAAGTTTTCTTCAAAATTGCTTAATAATAGAGAATTCAGGGTAATTAAAGCAGTACATCTCATCTTTATGACCCATTTAATACAGAGTACTCATACTTCTATTTCCTGCAGTGGTAATAGTATTTTTTAGCACTTTTACTATGTTCTAGTCGCTTTTCTAAACGCTGTGATTTTATCCTCTCATTTAATGCTTCCAACAACACACTGAGGTAGGCCTAGAAAGAATAATTACCTAAGATCACAACGAGTAAGTGTCAAAGCCAGGATTGAAATCCAAATCTTTCTGGCTCCAAACCATATTCTTACCATAATATTCAATTGCTTCTCAGGAAATACAGCATTCCTTATGCTGTGTTAAGAAGTAAGTATAATACCACCCCATAATTTAGTCTGTACTAGTAAGTAAATTTTCTAGATAGTTGCAATTTAATTTAAGCATTAAAGCATTCCTTTGTCACTAGAAATGTCTCCTTCTTGGTGAATTCATTATTGTCACCCTAGTGATTTCTTCAGTAAGTTACCATAGGAAAATATAGGCTTTTTTCTTCTACTTAAAATAACTCCAATTTCCATGTCTTTTATATCTCTTTTTAATAAATTTTTTATACTTTCTTTCTATACAAAGGCATTTTCTGGTACTGTTCCAAATAGCACTTCACATTTACATTTTGATTTGCTGCTTTGAATTTATGATTGTTCAGCAAAAACATAAAACAAAAAAAAATATTACTAAAACCATGGTCTGGGTAAATGAAATAGTCTGTGGTAGAAAACTGAAAGACTCATTACGAGTATGTAATTTTTACACACAACTTTGCAAGTCTTTCTCAAGTATCTGTGATCACTAGATAAATAACCTCCACCTAGGTGAGGAGTATAACATTATTGCATTTTTTGAATTCTAACAAGCAAATGCCAATGTTAGTCCTACAACTATTCCTAAGTTTTAAATTTTTTTCAATTTATATAAAAGAGTGCTTCATAATTTTCAGTTCAAAACAAATTATTTTCCTCAGGAACAAATGTATTTTACCTCTTCAGTCATCTTCACTGAGCTTTCTCTTCATATCTAATCATTAAAAAATATTTTTTGCTTCATGTTTTCGTCCTAACTGCCAACCTATTTAATTCTGCCTTTGCCATTTTTTTTCCACTTCTAGGTTTTAACTAAAGAATTTTATAGTCTCCAAGCCTCTTCTGAAAAACGCATTACCGAACTTCAAGCACAGAACTCTGAACATAAGGCAAGGCTAGACACTTATGAGAAACTGGAAAAAGAGCTTGATGAAATAATAATGCAAACTGCAGAAAGTAAGTCTCCCCACACACACCCCCACCCCAACACACACAGCTTTTTCTTCTGACAACACAAGGAACCTGATACTGTTTCTAAAACTGCTTTGCTCTATTTCTTTGAAATGTTACTTGTGACTTTCTCTGAAAGAATACTTTGTATTTTAAAAATTAGTTAACCTTAATTCTAGTGGTTTGAGAGCAAAAAATATATATTTGTCTCACTGTGATAGATTTTATCTTTTCATTTATTTATTTGTTTTACTATTTCATTTCACTCATTCAACAATAAAGTGATTACATATGCCAGGATCTGGGGTGTAGAGTTCATGCAATAATTCTTGCTTATAGGTATTCCTAGTCTATTCTGCTGGGAGAGACAAACATGTCAACAGATAATTAAAGTGCTATTAGCAAAAGAGAGGCAGATCTTGATAAGTACAGAAGAGATGTGAGTTAATTCCTTGTTGGAGGTGAGGAATCCCTAAGAGGGGAGATAACATTTGAATGAGTCTTGAAGGACAGATAGAAATTCATTGCATACCATGTGTTACAGACTTTGACCTTTAATTTCTACTTCTTTTACCCCCTCTTATTTGCCATCTTCCTATGTTGTCCTTGACTCCAAGAGAATATTGCAAATTAACACTTCACCATTGGCTGAGATGTTTGCTATAGGACATTATTTCTATTCAAAAGTCAGAAATGATAGTGGCATTCTTATAAAATCTTCAGCTGAAGTTGAGGTTGACTCTATCTGGGGTACCTTTTCTTATGAAGACTATATTATGTTGGTATCCCACTTTAAGGAAAACTTTTTTTCATTTCTGTCATTGCCTTTTTTTAATTTCCAAGGTCAGTGTCTGATAACTGCAATAGTTTCCAAATTTATCCTCAGTTTCTTCATGGCATCTGAGTAACCTCTATAAAATATAGATTTAACCATACCATATACCTGCTTTAATGCCCCTATAAACATAAATCAGCCTAAGGTCAAATTCCTTAGCATGTCTTTTTATGATTAGACTCATTTATCTTTGTACTTTTTCATGCCTTGCCATTCTTATCACCTTATTTTGAAAGTTCTATACTCTTTTTTATCTCTATAACTTTGCAGATGTCCCTGTGTTTAAATAAATTAGTAATAAAAGAAAACTTCCTCAATCTGATGAGATACCTGTAAAAAATATACAGCTAATATAACTAATGATGAAATATCAATTGCTTTCCCTTTAAGGGAGAGAACCAGGCAAGGACTTCTAGAAAGATTGCCTTCTAAAACCAGGCAAAAAGTTTTCATAATTTCTATCAAACATTGTATTTGAGCTCCTAGCCAGTGTACTAATGCAGGATAGGAAAAATTTTACGAAGACCAGAAATGAAGAGAAAGACTATATTTTCAGATTACAAAGCGATCCCTGACACTGATAAGTAAATTTAACAGGCTATGATAATTACACGAAAATATATGAGAAGCAAACAATTGGAAAAAGAAATTTAAAAAGCAATTTCCTTTACAATAGTATCAAAAAACACAAAATATATAGGAACAAGTTTAACAGTACTAAATACAAATCATTGCTAGGAAAAATTAAAGAAGACTCACTAAAATATCCAAAGATAAAATCATGAATTCTATTAGTTCAGTGTTGTTCCAATCACAGTTCCTTTTTTAACATTTTAGTATTCCATTTATGTGAAAATTCAAAGTCTACTTTTAATAATAGCAGGACACACCTACCAGAATGCCTGAAATTAGCAAGACTGACTGTTCTCAATGTTTGTGAGGAAGACTTTCTTATAAAACCAAACAGCCTGTCCAGTTATCCAGCAATTTCATTCCTAGTTACTTTCCCAAAGACAAAGAGCATATGCACACTAGAACAACCAAAATAATGTGAGCGGATCGGGGGGAGGAACACAATTGGAAGACCTACACAGACTGACTTTAAGACTTAATATAAAGCTATAGTGTCAAACTAGTACACTACTGGTGTAAAGAAAGACAGATACAGCAACAAAATAAAATAGAGAACTAAGAAATAGACCCACACCTGTCTGATTATTTGATTTTTAATAAAGACAGCAAACCATTCAACTGGAGAAAGGAAAGTTCCATACGTGGTGCTAAAAAAATTGGACATATTTTTGAAAGTGAGCCTCAACCTTATTTCATACCATACACTAATACCAACTTAAGATGAAACTTACAAGTAATAAGTAAAACTATAGATCTCTACTGGAAAACATGATTGTTTTTGCAACTTGATGCAGCTCAAAATTTCCTAGATAGGTTCCTGAAAGGAACTATAATAAAATAAAGCTTTACTAAGTTGATTTCATCAATATTAAAAACCTCTGCTCTTTTAGAAGACATTTTTAAAAAATGAACTAAGTTGCAGAGTAGGAGAAGCAATCATAGTCTTATGTCTGACAAAGCAGTGGTATCCATATTAAGAAAATGACTCAAAGAAAATAGTCACAAAAGTCTTGACATAAGATTATCCAGATGGGCCTATCTCAAGGGTCCTTGTAAGAAGGTTATGTGATGATGAAAACAGAAGTTGGAGAGAGGATTTGAAGATGCATAGAAAATGTTAAGAAAGTCATAAGAAAAAAATATATTTACAGTACTTCCCTGTATCTGTTAATACTGTGGGTTTACATCGTCCTCCCATGAGGCACTAACAGTCAAGAACCTACCTGCCAGTGCAGTGAGACGTGAGAGGCGCAGGTTCGATCCCTGTGTCGGGCAGATCCCCTGGAGAAGGGAATGGTGACCCACTCCAGTATTCTTGCCTAAAGAATTCCATGAACAGAGGAGCCTGGCAGGCTACAGTTAGGGGGTCGCAAAGAGTTGGACACAGCTGAAGCGACTTAGCATGCATGCATCTACCTCAATATTGTTTTAAATGATACAAACCACTGTAGATGTTATATGTATTGCTAACACTAGATATCCAAAATGAAACGATAGATGGACCTAGAGATTATCATACTAACTGAAGTAAGTCAGAAAGAGAAAGACAAATATAATAATATCATTTATCTAATCTAAAATAATAATCTAAAATATGGTACAAATGAACTTAGTTGCAGAACAGGAATAAACTCACAGACATAGCAAATAAACTTATGGTTACCAAAGGGGAAGAAGGAGGTAGGAGAAGAATTAATTAGAGGAGTTTGGGATTAGGAAATACAAACTACTATATGAAAAGTAGATAAACAAAATAGATAAACCTACTTTCCAACACAGGGAACTGTATTTAGTACATTGCAATAAACCATAATGGAAAAGAATATGAAAAGGAATATATATATTCACTTTGCTATACATCAGAAGCACAACATTGTAAATCAACATTGTAAATCAACTATATGTCATTAAAAATTAATATTATAAAAAAAATGAAAAGATAATGTGAAGAAAAAAATTCACATTTATTTACAGGTATAAAAATTCATACATGGATAAAAAAGAAGCAGCAATATCGCTTTATCACAGCCCAGTGTAACTGACATGATTGTTTCAGGGTAGCCTAGCCTATACACTAATGAATGAATCACTATAAAACTTTTGTGACATACAGTATTATAGTCATATTTACATTTCAGTATTGGAAACATTGTTACACCTTTTAAAAACTACTTACCCGTGATGATACACTAATATGCAGTTTCTTCAGTTATGAGAGAGAGACATACAGTACAGTGATGTAATTGTTTGACAGCAAGGTTATAAAACAGTAAGAAAACTAACAACATTATTAATTTTGTTAAATATTACCTATGCCTGTATAAGGATAGACTAGCATCTACATATACTTGACGCATTCATGACTTACCTTATTCTTAGCTTTTTTTTAATATCTTAAGGCTACATGGTTCACCTGCAAGTTTTTTCAAATTGTTTCAAATCTCCAAAAAATTTTTCCAGTGTATTTATTGAAAAATATTCATGTATGAGTGTGACCCAAGCAGTTCAAACCCTTGTTATTCAAGGGTCAACTGTATATATTTCTCCAAATTCATTGAATGGTAGACTTAAGATTTGTACCTTTCTCCATGTGTAAATTTTATTTTTAAAAAAGAAATGTAAATAATATTGAACTATAGTTGATAATTTACACATTGAACTATTTGGAGTGAAGGCTCAGGACTGCAGCTTCTTTTGAAATTCATCAACAAATAAGATAGATTCACGAATGTGTAGCATTGGTAGCTCAGATGGTTAAGAATCGGCCTGCAGTGCAGGAGACCTAGGTTTGATCCCTGGGTCGGGAAGATCCTCTGGAGAAGGGGATGGCAACCCACTCCAGTATCCTTGCCTGGAGAATTTCATGGACAGAGGAGCTTGGCAGACTACAGTCCATGGGGTTGCAAAGAGTCAGACACAACTAAGCGGCTAGTACAACAACGACGACAACATGGATGAATACAGTGATGGACAGATGTGTGAGAAATAAATACAGTACAATGTGTAATTTAGACTACAGATGTTGGATATGTGTACATTTCTTTCAGATTTTTCATATATGTAAAAATAGTTAGATTTTTCATTTATTTAAAATCTTTAGAAAATATATAGAAATTAATTTTTTTTTCTATGACATTGTATAAACCATATCTTTGTTAAACTAGATTTATTTGTACTTGGAAGACCAGTAAACTAGGTTCTTTTCTATCCATTTACACTGGAAATTAGAATATTCCTATCCTTGTTTAATGAATAGTTAACTGAAAAATGAAATTTGTGAGATGTAAGGGCAAAACGGAGAAGGCGATGATGGCACCCCACTCCAGTGTTCTTGCCTGGAAAACCCCATGGATGGAGGAGACGTGGGACGCAGTCCATGGGGTCACTACAAGTCGGACACGACTGAGCGACTTCACTTTCACTTTTCACTTTCAAGGATCGGAGAAGGAAATGGCAACCCACTCCAGTGTTCTTGCCTGGAGAATCCCAGGGACAGAGGAGCCTGATGGGCTGCCGTCTATGGGGTCACACAGAGTCGGACACGAATGAAGCAACTTAGCAGCAGCAGCAAGGGCAAAACATTCTTTTTTAGTACCATAGTGTATACAGTACTCAAAGGATTATCGTCTAATTCCTCTCGTTTCAGCTGACACAAAGATGCTTAGACTTTATTTATTAAGGTGTAACCATGACAAGAAAAAGTCTCAACAACCCAGGTAACCACAATGGTGTGGACACAGATTTCAAGCGAGACATCCTAGAGTGTGAAGTCAAGTGGGCTTTAGGAAGCATCACTACAAACAGCTATTGGAGGTGATGGAATTCCATCTGAGCTATTTCAAATCCTAAAAGATATTGCTTTTAAAGTGCTGCACTCATTATGCCAGGAAATTTGGAAAACTCAGCACTGGCCACAGGACTGGAAAAGGTCAGTTTTCATTCCAATCCCAAAGAAAGGCAATACCAAAGAATGTTCAAACTACTGTGCAGTGGTGCTCATTTCACATGCTAGCAAGGTAATGCTCAAAATCCTTCAAGCTAGGCTCCAGTAGTACATGAACCAAGAACTTCCAGATGTACAAGCTGGATTTAGAAAGGCAGAGGAACCATAGATCAAATTGCCAGCATACTCTAGATCATAGAAAAAGCAGGAGAAATCCAGAAAAACATTTACTTCCGCTTCATGGACTACACTAAAGCCTTTGACTGTGGATCACAACTAAATGTGGAAAATTCTTAAAGAGATGGGAATCACCACCTGAGAAACCTGTATGCAGGTCAAGAAATAACACTTAGAACCAGACATGGAACAATGGACTGGTTCAAAATTGAGAAAGGAGTTTGTCAAGGCTGTATATCTTCAGCCTGCTTATTTAACTTATATGCAGAATGTACATCATGCGAAATGCTGGGCTGGATGAAACACAAGCTGGAATCAAGATTGCCAGGAGAAATAACAACCTCAGATATGCAGATCATACCACCCTCATGGCAGAAAGTGAAGAGGCACTAAAGAGCCTCCTTAATCAAGGTATAAGAGGAGAGTGAAAAAGCTGGCTTAAAATTCAGCGTTCAAAAAAAAAAGTAAGATCGTGGCATACATTCCCATCACTGCATGGCAAATAGTTGTGGGAAAAAATGGAAACAGTGACAGTTTATTTTCTTTGGCTCCAAAATCACTGCAGATGGTGACTGCAGCTCTGAAACTAAGAGACGCATGATCCTTGGAAGAAAAGCTGTGACAAACCTTGTTGTTGTTGTTGTTCAGTTGCCAAGTCATGTCCGCCTCTTTCTGCCCCGTGGACTGCAGCATGCCAGGTTTCACTGTCCTTCCCGCCTCCCAAGGTTTGCCCAAGTTTGTGTCCATTGAATTGGTGATGCCATCCAACCATCTCATCCTCTGTTGCCCTCTTCTTCTGCCTTCAGTCTTTCCCAGTGTCAGGGTCTTTTCCAGTGAGTTAGCTGTTCACATCAGGTGGCCAACGATTGGAGCTTCAGACAGTGTATTAAAAAGCAGAAACATCACTTTGCTGACAAAAGTCCATATGGTCATATGTATGGTTTTTCCAGTAGTCGTGTTTGGATGTTAAAGTTGGACCATAAAGAAGGCTGAGCACTGAAAAATTGAAGCTTTTGAACTGTGGTTCTAGAGAAGACTCTTGAGAGTCCCTTGGACAGCAAAGAGATCAAACCAGTCAGTCCTAAAGGAAATCATCCCTGAATATTCATTGGAAGGACTAATGTTGAAGCTGAAAGTCCAATACTTTGGCCACCTGATGCGAAGAGCTGACTCACTGGAAAAAACTGATGCTGGGAAAGATTGAGGCCAGGAGGAGAAGGGGACAACAGAGGATGACATGGTTGGATGGCATCATTGACTCAGTGCACATGAGTTTGAGCAAACTCCAGGAGGTAGTGAAGGACCAAGAAGCCTGGTGCTTCAGTCCATGGGGTCACAGAGTCAGACATGACTGAGTGACTGTACAGTAACAAACCACGGCAAATTGCACTATCCTGTTTACACTTGAATTGCTTTCTGTAATTAAGTGTAACATTACGTTGGAGAAGGAAATGGCAACCCACTCCAGTATTCTTGCCTGGAGAATCCCATGGACAGAGGAGCCTGGTGGGCCATGGTCCATAGGGTCGCAGACAGTCAGACACAACTGAAGCGACTAAGCCCGCACATAATATTAAGTATTTGAGGAGTTTTGTTTTCAAAGATCTCATCAAGTTGTTAAAAGTACAGGTATTTTCCAGAAAGTAAATACATTTTTTTGTAAATATCAGATTTCTAATTGTCAATTGAGGGACCTCTTCTCCATCCTCCTTCTGCTTGTAACCTCTGCTCAGCATTTGTCACATTTTTCAAAACTCTTCTCTTGCTTCTTAAATCATCACTTTTGACTGTTTCTTCTCCATCGTTTTTATTATCTCTTCTTCTATCTAACTGTTTCTAGTTCCCGGGGATTTTTCCCCCTCATCCTCTTGAACTCTTACCTATTTTCTGGATAATCTTATCCCTTTCCATGATTTCAGTTAGTGTCTGTAGGCTAGTCACTCCACAGGTCTGTATGGAATTCTATTTTTCATTCCTTCCCTAAATCCAGTTAATAATAGTAACTGTAACTTGTGAAGAGTTCTCTTTTCTCATTACTGGAATTTTTTTCCTATATAAAATCAGAGTTAACAACAAAAATCTATTGGTCATGTTACTTACCTATTTTAATCACTTTTAACTTCTTGTTATCTTGTTGTCTATAGAATAAAATCCAGACTCTTTTATCTAGCAAACGAGACTACTACCATTGTTCTTCAGACTAACTAGCCACTTTCCTCACAATTGTTAATACTAAAACTTCTCAGCTCTGTGCCTTTACGCGTTATAGTTCCTTCCTGCAACTTCTCTGTAAATGTCATCCTCCCCACACCTTCTTTATGCCTCTAGCATGGGAAGAATGGTAGTACTCGGATATTAGTTGTGCTTCTAAGACACATTCATATGTCTTTAGTACCATTTACCATGTTGTATAGTACATTGTTTCTTTACTTAAATCATCACTAGCATAATTATACTGTGAGTCACTAATCAAGTAAGTATTAAACTTGAATTTAAGTTGTCCATCAGTATCTGATGAGATTTTGAGATGTTAGCTAAATTTACTCCTCTCTCTTCTGAACTTAGAACTGTCTAAGACAAACAAGAGTCAGACGGGTATCTAATGCCAGCTCTATCTCTGATAGAGATGAAGTGAAGTCAACTTGGATCTGAGCAGTGATGGCTGATAACACGACTGGCCATGGCACCAAACATCTCTCGCCTCCACACGTCCTCATAATTAACAATCCGACCTCTGAAAACTGATCTTGGTTCAGTGTGAAAATAGAATCAAAATTGAAGAAAAACGCTTACAAATATTCCTAAAATGTTTACTGTACCACAGCAGGATCAAACAACAAGACAGGGCCTATTATAGTCATAGGCCTGCAAGTAGCTTCCTCACTAATGTAAAATCTGTGGCTTTGTTTTAAACTTGAAACACTTCTGAGAGTAGGTTTCTCTTTTTGACATTAAAATAATGGTTATCAATGAATAATGTCATAAAAATTGTTATATGTCATTGACTGCTTTAAATTGAGCTTTAAATCTTTAGCTTTTATGGCCTTTGATTAAATGTTTTTTCATCTCAACTTCCAGTAAAATTGTCATTGCATTTAAACTTTTTACCCATTAAATGTTAACCTGTTGGTTAAAATTTCTGTTGGGGAGTGTGTGACAATAATAAAATTTAGAAGTAAATGTTGTTGCTAAATTTTTTGTAATTAAAAAAAATCATCAGTAGGTTCTTAGACTGTATTTTTTCTTTACAGAGTAGCCTACTGAAATGTATAATTTCATTATTGCAAGTTAGGATAACTTGATAACAAATTAGATAACTTTATCTTCTGATAAAATAATGAACATCTTTCCTAATTAAAAATAGTCATTTCTTTTATCAGGAAGAAAGGTGATGAAATTGAGGTTATCTTTACTTATTTCATAATTAAGTAACAAATATTTCATGCAAAAAGCCTTTGAATCTCAGAATAAACAGTCTGTATTATTATGTTTTATAACAAGACAACTAACTGAATGTGTCATATGATGTAGTCCCTTACACTTTGAAGCAATAGATGGGACAACTCCAAGCAAGCATACACTTTATGAAATGCGCTGCTACTTGCAAATGGCCTGTTTGAGATTATGCATGATCCCTTTCAAGTGTTCTTATGTTCACTAATTCATTATTATGAACTCTTTTATTTTCACTTCTGCCATGCTTCTTAAGAAGAAAGAATTTCACAGTGTACACTTATTATTATTTTCCAGTTGAAGATGAAGTTGAAGCTGAAAGGGTTCTTTTTTCCTATGGCTATGGTGCTAATGTTCCCACAACAGCCAAAAGACGACTAAAGCAAAGGTAAGATCAATATATATTTGTTTACTTATCTAGTCAAGCTAGATGTAATTACGTTCTGCTTTTTGATAATGTACTAAGTGGAGTGACAAAGTTACTGTATTTCTTCTTATGCATAAATATTACATTGCTCATGAAACATAGCATAGTAAGTAATAATCATGCCTTTCATGTATTTTTAAGTAGACTGTAAGTGTACATTAGAATTTTCCTCGAATTGGATTCAGTGATAATGGCAGCATTTAAATTTTTTCAGGTTAAAATTAGCAAATGTGTTTCCTTTGTTCCCTTGTTTCATATTCGACTGCATACATTCCTTGACTTATACTTGAAAGAGAGAGAGAGAAAGACAGAGAGAGAGATAGAGAGCTAGCATATATGCACTACTCACTCAGTAGAGTCTGACTCTCTGCAACCCCATGGACTATAGCCCACCAGGCTCCTCTGTCCATGGGGTTTTCCAGGCAAGAATACTGGAGTGAGTTGCCATTTCCTCCCCAGGGGATCTTCCCGACCCAGGGATCAAAACCGTGGGTCCTATGACTCCTACATTGCAGGAGGATTCTTTTACTGCTGAGTCATCAGGAAAGCCCAGCAGATACATTGTGACTGAAAATATAAAAGACTTTATGAAGACCAAGAAAATTTTTAGAAGATCCACTAGTTATTTTGTGAAATCCTATTTATTTAAAGTATACCAAGAGAAAATTGTACCTATATTAATTGCTTTTCTAGTTGACCTAACTCCTTTCTCCCACCTAAATTCATCCTGCTTTGCAAAAAGAGTCCCATTTGCTACCATAACAAATCTAAATGTTTCTATCAGACTGCTGAGCCCTTCCATGTAGCTCTACTTCTCCAGCCTTATTTGTCTCTCTACCCAAAATGATGGTAGTATATCTCCCTGCCTATAAGCATCTATTTTCCATGTAACCACATAACAAGCATTTGTCTTTATCTCGCTAGCTGTTATTCCTATATTGCTTCCCCAGCCAGATGGAAAGATCCTCAAGGTCAGCAAGTACACCTTATTCTTGTTTATTCTCCATTGTTTCTACCCAGCATGGTGTGAGATAGCTAACAGCATTGTCTCTTCATCTGAGTATTTGAGGATTCAAAGCTGCTTGTTTATCTGTTTTTGTATGAATTGATTTAAACATTTAGAGACATTACATATTAAGTAAGAAAAGGAATTAATCTTAACTCTAATACTTCTATAGAAGCTTTGGCTCAGAAGATAACATGTCTTTATGGCTATCAAAAGTGATGTAAGATACAGGTCATTTTATGAGAGGTAACAAAAAGATGCTTAGAACTTGTGTTTTCCTACTAGTTACACTAAATAGATCAAGGATAGTTGACTACTAGATAAAAAATTGTAGCTGGAATGGTTAATTCTGTTTAGTGAAGATGCAAGTATTTCTAAATTATGTATTATTTGAAAAATTGGGTGTAATCCCATTCCATTCACATTCTTCCCCGAGTCCCTCCAAGTTCACTAAGGGTGACCTAGGATAATTTGTCATTTTCATAGTATCTCTGTATTTGAAGATTATAATGCCAGGGGAAAAATAGAAAAGTAATTTTATGGGCAAGCAACTTTTTTTTTTATCAGTGGCAAATGATTGGTAAAATGCTAAAAATTGAAATTTGAAGGAAAAAGTCCATAATCATCTTTATTTTAGAATCCAGTTCCTTCACATGCATCTTGTTCACAAGGAAGAAAAAATTTTCTCTTGTAAGATTTCTTTCGGTAGCCCCAAATGCTGAGTTATTCTAAAATTGAAAACAATTATTACTATTACCTTAATATTTTTTTTTGGAATTTCCAAAACAGATGTTGATTTCTTACTATTTAGACTGGAAATATAAGGAACCATAACTGATTCATATTCTGCATAATCTTAACTGTCTGTCCAAATATTTCTAAAGATTTTATCACTGAGCTATCTATGTGCCTTGAACAAGTGCCTAATGGGCATGCTATTAATACCTCCTACCAGCTGGTGCCAGGCATTCTTCTCATGATGAACCAGAGGGTTATTTTGAGGAAGTGCTTCTCAGGTCATCTAAATGGAGTGAAGGGAAAGTAAGTCTGGAGAGCCAAAGAGGACATTTATGCATTCCTTTTCCCATTCATTCAACAACTTTTACTGAGTACCTACTGTACGCACAAAGTTGACCCGTGGCAAAGAAAATCCCTTTTGAGGATCTGATGCATTTCTGAAGTTCGCAAAGTCCTTATTTGATTTCCTAATGGATATTTGTAAAGAAGTAAATGGCTTTGTGCTTTAGGTTTAATTTATTTAAGATTGTTGTATGGCAGAAACCAATACAGCATTGTAAAGAAGTTATCCTCCAGTCCAAAAAAAAAAAAAGATGAAAGCAATATAATCTTCTAGAAAATTTATATTTAATTCATCACATTTGAAATTAAAACAATGGAAGCTTAAGGTGACTTATAAAATAACAGAATGGCCAATGAAATATTTGCATAACAAAATTTCCATTATACATCAGCCCATAACAAAGTGTATTGAAACTTCAAAGGAGCTTGTTTCACATCTGCTATACAATATACCCCATTCATACAGTGTTTGATTTGAAATCTCATATATTCAACAACCAATTCCCTGGTTAGCTTCGTGGTAAAGAATCCGTCTAACAAAGCAGGAGATGCAAGTTCGATCCCTGGATAGGGAAGATCCTCTGGAGAAGGAAGTGGCAGCCCTCTCCAGTGTTCTTGCCTGGGAAATCCCATGAACAGAGGAGCCTGGCAAGCCACATTCCAATGGGTTGCAAGAGAGTCAGACACAACTTGGGGACTTAACAACAATATTCAACAACCAATTTAGGTATTTCAGGGTAGCACTTAATTGGAGGGGGTTTCTGATTATAAAAATAATACATGTTTATTTTAGAATATTAGTAAAATTACCAGTAATCCTGCTATCCAAAGATAACCATTCAAAAATGTATACAGATAGATATATTTTTCTGAATATTTATGGTGTTATTGTATGTAACTTAAAAGTTTAACTTTTTGTCTTCTAATTTTACCCTGAACATTTTCTTATATCATTGGATATTCTTCAAAAAGATAAATTTTAATGGTTATTCAAAACTTTAGTTTGTAGGCCTTCTGTTTTTGAGTGCCATATTGCTGTTAGTAAATTGACAAGTCACTGAAAATTTTCACTAGTTACCTATTGCCACTTAAGGCATATTATGAAATTAAAATGAGAAAATGGATGCAAAGTTCATCACAGTGAATGCCTGGCATCAAGTAGATGTTCAAGTGAAGTTTGTTATGTTAGTTAATGTTTCTTAAAATAAATTGATCAAACCATTGATTTTAGAGATAAAGCCAGTGTTCCAAAAATGCTGGTGAGGCATAATTTGAATTTTCATTTAAAACAATTTTGTCTTATTGTAATGAGACCCTCTTGAAGTAATTAGTAGAAACAACCCCTGGACATGAAACTCGTTTAGAGATTCACATTCTTTGATATAAGTCAGTTTCTTAAAACATAGATCATAATGGCAGTTTCCCATAAAGAAGTGACAAAACTAACATTTCAAAATTAGTTTGAAAAATAAATTACAGAAATGTATCCTAAATGCATTATAATTGTTAAATAAGGTTGCTCTCAGTTTGAATTTTCAAGAGAGATATGAGCAATAACTATTGTATTAAGCTTTCTGGGTCAAAGTCATGAAAAGTTAAAAGGGCTTAGACAATTAAAGCAGATTAAAATAAAATAAGCTCTTCTTGACTTGACTAAACTTGAAAATCTGAAGTAATGTTTTTGTTTCGGTCATGATTGTTTTGAAAATAGCAAACAAGATTTTCTGGTTACATGTTTTGGCTATGCTCTTTAGCTTGTAACACTAAATGGGCAACACCCAGGCACTAACGTGGTCCTAGTGTGTGCATCTCTTATTTGTTTTGGCAGACCTGAATGTGGAGACTTTTCTGAGGGTTTTTAAACCTTTCAAATTGCAAGATTTACTGCATACTGTTGACTTTTGTTTTAGTTTCTGTCTGGTTTTATAAAGAGCTTTAAGTTGAAACTTTCACAGTAGACTAATCTTTATAATAAAGGAAAAAATAACACAGAGGGAGCTTTTCTTTTCTCTAGCAGACTTTTGAGCATAAAGTAATTTTGTTTTCTGCTCCTTTATTCTCACATATGTGAGTTCTCATTTTTGTCCTTAGAGAAGAGTTGTGCTTATTTCTTTTGGGTTGGTTTTAGGAATAGTCCTTTAAAAAGCTACTGCTAATCAACTTGAAAGTTTAACCCTACAGAAAAACTAGAAAAAGACATAAAACTATAGGTAATCAGAATATACCACTATTTATTTAGTCCCTGTAACTTCCAAGAAAGTGGACAGTGCAGGGAGCAACCTGATGCTTTCTGAAGCTGAAATCATTCTGGCCTGTGTGCCCTTTTTTTTAACCATTTCTTCATGCCAGTTCGTGTCTGAGACAGAACTTTGACCTTCTAAAACTGAAAAAAATCAAAAAGCCAAATGTTATTTCAGAGTATGTAACTAATTAGGAGATATCTGAGTATATTCAGTTAGTTATATAAGTTTTGGTAATACTAAGTGAAGTATCCGGTATTGAAGGACTCAAGACAGAGCGTCAGTCACCCATTGTGCTTTGATAACTCAGATATGAGTAAAGGTCGATCATGTTCCTTTGGCTGGGCTATGCTTCTTTGAAATTGTGTGTGATAATCAGAAGTACTGACATCCATTGACAAATCCAAAATGGTAACTTTTATTTGGAGTCAAGAGGTGCTGAGGAAAGCTAAGAGATAACCCATGAGGAATTAATTTTAGCATATAACAGGTAAAAATTTAGTTTAAAATTTAAATACAGAACTCTACTCTGGTGGTATTAGTTTCTAGTTAATGTCAAATTTAATCTTGGTGCAGGTAAAAAGAATCACATGGCAATTATGTAATTATAAAGAAGAATTGAATGCTGTACCTACTGTAATATCCCAACAAAGAGCCTGTAAAAGCAATGCTTTCTTGAGGAGTTCAGTACTGAATAAATAAATAGCCTACCAACCAAACTTTAGCAGGAGTCATTTTCCCTGACTGTACCCCTGGTTACTCATTATAAAGAACTCACTATAAGCACTTGTTTTCATTGTACATGCATTGTAGTTAAGGAGACATAAACTCAGCTTAGTTAAGCAATTCTTCATTTTTCTTGCCTTGAATTTCAGTTAAGCTAAAATCGCGTCCTCTCTTCTGACTTCTAATATCCCAGATTTCTAAAGGCATAACATCCCATGCCTTATGATGTTCCACCCATAACATCAAACTACTCAGCACAGCAATATGCCACATTTAAATACTTAGGAGGTTGAAATATAGAAGCGATCACAGGTGAATTCGGCCAAAAGTTTAGGGAAGAGCTAACACTTATCCTCAAAGTCTTCCAGAAAATTTCAGAGGAAGGAGAACTCCAAAACTCATTTTGCGAGGCCACCATCACCCTGATACCAAAATCAGACGAAGATACCACAAAAAAAGACAGTTACAGGCCAATATCACTGGTGAACGTAGATGGAAAAATCCTCAACAAAGTTCTAGCAAACAGAATCTAACAACAAATTAAAAAGATCATATATCATGATCAAGTGGACTTTATCCCAGGGATGCAAGGACTCTTTAATATATACAAATTAATCAATGTGATGCACCATATTAACAAATTAAAAGATAAAACCATATGATCATCTCAATTGATACAGAGAAAGCTTTCAACAAAATTCAACACCCATTTATAATTTAAAAAAAAAAACCTCTGCAGAAAGTAGGCATAGAAGGAACATAACTCAACATAATATACTCTTTGTAACAGCATGGACTACAGGGCGCCAGGCTTCCCTGTGCATCACCAACTCCTGGAGCCTGCTCAAACTCATGTCCAGCAAGTCAGTGATGCTATCCAACCATCTCATTCTCTGTCATCCCCTTCTCCTCCTGCCTTCATTAGGGTCTTTTCCAAAGAGTCAGCTCTTCACATAAGGTAGCCAAAGTATTGGAGCTTCAGCTTCAGCATCAGTCCTTCCAATGAATATTCAGGACTGATTTCTTTTATCATTGACTGGTCTGATCTCCTTGCTGTACAAGGGAGTCTCAGGAGGCTACTCCAACACCAGCATCAATTCTTTGGTGCTCATCTTTCTTTATGGTCCAACTTTCACATATATACATGACTACTGGAAAAACCATAGCTTTGGCTAGATGAACCTTTGTCAGCAAAGTAATGTCTCTGCTTTTTAATACGTTATCTAGGTTGGTCATAGCTTTTCATCCAAGGAGCAAGCATCTTTTAATTTCATGACTTGAGTCACCATCTGCAGTGATTTTGGAGCCCAAGAAAAAGTCTCACTCTTTCCATTGTTTCCCCATCTATTGGCCATGAAGTGGTGGGACCAAATGCCATGATCTTCACTTTTTGAATGTTGAGTTTTAAGCCAGCTTTTCACTCTCTTCTTTCACTTTCATCAAGAGGCTCTTTAGTTCCTCTTCACTTTCTGCCATAAGAGTGGTGTCATCTGCATATCTGAGGTTATTGATATTTCTCCTGAAAATCTTGATTCCAACCTGTACTTCTTCCAGCCTGACATTTCGCATGATGTACTCTGCATATAAGTTAAATAAGCAGTGTGACAATATACAGCTTTGACGTACTCCTTTCCCAGTTTGAAGTCAGTCTATTGTTCCATGTCTGGTTCTAACTGTTGCTTCTTGACCTGCATACAGGTTTCTAAGGAGGAAGGTAAGGTGATCTGGTATTCCCATCTTTTTAAGAATTTTCCACAGTTTGTTGTGATCCATACAGTCAAAGGCTTTAGCATAGTCAATGAAGCAGAAGTAGAGGTTTTTCTGGAACTCTCTTGCTTTTTCTATGATCCAGCAGATGTTGGCAATTTGATCTCTGGTTCCTCTGCCTTTTCTGGGGCTTCCCTGGTAGCTCAGAGGGTAAAGCATCTGCCTGCAATGCGGGGTACCTGGGTTCAATCTCTGGGTCAGAAAGATCCCCTGGAGAAGGAAATGGCAACCCACTCCAGTATTATTGCCTGGAAAATCCCATGGATAGAGAACCCTGGTGGGCCACAGTCCATGGGGTCGCAAAGAGTCGGACACAACTGAGCAACTTCACTTTCTTTCGTTCCTCTGCCTTTTCTAAATCCAGCTTGAACATCTGGACGTTCTTGGTTCACATACTATTGAAGCCTAGCTTGGAGAATTTTGAGCATTACTTGCTTGCGTGTGAGATGAGTGCAATTGTGCAGTAGTTTGAGCATTCTTCGGCATTGCCTTTCTTTGGGATTGGAATGAAAACTGACCTTTTCTAGTCCTATCGCCACTGCCAGGTTTTCCAAATTTGCTGGCATATTGATCACAGCACTTTCACAGCATCATCTTTTAGGATTTGAAATAGCTCAGCTGGAATTCCATCACCTCCACTAGTTTTGCTTATAGTGATGCTTCCTAAGGCCCACTTGACTTCACGTACCAGGATGTCTGGCTCTAGGTGAGTGATCACACCATCATGGTCATCTAGGTCATGAAGATCTTTTTTGTATAGTTCTTCTGTGTATTCTTGCCACCTCTTCTTAACATCTTCTGCTTCTGTTAGGTCCATAACATTTCTGTCCTCTATTGTGCCCACCTTTGCATGAAATGTTCCCTTGATATCTCCAAGTCCCTTATCATATTATTATATGTATTTTGAATTTTTTTATTTATTTTTGGCTGCCCAGGCTCTTTGTTGCTATGCATGGACTTTCTCTAGCTGCAGCGAATGGGAGCTACTCTTCATTGTGGTGCACGGGCTTCTCATTGAGGTGGCATCTATGTTGTGCAACACGGGTTCTAGAGCTCACAGGCTTCAGTAGTGATAGCATGTGGGCTTATTTGCTCCATGACTTGTGGGATCTTCTTGGACCAGGGATTGAACCCATGTCATCTGCATTGGCAAGTGAATTCTTAACCACTGGACCACCAAGGAAGTCCCTCTTTTCACTTTCTTGATGGTGTCTTTTGAAGCACACAACATTTTAATTTTGATTCAGTCCAGTTTGCTTCTTCTTTTGTCATTTGTACTTTTGGTGCCATATCTGAGGATCTTTTTCCAGATCTAAGTTCATGAAGATTTTCTTCTGTGTTTTCTTCTAAGAATTTATACTTTTAACTCTTTCGTATAAGTCTTTGATCCACTTTGAGATAATTTTTGGTATCATGAAGTAAAGGCTTTGTACCTTTTTAATGTGTCTAATAGAAAATTTAAATTGCATATGTAGCTTGTATTATATTCTGTTGGACAAAACTGGCCTAGAACAGTGGTCTCCAAACTTTTTGATATGAATCCCTATTAGGGGGAAATAACTGAGGATGTACTCAAGCAGATTATATGTCTGTGTGTGTATGTGTGTGTGTTTAGTTGCTCAATCGTGTCCAACTCTTTGCCACTCACATATATTTATATATACATGTATACATATATATACATATATGTTATATTCACACACTGTCACATGGAAAGTGTCTTATATACATGCTCACTCGCTTCAGTCATGTCCAACTCTTTGTGACCTCATGGGCTGTAGCCCGCCAAGCTCCTCTGCCTGTGATATTTTTCTGGCAAGAATACTGGAGTGGGTTGCCATGCCCTCCTCCAGGGGATCTTCCCAACCCGGGGATCAAACTTGCTTCTCTTGCCTCTTGTGTATTGCAACAGATTCTTTACTGCTGAGCTACTCGGGAAGCGCCAATCCATACCATACTGCTTTCAATTTTCTCCAGCAGAACATTTTTCACTTCTGCTTTTCACTCTACCCAGAATGCAGTTTCTCTCTTTTGTCACTGCATTAGTTAGTTTTCATTCTTCATTGTGGCCGTTTATATTATTTAATGTACTACTATAATTTTTTTTTTACTTGCCCATCTTCCTCAGGTGACAGTTAGCTCCTCCAGGAAGAAATTGAGAAATCCTAGTACCTAGGTAGATGATAGGTTTTTAATAAATCTTTGTTAAAAGAGAATGTTAATGATTATTTTATTGAATTAATTAATAAATATGTTTCTTCCAACTCAGCTTGCTTTTCTGCAGTCATTGATATTCATGATCCAGAGAAAAAAATACTAATTTTCTTTTTATCATTTGTTAAAAGTTTAACTGCAAGTATTATAATTATGAAAATTTTTACTTATTGTTTCTCCTGAGTGTTCTGTGTGCTTAAATATTTTATTTTTTGAAGAAAAAGTATCTCACAGTATTTTTTTATTCTTGATACTATATTCTTTTTCTTTTTTTCCTAGAACAAGGGTTGTTAAGGGCAATTTGAGAACTTTAACATAATTTCTAATAATCTGTGAGAAGATGTATTCTGATGTCCTTACTACTGACTTGGAAGTGAATTTTTAAAACATGATCAGTGGGTCAGTTGTAGACCAATTGTACCGCAGTGTCTATCATTTTCTAAACATTGGTCATAAACAGCAATATTAGCTTTCATAGTAATAGTCACAGTTGTTCCCATCAGCATCAGTTCTTAGAAAGGTTTTCTCAATAAAATAGTAGTATGAACTATCGATTGAAACACTGTAGAACACATTTCTGGGTGATTTCAAGAAACTGTAAGATACCTTCCTTCTATTTAGAGTAGATTTTTCTCCCTCAGAATCCTCCTGCCTAAAGCAGTGAAATTCAAGGTAGTGATAGCTTTGGTGTTAGGGCTTAAGCACCAGCATACCAAGAATTTCTTGAATTCAGTGGTTTGTGTTACGTGGTATTTTACATTGATAAGTGGTATCACACCATATCTGCCTAAGAGCATTAGGCAATTCCCAAACAAAACAAAAAGCTCCGAAACCAATGAGCTGTTTAATATTATTAAACTTGATGTCTTCAAGTCTTTAACTGCTTGAAAATGTTAGTAATGGGTGACCTTTGCATCTTATTATTTTTGTGCATCCTTTATTCCACTTAATCTCATCAATAACTGTTTCTGTGTAATAGTGTTTGATTGTATTCTTTATCATATACTGAACACTACACAAATATGATCCGTATGACCAACATATATTTATTAAGAAATTGCCATGTCAAAAAAGACCCTAATACTGAGTTCTTTGGGAGACAGAAAGATAAAAGAGTTGATTTAACATGTATGAAGAATGAGAAAAAGAGAATGAAAGTATGAATGAAGTGACTGCAAAGTTTTTAAATTAACCTAATAAAAAGACATAGCTAATGATATGTAATACTGATGTTTGCAAAGATGAGTCAACAGATTTAAAATGTAAACTTAACATAAAATTAGCATTAAGACTTATTTGAAGAAGATCTCTATCTTATTTTAAAGTCAGATTTTAGGGAACTTGATATATATTGGGGGACTGAGTATACAGTAGCCATAAACAACAAACTGTGGAAAATTCTTAAAGAGATGGGAATACCAGACCACCTTACCTACCTCCTGAGAAATGTGTATGCAGGTCCAAGAAGCAACAGTTAGAACTGGACATGGAACAACTGACTAGTTCCAAATCAGGAAAGGAATACATCAAGGCTGTATATTGTCACCCTGGTTATTTAACTTATATGCAGAGTACATCATGAGAAATGCTGGGCTGGAGGAAGCACAAGCTGGAATCAAGATTGCGGGGAGAAATATCAATAACATGACACCACCCTTATGGCAGAAAGTGAAGAAGAACTAAAGAGCCTCTTATGAAAGTGAAAGAAGAGAGTGAAAAAGCTGGCTTAAAATTCAATATTCAGAAAACTAAGATGATGGCATCCAGTCCCATCACTTCATGGCAAATAGATGGGGAAACAATGGAAACAGTGAGAGACTTTGTTTTGGCGGGCTCCAAAATCACTGCAGATGGTGACTCCAGCCATGAAGTTAAAAGATGCTTGCTCCTTAGAAGAAAAGCAATGATCAACCTAGACAGCATATTACAAAGCAGAGACAATACTTTGCTGAAAAAGGTCCGTCTAGCCAAAGCTATGGTTTTTCTAGTAGTCATGTATGGATGTGAGAGTTGGACTATAAAAAAAGCTGAGCACTGAAGATGCTTTTGAACTGTGTTTGTTGGAGAAGACTCTTGAGAGTCCCATGGACTGCAAGGAGATCCAACCAGTCCATCCTCAAGCAAATCAATCCTGAATATTCATTGGAAGAACTGATGCTGAAGCTGAAACTCCAACACTTTGGCCACTTAATGTGAAGAACTGATTCTTTGGAAAAGACCCTGATGCTGGCAAAGACTGAGGGCAAGAGGAGAAGGGGTCAACAGAGGATGAGATGGTTGGATGGCATCACTGACACAATGGACATGAGTTTGAGTAAACTCTGGGAGTTGGTGATGGACAAGGAAGCCTGGCATGCTACAATGCATAGGGTTGCAAAGAGTCGGACACGATTGAGCGACTAAACTTAACTAAACTGCAAATACCTTAAAAATCAATAAAGGAAGAAAGTAAATGAGTGATTCCCTCAGACTGAACAGGGAGGAAAGGGAGTAATGCTAATGGATACACATTTTTTTTGAGTGGGGAGGAGTAATGACAATATTCTAAAACTAAATTATAGTGATAGTTGTACAACTCTAAATATACTAAAAGCTATTGAATTGTTTAAATTGATGGGATTTATGGTATTGTAAATTACATATCAAGGAAATTTTATGTTGGTAAAGCTGTTTTTTTTTGTGAAAAATGATTGTCAGGCACAGAAAGACTGTGTGTTTTCCATCTCTAACTTCAGTTGGTTATTAAGGCAAAGTTTTAGGCGTCGCAAGGATAGAAAGTCAGATATGAGCATACCTAAGTGAGCTACCCAGTTCACTGTATAACAAAAGAACTCATCATTTGGAATAACAGGTTCTTAGAAATAGTAATATAGGGTGATATTTAGCAATTTTTTTCCAGAGTTTTGTATGAATTCCTTTTTCTGATGTTCAGTTCAGTTCAGTTCAGTCACTCAGTCGTGTCCGACTCTTTGCGACCCCATGGACTGCAACACGCCAGGCCTCCCTGTCCATCACCAACTCCTGGAGTTTACCCAAACCCATGCCCATCGAGTCGGTGATGCCATCCAGCCATTTCATCCTCTGTCGTCCCCTTCTCCTCCTCCCCCAATCCCTCCCAGCATCAGGGTCTTTTCCAATGAGGCAGCTCTTCGCATGAGGTAGCCAAAGTATTGGAGTTTCAGCTTCAGCATCAGTCCTTCCAATGAACACCCAGGACTGATCTCCTTTAGGATGGACTGGTTGGATCTCCTTGCAGTCCAAGGGATTCTCAAGAGTCTTCTCCCACACCACAGTTCAAAAGCATCAGTTTTTCGGTGCTCAGCTTTCTTCACAGTCCAACTCTCACATCCATATATGACCACTGGAAAAACCATAGCCTTGACCAGACGGACCTTTGTTGGCAAAGTAATGTCTCTGCTTTTTAATATGCTATCTAAGTTGGTCATAACTTTCCTTCCAAGGAGTAAGCCTCTTTTAATTTCATGGCTGCAGTCACCCATCTGCAGTGATTTTGGAGCCCAAAAAATAAAGTCTGACACTGTTTCCACTGTTTCCCCATCTATTTCCCATGAAGTGAAGGGACCGGATGCCATGATCTTAGTTTTCTGAATGCTAAGCTTTAAGCCAACTTTTTCACTCTCCTCTTTCACTTTCATCAAGAGGCTTTTTAGTTCCTCTTCACTTTCTGCCATAAGGGTGGTGTCATCTGCATATCTGAGGTTATTGATATTTCTCCCGGCAGTCTTGATTCCAGCTTGTGCTTCTTCCAGCCAAACATTTCTCATGATGTACTGTGCATATAAGTTAAATAAGCAGGGTGACAATATACAGCCTTGACGTACTGCTTTTCCTATTTGGAACCAGTCTGTTGTTCCATGTCCAGTTCTAACTGATGCTTCCTGATCTGCATACAGGTTTCTCAAGAGGCAGGTCAGGTGGTCTGGTATTCCTATCTCTTTCAGAATTTTCCATAGTTTATTGTGATCCACACAGTCAAAGGCTTTGGCAGAGTCAATAAAGCAGAAATAGATGTTTTTCTGGAACTCTGTTGCTTTTTCAGTGATCCAATGGATGTTGGCAATTTGATCTCTGGTTCTTCTGCCTTTTCTAAACCAGCTTGAACGTCTGGAAGTTCACGGTTCATGTACTGTTGAAGTCTGGCTTGGAGAATTTTGAGCATTACTTTACTAGAGTGTGAGATGAGTGCAATTGTGCGGTAGTTTGAGCATTGTTTGGCATTGCCTTTCTTAGGGATTGGAATGAAAACTGACCTTTTCCAGTCCTTTGGCCACTGCCGAGTTTTCCAAATTTGCTGGCATGTTGAGTGCAGCACTTTAACAGCATCTTCTTTAGGATTTGAAATAGCTCAACTGGAATTCCATCACCTCCACTAGCTTTGTTCGTAGTGATGCTTTCTAAGGCCCACTTGACTTCACATTCCAGGATGTCTGGCTCTAGGTGAGTGATCACATCATCGTGATTATCTGGGTCGTAAAGATCTTTTTTGTACAGTTCTTCTGTGTGTTCTTGCCACCTCTTCTTAATATCTTCTGCTTCTGTTAGGTCCATACCATTTCTGTCCTTTATCGAACCCATCTAGCATGAAATGTTCCCTTGGTACCTCTAATTTAGGAAGTATTTAAAATACAATGGAATTATGTATGTCCTATAATTTGAGTTAGAACGAAAATATTTTTCTTCTTGTCATTGTAGAACGTCATGTCTTCTCAATTTCTGCAGATCTTGATGTTCTGGGATTAATGGACTAAGCTCATGGACTATGAAAATGTAGTAAATATTAAATTTTTAAGTTTCTGGAATTACAGAACAAGTCTTCTCAGCATTTTTAGCAGTTTTTTAAAGCACTGTGCCCCAGTGGCTAGGAGGAACGATTTTATAGCTGAGCTTTTTTTTTTTTTTCCATTGTGTCTTAAAAGTGGAATTCGGACATTTTTCATTTAATGTGATTTTAAATACTGAAGATTACACTCAGTAAATAAGTTGTGATGTGTGATCACAGTGTGATCTTTTAGTGATTTCTTTTAGTACAGAATCTTTACCTTTACTATTAGACATCTGTCTCTACTTTTCCTACATGTTTTCCATCTCTATTTTCAGTAGAAAAGCTTTTCAGTTGTGTTTTTTGTTATGAAATGCATTATGTTGTCTGCGGAAAACACTGATGCTTTTCAAAGTGCAAGGTTATTATTGTTTCAACTAATTGCCTTATTTGTTTGTAAAAGGGAAATTTTTATAAAAAATGGAGAATAGCTGTAAATTGCTTTCTTGCAGTCTTTTCAAGCAGATATCACAATGTAACTCTCCACTTTTATAGCAAGGGGTAGAAACTATTACTGTGATAATCAACATATCACAGTTGCATTATCATGAAGATTTTTAATGTTACTTTCAAAATTCTGAGTTGTTGGGATGTTGGTCTTCTACTGTTGACACCAGAGAATATTATTTGACTCTATATTTTTTCCTGTTAATATTTAAGTATTGTTAGGAGATGGTCAGTTTTCAAGCATACAGACACATTTTTAATGTTTGAGGTAGTAGTCCTCTTTTGTACATATTGATTTTCTTATTCCATTCTAGTGTCCACTTGGCAAGAAGAGTGCTTCAGTTACAAAAGCAAAACTCGTTGGTTTTAAAAGACCTGGACCATCAAAAGAACCAAGTAACACAGCTTTCGCAAGAGGTAAATAACCTAAACAAATGAAACACATATAAAGAATCACAGTGTTGATTATAATTCCTTGTTACTCCTTTGTGTATTTTCTGAGCAGTTTCAAAATAAGCTGTTTACTAGTACAAAATGATTTTACAGTCTATGAAAACTAACTGAATAAAGCAACTTAAAGTGTATGGTAAAACCTAAGATCAAAAAAAGAGATTAAATACCCAGACTAAATATAAATGCAGGCTAGACAGACAAAGCTTTGATTTCTGAAAATATATACTGGCAAATCAAGTTTAGCAAATTTTGGTGGTATTTTAAGTTTTAAACTAAAGCCTCATTTTTAAAATAATATTTGCTTTTTGACTTCCTCTTCTTAATGTCTTCTGCTTCTGTTAGGTCCATACTATTTCTGTCCTTTATCAAGCCTGTCTTTGCATGAAATGTTCCCTTGGTATCTCTAATTTTCTTGAAGAGTTCTCTAGTCTTTCCCATGCTATTGTTTTCCTCTATTTCTTTGCATTGATCACTGAGGAAGGCTTTCTTATCTCTCCTTGCTATTCTTTGGAACTCTGCATTCAAATGGGAATATCTTTCCTTTTCTCCTGTGCTTATTGCCAAATTCAGACTTAAATTGAAGAAAGTAGGGAAAACCAGTAGACCATTCAGGTATGACCTAAATCAAATCTCTTAGGACTATACAGTGGAAGTGAGAAATAGATTTAAGGGACTAGATCTGAAAGTGCCTGATGAACTATGGACAGAGGTTTGTGACATTGTACAGGAGACAGAGATCAAGACCATCCCCATGGAAAAGAAATGCAAAAAAGCAAAATGGCTGTCTGAGGAGGACTTACAAATAGCTGTGAAAAGAAGAGAAGGGAAAAGCAAAGGAGAAAGGCCTTCTATGTAATGTGCTTTTGATACTACAGCATTAGGAAGATCTTTATGCTCAAATTTCAAGACAAGACAGACTTCATGTGAGTGCAGTACCTAATTCATGGTTAATGTTCAGGGCAGAAGCAGTGTTGTGCTGGCCACTGGTCACATTGGCCCTCACATTGGCAGGGGTTTGAGGGATTGCTCTGATGTGTAGCATTTGCTTATGTCTCATGCATAAATATTCCTCCCGTGACTAACTTCAGGTCTCCAAAATAACATTACAGAGCACAAAGTAGAGAAAAGATGCTCAGTAGCACATATGATGCTACTAACCACACAGATACAACAGAAATGTAAACTAAAAAGCATAGATGCTAGTAAAATTAAAATTGTTGAGTATTTGAATTTTTTAATGAAGTTTGCTTTATTATGAATCTACATAATACTTAATAATAGTGATGTTTAACAACCTCCTCACAAAATTAAGAAAGCGTTACCAGCCGTCTCTCACAAACCTACAAGCCCGCTCCACCACATCACCAGCTGGAACCATGGAAGGATATATAAATAAGAGAATTACTAAAGAAGCAAATGAACCTCTTTTTGTTAGTGTATTCTAGATCCCTCATGTTTGTTTTAATTTCAGAATAACCTATCGAAAATATTTCTTTTAAAAGTACTGAAATTCCCATCTGAGTGGTTTCGCAAAAAAAAAAAAAAAAAAAAAAATAAAAGTACTGAAATTCATATAAACTTATACATATGTCTTTATATTGCTTTTTTAAAAAAAAATCTTCCTGAGTACTTAATTGAAATAAAAATTTCTAAATGGGTTCACACTCCTATAAAATTGTAGGGAAGAAGTATAAGAAATTAAGTCATTAAAGAAATACTCTTTAATGAAGTATAATTCACTTTGTCTGAAGCAGTTTTTTAAAACACTGTTGGCTTATATTAGAAAAAGATGTGAAAATATTGAAATATTTATGATATGATATGATATGATGCCTGGAATTCATGTTCCATAAAAATGTAGGGGAGGAGCTCAATAGATAATCTCAAAATGTTGATAATGATTGAAGCTTGGTGACAGGTACATATAGATTCACTATTCAGTTCTGTACTTTTGTGTGTGTTTGAAATTTTTTCATAAGACTTATAGAGAATCAGTAACCCTAAAAAGGTTTCTACTGACTGTGATATATACTTTTTCCCTTGCACTTGAAAAAAAGTATTAGAATTTGATATATTCCATGGATTTTACTTTTTCTTGCCTTACAAAACTTTTCTTTAATTGAAAAAGAATTCCATAAACTAATTAGCTGAAAAGTGATAATATTAGATTGCTTCTATACCTATTCATGATAGATGTTGAAAAAACAGGAAGGACAGTCTCTCAGGATCTGTATTCTTTTGAGTAAGTTATATATAATTAAACACATTGGAGTATCTGAGAATTAATACAGAGATGAAAATCAACTGACTAATATTTAAAATTAACATTAATTTGTATGTTATTCAAATTATATCTGAGATTATGCATAAATGAATTGTCTAAATCAAAGTGCTGAAAAATATTCAAAATGAAAACAGATACTCCTTTTATAGCAGCTTTATTGAGTCATAATTGATGTAAACTAATCTGTGCAGGTTTAATCTGTACAATGTCACTGATGTGAATAACCATGAAACCATCACCAAAACAAAGACAGTGAACAGATGTGTCACTGCCGATGTTTCCTTGTGTCCCTTGGGAATCCCTGGCCCAGCCCTCCCCACCCCCATCCTTGTCCCTAAGCCACACTGATTTGCGTTATATCACTGTAGATTAGTTTGCATTTCCTAGACTTTTATGTAAATTGAGTATATATGCATGAGCAACTGGGGAAGCCTTATGTATATAATATGCACACACTATTTTTTTTGTCTTGTCTTCTTTCATTCCGCATAATTATTTCAAGATTTGTCCACAGTCCATTCCTTTTACATTGCTGAGGAACATTCCATTGTATTAATTTACCACAGTTGTTCATCCATTCACTTCTTGATAGATATTTAGGTTATTTCTAGTTTTTAACCTATTGTCAATAAAGCTGATATGAACATCCATGTACAAGTCTTTATATAAACATATGTTTCTGTTTCTCCGGGGTAAATGCCTGGGAGTGGAATAGCTGGATTGTGTGGTAGGTATCTAATGTTTTAAGAACCTGCCAAACTGTTTTCCAAATGTTCATACTATCTATTTTCTCCACTAACAGCATATAAAAGTTCTGGTTCCTCTACATCCTTGCAATGATTTGATATGGTCAGTCTTTTTAAGTTTACCCCATTCTCATAGTGGTTTTAATTTGCATTTTCACAATGATTCATCTTTGCTCTTTGTTTCTCTTACTGGGAGAAGTGTCTGTTCAGATTTTTTGCCCATTATATCAGATTATTTTCTTATTAATGAATTTTGAGAATTGTTTGTGTATTCTAGATACAAGTCTCTTATCAGCTATATGGTTTCTACTTATTTTCTCCCACTCCATGGCCTGTCTTTCCATCTCTTAATGCTGATTTTCAAAGAGCAGAAGTTTTTATCTTGTCCATTTTTTCAGTTCACTCTTTTTAGACTGCGTTTTGTATGTTGTATCTAAAATATCTTTGCCTAACTCGTGGTTAGAGTTTTTGTCTATGTAGCCCTATAGATCTTTCATAGTTTAAATTTATGATCCATTTTTAATGCTTGTGTGGAAAGGACACAGAAGAGCCAAAAAGCTTTGAACACAATTGGAAGACCAGTACCATCTACTTTCAAGACATTATAAAGCTGCAGTAATGAAGATGATGTGGTAATGACATAAAGACAAAGATAACTGGAACAGAGAGACCAGGGACAGACTCACACATAGATTTTTAACTGATCTTCAACAAAGGTGTTCTTTATTCCTTTGTGTAAATCCAAATTTCCATCTGGCATCATATTGCTTCTGGTTGATATACTTCTTTTAACAATATTTATAAAGTAGGTCCACTGGAGATAAATTCTTTTCACTTCTGTATGTTACAAAATGTTATTTTACCTTTTTGTTGTTTGGGTTTTTTGGTCTTTTTTTTTTTTTTTTTTCACATGTCTGACTATCTATTCTCAACAAGAGTAAAGACTGAAACATATTTCTCCATCATGCTACTACAGCCAAAAATAAACTGGAAGGGTTCACTGGGTAGCCTTTCCCTTCTCCAGGGGATCTTCCCGACCCAGGGATCAAACCCAGGTCTCCCGCATTGCAGGCAGATTCTTTACCAGCTGAACCACAAGGGAAGCCCAGGAATACTGGAGTGGGTAGCCTTTCCCTTCTCAGGGGATCTTCCCGACCCAGGGATCAAACCCAGGTCTCCCGCATTGCAGGCAGATTCTCTACCAGCTGAACCACAAGGGAAGCCCAAGAATACTGGAGTGCATAGCCTTATCCCTTCTCCAGCGGATCTCCCCGACCCAGGAATAGAACTGGGGTCTCCTGCATTGCAGGCAGATTCTTTACCAGCTGAGCTATCAGGGAAGCCCTTTTCTTTTTTTACTGGGGTAAAATTCACATAACATAAAATTCACCATTCAAAATATTTTAAATTGTACAGTTCAATAGATTTTGTTATGTTTGTAATGTACAATCATCACCACTGTTTACTTCCAGAACATTCACGTCACCCAGAGAGAAACATGAACGCACTCAGTGCTCACTCCTCAGTCTCCCTTCCCTCCAGCCCCTGGAAACCTCTAATGTGCTTTCTGTCTCTATGGATTTGCCTGTTCTACATGCTTCATGTAAATAGAATCATGCAAAATGTGCCTTTGTGTGTCTGACTTCTCTCAGCATAATGTTTTCAAGGTTCATATATTAGTATGTTGCACTATCAGAACTTAATTTTTTATGGCTGAGTAATATTCCATTGTGCAAATATTTCACATTTTGTTTATCTGTTCACCAGTGGTGGACATTTATCATTTCCATCATTTGCCTATTGTAAATAGCCCTGAACGTTCATGTACATTTTTGTTTGTTTGAACACATATTTTCAGTTATGAGTGCATACCTAAGAGTGGAATTACTGGGTCACATGGTAATTCTATTAACTTTTTGAGGAACCATGGAACTGTTTTTCACAGCAACTGCACCATTTACATTCCCATCAGCAATGTTCAGGGTTCCAGTTTCTCACATTCTTGCCAATGCATATTTTCTGTTTCCTGGGTTTTTCTAAATTCTAGCCATCTTAGTGGGTGTGAAATGGTGTCTCATTGTGATTTCAATTTGTATTAACCTTATAATTAATGATGCTAAGCATTATTTTGTGTGTTTATTGGCCATTAGTATGTCTTTTTTGGAGAAATACAAGATATACCCATTTGAATGCAGAGTTCCAAAGAATAGCAGGAAAGATAAGAAAGCCTTTCCCAGTATTCAGTGCACAAAAATAGAGGAAAACAATAGCATGGGAAAGACTAGAGATCTCTTCAAGAAAATTAGAGATACCAAGGGAATATTTCATGCAAAGATGAGCTCGATAAAGGACAAAAATGGTATGGACCAAACAGAAGCAGAAGATATTAAGAAGAGGTGGCAAAAATACACAGAAGAACTATACAAAAAAGATCTTCATGACCCAAATAACCACGATGGTGTGATCACTCACCTAGAGTCAGATATCCTGGAATGTGAAGTCAAGTGGGCCTTAGAAAGCATCACTACAAACAAAGCTAGTGGAGGTGATGGAATTCCAGTTGAGCTATTTCAAATCCTAAAAGATGACGCTGTTAAAGTGCTACACTCAATATGCCAGCAAATTTGGAAAACTCAGCAGTGGCCACAGGACTGGAAAAATCAGTTTTCATTCCAATCCCAAAAGAAAGGCAATGCCAAAGAATGTTCAAACTACTGCATAACTGCGCTCATCTCACATGCTAGCAAAGTAATGCTCAAAATCCTCCAAGCCAGGCTTCAACAGTACGTGAACAGTGAATTTCCAGATGTTCAAGCTGGCTTTGGAAAAGGCAGAGGAATCTAAGATCAAATTGCCAACACAACATCCATTGGATCATAGAAAAAGCAAGAGAGTTCCAGAAAAACCCCTACTTCTGCTTCATTGACTACGCTAAAGCCTTTGACTGTGTGGATCACAACAAACTGTGGAAAATTCTGAAAGAGATGGGAATACCAGACCACCTGACCTGCCTCTTGACAAACCTATATGCAGGTCAAGAAGCAACAATTCGAACTGGACATGAAACAACTGACTGGTTCCAAATTGGGAAAGGAGTACATCAAGGCTGTATATAGTCACCCTGCTTATTTAACTTATATGCAGAGTACATCATGAGAAACGCTGGGCTGAAGAAGCACAAGCTGGAATCAAGATTGCTGGGAGAAATATCAATAACCTCAGATATGCAGATGATACCACCCTTATGGCGGAAAGTGAAATAGAACTAAAAAGCTTCTTGGTGAAAGTGAAAGAGAAGAGTTAAAAAGTTGGCTTAAAACTCAACATTCATAAAACTAGGATCATGGCATCTGGTCCCATCACTTCATGGCAAATAGATGGGGAAACAATGGAAACAGTGAGAGAATATTTTGGGGGGCTCCAAAATCATTGCAGATGGTGACTCCAGTCATGAAATTAAAAGACGCTTGCTCCTTGGAAGAAAAACTATGACCAACCTAGACAGCATATTAAAAAGCAGAGACATTACTTTGCTGACAGAGGTCCATCTAGTCAAAGCTATGGTTTCTCCAGTAGTCCTGTATGGATGTCAGACTATAAAGAAAGTGAGCACCGAAGAATTGATGCTTTCGAACTGTGGTGTTGGAGAAGACTCTGGGAGAGTCCCTCGGACTGCAAGGAGATCCAACCAGTCCATCCTAAAGGAAATCAATCCTAAATATTCATTGGAAGGACTGATGCTGAAGCTGAATCTTCAATACTTTGGCCACCTGATGCGAAGAACTAACTCATTAGAAAAGATCCTGGTGCTGGAAAAGATTGAAGGCAGGAGGAGAAGGGGATGACCGAGGATGGGTGGCATCACTGATTCAATGGACATGAGTTTGAGTAAGCTCCCGGAGTTGGTGATGAACAGGGAAGCCTAGTGTGCTGCAGTCCATCGGGGTCACAAAGAGTCAGACATGACTGAGCGACTGATCTGAAATGAGCTTTGGAGAAATGTCTACCGAAAGTCCTTGCCTATTTTTAAATTGAGTAGTTTGTCTTTTTGTTGTTGAGTCATAAATGTTCTTTATATATTTGGATATTAAATTCTTTTAGCTGTATGATTTACAAATATTTTCTCTCATTCTGTGGGTTGTCTTTTGCTTTCTTATTAGTTCCTTCAATCACAAAAGTTTTTAATTTTGATGAAGTTCAAGTTATCTGTCTTATGTTTCTTGTGCTTCACTTTCGGAAGTTTCACAGCTTGAATTTTTATTTATGCTTTTTCATTTTGCTTTTTAATTATTTTTAAATTTAGATTATATATATTTAAGATATACAACATGATATGTATAAACATAATGAAATGCTTACTACAGCTAAGCTAATAAACAAATTTCCAGACATGTCACATTTTGTTTTTCCATTCATCCATTAATGGCCGTTTGGGTCATTTCCAACTTTTGACTGTGAGTGGTGCTGCTGTGAACATTCAAGGACAAGCACTCTACGTTCAGCTATTTGAAATTTTTTTTTTTTTTTAGTATACACCTAAGAGTAGAATTGCTGGGTTCATATTTGTTATGTTTGTTTGTTTTTATCTTTGTTTTTGAAATACATTTTCCCTAGGTGAGAATTCAAGGTTGACTTTTTTCCTCTGTCATATTCAGTACTTGAAAGATGTTGCTCCACTTTCTCCTAGTTTGTCTTGTTTTTGCCAAGAAATGCTCTGTCATCTTTATCGTTGTTCCTGTCTAGGAAATACATCTTATTGTTCTGGTTACTTTAAGATTTTCCTTTCACTAGCTTTAGCCAGTTTGACTATGATGTGACTTGCTGTTGTTCATGTTTCCTGTGCCTGGGTTTGTTCAGACTTCTTTTCTATGTAATGAGTGAGGGAATGAATAGTGTGTGCAAGTCACTCAGTCGTGTCCAACTCTTTGCGACTCCATGGACTATACAGTCCATGGAATTCTCCAGGCTAGAATACTGGAGTGGGTAGCCTTTCTCTTCTCCGGAGGATCTTCTCAACCCAGGTATCGAATCCAAATTTCCCACATTACAGGCAGATTCTTTACCAGCTGAGCCACAAAGGAAGCTTTCTATGTAATAAGATCATCAAACATTTGCAAATTTGATGATTTCTCTGTAACATGATCATCAGATTTGGACATGTTTCATCCATTATTTTCCCAAATATTTTTTTCTATCCTTTTCTCTCTTTTCCCTTTGGAGACTCTATTGCACATATATTTGCCTGCTTGAGGTTGTCCTACAATAGAACAAATGATGTTCTGTTCTTTCTTTCTTATTTTTTTTTTTTTTGCCTTTTCTTTTGAATAGTTTATCTTACTAAGTCTTCAAGTGCAGTAATATTTTCTTCTCTAATATGTAATCTGCTGTTAATCCAGTCCACTGTGTTTCATTTCACATATTTCAGTTTTCATTTGTAGAAGTTCAGTTTGGATCTTTTTTTGTATTTTCCAGCTTTTTATTTAAGCTTTTTTTTTCCAAGATTTAATTTCTTGGGCATATGAAATACAGTTTAAATAATTACTGTATAAGATACCCTTATCTAGTAATTATATTATTGTGTCATTTATTGATTGATTTATCTCATTACATTTCATATTGTCCTGCTTCTCTGCATGCCTGCTAATTTTTTAATGGATACCAGACATTGTGAATTTTATCTTACAGCTAAATATTTTGGAATTTCTTTAAGTTTCTGTAAGCTTTTTTCTCAGAAACATGATTATGTTTCTTAGAAAATGTTTGATTCTTTCAAGTCTTGCTGTTAAGCTTTTATAAAAGCAAAGAAGGGTTCATCTTAAGGCTAATTTTTCCCCCACTGATGAGACCAAAGTCTTTTGAGTACAAAGTGTATGTGTGTGCTCAGTCATATCCAACTCTTTGCAACACCATGGACTGTAGCCCACCAGCCTCCTCTGTCCGGGATTTTCCAGGCAAGAATACTGGAGTGGGTTGCTGTTTCCTCCTCCAGGGGATCTTCCTGACCCTGGGATTGAACCCACATCTCCTTCATTGGCAGGTAGATTTTTTAACACTGCACCACATGGGAAGCCAGTTGAGTACTATACCCTATGTTTTATGAATCAGTAGAATCCTTGTTTTGGCTGTTGGGATAGTAGTGTCCCTGGCCTGTGTGATCCTCAGAGATTGTCCTTTTATCTTTTCATTGGTTCTGTCTCAGTGTCTGGTAGGTCCTTTACACACGCGAACTGTTCAGTGCTCAAGTGAATATGCAGATTTTGTGTTCATTCTCTACACAGCTCTCTTTTATTCACTACTCTGCCAGGTGAACTATAACCACCTTGAGTTCCTTTTCTCGCAACAGCTGCTCGATTCAGGGGGTTTGGCAGACTCTGCCTTGGTTCGCCCTCCCTACACCTCCCTGCACCCCCTCTCTGTGCAGGAAAAGGGGGCACTTGTAGGAGTGGGCTCACGTTGCTTCCTGTGTCCCAGGGATCCTTACATCCTTCACTGCTTGACGCCCAGTGTCTTCAGACCGATACTTCGTTAGCTGGTCCAGGGCAAACGAGAAAAAGGTTAATTGGTTTCCTTTTTTGTGTGTATATATATGCCCACCTAACTCCCAAGAAACCACCAAGTTAGTTACGAGTGTTGATGTTATTAAACAGTAGAAAATCTAGGCTAAATTTTAAAGCATGACATTTTACCACCCCCAAGAACTAGTCTTCATTCACCACCGTAAACCCTGATTCTTTGCTTTGTAGTCATTCAGTAAATATTTATCAAACACCCTCTTTGTTCAACCACTGATGAACCAAAGGAGCACATGGTCTTGCCTCTTAGTGTGCACAGCCTCGTTCACTCAGGCCTTGTTTTCTTCTGTAAGCACTTACATATTTATCTGTTATAGCTAACTTAATTTTGGAAAACTGACTTTGAAAAGAACGTGCACAATCTCAAGTGACCACATGGCAAGATTTAGTTGCCTGCATAGTTAGAATAAAGCAGATCTATATGTACTAACTATAAGAGACATTCATGCAGTCTTGATAAATTTTTTTAAAGGAAGATTGCAGAATATTATATATTATGTTCCTCTATTTGGATTTGTGTGTGTGTGTGTGTGTGTGTGTAAAGGGTGAGGTTGTATTTCTGTTAAAGCCTAGAGAAAAAGTTTAGAAGATATAAGGCACACAAATACCAGTATGCATGCATTCTTGTTGTCGTTGTTCAGTTGCCAAGTTATGTCCGACTACAACCCCTTGAACTACAGCATGCCAGGCTTCCCTGGCCTTCACCATGTCTCGGGGTTTGTTCAAACTCATGTCCACTGAGTCAGTGATGCCTTCCAACCATCTCATCCTCTGCCACACCCTTCTCCTTTTGCCCTGAGTCTTTCCCAGCACCAGGGTCTTTTCCAATGAGTCAGTTCTTTGCATCAGGCAGCCAAAGTATTGGAGCTTCAACTTCAGCATGAGTCCTTCCAATGAACATTCAGGGTTGATTTCCTTTAGGATTGACTGGTTTGATCTCTTTGCTGTCCAAGGGACTCTCAAAGAGTCTTTTCCAACATCACAGTTCGAAAGCAGTGCTTCGGCACTCAAGCTTCTTTATGGTCCAACTCTCACATCCATACATAACTACTGGAAAAGCCATAGCTTTGAGTATACAGACCTTTGTTGACAAAGTGATGTCTCTGCTTTTAAATACGCTGTCTAGGTTTGTCATAGTTTTTCATCCAAGGAGCAAGCATCTTTTAATTTCATGACTGCAGTCACTGTCTGTAGTGATTTTCATTATGAATATAAAATAAACTTTATTTGGGTAAACTTAAAATCACAGAATTAACAGAGTGTATACCAACATCTAAGTTCCCTTCCCACAGATAAGTGAGCTTAGACCTAGCATAGAAGGTCTGGATGTACCACAGATAGGCCTGTGATAGAGATCCCAAAACACTGTGCATATTTAAAGTGAAAGAGGATAATAGGAAGGACTTCCCTTATGGTCCAGTGGCTAAGACTCCCAATGCAGGGGTCCTGGGGTTCGATCCCTGGTAGGGGAACTAGATCCCATGTGCCACAACTAAGAGTTCACATGCTGCAACTAAAGACCCTGCATGCTGCAGCTGAGACATGGTGCAGCCAAATAATAAATTAAAAAAAAAAAAAAAAAAAGAGGGTAGGGAACATCTCTGACTGTGTCCCAGTGGAAGAGGGAGAGTTACTGTTCCTATCAGCCTGTTCTAGTGGAAGAGGATGTGAACCTGCAGGACCACCCGTGTTTGTCTCTCTAACATCAAGCAGTGCTTACCACTAGGACTGGGAATAGAAGTGAGGAACAACTAATTGTTATTGCATGCATTTTTTAATTGTTTTGATTCATTTCAACTCATATAAGATTTTTTAAAGGCATAGATTTGATGATCAATATCTTTTCTAACTCATAATAGGTATGAAGAAAATGTTGACCCATTAGATAGATCATTGACCTAACCCATCCACCAAACATAGGTAGCTTTATAAAGATTATAAAGATAAGTAGCAAAATCCTATCTTTTAAATGTATCTATAAACAAAGATTACATTCCAGCAATATTCTTTGTACCCAAAATTTCATTGCCTAGTGTGTACATACATATACATGAAGACCCATACATACATGCTTCAGTATTCTTATGCTACATGCATGGAGACATTTGGAATGATGCACACCAAAAGGTGTCATTGATGTTGGTTCTTATTGTGGAAAAGCCACTGAGGCTCCAGGATGGAAGAGAGTCTTTCAGTTAATATTCCCTCTCTGAGGTTTGAATTACTTACTATGTGTGTGTGATACCCGCTCTCTCTCTCTCTCCGCCTTTCTTCCTCACTGCCTCCATTTCTTTACCAAGAACAAGTATATTAAAGAAATATGGAAGTGTTAGAGAATATCAGAAAAGGGATTTGCTATAGGAAAAATTCAGAGCACGTACAAATGTAATGTGGGATTTTGAAACATTAATACTGAGAAAAGGAAATAGGAAGGGTGTCTAAAGTCTGCCCAGATAAGGAAAAATTATGTAGCAGAAAGAGTTTTTACTTGATGGAGTCTTTGTAATACTTGCCAGTATGTTTTCGTGTCTACCAGTGACCTTAGGAAACATGATTTCCACAAACATAATAAATGTATGTATCTACATGAGAAGAACATTTGCTTCTGTCCTCTTGAGTACCTGACTTGAGAAATTGGGAGGGTTGTTCCACCAGCATTCTGGTTGAGCCCAGGCTGTAGGAAGGAGTCTGTAGTACACACGACTCCTAGAGCCCCACCTCAGCATTTTAAAGGAGGAGATTCACATGCCAACCCCAGCCCTAAAACTACACAGTCAACCTTTCCCACCATATTTCTAAGACTCCACTAATATGAAAGGAAAAAAAAGAAGTTCCACTATTTTTTGTATCACTGAAGAGTCAAAGGGCTTCCCAGGTGGCTCAGTGGTAAAGAATCTGCCTGCAGTGCAGGAGAAATGGGTTCGATCCCTGGGTCAGGAATATCCCCCGGAGAGGAAATGGCAACCCATTCCAGTATTCTTGCCTGAAAACTTCCATGGACAGAGGAGCCTGGAGGACTGCAGGCCGTGGGGTTGCAAACAGTCCATGGGGGAGTAACTGAGCATGCATGCCAAAAGTCAAAAGTAGATGATGCTGCCAGTTAAACTGTGATCCAGTGCTTTATTATCACTTCAATTTTTCTTCTGATTTTACACATTCTTTTAGACTTTAGACAATGATTTTACACAATTCTGTTTCTGCGCTTTTCTTCTAACACAAACTTTGTTTTAGTGGTGAATCACATTATCATCTTTCTGAAGACATTTTTATGGCAGTTAAAACTCAACCAATGAAGGATTAGCCAGAACTCAATTGAAACTACAATGTAAACAACTAAGACCAGATTTGTTGACGTGCAAGCAGAGCCAATAGTGATTCTAAGATGTATCTCAGTTTCATAGAAAAGATGAAAACTAATTTGATTTATTGAGTCCCTTTGCTTCCTAAGGTGTTTTCCTGAGTTTGTTGATACTTAAAATTCTTTCATAAAGACTAGTGCTTTTATTTCACCAGTAGAAATGCAGAGCTTAGAAAGTAAACATTTGGATGAAGTACTATGTTGCTTACAATTTTTTCACAGTTTTTAAAGGTTTATTCCATTTATAGTTAATAATATATTGGTTATATTCCCTGTATTTTACGGTATCTCCTCATAGCTTCTTTATTTTTTACATACTAGTTTGTACCTGCTAATCCCTACTCTCCCTTTCCCTCTCCCTGATGGTAACCACTACTTTGTTCTCTGTATCTATGAGTCTGTCTTCTTTTAGTTATATTCATTAGTTTGTTTTATTTTTTGGATTCCACATACAAGTGATGGCATATAGTATTTGTCTTCCTCTGACTTATTTCACTTAGCATCAATAGCCTCTAAATCCGTTCATGTTGTTGCACGTGGCAAAATGTTCTTTTTATGGCTGAGTAGTATTCCATTGTATGTATGTACCACTTCGTTTTTTCTCTCTCTCTCCTATTTTTTAATTGGAGGATAGTTGCTTTACAATATTATGTTGGCTTCTGCCATACGTCAACATGAGTCAGCCGCAGGTATACATATGTCCTCTCAAATACAGTTTAATTCATCAGTCCATCAAAAGTCTTCCACCCAAAACTCTCCTCTAGGCTGTAGATCATTATTTACTGTTTTAAAATGTCCATCTCCTCCCAGAAAATGTCCAGATTCTTTAGCATGGCCAATTCTTTAGCATGGCCATAGAAGCCCGATTTAGTCCTAACCTATTTGTCATCCTTATCTTGTGTTATCTTTTTCTCCCCACATCCTTGTTGCATCCACCTCCCCCACCAAATAACCTGTCCTTTGCTCCTGCTGCACCCACTTTGTTACCCTCCTACTTTGCAGTCTCCTGCATTTCCTTTTGTTTCTCTGTTCCATCAATGTCAACAAACCCCAGAGTTCTGTCACTGTTCTTCTTACTAAGATGTGCATCTTACCTCATCTTGTTTTATGGCTTCAGCATGAAGTAGCCCTTTTTCACTAAGCCAGTTGTATATGTTTAAATATATATAGTCATAATTCAAACAGTGCAGAAGGGGAATTCAGCAAGTACCAAGTCCTCCCTACTCACTTCACCCCGTCTCTGAACATCTCTCTCCTAAGTGTCCTGCTTCAGTGGCACTGACTTGGTACAATCTCTTTATCGCTCGTCTGAATTATTTTAGTAACCATCTGCTTCACCGTCCTGTTTTCTTTAAGCCCTCCACCTTGTTGCCAGAGTGCTGTTTCTAAATATAAATCTGTTTTTCTTTCTTTCACAGACAGAGTCGTCTGTTTCCTAAGAATAATGATATATAAAAGTGTCCATTATCCAAGCCTTGCCTGCCTACCCACCCAGTTCCCTCTTATATTACACACACACACACACACACACACACACACACACACATACACACACACACACACCATGCTCCCCCCATACATAACTACTTGTGAGTCGTCTGTTTCCTAAGAATAATGATATATAAAAGTGTCCATTATATGTATAATAAGAGGGAACCAGTTCCCTCTTATATTACACACACACGCACACACGCACACACACACACACACACACACGCACACCATGCTCCCCCCATACATAACTACTTGTGCTTTACTTGTAATTCTCCAAGCGTTCCATGCTATTTTATGTCACCATGCTTTTGCACATTCTGGTCTCTGCCCAGCATACCCTTGTCTACATCACAGATACATGTCTTTCAAAATCAGTTTCAAGTATCACCTATTCTTTTAAGCCTCTTCTGAACCCCAAGTAAAAGTGACTTATATATCCCCATCATGCCATATACACCTCTCTCTCTCTCTCTCATATATATACACCTATATATGTGCACACACCCACACATTCATATAATTAGTGACCTGGCTGTTTGTAAGCTGTAATATATGTTTTTATTGGTCTGAGTATTTCCACCATTTAGTACAGTTCTTATTTCTAGTAGGTAGTAAATAGATATTTGTTGAAGGATTAGTTTCCAGTTTTGATGGGACAAAGTATGCTTTTTGTTATATACTGAACCAGAGCTGAGTATATATATCATCTCTACCCACCACCACCGTGAAAAAAAATGCTCCATTTGCATGGGATCAGTAGAATCATCAAAACCTTTATTAAAAACACTGTGGAGTTTTTTCTTTTGCCTTGTTTTATTTTAGGGTGAAATGGCTATAAAACTAAGAGCTGAGTAATAAAAAGGTATAATAAAGGTTAGAACATCTTACATGTCTGTAGCATTTAAATCATATCTTGCTATATTCATTTGCCATTAGATTATGAAAACCATGGGCTTTCAGGTGGGACAGACTGACTTAATCTGTCTCTAGGCAAGTTATTTAAACCTCAATTTTTTGATGTGTAAGGTAGGAGTAATAATACTATATCCATGTTTGCCCTAACAATTTGAGATAACCCAATCTAAAATAAGCACCTAGCACATTGACATGTTAAATCACTCAGTAAATGCTGACAGTTTAGCTATTTGTTTATTTGGTTTTTATCCTTTATATCATTTATTTTTCTCCTGGCCATAGTATTGATGAAATAAATATTTTATTAATAAAGATAGCATGTTTTAAAAGAAATAGTAGTTCCATCATTGGAGTACATTATGCTTATTTTGCCTGTATGAAAATATTCAGAATGAACTATCTGAATGAATTTTAACAGAATATAATAAGATTTCTTAATGATAATATAAGTAATTTCTATAAAGAAATGCATGGTACTAAAACTGCAAATCTAAAGAGTAGTAAGTTGCTCTTAATTGAAAAAGTATATTTAATTTCATACAGACATAGCATTTTAGGAGCAGTATGCAAAACTGCATACTTTAAAATTAATAAAAACTTCAGAATAACCAGAACTTTTATGTTTAGAGGACATGAATTACTGATAAAAATTCAACTAATTTGTTGAATCATTGTATAGAAAAGCAAGAGTTAAACAGTAATAATATATAATAAGATAATTAACAGCACCAATAACATAGTCTTTATTAGAAATTTTAAGTAGATACTTTTATAAAATCAAAATTGTTTTGTGAATAAATAATAATAATGGCTAGCAATATCAAAGAAGAATGAAAGAATCAGAAAAATGACTCAGATGCAAAGTCTGTCCAGTTCACTCAGGTTCCTGGTGAATATGGTATTTGTCTTAGTAACATACTGCAAACTGTAACATATGATCCCTCCACTCCTCAGATCTAAAAGATCTGATCTAAAAAGATCACTTTTCGCCAAGTGATCAAATTCTCAGTCAACTGGCTCCAAAATTGACCTGCAGCAGATTTGGGTTTGGACTTATTTGAATATAAACTTGATCCTTTTTAATTAAAGATATAACTACCACATGGACAAATAACTTTTATCTTTTTTTGACCGTGACCTATAGTAAGAAGTGCATCTTAATATCATCCCAGTATGTACATATGTATGTATATTTGCTTGTGTGTGTGTGAATATATAGGGGTGTGTGTGTGTGTGTATCTGAAATGATTTTCCAAACACAGTGACTACCCTTACCACATTCTATTAGTTCCTATTCTGTTCTGTTTCTTTTTTCTTTTAATACTGTTTGCAGCCACAGTGTGAAGATACTCATCTGGACAGGCATGTAACACATTTTTTCTCCTTAAGTCAGCCTTCTCGAGAAATCAGTTTAGGGGTTAAAAAGAGAGGAAAGGTGGAGAAGTAAAAATGAGTAAAGTATGTTAGAGAAATAGAGAGTCATCTGGTGTGACTATAATATAAAAATTTGTAAGCTTCCCAGTTGTATGTATCTATTATCTTCAGGAGCAATGCTAATCTAATCTATCATTTTGAATTAATAGTGTAATGGTGAAGCAGTTGTTATACTTTTCTGTATTTTTGTTCTTTTTCAATCAGTTTTTTCAATTTTTTCAGCATTGCCCCTTGAACAGTCTTGAACAGATTCACTGTGGTTTCTTCCATTGGTTGGAATTAATACCATTTACAGATGTGAGTAATTTCAGTCTGTAACTTTTCCTCCAAATTATTTAGAATACGTATGTATGACTGTGAATCAGAGAACCCCATTATTTACCTTCTTTATCAAGCCTTTGTCTTCCCAGAAAGGCAGCCCTCTAATTCCAGGGTGATTCCTTTCTTAAATCTTGTTATAAACTTTATTGAGTTTTTCAAAGGCCTCATATTCATGTTTTAACATTTTTATCACTAAATTGCAGATATTATTCCTGACAAACTCCCAACAAATAGCAGGATTTTACATTATAGAAACTATGTTACTTTTCCCCCCCAAAAAATGTGTTTCCTTATGGCTCTTCACAACAGGAAGGACTATGTTAGAAAAATCTATAAAGGTAATGTTACTATAAAGTGTTTTAATCTATTCCATGCCATTCAACCAAGCATAAGAAATAAACTATTTTAGTAAATGACTTTGTCAAGTGTTAGATAGTATTGATATGAAATTGTCTGCCAGCAAATATGTATTGAACTCCAACTGTGTGCCGGGCATTGTTCTAAGCCCTGGGACTAATCAGTGGAGAAGACAGACAAAAATGCCTGCCCTTGCCCTTTGGAGCTTTTGTTCTACTGAGCGGAGAAACAAGAATTTTTTGCAAGTAAAAGATATACTCAAGTTATATAATAGAAGTTAGAACTCAAGTTATATAATGGAAAGTAAAGCAGTAAAGAAGATAGTGACTATGACTGCCTATAGTTACAGCCAAATGGGCACACAGAAGACATAAAATGAGAGCCATGGTTCTCATGTATCTTCTGAAAGTGGCCAAAGCAGCAGGGTAACCATCACAGAGTCTAAGTCCCGCGTCAACAGGGGTGCCCAGGTAGAAGCAGTCAGATGTTTTTAGCATGGGAGAATGGCTGTGAAGCAGATTTCTTTGTGGTAAATTGGTCACATTTCTTCACTACTTGTATATGTGCCTATGCATGCACGCTTCTAGGCCACATTCTTTATTTGGGGGAAAGTAAGGAAAAAGGAATTTTTTTTTTTTTTTTTCTTAAAAATATGGAACGCTTCACGAATTTGCGTGTCATCCTTGCGCAGGGGCCATGCTAATCTTCTCTGTATCATTCCAATTTTAGTATATGTGCTGCCGAAGCGAGCACAGGAAAAAGGAATTATCTGTCCACATTCTGGGCTGGTCTGACATTATATTGCTTTCTTTTCGTTATTGAGAGCTAATAATGAATACTGGCAAAACGCATGATACCAGAGCCAGACTCACTGGGTGCAGTCCTCATTTTTGGTAATTTACTAGCTGTATAAAGTTGGATCAGTTGTTTAACCCTTCTGTGTCTCACTGTCCTCATTTGTAAAATACAAAGTTCCAAGTAAACTGTTTAATTGAAATTTGATCAGAGTGGATTACTTTTGGTTTTTAAGACAGATTATGTTTTGTAACATTTAATACAGGGGGAAAAAAAAACAAAAGCAAGGGAGAAGAAAAAGTAACTTTTAAAGCAGAGACAGTCTGAATAGACTACATACTATCATACTGTGTTTCCAAACGTATGACACTCTGGAAAAGGGGAATTTTATGAAGACAGTAAAAAGATCAGTGGTTGCCAGGGATTAGAAGGGATGAACAGACAGAACTGCAGGGGTTATTAGGGCAGTGAAACTATTCTTTATGATGTAAACAGTGGATACATGGGATTACAGTCAGTCCTCCATATCCACAGATTCCACATTCATGGATTGAATTCAACCAACTGTGAATCAAAAATACTTGGGAAAATAAAATCCAGAAAGTTCTGAAGAGCAGAACTTGAATTTGCTGACACTAGCAACTATTTCCATAATATAATTGCATATATAATTACATAGTATAATCATATTAGGTATTATAAGTAATCTAGATATATTTTAAAGTATACAAGAGCATATGTGTAGGTTATGTGCAAAGACTATGCCATCATATTTTCTGTAACAAACTTGAGCATCCTTGGACGTGAGCCTCCATGGGGGATCCTGGAGACAGTTCCCTGTGGATTCCAAGGGACAAACGTACATTTGTCAAAACCTGTAGAATATACATCGCCAAGAGTGAACCCTTGGTGATTTAACCTGTGGACTTTGAGTGATAATGATGTGTCAGTGTGGGTTCATTAATTGTAACAAATGGTGATGGCTGTGGGGTTGGGGGCAGGCAGAGAGTATCTGGGACTCTGTACTTTTGCTTAATCTTGCCGAACCTCAAACCGCTTTAACAAAAATCTTTAAAAAGTAAAAAGGAAGAAAGAAAAGAAAACAAACATGAAAGAGAATGAAATCTGAGAACCACAGAGAAAAGACAGGAGAAGAGGAAAGGAAGGAGTGGGGAAGATGTCAGTGACTCACTTCCTGTGAAGGTATCCTGGCCACCTTTTTCACTTGTGCGATTTGTCAGTCCTTAAGCTGTTTTTGTTGATAGCAGAAAAATACCCCCTCGAAAGTAATATTGTCTAGAGAAAAATGAACAGAACTTACTTTTTGGTAATGTTAAAGAATTTGGGAGGGACAGAGATTTCTGTGTGTCTGTGTGCATTTCATGTTGGTGTGTCACCCCTCGTGAAGTTAGTGTTACATATTTTATGGATGCACAATATGTAGTGTAACTGGACATGCGGATAATTGTTGATGGGTGATAGTTTCGTAAAGACTTAAAGTTGTTGGAACAGCAAGCAGTGTTCATGGGTGTCACATGACAGAGTCAAAACAATACCAGAAATTGCCTTTAACATATATAAATTATTATTATTGTCATTATCTTATTTTTTGAGGTTCCAGTGCAGAATTATATAGAAATTAACATTTTATTTTAGTACTGATAAACATATTTACCCTGTGCAGGGCTGATTCACTACATGAACAAAACATTAACTTTAATTGTAGTGCATCTCTGTGTCTAAATTTGCCACAGGCTTAAACCAAGATGTCTTTGTTATAGTTCATTATGGAAAAAAATTCAATCACATGGATCCAGGACAATATACTAGAATTTGTTCTTTAATCCATCTTTTTAAAGGCTCACAATACCAGATCATATGAGTATGTGTATGAGTGTGTGTGTATGTGTGTGTGTGCGTGCACATGCCAAATGCCAGCCACCACTGAAGTAAGGAAAAGCAATGATTTATTTATAAATTATATCCTGTTTACATATCAAACAGGTATAGTAACTGTTTAAACTCTTTCCCTTACTGGTGTGCTTTTATAAATTCATAAATGGCTATAATTTTTTCTTTCAAGAGCTATTACAAATCACATTGTAAATCCCTCCTCCCCCATCAGCATTGTTGTACAAGTGAACCACATTAAAATGAATTTCTCAGGGTAGCTTTGAGGGGGAAAGAAATTTAAAGCACTTGAACTTGAAAATTCCATTCTCTGACGCTAATCACCGGCTCTTCCAGCTCTCCCAGTTCTTCCCACCCTGCCAGTCTTTTCATTTCCACCACATCTGTGCTTTATTTGTACTCATAAACTCTTTGCATTTCCAATCTGTCAAACCGCTTGGCTCCACGTGGCCTCCTAACACAGCCTGGGACCTTATCAGTCATCTAAACACTACATTCACTGAGCACTCTCTGAGGCTTTGTTGCCAGATTCATCCATCACGCTTTCCTTGATATTCCCACCTTTAGCCTAATATCTTATAATCAGGTAGTTACTCCATCAATATATAATGAAAGGGAGGAGAGGAGAGAAAATTCTTTGATACAGTGTTAATGTACTGAAAATTTCTTGTGGAAATGTGTTATTTTTTGCTGATTGCAAGTGTAACAAATTCATGTTGTTGTACATAAACAGGGTCCACATACCTGTAACCCAGTATTTTTGTTTTTCTATATCTATATCCTGTTTCCCTTTATCTTTATTGAAGGCCACTTCCACTCCCGCAAACCATCCATTCCATCATACAGCTTTCCTTATTACAGTTAGATCATCTGAATTTATTTTCCTTGAGCCTTTTTCACCCAGGGATTTTTTAGTATATCTTCACTTACTCTTTTCTTCTGTGATCTCTCTTCAAAAAAATGAGCTCTGTGTGTGTCCGTGTGTGTGTGCACGTGCGTGCGTACACTCAGGCACAATTTATGCGTGTTAATGTAAATAACTTTCAAAACTTAACCCCTCTCTCTCTTCTTCGTTCCTTCTGCTCTCTCTCAACCTTTCTTCAGCTTTGTCCTTCCTCAGTGATCACCAATGACTTCCTGATTGTCAGTGTTTTCTTCTCAGTCCCTTACTCTATCAGTGGCATGACATTATGGATATTACAGACATTACTGAAATTCTATCCTCACTTTGCTTTACAGCACCATTTTCCCTCATACAGCTCTTTAGTCTTCTGAACTGATACCTTCTTTTTCTTCCAGACCTGAAATGTAGGTGTCGCTTTCGTGTTCTTACACCTCAGTAGTGATTCTCAAATTTTAGTTGAGTGTAAAAATTACCAAAGATTTTTGTTGAAAATGTAGGTTTCTAGATCCTACCCTCAAAGATTATGATTAGGCAGGTCTAGAATGAGGCCCAGGAGTCTGCATTTTTTTTTTTTTAATTTTTTATTAGTTGGAGGCTAATTACTTCACAACATTTCAGTGGGTTTTGTCATACATTGATATGAATCAGCCATAGATTTACACGTATTCCCCATCCCGATCCCCCCTCCCACCTCCCTCAGGAGTCTGCATTTTTAACAATTTGCATTCTTATGACTCTAATAAAAGTGATTCGGGGCCACAGTTTGAAAAAAATAATCCTCTGCAGCCCTATGTACTCCTGTGACCTCAGTCATCACTTCCAGGCTGATTATATCCAAATATTTTAAAATCCTACTCATGAATTTCTCCTTATTCTGTGGACCGTATTTCTGGACCATACTCAGGACCAGAGCAGGGCTGATAATCACACCTACTTTTAGTTATTAAAATAATAAAATGTTTGGAGAAACACTTGTAAGCAGCTGTTGCCCTCAGCCCACAAGTGTCATTCTACCACTACGGTCCTGTCTATCCTGGTGCCTCTCCTCAGGTCTTCTGGACCTCCCCACTTTTCAGCAACAAAAAAGTAACACCTGGAACCACAGAGTTTCTACAGGTTCCTGCCCCAGTGCAAAGGCTAGCATCCTAATTGGTTCAGTTGTATCCATTAAATATTAATATTACCCCTGTTGTAGGTGATGATGTCATTAACTATATGGGGCACAGGAGAAGAAGCTAGTTTTAGTGGGGAAGATAGTAAATTCAGCATATAAGATAGTTTATGTGCAGTACTCTTAAACCTACTGAAATAGTTGGATGGAGTGACCTGTAATAAGTTCAAAAATCACAAGAGCTGTGCTTTCCACATTTGACTAATCATCAGAATCTAAGGCCTAACCCTGAGAAATTTTGATTCATCAGAATTGGGGCAGGACCCAGAAATGAGTTTTGCAACGTTTCCCGCAGTGGTTCTGATGGTTAGGTGGATATGAGGACCCCTGGTTTGGCCTGAGGACACAGAGAAGTAGAACCAAAGTGTTTCCCCTGTTGGACCTCAGATAGGCATTTCCATCCCATGGCATGGTCAGAAAGACCAGGCAGCAGATGTGGGTTTTTCAGCACAGCTAATACCACGACCAGAAAGTATCACATGTATGTGTTTTATACACAGGAAGCAACTCAGTGCTGCATTCCATTCAACAGAATGCATTTTGTCCCTCTTAAGAAAGAGTTCCATTTCTAGGAGTTTCTTTGAAAATAAATTCCACAAGGAAATCAATCCCTGTTAGGAAAAACATAACAAACTGTAGTCACCTTCTTATGTCTTTTAAATTTAAGAGAACATATATACTTATATTATAATCAGTTGTTGCTTTTCTCTGAATCATATGTACAGTTTATTGAAACAAAAGAGAAATAACAATTCTATAAAATGTTGTATCATGAGTTTAGTACTGAGTCATTCGTTACGTACATGATTCCTGAGTCACTAATTACTAAGGCTTTCCTATAAGGAAAAGATTACTAACAATAGGCAAAGTGAGTGATTGTGAAACTTTTTGAATATAAATGATTATAGTTACAAAAAGATTGTTTTAAAACTGTATTGGAGAAATTAAATTCTGTTGTTACATTAATATCAAAAATAGATATTAACATCAGCTTTCATTGAATTCCCTGAGGAATTAAATCTGGGGATTTAAAAACTTATAAAGAAGCATTCTTAAAATTTACAGCATTATAGAAGTTTTATTATCTATAGAGAAAGAAGTTTGTTGGTTGCTTAGTAGAGATACATTTTGAAAGTAAGGTTTTTGGTCCTCAATTTTGTTTATAATACTGAAACCTAATATATGTAATTGCTGTAATGAGAAAAAACAAAGTGAAATAATTGAGGTTAATGACCGCTGTTACATTTTTTTCTGTAAATGCCCTTAGTTCTCCCATGTCCCGCCCACCCCTACTCCCCACCCCCAGCTATTCTGCACTTGGAAACACAAAACAACTTGTCAGTTCAGTTTATTCAGTTAGGGTCAGTTCTGTGAAAACAAAGTCAAGGCAATTGTTTGATTTAATTGACTAGTGAAACTGGTTATACAGGTAAGTGGAAGTTAGTTTTATTTTTGTCCAGCTGCATATTTGAATGTTCATAAAATAACTTAGCAGAATAATAAGATTCCAGTGACATTGTAATAGATTTTAAAGAATGATTACCAAAGCAAGGGGAAAGGGCTCTAAAACCCAAACTATAGAAAATATTCATGGTATTTTTTTTCTTTGTGGCTCTACTTACACTATAATGAATTGTGTCCAAAAAAAAAAAAGAAGTCTTCTTTTCTTTCACTATTCATATCCTGTCCTTTGAGGAATTTTTTTCCTAGGTGATACTTAATATAACCTTAAAAAAATGTCCAGTATAACTTAGGTGAATCATTTACATAACTTTTATAAAGTGGACCTCAAACTGTATGCTGATGGCCTTTAAGAGTCAGCCAGCCAGCTCTGGGCTTCACTTTCTTCCTCACCCACCTGAACCTCATGGTTGATCATTTTCACAATGAATGTTTCTGCCCTTGATTCTTTGTGCCTTCCTCTCTACCTTCCACTGTCCACACCCTGCTGTTCTCTACACCTTCAACTTTGAGGCTGCTAGTCGCTCATTATTTTTTTTTCCCTGTGAGAGGAGAACCAAAAAAAGTGCAGTGCTAAAATAAATGATATGTTTCCATCTTAATTCGGAAAAAAAAAAGTGTAGATCTTGTAAATGTAGTTTATTTGAGAAGGAAATATAAATCCTTTCTTGTCCTAGAACAGCAGCAAATCTTCAGCCTCAGTGAAACCTGTTAGAATTTATAAAGGAAAGAGGAAAAAAAATTTCATATAAAAAGCTAGAATTTTACTGTCAAAGAACATCTAAGGAATTTTATAATTTTTTTGTTCTGCATAATAAAATACTCCCTGACCCCTTCATCCTTATAATAATAGATATCCACCACTTTTATTCTAATTGTTCAGTTTTTACGTATCCAGCTTTATAATTCCTTTTTCAAGAACTTATTATGTACCAAAGTAGTGGCCTCCTCATACTGACAGCGCTGTTTAGTCCTGTTCTAGCATACATTTTATATTTGCTTAGGAGAAGAAAAGTAAACACAAAGAAATAAAAAAAACTAAGGTTGGTTGATTACATAAATGATAAAATCCTTTAGAAAGATCTTTGGTCTTATATATCAAGAACATAACATTTGCACCCCTTTAATATTGGTGCTTCTGTTATGGAAAAAAAAATTTTTAAGTATTAAGGAAAAATTTTATCTACAGTATAAAATCATTTGTTTTAGCATTATTTATTACTAGTCAAAAATTGATGACAGCCTAAATGTTTGCTAGTATAAGCAATGCAATTAAGTTGTGACTCATTGGCTTACTAGACAGTTTTATAAGCATTAAAAATATAAATTAAGGTCCTCCCAACAGCCTGGAAGAATGAGTATAATATAAGATAAAGTGAAAAAGGATGATATAAAATTGTACACAGTACACTAACTTTGAACAATCTGAAAATACTTAGGAATGAATTTGATCAAAGGGGAGAGAGACATGTACACTAGAAACTACAAAACATTCCTGAAAGAAGTTAAGGAAGGCATCCCTGGCTAATACATAAGATGATTTAAGATTGTTTTTTGTGTGTTTGTTTGGTTGGCTTGGTTGTTTTTTCTTTTCATTTTTTAAATTGAAGTATTGTTGAATTACAACTTTGTATAAGTTTGAGATATAGAACATAGTGATTCACAGTTTTTTAAGATTATACTCCATCTATAGTTATTGTACAATATTGACTATATTCCCTGTGCTATATAGTACATCCTTGTAGCTTTTTTTTTTTTCCTTTTTGGCCATGCTGCATGGCCTGTGAGATCTTAGTTCCCTGACCAGGGATTGAACTCGGGCCCTTGGCAATAAGAGTGCAGAGGCATGACCACTGGACTGCCAGGGAATTCCCGCTTCTTTTATACATACTAGTTTGTACCTCCCCTACCCCTATACTCCCCTACCCTCTCTTCCCTCTCCGCACAGATAAACCACTAGTTTGTTTTCTATGTCTGTGAGTCTGTTTCTTTTTTTGTTATATTTACTAGTTTGTTGTATTCTTTAGATTCCACAGATAAGTGATAACATTACAGTGTTTGTCTTTCTATCTGACTTACTTCACTAAGCATAATATCCTCTAAGTCCATCAATGTTGTTGCAAATGGCAGAATTTCATTTTTTATGACTGAGTAATATTCCGTGTGTGTGTGTGTGTGTAGTTATTGTTTAGTCGTTAAGTCCTATTCGACGCCTTTGGTACCCCATGGACTGTAGCCTGCCAGGCTCGTCTGTCCATGAGAATTCCCAGGCAAGACTACTGGAGTGGGATGCCATTTCCTACTCCAGGGGATCTTCCCAACCCCAGAGATCAAGCCCATGTCTTCTGCATTGGCAGGTGGTTCTTTACCACTGAGCCACCTGGGAAGCCACCACATCTTCTTGATCCATTCATCTGTTAATGGACTTGCTTCTATATCTTGGCTATTTTGAGTAATTTCTGCTATGAGTATTGGGGTGCATGTATCTCTATCTTTTCCATAGAAGGAGAGGAGAACCAAAAAATATTGCAGTGCTAAAATAAATGATATGTTTAGAGGAGTGGGATTGCTGGATCATCTAATAACTCTAGTTTTAGTTTTTAGAAGAACTGCAATACTGTTTTCCATAGTGTCTGCACCAATTTATATTCCCACCAGCAGTGTTCAAGGGTTCTCTTTTCTCCACATCTTGCCAACATTTGTTATTTGTGGTCTTTTTGATGATGGCCATTCTGATAGGTGTCAGGTGACAACTTACTGTGATTTTGATTTACATTTCTCCAGTGACTGGTGATGTTGAGCATCTTTTCATCTACCTGTTAGCTATCTGTATGTAGAAGATTTAATATAGTTAAGATAACAGTACTACTCAAAATGACTGACAGATTCAGAGCAGTCCCTATCAAAATCCCAAAGGTATGTTTTGCTGAAACAGAAAAGCCCATATAAAAATGCATGTGGAATTTCAAGTGACCTCGAATAGCCAAAGCAGCCTTGAAAATGAAAAACAAAGATAGAAGGACTCATACTTTAGATTTTAAAACTTATTGTGAAGCTACAGTAATCAAAAGAGTGTTATGCTGGCATAAGGACAGACATACAAGACTGATGGAATAGAGTTGAGAGCCCAGAAGTAAATCTCACATATATGGTTTTTTAGTAAGGATGCCAGGACCACTCAATGGAGAAAATACAGTCCTTTTAACAAACGGTACTGGTAAAATTGGATATCAACGTGTAAAAGATTGAAATTGAACCCATGTCTTACACTGCATATAAAAATTAACTCAAATTGAATCAAATATGTTAAATTTCAAAAATAAAGGCATAAAACAAATAGAAGAAAACATAGGAGAAAATCTTATGACCTTGGAATCGGCAGTGTTTTCTTTAAAATGACACCAAAAGAATGAGCAACAAAAAAAAATAAGTATTGTTGATGTCATCAAAATTAAAAACTTTTGTGATCAAAGGTCAGTATCAAGATGGTGAAAAGACAACCTACAGAATAGGAGAAAATATTTGAAATTCATGTAGCTAATTAAGGATTTAATATCCAGAATATATAAAGAACTCATATGACTCAACAGCAAAAAAAAAAAAGCCTAACTAAAATATGGGCAAAAGGTATGAATAGACGTTTCTCCAAAGAGGATATACAAATGGCCAGTACATACATAAAATAACTGTGCTGGAGAGGATCTGGAGAAATTGGAACCAAGTGCATTGCTGGTAGGAATGTAAAATGATACGGTCACTTTGAAAAACAGTTGGCAGTTCCTCAAAAAGTTAAATATAGAATTATCATGTGACCTAGCAATTCCACTCCTCTCCTAGGTAGATGGCCAAAGGAACTGAAAACTGGGGCTCAAACAGATATTTGTACACCATAACATTAGTCACAATAGCCAAAAAGTGGAAACAGTGCAAGCATCCACTGGCAGATGAATGAATAAACAAAATATGCTCTAAATATACATTGGAATATTATTTGGCCATAAAAAGGAATGTGGTGCAACATAGATAAACCTTGAATACGTTAGAATTAAATGAATTAAACAGATGCAACATGACAAATATCATATGATTCCACTTATATGAGGTATCTAGAATGGACAAATTCACATAGAAAGAATAGGATTTCTGGGAACTAGGGAGTTAAGGGGAGCGTTTTTACTTAATCTGTACAGAGTTTCTGTTTGGGTTGATGAAAACGTGCTAGAAATAGATACTAGTGATGCTTACCTATTGTGAATGTACTTAATGCCATTGAATTGTACACTGTAAAATGCACAAAATCATAAATTTTATGTTTACATTTTAAACATGATTGTTTAAATCCTATTTTCAGTTCAGTTCAGTCGCTCAGTCCTGTCCGACTCTTTGCAGCCCCGTGAACCACAGCAAGCCAGGCCTCCCTGTCCATCACCAACTCCCGGAGTCCACCCAAACCCATGTCCGTTGAGTCGGTGATGCCATCCAGCCATCTCATCCTCTGTCGTCCCCTTCTCCTCCTGCCCTCAATCTTTCCCAGCACCAGGGTCTTTTCAAATGAGTCAACTCTTCGTATGAGGTGGCCAAAGTATTGGAGTTTCAGCTTCAGCATCATTCCTTCCAATGAACACCCAGGACTGATCTCCTTTAGGATGGACTGGTTGGATCTCCTTGCAGTCCAAGGGACTCTCAAGAGTCTTCTCCAACACCACAGTTCAAAAGCATCAATTCTTCGGCACTCAGCTTTCTTCATAGTCCAACTCTCACATCCATACATGACCCCTAGAAAAACCATAGCCTTTACCAGACAGACCTTTGTTGGCAAAGTAATGTCTCTGCTTTTTAATATGCTGTCTAGGTTGGTCATACCTTTCCTTCCAAGGAGTAAGCATCTTTTAATTTCATGGCTGCAATCACCATCTGCAGTGATTTTGGAGCCCAGAAAAATAAAGTCAGCCACTGTTTCCACTGTCTCCCCATCTATTTGCCATGAAGTGATGGGACCAGATGCCATGATCTTAGTTTTCTGAATGTTGAGCTTTAAGCCAACTTTTTCCCTCTCGTCTGTCACCCTCATCAAGAGGCTGTTTAGTTCTTCTTCACTTTCTGCCATAATATAGTTATTTAGGTGCATAAATTATACATAGTGGTTTAGGTATGTAAGTAAAGATGAGAAGGAATATGAAAGCAGGAAAAATTACTGAATTATAAGTGATTGTGTTATTTGGGGGTTTCTGGGTGGCTTAGATGGTAAAGAACCTGCCCAAAATGCAGGAGACCCAGCCAGGTTCAATCCCTGGGTTGGGAAGATCCCCTGGAGAAGGGAATGACAACCCACTCCCGTATTCTTTCCTGGAGAATTCCATTGAGTTTTGCAACAATGGAGTTGCAAAGAGTTGGACATGACTGAGTGACTAACACTTTCACTATATTATTTTGAGTAGAAATAAAGTTCAAATAAATGATTTTCATTGTAGCTAATGGATATTCATTAAAAGATAAATTTTATATTACATGTTGTCTCAGACAAACAAACAGTAAGAAAATTTATGTGACTCATGCCCCAAATTGGTAAGACTAAATATTTTATTTAAAATGTTTCTTTCCTATTTACATGGTCTTTATTTTTATTTTAAAGAATAGTATGTTGGTTAGTAATTTTTAAAACTTTCAAATTTACACAGGAAGAGCTTTTCAGAGTAATTCATCTAAGGGAGAGCTGGTGGTGTCTGTGCTAGAGCGTTTTGAACAGTTTCAGTTTCTTATAAAATTGTCTGGATTTTAATGAAACTTTTTTTTTCTTTAGCTTGACAGGGCCAATTCTCTGTTAAACCAGACGCAACAACCTTACAGGTATCTCATTGAATCAGTGCGTCAGAGAGATTCTAAGATTGATTCCCTGAAGAAGTGTATTACCGAACTCGAAAAAGATGTCAGGTAACCATCTACAAATCTTGTATTTGAGTAATAAAATGTTATTATTATTTATTTGGATAATAAAGGCATTGTGAGCATAATACTCCTGTAGTTGAGTTGAGGTTGGAAATTGGGAAGAAAAAAGGTACATGACGAAGGTGGTCTTAAATGTGATGTGTTCGATTTCTCTTAGAAAAGCTAAGTCACATCCCATTAAGGTATTCACATTGCACCAGATAAATCAGAAGTCTTACCCCGAAAGTAGCAATGCTACTCTGATTGACAAAGCACTGCTCCCACCCCAGGGCACACAACAGCCAACCTATGCTGTCCTTGTTCCCGAGAATTCTTCAGTGGGATGGGCCACTTGTGGAGTCAGAACGACTTTTTAAACAGATAAAATGTACACATTTACTTAGATTCCTGTTGACTTTGCCAAGGAATTTAGGCTTTTCTGCCTCTGACCTTTTACATAAAGTAAACCATAAATTACCTCAATGTAAATAAATTCCTTTCACGTCCTTAGTTGAAATTGTTTTCTTACATGACACCTTATCAAAACTTGCTCCACTGAATAATTATTCAGATTCTTTACCTGTTCATCTAATGAGATCATTTTAATCTTTTTAAATTACAGTAGAATAATGATATTATGTAAAGAAAGATGTTTTAACTCATGAATGCTTCGTTAGTTGGCTTAATTATCATTAGATTTTTTAATTATTTAGAATAAATAATTAGATAAATTATTAACCAATTTATAAAAGTATAAGCAAAGAATTAGACGAGAAAGAAAATTCTTAAATTAAGTAATTAGAAAAGGTAGTTTATTTTAAAATATAATTATTGGAGAAGATAACTATTAAATTTAGGTTTCCCAAGATATGTAACCAAAAATATAAAACTACTGATAATTAACTCCATATAAGGACCACATGCTAACTGTTTGCACCACTGGAGCTCTCTGATAACTAACTCGAAAGTGTGAATGTTGTTTTTGATGAATCAGAATAATTATCTTTTCCTCTCTTTTCTACCCCACCAAAAACTTGGCTTAGAATTTTATTCTTGATCATAATTTTTCAATAATATAATAAAGTAATTTTAAATCACATTGATGTTTTAAATGTCAACATAGATAATTTATTTCTAGATTAATTTTAAAGTTAAAATATTCATAACCAGCATTATTAAATTAATTCAATGAATTAACTAAACCGTCCTATAAATAGCTATTGGGAGCAATAGAAATTAGGTCTTATCATTCACTGGACACTTGGTTATTCTAGGGAAATTGAGGAAAGAGCCCCAAAGAGAATTTTTTCTTTACATATTATAGAAATTTGTTATATTTGAAATTTTGTATAGAGTTTTGTTTTACCTTTGTAATTTTGGAGCAGGGATGTATAAAAAGCCCTGTGGGAAATTTGCCTCTTTCAGAATTACCTTCAAGTAAATTTGTTTGAATATTTATTTTACTAAGAATTAGGATAGCTAAAAATTTTTATTATAAGGAAAAATATAGCTAGCTGCAGGAGAAAATTATAATGATGAACAAATTCAGCCCTAGAGAAATTTAGCTATTTGTTATCTAAGAACATACTAGTTTTGTGATAGGGCCAAAATATGAATCCAGATCTGTCTGCTTTCTAATTCCATAATCTTCACCTTTATGTTATACTGCCTCCCTATGTTCTAATCTGAATAAGAGCTAATTTTTCATTAATATAATTAAGAGAAGCAAAAAAACAAAAAATAGTGTAGAATAGCAGTTAAAAGGAGAGCTTTTCATGAGTTGATAATCGTTGAAACTGAGTGACAGATACATGTGGGCCTATTAAATTTTCTCTCTTGAAATATTTCATAATGAAGTTACTTTTCAAAAAACAGATTTAAAAGGGAGGAGGACAAGGACAAATCCAGCTCCGTCCTTAGTTTTGAATTAGAGCAAATCAATTAAAGTCTCTGAACTTCATCCAGTAAAACTTCCTATCATTATAAAATATCACCTTTCTGCAGTGTCCAGTATGATAGCCACCAGCTACATGTAGCTATTGAGCATATGGTAAGTGTTACTGAGGAACTAAATTTTCAATTTTATTTTAATTAAATTAATGTTAATTTTCATTGCCAGTTTTGGCTAGCTGGTGGCTGTAGTATTGGACACGGTAGCCAGTTTCCTCATCTGTGAAATGAGGGAGGCACCCACAGCACCTAATTCACATATAGTTATTCTGACACTAAGTGATACAACCTTTGTAACATATATAGCACTGTTCCTACGCTTAAAATGCTCAATAAATGTTTGATATTATTAGTATTGTCTTATTTTTAGCATATTTTTATGTTGAAAATTATCTGTCAAATGAGAAATAACATTTCTCAAAATGTGCTGAATCTTGACAAAAATTTGTTTAGTTGCTAAGTCAGGTCCGACTGTTTTGCTACCCTATGGACCGTAGCCTGCCAGGCTCCTCTGTCTGTGAGATTTCCCAGGCAAGAATACTGGAGTGGATTGCCATTTCTTTCTCCATGACAAAAATTAGGACTCCCTTAATAACAGCAACAGGAAGTAATCATAAGAGCTATGCCAATTATGGAATTAAACAAACAAAAAAAATTTTATGTGCTAAACATCTGAGACCTTTAAAGCTGTGTTTCATAAATTTATTATATACTATTTTAGTAGACTCTGAACTAATATTTCACAGGATATGAAGTCTTGCTCTTCATTGAAGCAACTGTCTTCTAATGTGAAGAGTTATAGTGCTTTCAGCATTTTAATTATGGCTTTCAAGATGCTGTAGATGTACCCTGATGTCATGGAGGAAAAGACGCCATACAATACGCAGCCCAATCAGCAAGTCAGACACAGCAGGTTAGGTCACATTCTGTCTACCATCACGTTGACTCTGAGCCAGTGGCATTTCAAATAGAGTAGAATTATCCTGGGCTTCAAGTACACATCAGCCAGGGTTTTTTTCCTCATGGTAAATGCATCTGTAAAAATATAGATATTAATGTGAACATCAAAGGGTAATTGTGAAAATTAAATGAAGTAGCATATAAAAAGCAAAAGCTCCCGGCACACAGGAGAAACTCAGTAAATGTTACCTCCCTTCCTCTTGTCCTTCATTAATTCAGAATTTAAGCATTCAGTGACCCATCCAAAAAGATGACTAAGTGATTATGTTCCTTGAAAATTCCTGTTTGTTTTTGCTGGGTGTGGATTTTAATTGTAAAGAATATTTACATAGACTGATTAATTTGTAAATATTTCTCTAGCTTATACAATATAACCTTCTTTAAAGAACTAAATATTATTTTATCACTTTTCTACAAAATAAGGCAGTATCACTATATCACACCCACAACTTGCCAGTTTAGCTATTGATACAATTTATTCAGTGCCTAGAAAGGTTAGAGTAAATATGCACTAAAATGAGATTGTGATAAACATGTTAATAGCTAACACTTGAGATATCACTATTCACTGTCATTAAAGAAATACTCTGTTCTAAAAGCAGTACTTTTAACAATCCTCCACCAATCCACAAGAGAGTCTGAGTTATATAGGTTTGATCTATAGGTCAGGACTGAATGAAGCATGCAAAGAGAATTAGCATAAATTTTCTTTTTCTGTTGTCAGTTCTCCATTTTTTGTTAACTAGTCATTTAGGAGGAGTAGACTACTTAGGCTTATAAGGCTAAGCCAGAGTATATTGATCCAGGAAGTTAAGGAACAGTATATCAGGAATATGTTTTCATTCAGCAGGTGAAACAGAGCCATAAACACGAATTTCTGAGTAATAATTAACAGTGAATTGAACAATTATGAGTGTAATATACCATTCACCGTAGATGTGCTTATAAGGAGATTTGTTTTGTAGTTGCTTTATGAGTCACGCATAGAAGCTTTGTATTTTTAAGGGTAAGTTTCCACTGTTATGAAATGTCCTATGGAGATTAAACTTCCATTGAGTAATTACTGTGTGTGGAAGAACACAGAATATAGTAATCATCATATTCACTTTTAGAGACCCACATGTTGAAAGTAGTCCCCCTTTTGATTTAAGAAAGACAAGGCTAAGACTGAAAATATACACCCAAGGGGCTTCCCTGATGACTCAATGGTAAAGAATCAACCTGCCAAGGCAGGAGACCCAGTTTCAATCCCTGGGTCAAGAAGATCCCCTGGAGAAGGAAATGGCAACCCACTCTAGCATTCTTGGCTGGAAAATCCCATGGACAGAGGAACCTGGCAGACTGCATTCGAAAAAGAGGCAGACATGACTGAACATCCAACACAGCATGTTGTCTGTGGAGCCAACGTGTCGCAGAGTTGCTTTGTAAGCCAGTTTATCCACTTGCCTTTTACTCCATATTATATGGTTATTTTTGTTACTTAAATATGACATATTTACTTTATTCTGAAAAAATTGGGCACTACATATGAAGCATTTCTAATGAATTATTCGGTCCAAATCCTTTGATTACATCAACGTTCCATTCCTGTTACACTGTCCTTTACTTAATGGGCCTGTTGGTATTTGAGAGCCTGTGTCTCTGTGTCTTTGTATGCACACCCATGTGTGTACTGCATGGAGTACATGTTTACATTCTGTGTGGGGGAGTACGTGTATATGAATATGTAAATGTATGAGTATGTATACGAACACATATCTGTTCTTTGAAAATTCCTCCTCCTATTTATTGGACATTTATTTTCATTTTGAAAAATATTTTGTCTTCTTACCTAAAGATAGAATTTTAAACTTATAGAACCTCCAACTAATAAAAATAAAAATTAAAAAAATGGAAAAAAAATAATAAAATAAAGTTACAGAAACACCCGATCCTTTACCATTTTGGGGGGAACTCAAGCAGAGCATGGCACGCGATTTCCTTTATATCATCTAGTTTTTTTCAACTCCTCGGCTCAGTAGGATCTCTGGCGCCTAAATACAAAAGTCAGTTTGTTTTCCTGCTGAGCTGCTTACCTTTATTGACATTTAATTACCATTTTCCTCTGATGACTCTTCCTTATCTAAATTAGTAACACAGTATAGCATGTATGTAGAGGTTTGTGTTCAGTGTTTTATATAATCATTCATTAGATAATTCACATGTCCCTTTGACATACATGAGCTTCATTTCCACTTTAATAGATGTGACTACTGAGGTTCAGTGGGGTGGTATTTGTGGTGCATTCTACTACACAGTTGAGTCAGTGGCACAGTTGGAAATGGAAGTCAGAATTGCATCTAGTCTTTCCTCTCAGAGGACAGAATTCTGTTACTAGGAAGGAAGAGAATTTGAATCTCTCTATTCTCAAGTCCTTGGAATTACCAGTTCTCCCAGAACACCTACTGCTATTCCTTGAGTTTAAAAAACTTCTCCCTAATATTTGAAAAATTGGTGGCATTCCATTTTCTTAAAGTATAACTTAAAACATCCTACCTGTTCAGCAAACAATTCTCGTTAATTTTACCATCTCAGATTCTGTTTTGACATTCAAGGAATTGTGCTTCTTCAATTCACTGTTGCTTTTCTTAATCCTGGTTGCAGTACTGTTTGAGTAGACTCACCCCAGTGGCTTTCAAAGAATTTTTAATGGTTCTAAGTAATTTTTATATGTTGAATAATAAAACTCCAGACAGTATAAGATAAGCCTCAGATATTTATCTTTTCAAATAATCATATGTCCTTACAATTAGGCTTGTCACCCTTTCCTATCAGAAAATAGGTCATTTCAAAGAGAAATCCACAATGCAGACTTAGAAATTCAAGACTGAACTAAGAATACGGAGGCAAAAGTTGTTTTCCTGCATTTACCATAGACCAAATATCTAATTAATTTATCTCAGTTATATAGCTGGTAACTTAGTATGTGGTAAATTATAAAATATGCTTTCAGTTTTAAGGATAAATGTTATAATTTGACTTTCAGTGAGGAATAACCAGTCATCTTTAAGAAAACACTAATTGTATGCCCCCACTAGGCAACAAAGTATTCTATGAAAATGTTTCAGTCACATTGTCAGACTGAAAAAATATTCTTATAAAATAGGTAGGTCAATGACTAAATCAAATATTGTAGTCACTGATCTGATATCTTTATGAACTATAAATTTAATTTCTCTTTAATTCAAATGATCAAATTTGTCTTTAGTCTTTTACAATTTCTTATTTGTTAAATTTGACTAGTATGACAGTTTTTTTAAACTTGGTGTATTTTTTTTTCCCCCTAGCAATTTAAATAAAGAAAAGTCAGCTTTGCAGCAAATGAAGGATCAAATGGCATTAGATTTGGAACAACTTCTAAATCATCGTGAGGTACTTTTTCCATTTTGTCAATACTTTTTAACACTTTAGGCTTTTTCAGAATCAAATTGGGTTGAGATTATTGGATCCCAGTTACCCGTATTCATTATGAGTTAATTCTTATTCCTGGAATTCCTAATTCTTGACAGCCCCTTATTGCCTTATTCATATCTCTGTCATTGAATTTCCATGTTGTTTAATAATCATGTGTTCCACCTTTCTCCCTCTAGACAGTAAATTTCTTTAGTGTACCTCTTGTCTTGTTTATCATTCTGTAGCCAGTGCCTAGTGTACAGTATTTGTGTTGAACTTTAAAATCCATAAGTTTTCTTTCATTTCTTCCTCATGAAAAATCTTTTAGACTTAATACAATCCCTATTTTATAAAAAAAGAAAATGAGTTTTAAGGGGTTTGCCTAGAGCCAGATGGTCACTGGGATAACCTCAGTTTTCTTTCTCATTTTTAAAGTCAGATTTATTGAGATATGATATACAATAAAATTCACCCTTTCTAGCATACATTTCTGTGATTTTTGGCTAATGCCCACAGTTCTGTAACCATCACCCCAAGCAATATATACGATAGTTTCATCGTCACAGACAAATTCCCTCTTGAACCCTTTTCCCCAACTCCAGTCTGAGCAACCACTGATCTGTTTTCTATCCCTGTAGTTTTGCCTTTTCCCACAAAAGGTATTATCCTTTCACAGAATGTCAAATAAATAAAATTATCAGGGAATTCTCTGACAGTCCAGTGGGTAGGACTCTGCACTTTCACTGAGAGCTACAGGTTCTGTTCCTGGTCAGGGAACTAAGATCCCACAAGCCAAGTAGTACAGCCAAAAAAGGAAATAATAACAATAGCAATATAATTATTGGTCTTTTCAGTCTGGGTTTTGCTCAGTTGCCATAAAAAGATTCATCCATGTTGTTATAAATATTAGTAATTTGTCCTTTTTATTGCTGAGTAGTATTCCATTGTATGGATATACCACAGTTTGTTAATCCATTCACAGTTGAGGGTCATTTGCGTCATTTCCATTTGGGAACACTTAAAAATAAAGCTGCTGTACACGGTTGTGTATATGGTTTTATGTAAATAAAATTTTCCTTTTCTCTTGGTAAATACCAGGAGCAGGATTACTGGGTCATGTGGAAAGTGTATGTTTAATGTCATAGGAAACTGCCAGACTATTTCCAAAGTGACTATGTCTTTTGTATTCCCACCAGCAACAAGTGAGAGTTCCAGTTGCTCTGCATTCTCACCAACAGTTGGTATCATTAAGCTTAGTTTTTTTTTTTCTTTCTTTCTTTCTTTTTTTTTTATTTGGGACAAGCAAAGCACACTGGAATGATGAGCAAGTCCCAGCAACCCTGCTCCGGAGAGCTGCCATCTAAGCTTAGTTTTTTAATCCATGAATTTTTTCCACTGTACTATCACTGTCTTGTCTTAGCCATGTTTTTACCGTTTTGCAGTCCTAACAGAGAAAGAAACGCTCAAAGCAGATCATTGATTTATAAGTATCCTGAAGACATTGTGTCCTAGTCTGGAAAAGATATATCAGGTATTTAGGAAGAAATTATTGGAAGGAAATTATTGAGAGAGATGAAGCAAGGAATATTCCTAGAAACAACTTAAAGATACATATCCTAGAAATAATGTCAAGGGAATTGGGAGACTGTCTTTATCTTAGAAATGGCCTTTGGAGTGAGTTCTCTTAAAGGTGTATTTTATGTGATGGGTGGACAGGATAAGAAAGTGTCCCTGGGCTAGATTTTAGAGATGGTTTTTAGGTAGATAAGTAGACCTGACAACAAGTTACAGAGTAGAGAAATTTCTGAAGATATTTATTCTCTTTTCCGACTTTCAGCATTCCAGGCCTTATCTACTATCACTTGTGTCCTAGGATTCTGATTTCAAATAGTTGTTGCCTCACTGTGGAAGCCAGATTTATTCAGTATGTGGATCTTAACAAAAGTTTTTAAAACTGAATATTTAAGAAATAGTAGCTACAGAGGTCCATTAAGTCATACCAAAAAGCTTTTTTTTCCCCAAAAAAGCTGCATAATAGATAATTTAGAATGGCAGGTCTCATTTGAATTTAGAGAATTATGCTCAACTCTGAAAAATATATGAAAACCTTCATTTATATATTTTGTATGTCATACTTGGAGTCACTTATTCATGAGTCCAGATAAAAACTAAAAGTTTTAATAGTGGGTTGAGACTTGAGTAGGTTTAAAGGAAAATATGTCTTAACATGAAAATTAAATACTAGCAAGGTGAATTAAATTGACAGCTACCACATGGCATCAATGAAGTTTGCAAGGATACACATCTAATTAAATAATTACCAGTTAATTTGCGTGCATTTGAGGTTTCTTCATTTTGGTATATAAATAATCCAACATTATGACTTTTCTTTATGCCAAACAGTCAAAGAAAAGTAACTTTTTTTTCCCCCAAAGCAAAGTAAAAATTCAAGTTTAATGGAACAAATCTAATATAAGCTTGTAATCTTTTCTAAGAAATGGTTGAAGGAATTCCCTGATGGTCTATTGTTTAGGACTCCTCACTTTCATTGCCAGGGGCCTGAGTTCGATCAGTAGTCCGGGAACTAAGATCCCACACGCCTCCTGGCCAAAAAAAAAAGAAGAAGAAGAAAGAAACATTTTGCACCAACTTGCATCACATATACAGCATGCATGCTCAGTCTCGTGTGACTCTTTGCAACCCTATGGACTGTGTCTCCCCAGGCTCCTCTGTCCATGAGATTTTCCAGGCAAGAATACTGGAATGGATTGCCATTTCCTACTCCAGGGAGCCTTCCCGACCCGGAGTTCAAACCCACATCTTTTGCATCTCCTGAATTGGCAGGCAGATTCTCTACCACTACATTACCTGAGAAGCCCTTATAATGTATGCAGACCCAAATGCAAATACAGAAGGCTTCTATGGAAAGAAAATAGCCTGTAACCCAGGAATATGCTTGAACATTCCTTTGAACATTTACCTGAAGAAACAGAATCTGCAAGATTGATTTATTCATTTTATGACTCTGAGGGTGACGTGCCCAGAACAGCCAGTAGATAACAGTTGAATGAGAATAACTCTGATAAAGAAGTCAAATTTATTGAAAGTGAAAACCAGGACTGAAACTCAGGGGAGGGCACGCAGTCACCGCGGGCACAAGACAGTGGAGGTGCCCCTCTCAGGGGCGCGCCCAGCGCGGGGCTGGCTGCTGAGAGCACGCCTCACCCCTGGCAGGACCCTGTGAAAATGACCTAGCGTGAGTCATTGATTGAATCAGCCAGATTTTCTCAGTTTAAATAAGTGATTCATAAAGAGACCAAATGAACATTTAAAGCCTTTCATATTCTTTTTTGCATTGGACAGGTCTTGCCTTAATTTTATAAGTGATGTTACTTAGTTCTGGTAAGACTGTGTGTGTATGGTAACAATACGAAATGAGATCCCCACCTCATTTACATAGTTATCAAATATGTGTTACATGAAAAAAAGAAAATGAGTGGGATAGTCCTGGGTTGACAATGCTAGGATAGGTGAGGCATGGCCACAGGATTTTTCTTTTCTATATTGGTCTTAGCTCAAAATGTTAGCCTAAAACCTCGTTCACATGAGTCGTTCAGTTGTGGTCTTAAGAATTTCCAGGAAGGATAAAATTGATAGTGGCCTCTTATTCTATAAATTTTTAGAATTGATACATTCAAAAACTATTGTGTGTATTTGGAAAGTGTATTGGATGACTTTTATTCTCATCTTTTCTTTAGAGACAGTGTATTAACCTAATAAAAGAATTTAAGAAAGGATTGTAGTTTAGTCACTCAGTTGTGTCTAACTCTTTGTGACCCCGGGGTCCTTTGTTCATGGGATTTCCCAGGCAAAAATGCTGGAGTGGGTTGCCATTTCTTCCTCCAGGGTATCGTCCTGACTTGGGGATCAAACCTGTGTCTTCTGTGTTGCCGGCAAATTCTTTTCCACTGAGCCTCCAGGGAAGCCCTACTGAGCCTGCGCTCTAAAGCCCGTGAACCTCAACTCCTGAGCCCCTGTGCTGCAGCTACAAACGCCTCTACACCCTGGAGCCGGCACTCTGCAGTAAGAGAAGCCTGAGCTCCGCAGTGAAGAGTAGCCCCCACTCCCCACAGCTGGAGAAAACCCACCCACAGCAGTGATGACCCAGAACAGCCAAAAATCAATCTTTATTTAAAAAAAAAAAAAAGACACAATTTAATGTCATGATCCATGCCTTTATAGAAGATCAGAACAAAATCTGGTGCCATTTCTCTTTGTTTTCTGAAACTTTAGGGACCTACTAAGTGCTTCTGTTTATATTACATAATTTAGTGTCTGCTGCTGTCCCCTGAGATAAGTATCATTGTCCCTACTTTTACAGATGAAACTGATGCTGAGTAACTCATGGTTAAGTAACTCAACCATGATTACATACTTACTGTTAAAACTTTTTTTTTTCCCTGAAACAGAAGCTTATGATCCTTCTTAGTCTCATTTAGACAAAAATCTCATGATGAATTATTGTTTGCGTGAGTTCCAGGAAAAATTTTTGCCTCTGTAGATGAAGCTATATCTTTTTTCTTTTTTTTAAGAAAATGAGAACTGTGTAATTTAACATGTTTCCTTTTTGTCTTAGTTGACAGAAAACTCAGAGCTAAATATCTTATCCAGGTGTTGTAATCTTTTTCTTTTCTTTCACTTTTGATGCTTCAAAGTAGCTTTTTCTTTATCTTTCAAGTGGAATGAAATCTTTTTTACCCTTCAATGCCTGCATTTATACTAAGACCTTTTATGTATAAAAATATAACATATAAATCTTAAATAATTAGTTTTTTAAAAATATAAAGGAAAAGACTGACTAACATGATCTCGTTTTTAGTTAACAGTATCAGGGCTTCAAATTCAACATTCAGTTTTGAGTATAAGAAATATGATTCCTTAGAGTGACTTTTCTTATTTCATCATATCTTTAATCAGCTAAGTATCTAGTAAAATACTGAGCATAATTTTAAGAAATGGATGCAAAAGCTCTTTTTAAAGTTCTTTTGTAACTGTGTTAGGGGCAGTGGTAAGAGCTCCTCTTAGGAAGCTTTTCAGTGTTTTATCGAGCAATAGTTGGTATCATGAACTTAAACTGGTGATGTTGGTGTTCAACAAAAATGAACCAATTTGAAAACTATTTAGAATGCAGAATCCCGGGGCTTGGTGATTGATTGGATTTAGGGAATGATGAGAGAAGGAATGAGAATTGATGCCCGGAGTTTTGGCTTGTGTCCTGGGTTTATGGTGATGCTACGAAGGCCATAGGATAAATAGGTTTGAGAAAGAACTCAAGAAAATATCTAAGTGGATATATTCAGTAGAGAGTTTAAACTGTAGGTTCTGGAGTCCAAGGAAGAGAACTTGTCTAGAGCTAGAGATTTGGGAGTCAAAGCATAAACACGGTGTGTACACAGAAGCAGATAGAATGAACTAGTGAAGGGGTATAGAGTGAGAACAGAGAGGGTCCTAGGTCAGAGTCTTGATGAGTACTAATAGTTTAGGAATAGGCAGAGCAAAAAAAGCTCACGCTAGAGTGAGGAGGGACCAGAGAAATGGCAGACACATCAGGAAGAGTGGATCCCTAAAGCCAGAACCATTCAGTAGGGAGGAGGTTGGCAGCAGTGGCTTCAGCTGCCGAAGGGCCAGATCAAACAAAGAAAGAAAAAGAAAGTGTCATTTGGATTTTTAAAGAATGCTAAAACCAAAAAAAGCAGTTTCAGTGGTGCTAAAAGGCAGATTGCAGTGAACTGGTAAATGCATAGAAGTTGAAAAATAATAATAGAAAAAATAGGTAACTCTCTGAATAGGGGTTGTGGCCATGAAGTTAAAAGATGCTTGCTCTTTGGAAGAAAAGCTATGACAGACCTAGACAGCATGTTCAAAAGCAGAGACATCATTTTGCCTCCAAAGGTCTGTATAGTCAAAGCTGTGGTTTTTCCAGTAATTATGTAAGATATGAGAGTTGGCTCATAAAGAAGGCCAAGTGCTGAAGAATTGATGCTTTTGAATTGTGCTACTGGAAAAGACTCTTGTAAGTCCCTTCAACTACTGGAGCAATTTGGTCACATGATGCAGAGAGCCAACTCATTGGAAAAGACCCCAGTGCTGGGAAAGATTGAAGTCAAAAGGACAAGAGGGTGGCAAAGGATGAGATGGTTAGATAGCATCACCGACTCAATGGACATGAATTTGAGCAAATTCCAGGAGATAGAGTAAGCTCAAGGAACCTAGCATGCTGCAGTCTGTGGAGTTGCAAAGAGTTGGACACGATTTAATGACTGAACGACAACTGTTTAAGAGAATATAAGGTTATCAGGGAGGGAGCATGAGATCAAGGGCTTTTACCTTCCTGAGTTGGAGAGTATCCAGCCTAAGTGGCGATAGGAAGGAGCCAAACAGAGGGAGACACTGAAAGTTCAAAAGAGGATGATCAATTGAGCAAAAGTGCTGGGAAAGGAAGAGATCCAGGATGAAATGATGGGATTTAACTTTAGATAGGAGGGGACACCTTTTCCATTTTGAAGAGGAGAAATAAAAATTATATTAAAAGTAACTTAGTAGGTTTAGTGGCAAGAATTTAGGAAGTTCCCATCTAATGGCTGTTTTCTAATGGCAAGACGGGTGATAGGATCAGAATTTGGTTTTTTATTTTATTTATTTTTGACGGTGCTGGGTCTCCTTTGCCACACGTAGACTTTCTCTAGCTGCAGTGAGCAGGGGCTTCATTGTGGTATGCAGGCTTCCCATTGTGGTGACTTCTCTTGTTGCAGAGCACAGGCTCTGGGTAAACAGGCTTCAGTAGATGCAGCTCGGAGCCTCACTAGTTGTGACACACGAGCTTTAGTTGTTCCACGGCTCGTGGAATCTTCCCAGGCCAGGGGTCAGACCTTGTGTCCCCTGCCTTAGCAGGCAGATTCCTACCCACTGTACCACCAGGGAAGTTCCTGTTGATTTTTTTAGCCATACCGAGCAGCGGTATGTGGGATCTTAGTTCCCCAAACAGGGATCGAACCCTTTCCCTCTGTAGTACAAGCACAGAGTCTTAATCACCAGACCACCATGGAAGTCCCAGGATCAGAATTTTGAGAAAAATACAAGTTTGGAATAGCTGTATAATAAATGAGTGATGTAAAAAAAAATAAAATAAATGAGTGATGTGCATTACAGACATAACAAGTAATTGCCAAGGTGAGATGTCATATGTTCATTATGGTACCATTCTGTGTAATTTTTCTCTAGCAGCTTACCCTCAGCATGCTAGGTGCAAACATGGAGAAGGTAGATAGTTGGTCCGATCCAGAATTACAAATGTATATGTTCAGCTGTCATTAAATTGTAAGGCTGGAATTACCTTTATATTCTTTACGTCACATACTTTGAAATACTGTGGAAAAACACAGCAATCGAACAGACAGGATAGCTCTGCTACTTAGTAACTATGGATTCTTAAGACAATAATTTAACCCCTCTAAACTCAGGATTGTATGAGAATTAAACAATGTAGTACTTTTCTGACATATGACAATAAGTCAGTAAATGTAGGTCCCTTCCCTCTTTTCCTTCCTTTTCAAGAATCAATTCAAATGTTATCTATTCTTTGAAGCCCTTCATAACTCAGTAAAGAAAAACTTAAGCTTTTTTAAATCTCTTTCCCACAACTCTAAAAATATTTGTATTAATATTCCTACCGCTATAATTATGCGTGTGTCTTGCCAGTGAAGTATACCTAGTTTTTCTTTGGGTATTAGCCTTTAGCACAGTATTTAGCACATAGTAAGTATTCATTTGGGCTTCCCAGATTCAGTGGCTCAGTGATAAGGAATCTTCCTGCCAGTGCAGAAGATACAGGTTCAATCCCTGAGTGGAGAAGATCGCCTGGAGGAGGAAATGGCAACCCACCCCAATATTCTTGCCTGGAGAATTCTGTGGACAGGGGAGCCTGGTGGGCTGTAGTGCATGGGGTCGCAAAGAGTCAGGCACGACTGCGCAACTGAGTACACACACACACACACACACACAGACACACACGTGCAAGTATTCAATTGAATGTTTGTTAAACTGCGATCTTTTTCAGTCTTCAATAATAACTTCACTGCACGAGTGTGAGTGAAAGTCGCTCAGTCATGTCTGACTCTTTGCGACCCCATGGACTACACAGCCCATGGAATTCTCCAGGCCAGAATACTGGAGTGGGTAGCCTTTCCCTTCTCCAGGAGTAATTTCACTAGAAGCTGTCAAATAGAGGGCTTTAGAAACCAACCTTTAATATATTCACGTTCTCCCCCCTCAAACATATATATTTGTGGAATATAATACATCTATTTCTAAAATCCTGAACTTCGGACTTCCTTGGTGGCCCAGCGGTTAGGAATATGGCTGTCAGGACAGAGGATGTGGGTTCCATGCGTGGTGTGTTAAGATTCCATATACCGTGGGGCGGCTTGCGCCACAGCTGCTGAGCCCAAATGCCCTAGAGCTTGTGCTCCACAACATGAGAAGCCCATGCACCACCACTAGAGAGTAGCCCCCGGGAGCCACAACTAGAGAAAGCCCACCAGCAGCAGTGAAGACCAAGCACAGCCAAAAATAAAATAAATAAAATTAAAAAAAAATAAAACTTGAGCTTCTTCTACCCTTTCACCCAGTGCTTCTGTCAATAATCTCTCTCAAGGTCCACAAGCATTTCAGTTAGTATTTAACCAGAACTTAACCAACCACTTCTTAGTAAGTGCCTAGAATGTGCAAGGCCGCACACTTGCCTGAATGTTGGCCTAACTCCCACGGTTCCAGATAACTTGCCTCTTACTGCGGTGTGTGTCACTTAAAAAAAAAACCCTGCAGTTAGCCAGGTTTCTGCAAAATGAAGTCACAGTATAATTATCATTCTTTTATGGTATGTTTATGTTCCAGGACTAACTCCTATGTTCTTTGTGATTTCTCGGAAAGTTTCAGGGACGTTTCGGCATCACAAGTGCCCCTGAGGCAATCCACTTCATAAAGGGCTCAAACAAATTACATATTTCTATATGTGTGTCATTCTTTTTGGTTCATACTTAACTATTTTGAAATTTCCTTAAGAATACCTTTTTACATGTTTTTCTTAGACACCTATGCAGTTAAATTTTACAGTCAGAACAGTCATCATGACTTAAAACAAATACTGTGTGGGTAAGTTAATTTTTCTTTAAATGAAGATGTAATTATTTCTCAGATTGATACATTTCTCATCGTAGTGTGCTCTTCAAGTTCAAATTTGTTTTTTATTTCCTAGATGTAAAAGAGTGTTTTAAAGGTAATTATTATAGTGGAAAGCTAAAACATATATAGTATAAGTCATATTTTCCCTATAAAATTTGAGAATGCTTATTTTTCCCACATAAGGGTATGTGAATTTAGGTCTGAGGAAATTCAGAGAGTAAAGTATTGCAAAAAATACTCATTGCAAGTGTTGGATTTAAATATACTTGAAGTATGACAAAACTAAACCTATTGTGTAAAAGTGATAATAATATAACTTCTTCCTACCAAAATATTTTAATTGTTTTCAACTCAATTATATTATAACTAAAATATCCAAAGAGCTCTGTGATGCCCTTATACCCACTTGACAGAAGCAGCAACTGAATGTTTCCTGGCCTCAATTTTGAATTGCCTAAAGACACACATTTTTTGCTTTAGATTATACTCTGTAGACCTCTATGTTTATGTGGACTTGCACTAAACTTAACAGAACTAGGTCAGATTATTTTGATTTTCATAAGTACCTTGTCTTCTTTCTTAATCTTTTCATCATCAGGTTTAAAATTACAAATACCCCTGTTGTGTCCTGCAGGTAAAATTCTGTCTTGGGTGAAACATTCTATCTCATCATAGAAATACCTTATTTGTGTACATATGCCCTTTTAACATTTTTCACATCACACTTTCACATCTATTATGTATCACATAGGCCTTTCATTTTCTAGTTTTAGGTTTGTTTTGTTTTTTTCAAAGAATGAAATGTGTGTTTTTCCCACTACATTTTAGAAGTTTGGTATGTTTCCTTTTAAATAGTAAGTACACTTCTCTGACCTTTTTTTATCAGTAAGGAACAAGTAAATGACCTCTTGCTATCATTTCTAACCCTGTGTTTTTATGACTCTTAGGATAGCAGCCGTTTATAACAAACTAAACAATTCTCGGGTATAAGGACACACACAAAACAAACTGCAGAGCTATTAAAATAAGTCTCTGGAAATACGTGTTGGCCAGGAGAGAATGTGAACAGTGAAATGAGATGATTATGGTCTTCTTTGGCAGTATTTTAATTTAAACTTAGGACATCTATATCCTGTATCAAGTTGCTGACACTGAGGGAAGACTGGGAATATAACATGGAGAAGTTCAGGCACTAGAGTGAGTCACACTCCAGACCCCAAAGAGTCTCAGAGAGCCTGGAGTCTGAAATTAATGATGGAAATCAACAAGAATTTGCATCAAAACCTACCAGATTATACTGAAATAATAAAAGCCAGAAAGCAGACAACAGCTAGATGAATACTGGTACGGAAGGAAAAGCCAGGTACAAGACAACATGTATACCAGAGGCAAGGCGGTTAGAAGTCCAAGGTGAAGTTCAGTAATCAGTAATCAGAAGGGGTCTGTACAAACCAATCAGAACAGAATTGAGGTGCCCACAATTAGGTTTTCAGTCAGCAGTGGCATTCCTCAGGAGCCTACTGCAGTGTATAATAATGCTAACTTCCTCTACCTGCCTCACTGTTGAGGATGACCTTAAGATTATATCCAAGTTCAGGAAAGAATGTTGTTAGTGATTAGCTATGTCCCCTAGGCTATGAGAGCACAATTGTGTCTCATTTACCAAACCCTTGATCTCTCACTAAGCTATCCCTGGTAGATAGGGTATGACTCCAAAAATATTTATCATCTGAAATGCATTAGAATAAGGAGTAGATAAGCCTTATTCTTCTCTGCTCTGGCCAGGACTTCATTCTGTTCTAGACTCAAAACTTTGAATACTCACTAGGAGATAATCAGAGGAAAATAATCAAGATGATAAAAGAATTCCATTCAGCCAAGAGAGATTAATGGATTTGGGGGTGTTTAGAGAAGAAAGCTGAAGCTCCAATACTTTGGCCATCTGATGTGAAGAGCCACCTCATTGGAAAAGATCCTGATGCTGGGAAAGTTTGAGGGCAGGAGAAGGGGATGACAGATGGGCAGATGGACAGATGGTTGATGGGCATCATTGACTCAATGCACATGAGTGTGAGCAAATTCCGGGAGATAGTGAAGGACAGGGAAGCCTGGCGTGCTGCAGTCCATGGGCTCACAAAAAGTCGGTCACTACTGAGCAACTGAACAACAACAGGGTAGAAAAGATTTAGAGAGATACAAGAAATTCGAAGTAGGCATGTGAAAGAGGCAGAAATAGACTTGCGATACATCTCTCCAAAGGCTGGAATTAAAACCTAAGGGTAGACATTATATGGAGACATGTTTGGTTTGCTTTGTGTGGTTCTTATTGTTGCTTTGCTTTGTTTTATATAGAGGTTAAATAATTTGAAGGTCCCTTCCAAACCTGAAATTGTGACTGTCAAAGGCCTTGATAGAGAGCATCTGCATTATTGTGTAAATAATGAATTCATTTGAATTCTAAGTTGAATTGCTTTGAATTCATTTGAATTCTGATTTCATTTCTTAATAGCTAATGAATTTGGCTGTATTTCTTAAAATCTTCTAAGCCTCAGTTTGTCTTGAGAATTGAAGTAATATCTACCTCTTGGTATTTAACAGAAGATTAAATTTTTTTTTTTTTTTCAATTTATTTGGCGTGTGCTGGGTCTTAGTTGCAGCACATGGATTCTTTGGTCTTTGTTTGGTATGCAGGATCTTTACTGGCAGCAGTGAACTTTAGTTGCAGCATGTGGGATCTAGTTCCCTGACCAGGGATCAAACCCAGGCCCTCTGAATTGGGAGCACAGAGTCTTAGCCACTGGACTACCAGGGAGATCCTGAAGACTAAATTTTTGTGCAAAATACATAATGCAAAGCCTGGAACATAGTAAATACTACATGAATATTAATTTTCCAGACAAAAATCTGTTTTGTCTATTGTTTAGAGTTTAGTGGCATTGGCATTCAAGGTATAGTTTACCTTCTTCAAAAATTATACATTGAGTGAATTGAGAGACTAGCGTTGACATATATGCAGTAGCACGTGTGAAACAGATCGCTGTGGGAAGCGTCTGTGTAACACAGGGGGTTTAGCTCGGTGCTCTGTGAAGGCCTAGAGGAGTGCGATGGGGGGGCAGGGTGGGAGGGAGCCTCAGGAGGGAGGGGATATATATGTATACTTACATACACACTGATTCACGTTATACAGCAGAAGCTAACACAGCATTGTAGAACAATTATACTCCAATAGTAATAAACTTTTAAAATCATATATTGAGATGTGCTAAAAATTTGCTTTGATAATGATTTAAAATTGTCTTTGGGCACTTAGAGTATCAATGGATAACTCTCAAATAATTTTGCATTTTCAACTATTTTGTTAGATGTGATAATGATGTTTTGGGTTTTTTGTTTTTTTTTTAAATCCTTATCTGTTAAAAATCTCTACTGAAATATTTACAAGTGAAATGATCTGAGGTCTGAAATCTGCTTTCAGATATTTCAAAATAACTGGAAAGGAAGTAGATAAAACAATGTTGACAGAACATTATGGCAGTTCCTCAGATGATTAAACATGAAGTTACCATATGGCCCAGCAATTCCACAACTAGGTTTATACTCGAGAAATGAAAACATGTCTACACAAAAACTTGTACATGAATGTTACATGTTAACAGCATTATTCACAGCAACCAAAGGTGTAAACAACCCAGATGTCCACCAGCTGATGAATGGATTAAACAAAATGTGGGATAGCTATACAATGAAATATTACTCAGTCATAAAAAGAAATGAATTACGAGTAGATATATAACATCATACACCTTGAAAACACCATGCTAAGTGAAAGAAGCTGGTCACAATGGACACACACATGATTCTATTCATTTGAAATGCCTTGAACAAAGAAATCCACAGAAATAGAAAGTCGATTAATGGTTGCTTGTGGCTGGTAAATTGAGGACAGGATAGATAGTGGAGTGATTCCTAAAGGACTCAGGGTTTCCTTCTGAGGTGATGGAAAAATTTTTTTTTCATTTTATACTTTAAATGGATGACTATATTGGCAGGTGAATTATATCTCAATGAAGCTGTTTTTAAGAAAAAACAATTTATTGGCAAAATGTTGATAATGGCTAAAGTCAAGCAGTAGAAACTGAGAGTTAGAAGTTTCCATAATAAAATGTTGTTTAAATGCTCTTTCAGATGTAGTTTAAACCTCCAATAGAAGTATGTACTTGGTTTAGAATGGTTCAGTTCAGTTCAATCTTGCCCAGCATCAGGATCTCTTCAAATAAGTCAGTTCTTCACATCAGGTGGCCAAAGTACTGGAGTTTCGGCTTCAGCATCAGACTTTCCAATGAACACCCAGGACTGATTTCCTTTAGGATGGACTGGTTGGATCTCCTTGCAGTCCAAGGGGCTCTTCAAGAGTCTTCTCCAACACCACAGTTCAAAAGCATCAGTTCTTTAGTTCTCAGCTTTCTTTATAGTCGAGCTCTCACATCCATAATATAACTAGTGGAAAAACCATAGCTTTGACTAGACGGACCTTTGTTGTTAAAGTAATGTCTCTGCTTTTTAATATGCTGTCTAGGTTGGTCATAACTTTTATTCCAAGGAGTAAGCATCTTTTAATTTCATGGATGCAGTCACCATCTGCAGGGATTTTGGAGCCCAGAAAAATAAAGTCTGCCACTGTTTCCACTGTTTCCCCATCTATTTGCCATGAAGTGATGGGACCAGATGCCATGATCTTAGTCTTCTGAATATTGAGTTTTAAGCCAACTTTTTCACTCTCCTCTTTCACTTTCATCAAGAGGCTCTTTAGTTCCTCTTCACTTTCTGCCATAAGGGTGGTGTCATCTGCATATCTGAGGTTATTGATATTTCTCCTGGCAGTCTTGATTCCAGCTTGTGCTTCCTCCAGCCCAGCATTTTGCATTATGTATTCTGCACATAAGTTAAATAAGCAGGGTGACAATATACAGCCTTGACATACTCCTTTCCAAATTTGGAACCAGTCTGTTGTTCCATGTCCAGCTCAAACTGTTGCTTCTTGACCTGCACACAGATTTTTCAAGAGGCAGGTCAGGTGGCCTGGTATTCCCATCTCTTTAAGAATTTTCCACAGTTTATTGTGATCCACACAGTCAAAGCTTTGGCATAGTCAATAAAACAGAAATAGATGTTTTTCTGGAACTCTCTTGCTTTTTTGATGATCCAACATATGTTGACAATTTGATCTCTGGTTCCTCTGCCTTCTCTAAATCCAGCTTGAGCATCTAGAAGTTGACAGTTCACGTACTGTTGAAGTCTGGCTTGGAGAATTTTGAGCATTACTTTACTAGCCTGTGAGATGAGTGTAATTGTGCGGTAGTTTGAGCATTCTTTGGCAATGCCTTTCTGTGGGATTGGAATGAAAACTGACCAGTCCTGTCACCACTGCTGAGTTTTCCAAATTTGCTGGCATATTGAGTGCAGCACTTGCACGGCATCATCTTTTAGGATTTGAAATAGCTCAACTGGAATTCCATCACCTCCACTAGCTTTGTTTGCAGTGATGCTTCAGAAGGCCCACTTGACTTCGCATTCCAGGATGTCTGGCTCTAGGTGAGTGATCATACCATCGTGATTATCTGGGTCATGAAGACTATTTTTGTATAGTTCTTTGTGTATTCTTGCCACCTCTTCTTAATATCTTCTGCTTCTGTTAGGTCCATACCATTTCTGTCCTTTTTTTTGTGCCCATCTTTGCATTAAATGTTCCCTTGGTGTATCTAATTTTCTTGAAGAGATCTCTAGTCTTTCCCATTCTGTTGTTTTCCTCAGTTTCTTTGCACTGATCGCTCAGGAAGGCTTTCTTATCTCTTCTTGCTGTTCTTTGGAACTCTGCATTCAAATGGATTTATCTTTCCTTTTCTCCTTTGCTTTTCACTTCTATTCTTTTCACAGCTATTTGTAAGGCCTCCTCAGGCAGTCATTTTGCTTTTTTACATTTCTTTTTCTTGGGGATGGTCTTGATCCCTGCCTCCTGTACAATGTCACAAACCTCCGTCTTCCATAGTTCTTCAGGCACTCTGTCTATCAGATCTAATCCCTTGCATCTTTTTCTCACTTCCACTGTATAATCATAAGGGATTTGATTTAGGTTATACCTGAATGGTCTACTGGTTTTTCCTACTTTCTTCAATTTAAGTCTGAATTTGGCAATAAGGAGTTCATGATCTGAGCCACAGTCAGCTCCCAGTCTGTTTTTGCTGAGGTCTTGTTTTTGCTTCTCCATCTTTGACTGCAAAGAATATAATCAGTCAGATTTCGGTATTGATCATCTGGTGACGTCCATGTGTAGAGTCTTCTCTTGTGTTGTTGAAAGAGGGTGTTTGCTATGACCAATGCGTTCTCTTGGCAAAACTCTATCAGCCTTTGCCCTGCTTCATTCTGTACTCCAAATTTGCCTGTTACTCCAGGTGTTTCTTGACTTCCTACTTTTGCACTCCAGCCCCCTATAATGAAAAGGACATCTCTTTTGGGTGTGAGTTCTAAAGGGTCTTGTAGGTCTTTATTGAACCATTCAACTTCAGCTTCTTCAGCATTACTGGTAGGGGCATAGACTTGGACTACCGTGATATTGAATGGTTTGCCTTGGAAATGAACAGAGTTCATTCTGTTATTTTTGAGATTGCATCCAAGTACTGCATTTCGGACTCTTTTGTTTTGGTTTAAAACAAGGTTGGTTTTTACCTCGGGTTAGCTCAGGTAAGAAAGACGCACAGAATGCTGACTTCACTGCCAGATGCATTGTTATTCCTCTAAAGAGCACTTCAGTGTAGCCTCCAGTGGAGCACAGAGTTTGCATTATACTTCTTAGAGCTATTTTCATCAAGAAATGCCATCTATGTGTCCCCTTGCCAACATCTTTGCAGAGTTTACAACTTTCAGCCATTTATTGGCATCAACCGTGCAATACTCTTAAGCAGCTGCTCTGCAGTGGAGCTCTTTTAATATGCCACCGTCTATGCAAATAGTTTATACTAAATGACCAAGATATGTGCGTTCATGTTCAAGAGAGTAGTTTATCTCTCTTATAGAGTGTTTGCACAGTCATCATCTTCAACATCGTCATCATCTGGACGCTTCATGAGAATGTCCTTAACTCTTCCACTTTGAGGAGTAGAGTACTGCAGTGGGGTTTTTATTGTTTTGTTTTGTTTTTATTTTATCTTAAGTTACAGTCATATAATCGGATTCAGTTCTACATTTGTTCATTTTAATGAATGGTTCCTTCATTCCTGAAGTTACGATAATTTTCTTATGTATTTGATATACTAGAATTATGAAATATATCCTATTAGGTTTTTGTAGATCACTAGAAAACATATCAGAACTAATGAATATTATTATCAATCAGACTTATAGGAGAATCTCAAAGGTCTCAAACAAGTGGTATAAGGAAAAGAGAATTGAGGCATGGCACTTGTGCTGTACTTGAATTTTATAGTGAATGAGTAATGATTCTATGATTTTTAAAAAGCAGAAATTAAAAGAAATATTTTGACAAATGACTTTCTAAATTAATGGAGCATTTGCCAGGAATTGATTAGGACTACCAAAAAGAAGTGTCCCTGAATAAGACATTCCACATTTTATAATTTTGGATAAGAGAGCTTACTTTTCATCTGAGGACCCTAGAGTGAAACCTGCTTGACAGATTTTCTTGTCCACATATCCAGCTATCTCATTCAGATGAATGGCCCCTAGCAGCAAAAAGAAAAAACATTTAGTCTGTTTCTTCATTCATAAATTGGGACACACAACCAAAGACTGTCAGAAGCTGGAAGAAAATTAATAGCACAAGAGGAAAAAAATGACAATAAACAGAGGGACTGACTCTTCCCCAGAGAAAACAAAAAAATTCTGTGACAGAAAAGAACTTGCAAGGTTTTGTAATTATTTTCTTCAAAAAGATTTGAGAAATTAGTATTTATAGAAAATAAGCAGGGTATAGAAAATGTTTCTGGTGTTTTCAAAAATTGCTGAAGTCAAAATCATGAAGTTACTATAAGTAAGTTAAAATGCCTGTAGAAGGATGTCAGGAAAAGTGAACAAACTCTCCTAAAACTTTGAAAAAGGTAAAAAGACAGAAATTTACAAGGAAAAGGCAAACAATATTGACAGTTCCAGGAGAAAGAAAATACTTACAAAGAAATCAAGATTAGCTTGGCATCATAGTTCCCAGAAATTTGACTTTAGAAAACAGAGAAGTAATACAAGCAGAGTTCTGAGGACGAGTATAATATTTTACCGCAGTACCCTCTCATGAAATTACTAGATTGTTTACCATCAAATGACAAAGAGAGAGAGAGAGATGAGAAATAATGGAACATGCCAAGATGTGCAATAAAAGGAAATTTCAGAGTAACAACTTTGCATTAGTCTTAAAATCAGTCAGTACAAAATTGATCCCAGCAAACAGTATGATTAAGAAGCTAGATAATCTTAGGTAATGTGGGGAAAAAAGCATTTCCATCAATGAGGAGAAAAAAGGCAGAAACTCTTGAAGAAGAAGGGGAGAGATCTCTGTAAGAAAGTCAAGGTTGCTATATTTAAATGGATAACCAACAAAGACCTACTGAATAGCACATGGAAGTCTGCTCAGTGTTATGTGGCAGCCTGGATGGGAGGGGAGTTTGGGGGCAGATTGGATGCATGTATAAGTATGGCTGAGTCCCTTCTCTGCTCACCTGAAACTATCACATTGTTTGTTAATCACCTGTGTGTGTGTGCTAAGTCGCCTCCATCGTGTCAGACTCTTTGCGACCCTATGGGCTGCAGCCTACCAGGCTTCCCTGTCCTTCACCATCTCCCAGAGTTGGCTCAAACTCATATCCATTGAGTTGGTGATATTCTTAGACTCAGGAAAACTGCCCACCCTCACAATAGAAGAAACGCAAAATAAACATACCCAAACACTTAGGAGACTGGCAAAGACCCAAAATGGTAAGATAAGCATACATTTTATCAATTTGGAAACTGAAGCTTATTGAATCAGAGTAGATTTCCTAAGTTTACACAGTTAATAATCATGTCCGGAATAGGTGAGTCTTTGACTTCTGACCGAATCCTGAAAGATTTCCACTACCTGTGCTTGGCTTTCTGTGCACTCAGTCTCCAGTGGTGGTGTTGATACTATTTGATGTTAAGTGGAGTTTTCTTTGTTCAAATTTACCATTGGTATAAAAGAGATCATCTGTATGAAAACATAATAAAACTGCATCTTATGTTGGTGTCTATTGTAGCTGTGTATTGCCCTAATAGGGATTTTGCAGAATTCTGTTGCTTTTCCAGAGTTCTTTACTTAGATTTCAGAAGCTGTGCTAACATGTCAGATGAACAGCAGTAGTACTGTGACAACACCCTCGGTTGGGGTCATCTGAGTCTAAAAGTAAAAACCTGTGAGTGTCCCTTCTGTCTCCTGACCAGCATCAGCAGTGATCTGTTACCTGTAACTGCTCCTATATGAGCAGCAGGTGAGGCCAAAGAGAACAAAAGCTTGACTTCCTCTTGGACTCTGAGGAGCCAAAGCCCTCTGCCTGGTACCCCCGCATCCCCGTTGTTTTCTCCCTCCTCATCCTCACCGTCTCTGCCTTCCCTGCTCTCAGAAGGTATGATTCCCTGGACTTATTTGTCTGTAGAATAGTGTTAGGTTGTATTGGAGGAAATTTTTTTCTTAATAATTTATCTTCATGCCAAGATACAAAAGTTATGACTAGTAAAAGGAGCTTCTTTCAGATAAAAAATGTTCCTTTGATAGGTTGAGGGACCATTATCTCCCCTCTGACTTCTGCTTACCGCGTGGTGACTAGAACAGGAGCTGAAATCTACTGTAACACCAGACATGTTTTACATTAAATCAGTGGTACACACTCCACTATCGGGAAGCATATAAAGGAAGTAACGTAACCTCAAAAGCACTGAGTCCTCAAAAGACTCAAATATCAGGGACTTCCCTGATGGATCAGTGGCTAAGAATCGACCTTGCAATGCAGGGAACAAGGGATCAATCCCTGGTCAGGGAACTAAGATCTCACATGCTGCAGAGCAACTAAGACAGGACACAGCCAATTTTAAATAGTATATCAGACTGGCAGTTTCTGAAGGTAGACACACCCTCATGTGCGTTGGCCAAGCCAGCCCCATTCCTGCAGAAAAGAGAGGATTCTGGCATTGTTCATCTAGCTCCTCTCTTGGCCCTGCGAGTTATTAAGGCTTTGTGGCTTAAACTCAACAGCTCTGTTTTAAAATACCCACTCAAGCTAGATGGTTCTAAATAGAACTAATGACAGCCAGAAAAAAAAAGGCCTGTAGGAACTTGCTCCGACACAGAGCTGATGTCTATAAACAGATTAGTAGAAGGAAGCAGAACATTTTCTATCGCTGTAACTTTTGTGTCTTGGCACGAAGATGAAATAAAATCATAGGAGAAAATTACCTCCAACAAAGCCTACCACTGTTCTACAGAGAATAAGGTAAAGAAGAGTTTAGTCTGCCCTCTCTCCATATACTTGTGTTTGATCAAGTCAATTTAGTAATTAACCATAAATATCCACTAGTTAGTGTGTGGTGCTAAAGATTTGACTACGGGGAAAAGAAATGACAAAATAGATGTAGAAGAGAGAATGAGGGACATTTTTGATCTGGGTTTTTCAAGAAGTTCAGCATAACTAATCCTTAGTTCAAACAATGACCGATAGAGCTAACTCAGGTTTTCACTTGCAGAAGAAGAGGGAGTAATATGCTTTGTTGTGTCTTTACTGAATTCTGGTGGATTTGCGATGTTTCAGGTGTAGAGCAGAGTGATTCTGACTCCCTGTGCTATACGGTTGATCCTTGATGTTGATCTGTTTTATATATAGCAGTCTGTATCTGTTAATCCCAAATTCCTGATTTATCCCTCCCCCAACTTTCCCTTTTGGTAACCATAAATTTGTTTTCTGTCTTTTAGTCTGGGAACAACATGATTAAAGAAATCCTGAAGTTACATTAAACTTATTGTTTGAACTGCTGATTAATAGACAAGAAAAAGATTTTCAGACTTTTTCCCTTGCATCTTCATGCAAGATTTCAAAAAAGGCTGGTAGGATAGTTTAAGAGGTAGAAGAGAAAAAGTTAAGTACATAAATAATCTGTTTATCAAGTATGTGTAGAAAAGCTACCGGGGGACGTAGCTATGCCCATGACTCCCAAATTTGTTAAAATCTCCTGGGGATCTTTAAAAATTTCAGAGCCAAGGCTACACCCCAGTTCAATTATCTCTCAGTCTCTCAGGGTGGAACACAGGCATCAGTTTTTTTGTTTTTTTTTTTAAGCTCCACAGGTGATTCCAAAGTTCTGAAAAATTTGGGAAACACTAGACTATGGAATAATATTTTTTTTGAAATACAGTTGGTTTATAATACCGTGTTTGTTTCAGATGTACAGCAAAGTGATTCAGTTATACATGTATATTTTTTCAGATTATTTTCCATCATAGGTTATTATAAGATATTGAATACAGTTCTCTGTGCTGTATAGTAAATCCTTGTTGCTGATCTCCTTTATATATAACAGGATAATACTATTGTATTTGTCTCTTAACCCCATACTCCTATTTATCCTATTTCTCCCTCCCCCTCTTTCCCCTTTGGAATGATATATTTATCTTTTAACAGTATTAACAACTATGAGATTTTTGTGCATCATTATTGAACATTAATAAGTAGTTATTTTCACAACTTTCCTCATTTATGTAATGTAATTGTTTCAACTGTTTTTTCTACTTCAAGAAAAAAAATAAATGTTTTAACATCAACATCATGAGTTCTGCTTGCTAAAATCATACTTGCCTTCCTCTTCTATTTTCATATATCAACAGGAATTGGCAGCAATGAAACAGATTATCACTCACATGCGTAGTAAGCGTTCTGAGGACAACTTACTTTTCACTAAAATGGAATCCAAAAATGTGACAGAAAATCAGAAATCAAAGACTTTGAATGCACCTAAAGAACCTGAAGACAATGTATTTATACCCAAACCAACATTGTTTGTAAGTACAACAAAAATTAATTTAGAATGTTAGTCTTTGGTTTTCACTAAATATATTTGACTTAAATGTCCTTCCTCTCACTCATATTGGTTTCAGACTAACTATAGTCATTTTACGAGAGGGCCTTGAAAGATCTGCGTTAGTCCCTTTTATAGTTAGCATATTGAATTTGCCCAGTAATTAGCTTTAATACAGCATCTTCCATTCTCCAGGGACAAATTTTAAACAAATCAGAAACTCTTGATTTGACTGGTTTCCAGCATGATCTCTCAGTTTTCATTAGGATGTAGCTGAGATCATACCTCTTTTGAAAGATTTTCTCTTGTATATAAAAGAAAGTTTATTATAGAAAAAAGAGAAAATGCAGATAAGCAAAAAGAAGTTTGTTTTGGGGGTTTTTTGTTTGTTTGTTGCTATTTGTTGCTGTTTGGCCGTGCTGCATGGCTTATAGGATCTTAGTTCCCTGACCAGGGATTGAATTCCAGCCCTCAGTAGTGAAAGCGCTGAGTCCTAACCACTGGACAGCCAGGGAATTCCCTGTTTGCATCATTTATAAATTTACATGAGAATAAAAAGGATGTAAAATATCACCTATCCCCTCTTATTTGTAAAATAATGTATTTTGCTGTAAGGAGTTTTCTTGTAAAGTATAAAACCAATCATATTAACATAAACCAAAAAACTGAAATGCATTATTATGTAAAAATGTATATGCACAGAAAGTAGTCAAAAAAACAAGAAATTAGAAAAATTTGGACTAAAAGCTGAGAAAATAAATTATGAAATATTGAAAATGATGTTTTAATAAGTAATGAGAATTTAACAGAATCAAACTAAGAGTAACTTTATTAAATATTTCACTTTACTTCAACACGGTTACCCCTCCATGCCTTAATTTCTCAGAAGAGGCATGAGTTTTAACCATCTGAGCATAGAGACTCAAAGCCAGAAAGATTTTCTGTATGATATTCTGAGTCAATGAGTCCCCAGAATCTTAAACTTTTTTCAACTCCCTGGATGATTATAATAATCGGTCAAGTATGGGAACTTCTGATCTAAGCTGTTTCATTATACATTCAGAACATGCTACTCAAGATCAATGAGATGTGAGAGATTGCTTGGTGATTACATAGTTCAACCTCCTTTTTCAAAAAAATGACAGAGTTACAATCTAAATGAAATAAGGGATAATTATCATAAGGATCTATGTGGCAATAGACTGAGCTGACAGAGTGGAGAAAACAGCAAATCTAGATTGACCAGCCTGGGAACAAGGCAGCTCTGTGGATTTCCACGGCTGAGTCCACGGATCTTTTCCTGTAGTGGTCCTTTGGCTTCTCACTGTTTCTCTCCTTGTGTCTGCTCACTCATAGTTTCCACTTCCTTATCTACTTGCTCACGGTTCCTTGTCTTGAGACATGTTTCTCTGCATCCTTTCCCTAATCTGTTCTCTTCTAACTAGTTCTCTCTGTATTTTCCAAAAGCAAGAATTGAATCGGCACAGTTCCTCCTTATTGGGGAATGTATACCTCTTGTGGCAAGACGTGTTAAGGTTATTAGCCAGCTACTGAATGGCTGCCCTTACTGAATGGACCAGGGATCATCTGGTATCAAAGAAAGCTGCCTAGGGCTGTTCATTCAGAAGGGCTACAGCTAGGCAGGCTCTCCTCAGAAAGTCAGCCAAGATTATGGCAGACACTGTGATGTATCTGTTATTATAGTCTACAAGAAGAGAGCAGATTGAATACATAGGTGCTAATGGGAAGTGCAGGGTCGGATGAAAACCGCATGGTCCAGCTACATACCCTAAGCCTATCACACGCTCTGCTCTGCTTTTCTGACCCTTCTCTGTTTCAAGCAATGAACTACTCTTTCTGACCCTGACCTCCTACACGTCTGACTTTAGGTGGGTAACCTGATTCTGATATCCTGAAATCCTGACTGTCACCAGTACAAAAGTAACAGATTTCTCCAGGATGTCAAGATAAGGTTTTACAAAGAGAAGACAGTTAAGAAGATTTGAAATATAAAGTCTTAATTGAGTAGTGTTTATTTCCTCCTTTATGCTTATCTGTATTTTCTTTTTTTCTACAATAATCTTTTTCCTATATACTAGAGAAAATGTTTCAAAAGAGGTGTAATCTCAGTTACGTCCTAATGAAAACTGAGAGCTCATGCTATAAACCAGTGAAATCAAGACTACGTTGCTAATAATGTAGAATTTGGAATGGGAACTGACCGGGTCACCTGGGACGAGTCACTGAAATGCCCTGAACTGGTTCTTATCTATAAAATTAGGAGTAAGATTACATGAAATGAGGCCCGGACTTCTTTTATACTAGCATCCATGATTATCTTAAAGCATCATAATTTCTACAGTTATTATTTTGAGTATTTTCAATTTTCCATAGCAATGCTTTTCTTATGTTTTCTCTGATCTTGTTAATAGGAATTTATGGTGCTAATATTTGAAAGTAAGATCTAATCATTACATAATTTTATGGTTCTATAGCTAAAATGGAACATTTCTAATTTACTTCCAGATCCTTCGGCTGAAATTATTTGCTGTTGGTATTTTTCCCTAATATTAAATTCAATAATGGAGGGATGGATAGGTGCGTGTTTATATATACACTGAAAATATGAAGAAAACACACAAAGCCCCTGTTAAACGGGCAGTAGGGTGAAGGTGGATTCCCTGGTAGCTCAAATGGTAAAGAATCGCCTGCAGTGCAGGAGACCCGGGTTCGATCCCTGGGTTGGGAAGATCCCCTGGAGAAGGAAATGGCAACGCCCTCCAGTATTCTTGCCTGCAAAATCCCGTGAACAGAGGAGCCTGGTGGGCTACAGTCCATGGGGTCAGAAAGTCAGACATGACTGAGCAACAGACACTTGCAGGGTGAAGGTAGAGCCGAGTTGGAGAAGAGAAGGGGGAAGAATAAGAGCTTACGACATTTTTCTTCACAGAAGCTTATAATCATATAAATGTTCTGCAGTGTTCCTGTGATATTTACATACAAAGACAACCCCACAAGGTGCATTTTTTTTTTTAATGTCTTTCTTTTTTTTGGTTGGCTGTGTCAGGTCTTAGCTTCAACACTTAGGATCTTTCCTAGCAGCTAGAGGCTTCTCTCTAGTTGTGCTCGTAGGCTGCAGAGCAGATGGGCTCCGTAGTTGGTAGCTCTCAGGGTCTCCAGTGAGGCACCCGGGCTCTAGTTGGAGGACATAAGCTTAGTTGCTGTGCTACACATGGGATCTCTGTTTCCCCGACCAGGGATGGAGCCCACATCCCCTGCATTGGAAGGAAGCTCTCCACCTCTGGACCACCAGGGAAGTGTCTCCCACAAACTGTATTCTGTAGGAAGACTCTCGACTGCTGAAATCACACATGTTGGCAGGGTTATTTTTCAGGCATTTTTGATGGACGAACAAAGACTAAATTAAACCATAGAGTGTAAGTGCTTTGAGGAAAGAAGCTGTGTTCCCATTGCCTTACACAGCACGTGATCAAAGCAGATAATAAATATTTGGTAACATGGGACTTAAAGAAACAGTTATTTGCCTCCCCAATTTAATTATCGTCTTAGCTGTTTAAACTCTGTGGGGAGTTTTAGTGTTGAACTAAATAAACTACATGAGGTCACAAAGAGTCGGACACGACTGAGCAGCTGAAGAACAACAAATAAACTATCAGGAAAGTGAAAGCTGCAACTCGTAAGACGATGTGCTGTTTCTGCGTCAGGCAACACCGCTCAGTCTCTTTCATCCGAAACTCACACATTGTTCCCACCAATAATCTGCTTTCTCTTTCAAGGTGGTTTTAGCTGTCCTAGCCGTTTTTTTCCCGAGCCTTACCTACCCCCTTCCTAGAAGAGAACAAGAACTATTTGAATCCTCTTTGTAGCAACTCTCCTCTCCTCTCAGAGCAGCATGGAACTGTCTTTTGCTAGTTTTCTGTTCCTTTCCCAAAATACCTTTATACTCAGGATTCATATCATTGTCATTATTTTGTCAATACTTTCTTTAAATATATATTAGCAACCCCACTGTTAGTCTTGTCTCCAGGTAGATTGTGGTGGTTTGGTTGCTAAGTCATGTCCAACTCTTTGCAGCCCCATGGACTGTAGCCCACCAGGCTCCACTATCCATGGAATTCTCCAGGCAAGAATACCGAAATGGTAACCATTTCCTTCTCCACGGGAATCTTCCAGACTGAAGGACCGAACCCGTGTCTCCTGCATTGCAGGCAGATTCTTTTACCGCTGAGCCACCAGGGATTGTAGGCATTAAAAAAAGAAAGAACCTGAATCTCCAAATAGAAAAGGGAACATAGTAAGAATATGCAGCACAAGTAGGTAATTGAAGGGTCTGAATTACAGGGTGTTCATGATAGCGTCCAGGTCTTGGCTTATACTGGTTACGTCATTGGCTAGTGTATGTTGAATGGGTAAGTTACATTTATGTAATTTTTACAAAAATGATTATATAAACCACTTGATTCTCAAGAAGTGATTTAGAAGGCTATGTGTAGTCATATGAAGGCAAAACATATTCAAGTAAGTTAAGTTGAACACATGTGTGCTGACTCTATGGAGGACCTAAGCATTATAGAGCATCTGTTCATGAAGAGAGAGTCAACTTTGGACTTCTCGGTCCAGTGCAGGGGGTGCAGGTTCAGTCCCTGGTTGGGGAACTAAGATCCCACATGCCTCTTGTGTAGCTAAAACATAAGAATAATTTTAAAGATAAAATAAAAATAAATACATTAAAAAGTTTGAAGTAAGTGTTAAAAAAAAGTCAGCTTTAAAGATGCTTGTCCTCTAAGATCAAAAATGAAAATAGTAAAAGGTGAAACTGGGTGGACTCTTTTAAAGGAAATACAAATTACTATGAAAATTCCAAAAAAAAAAATAATAATAATAATATGATGTTGATGGGCGCCAGGAAAGAAAGCATTGAGGTTGATCTTGAAGAATGTCTAGGATTTGACAAGAAAAGTAAGGGTTAATGAGTGAGAAATTCCAAGGACAGAGTGTAATATTCATCAAACATTTTCTAATTTGATCCTTTTCATTATTCAAAATGAGAATGTTTCATAATCTGATTTTACACCTCTCCTACTACATTCTTATGCCTGACTTTAGGCATTTCACCACTTAATGCTTTCTCTTACGACAAAAGAAAAATACACATCAATAAGGTATACATAGAGTTGTCTGATTCAAAGAGGCAGGAATTATTAGAATGGTGGTTACCAGAAAGCAGGGGAAATGGGGAGTTATTGTGTCTAATGTATGCAGAATAAGCATAATTTAAATAGGGTAAGTGAACTTTGCTAGTAGATTGAAGCAGCTCCAGCCATGTCTGAAGGCTCGGCGGCCAGTTGCTCATCATACCTCTAATGCTTTCTTGTCACATTTGTTTGGGAAGCTCTGGTTTCACTATTTCATGTTGAATCTAGATTTATCTCATCAGAACATGCTCAGACCTCAAGATATCTAGCTATGTCTATTTACATTTTTAAAAGTAATTTTGTAATTTCAGCTCTCAGGAATAGTAATAGCAACCTCTTTCTGATGTAATGTAGCTGTGAGCTAAATTAGAAATAAGGAGTCTTTTTAGTAAGCATGGAAGTAGAGCTGTGAGCACTGCATGATTTGGGGCAGTTTCTCGTTTAGTCACTTCCTTGGTAGGAAAGCTGGTCGACTCTCCTAGACTCATTTCAATTGAGCCCTGCCTTTGAGGACTCGTAAATATTTGTTTCTTTGATTCCTAGTCTGTATCTTTGTTTTCAAAATACAGTGATTATATCTACTAAACATAGTTATTTCTTTACTTCAAAAAAGTGGCGCTGGCTGAACATTAATAGATTCTTAATTTCTAGCTCTCTTTCTAGATTCCAGGAATAATCCACCAGGCGTATTGTGTCTGCATTTATCAGTCAGCATTCTTCTCAATGTTATAATCCCCAAGTTATATATTAATGTTTTAGTTGTCTGTTTCTGGATGATACAAAAGTAGCTATCTTATCAGTTTTTATCTCCCGAATCACGTTGTAACAGTAAATTACTTCTGGTTGGTTTCCAGTTAATCCCATCATTTGTTTTTAACCACAGCCCCCTGAGCTCTTTCCTAGATCTGGAATACAGTTTACTTCAGGGCCTGCTAACACCACTAATAATGGGAGGTTTTCACTAATTTGTACTGTTTCTATAAAGTTACAAATATAATTAACCTAAACCAGCTCAGAAAATTAAAGCAGTGTTTTGGCTCAGATGGTAAAGAAGAACCCAGGAGACCTGGGTTCAAACCCTGAGTCAAGAAGATCCCCTGGAAAAGGGAATGGCCACCTACTCCATTTTTCTTGCCTGGAGAATTTCATGGACAGAGGAACCTGGCAGGCTATAGCCCATAGGGTTGCAAAGAGTTGGACACGACTGAGCAATTAAAACTTATCTGCCCAGTACGAAAATTCACTCTAAGTTGTTTGTATGTGTAGGACTTCCCCGGTGGTCCCATGAGAATCTGCTTGCCAATGCAGGGGAGACAGTTTCCATCCCTGGTCCGGGAAGATTCCACATACCACAGAGTTGCTAAAACCGTGTGTCACACCTACTGAGCCAATGGTCTCTAGATCCCATGCTCCGCAACACGGGAAGCCCATTCACTGCAACTAGAAAAAACCCATGCACGGTAACCAAGATCCAGAGCAGCCAAAAATTAATGAATTAATTCAGGAGTTTGTATGTCTAATATATGTCTAATGTGTTTGTATATAAAATATATTATGAAAAGGGTTTCATATCACGGAACCTCTGAGAATCTTAATTTTTTTCAACTGTGAAATAGAAAATAAAGATGCTCCTCAGAACATTAACTCTGTTAATGACTGAAGAGACATAACAAAATTTGTTACCTAAGATACCATCTTATGGGTAGAAAGCTAAACAGCTTTAAGATAGTAACATAAAAGAAACACTACTGTTTAAATAGGTAAAAGAGTGGAATTAAAAAAGCAGTTAGTTCTGTATCTGGATTTTTGTGCCCACCTTATTTAGCAGTCATCTATCAGGGGTTGGCAGATTTTTCCTTAAAGCACAAGGCAGTAAATATTCTAGGCCTTAAGAGGCACATACCATCTCTATTGCATATTGTTTTGTCTTTTACCTTTCTTTAAAAATGTTAAATCCATTCTTAGCAGGCAGTCCATACAAAAACAGACCATGGACCATAGTTTGCCAGTCCGTGATGTATCTTAATGTAGTTTGCTCAGTACTAATCAGGAGTTGGTGAAGGCTTAGAAACTTCTAGTGTCTGGAACTTTGAGCCATCACTAATGGGTAGTACCTTACTGACACAATATCTAAAAACAGAGAATGCATGTGTCGTAAGGATCTGAAATCAGCTTTCCAGAATCACTATTATCTCCAAGGAATTTGTTTGACTTTTGCTAGTGTTTAGATAATAGATACTGATGTAGATGAGAAGTTATTCCCGGGTAACCTGAGTTTCAGACAGTGACTGAGGGCAGAAGTTTACCAGTACAAAGGCTGAGCATGCCTTGAGTTCATACCACAGAATATGCTATTTCCATATCTTACTGGTTATTATCATTCCCATTCAGTAATGGCAGTGTTACTTAGAATCATTAATACTGCCCACCTTGCTTGTAAATGGTGATGTTACCTGATTAGTTGGAGCCATATTATGGCATTACTGTAGTGGCATTTTCTTTCACATTGCATAGGGGCAACTCTTGAATATAAACTCTCGTGAGAATTCATAGCCAGACTTAAACAGAACTGAGAGGTGTCTATCATAGCTAACCCTAACATCATTCATTCATTTTAAAAAATGTTTATTGAGCCCCTACCTTATGCCAAGCACTGTTAGAGGTAATAAGGATATAAAAATTCCTTCTCCCATGAGCTTACTTACATTCTTTTATGAAAATTAAAGTATAAATCGACAAGCAAACCAAAAAACAAATTGTGGAGAAATTGGAAAATTGACAAATGCTATAGGAAAAAATAAAACAAGAACGGGAGTGAGGAATAGAGAGGGTTGGCCTCCTCAAGAAGGTGACACTTACGACTTGAAAGAAATAAAACCAAATGCTCAAGAGTTTTGAGCAGCTGGGTTTTGCTAAATTTCATCATTATCTTAATATTAAGTCAGTATACCCAGGTAAAATAGATTCCGATGGAAACTTGCTTTGCTATTAACGTAGGAAATGAGTTCCTGTTACTTTTTTTTTTTTTCTATTTTAGAGTACAAAATATCCAATAAAATATGTGACTTTCTGTAACAGCAGAGTCCCGGTAGCTCACACTGGAAACTATACCCTTTTTCAGTGTTTCTGCTTTTTTCGAAACATTTTTATTTATTTACTTTCTTTGACATGTACACACTGCTTTATTTGTTTGTTTGTTTTTCACTGCGCTGGGTCTTCTTTGCTGCAGGCAGGCTTTCTCTGGTTTCGGAGCCCGGGGACTACTCTCTTGCTGCAGTGCACGGCTTCTCCTTGCGGGAGCGTCTCTTGTTTTGGAGCATGGGCTCTAGGCATGCGGGCTTCAGTAGCTGTGGTGCACAGGTTCAGTTGTTCCTGGGCATATGGAATGTTCCCAGGCCGGGGACTGAACCCGTCCGTGTCCCCTGCAGTGGTGGATTCTTCTCTGTGCCACCTGGGAAGCCAAGAGGCTGATAAATGTAGTTTTTCATGACTCTCATAATAAAATCAGAGTTCTGTGTTTCAGAAGAGGAAAATAGATGTAACCCAGGCAACCAGCAGGCCATGCCGTAGGGTATTATTATTATTTTGGCCATGCAGTTGGTGGAATCTCAGTTCCCCAACCAGGGATCAAACTGGGGTCCTCTGCAATGAAAGCATAGAGCCCTAACCATGGGACTTCCAGGGAATCCTTTATTCGTTTTTGTATCTGTATAACCTAACACAAGGACCCGGTATATAAATAGGTGTTCAATAAGTTATTTAAAAAATAATCTCAACTACAAACAGTTCAGTTCATGTAGTAAAGTGTTCAGAGTTAGGATTAGAGAAGTAGTCTGGGCAATATCCCAAAGGCCTCTCTCTTCTAAGTTCAGTGTAGTTTGAACACAACAGTGATAGTGAAGTTCTCCCCAAAAACTTATGAATAAGGAACAAATGTTAGTCCTATGGGAGCAAGCTGTGAAACCAGTTTTAAATGGTTATGACAAAAGAATTGAAAAGTTCATTTATGAAGTGGAAAAGCAGTTAATCCCCAAGACAGAGGCCCACTTGACTGTGACAAAGCTACTTCATTAACACATCTGAAGAAAGAAGGTATTGGGAAGAGGGGATGGAGAGAGAATGATCTGCAATGGACCAGATACAGATTGAAGTCATCAAGAAGGACAATCTGCCATTGAAATGTTTGTTCTGTCCTTTATAAGTCTTAAGATTCCTTTTTAATATCAAAAGTTTTATTTACCAATGGCAGAAAATGAAGAGGAACTAAAGAGCCTCTTAATATAAGGGTGAAAGAGCAGGGTAAAAAAGCTGGCTTGAAACTAAGCATTCACAAAACCAAGATCATGGCATCTGGTCCTGTTACTTCATGGCAAATAGAAGGGGAAAAAATGGAAGCAGATTTTCCTTTCTTGGGGTCCAAAATCACTGTGGATGGAGACTGGCATGCTATGAAATTAAGACACTGCTCCTTGGAAGAAAAGCTGTGACAAACCTAGATAGTATATTCGAAAGTAGAGACATCACTTTGCAACAAATGTCCGTATAGTCAAAGCTACCAGTAGTTGTGTATAGCTGTGAGCCATAAAGAAGGCTGGGCACCGAAGAATTAATGCTTTCGAATTGTGGTGCTTGAGAAGATTCTTGAGACTCCCTTGGACAGCAAGAAGATGAAACCTGTCAATCCTAAAGGAAATCAACCCTGAATATATATTGGAAAGACTGTTGCTGAAACTCTAATACTTGGGCCACCTGATGTGAAGAGCTGACTCTGGGAAAGACCCTGATGCTGGGGAAGATTGAAAGCAAAAGGAGAAAAGGGCAGCAGAGGATAAGATGGTTAGTTAGTATCGCTTACTCAGTGGGCATGAATCTGAGGACAGTGGAAGACACAGGAGCATGGCGTGTTACAGTCCACGAGGTTGCAAAGAGTCAGACACGACTTCGCGACTGAACAACCACAACCATACATACTTAACGGGCTTCCCTGATGGCTCAATGGCAAAGAGCCCACCTGTGAATGCAGGAGATGTGGGTTTGATCCCTGGTTCAGGAAGATCCCCTGGAGAAGGAAATGAAAACCCACTCCAGTTTTCTTGCCTGGGAAGTCCCATGGGAAGAGGAGCCTGGCAGGCTACAATCCATGGGGTCCCAAAAGGGTCGGACATAACTCAGCAACTAAACATACACACACATACATACATAATACTAAAAGAACTTTTAGTATCAGTTGATTGAGAAAATGTAGATGTACAAATTCTGTGCCTTTTTCTTGGTCTATACAATTTGCTTTCACATTTTTTATCCTCGAGCCCCAGTTAAAACCAGTTTATATCATGACTTACTGAAGATCATAGTTTCTCAGAACGGAACCTAACTCCTCCTCTAGCAGATCAGCTAGCCTTCTGGTTTGTACTTTGGTTTCTTTTAGATTTGGTTAGCCCCTGTCACCTTTGAATTCTCTTGGAAGATAAAGCCTGGCTTTTCCCAGTTTCACCCTGAAGGTTTCTTTCACCTTTAATACTAAGGACTTTGGACTTTCTATTAAAGAAAAACTACTAAAGTGTTTTAATGCAGGTTTACATTTTAGAAAGATAAGCTTGGAAGGATTGTAGGTGATGAACAGAAGAGATAGTCAAATCAGAATTAGGATTCTTGCAGGAATGAAGCCAGAAATAAAGGCCCAAGGTAAGCCTTTTGGAGTCAAGGTAGAAAGAGAATATGTGTGTGAACTCACTCAGTCATGTCTGACTCTTTGCAACCCCATGGACTGTAGCCTACCAGGCTCCTCCGTCCATGGGATTTTCCAGGCAAGAATACTGGAGTGGGGTGCCATTGCCTTCAGGAGATCTTCCCCACCCACAGATCGAACCCAGGTCTCCCGCATTGTGGGCAGATGCTTTACCGTCTGAGCCACCAGGGAAGAAAGAGAATAAGGAATGTAAAAGATTTCTGTAAATGTTAAGGACTGTTTAGAATGAAGACAGCAAGTGAAAAAAAAAAAAGAAGAAGAAAGCTAAGATGAAGAGGAATCAAAATTTTTGGTTTAGATGACTGAACAAAATATGGTACCATTCACCAAGACAAAACATGGAGGATTGGGGGAGTTCCTTTTGACATACTGAATTTTAGTTGCCTTTAGGCGTTATGTAAAAGTATCTGTAGCTCAAGTTAGGGCTATGGTAATACAGATGGGGTCTGAGGAAGGAGATGGAGGGACTACTGGTGTATTTGGTGGTAACCGAAGGTGGCCAAGGGCATGGCTAAGGTCAAGAGGAGCTGACCATTGATGTCACTTCTAATATTTTGTGCATTCAGCTATGGCATATGAGAAAGATAAAATTATAAGTTATCATACTTATGTCAGTGTACATATATTTTTATGTATTTAGGAATGTGGTTCTTCATAATTTTAAGGAGATATAAGTGGGAAAGGAGTAATTGCATATGTGATTTATTATATAAAATAAGATGTTTTGATTGGAATCAGTACCTTATACAGATTTCTGAGTTTTATCACAGCCCCACCTTCCCTGCTCCTTTGTTACCACTCTGTATAGCCAGGCTCTTTTGGACTGAAATGATTGAGCAGTAAACCCAAGAAGTACTCTGGTTGGTCAGCATAACATCATACAGTCAAAACAAACAAACTTTTTGGCCAACCTATACTTAACAATTCAGAATACCCAAAGCACAATGATTTAGATCTAGAAATTCTTCACTAAGTAACTACTGAGTGAATGAGTATCTATATAGATAGATAAGACAACTAAAACGAAGCTGTGGCCTTGGTTTTTTTATAATTTTCTTTGAAAAATAGAATCAATTCATAAAATGCTCACCTCTGTAGAGTATGTTAAATGCAGACTTTAAGCCAGAAAACACAGCTGTCTGTTTTTTTAATAGACATTCCAGTGGGAGATTATTTCTGACAAAAGGCAAAATCTTTGCCCTTAAGTATCCTTCTGAATTATAGAAAGCAATTATTTACTATAATTTTACAGAAAAATTCCCAGCGTATATAGGTGCTTAGTTCTTTGAATTGCTTCTCTTGTACTCTTGTCCTTCTTATAAGCATTTTACTTAATTTTCTTTTATTCTTTTATTTTTTTCACAGACCAGGAAAGAAGCACCTGAGTGGTCTAAGATACAAAAAATGAAGACCTAATGTTTTGGACAGATTCCCGAAGTTCTTTTTCTGATGAGCAAGAAGTTTATCTTAATCATGTACTTGACATTTTTTAAATAGCTAATTTAAAGTTTAACTGAACATTAAATTAACAAATTTTATCATAATAATCAAAATACATAAAATGTAAATATTTGGTTTATCTATTTTGTTAAAAAATAAATATAGTGTACTCTATTATGATTTAAATTTTGGAACTTTCTTGATTCTTTGAGTCATTTTAAACATGTGGCTTATAACTATTTTGGTTAGCTGTTATACTGGTGAATATTTTCCTAACTACATAAGTTTTGTTAAATGTCATAACACAAATACCAAGACACTTTACAATTTTTAAATTAATAATCATTTGTGAAGAATACTAGAAAGCATTTCAAATGCCCGATAATGGTAGTCAAATATCATGTTAGTATATATGAATTGCTGATTCTTTCTTGGAGTCTGTTTTTTTCTTACATTTCATATTATTGCTCACCAATACAATCCTTTACAAAGTCTATTATTCCATTGGTCAAGTAAAAATTTGGTGAAAAGTGTCTTATTACTTTGGTTGAAACAGTGCTGATTCAGATGCAGTATGGACCAAATACCTAGTCAATGAGAAAAAATCAGTAGCATTTTCTATTTTTATTGTCATAAAATATGCTCCATTTCTTATTCAAGAGTTACAATTTAGAAGAAAGAAGTGGAGTGAAAGAGAAAGAAAAAGAAATATATTTTTATGTATCAGATTTTCTTAACCACTGTTGGCATAACGTGTAAAAGTAAAGTGAAGTCGCTCAGTTGTGTCTGACTCTTTGCGACCCCATGGATTGTAGCCTGCCAGGCTCTTCTGTCCATGGGGTTTTCCAGGCAAGAGTACTGGGGTGGGTTGCCATTTCCTTCTCCAACTGTTGACATAGAGGCTGGATAATTTTTGTTCAGGAAGGGAGTAGGGGGCAGTTCTTCGCTTTGTGGAATGTTTTACCGACACCTCTGGCCTCTACCACTAGATGAAAGTGGCATTCCCACCCACCCCCACCCCCAGTTATGACAATCAAAACCCTCTCTGTCCCCTTTAACTCCTAGTGAAGAACCATTGATACACATTTCATCAGTGATTATCCTTGTAGATATGAGAAAAGAATCTATCTGATCACTGTGTTCTTTGAAAGTTTACAAGTGTCATAAGCTGTTAGTTGAGTGTGAGAGAACAGAAAAAGCCTTTGATAATAATATACACTTGTAAATCTACTGTTGGCCTAAAAACCCTAATCTGCTGCTTCCCTTTTATTTCATTTGGATACATTTAAAATGTGATTTTCTGCAACAAAGTTTTGTTTGTTTAGCCTCTCTCAGGCACACATTCTAATTCCAGATACCTTTATAATTCATTAAAACTAAACATGTAGACATAATTTGTTTCCTTCCAAAATGCTAGAAGAGAATGTCTATTTTATTTTCAATTCTAGTTATTTATCTGAAAGCATTTTATAATTTAGTTCAGTCCAACTTCATTTGTTATATGTACATATTTTAATATAAAGGAATACTGATTGATAGTCCAAGTTAAAGTAATGGTGTGGGCAAAAACACAGAAGCAGGAAAATTTGGAGCTAATTTTAAAAATAGAAAATGCAGCTTTCGGCTTTCGGCTAGGAGGAGGCGAGGGTGCAACTTTCTTCGGTCGTCCCGAATCCGGGTTCATCCGACACCAGCCGCCTCCACCATGCCGCCTAAGTTTGACCCCAACGAGATCAAAGTCGTGTACCTGAGGTGCACCGGTGGGGAAGTCGGTGCCACGTCTGCCCTGGCCCCCAAGATCGGCCCCTTGGGCCTGTCTCCAAAAAAGGTCGGTGATGACATAGCCAAGGCAACTGGTGATTGGAAGGGTCTGAGGATTACAGTGAAACTGACCATTCAGAACAGACAAGCCCAGATTGAGGTGGTACCTTCTGCTTCTGCCCTGATCATCAAAGCCCTCAAGGAACCACCAAGGGACAGAAAGAAGCAGAAGAACATTAAGCACAGTGGAAACATCACTTTTGATGAGATCGTCAACATTGCCCGGCAGATGCGGCACCGGTCTCTAGCTAGAGAACTTTCTGGAACCATTAAAGAGATCCTGGGGACTGCCCAGTCTGTGGGCTGCAATGTTGATGGCCGCCACCCTCATGACATCATAGATGATATCAACAGTGGTGCAGTGGAGTGCCCAGCTAGTTAAGAACTGCAAAGGAAAAAGAAAAATAAAGGATCATTTGACAACCAAAAAAAAAAAAATAGAAAATGCAGTGATGAAGAAATTTTAAAAGTCTTTCTCCCTTCAAATCCCTATTTTTTCCCCTTTTCCTTTCATTTCTAGATATGAATTACTCCTTTAAAAAATACAGTTCTTTCTGTCATTTCCTACCACTAATAAATCCAGAATTAGATTGTGGTATGAAATCTTTTTGCATGACATTTGTGAATTTTCTATTTCAAGTGCCACTTCTTCCAGAAAGTTCTATCTGTTCTACCATAATAATCTGTATTGTGTACTCTGTACTCTATATCTCTAATTCTGCTTGCCATATTTTATGATTGTTTACTTGTTCATTTCCTTGAAGGTAAGAACTGTTTCTTAAGCTTTTTTGGTTCACAGTATTTAGCACTGTGCCTTGAATTCAAGCTATAAATGTTAATTTGATAAGTTGGGCACAGATGAGATACAATGATGTAACTTTTTTTAATATATTAAGAATTAGAGGGATTTTTTTTCGTGTCATAGACTCTGTTCTAGCTCATTTCTTAATAGCACTACAATCCTTGCCTTTTCTTTCAATTTCCAGACCTTCATTTTGTCTTTTTAAAAAAATTGCAGTAAAAAACGTAAAATTTACATAAAATAACATAAAATTTACCCATTTTTAGTTGTAGGGTTCAATATGTTGAGTATATTCACACTGTACAATAGGTCTCTCAAGCTTCTCCCTCTTTCAAATCTGAAACTCTGTACCCATTAACCCTTTCTCTCACCAGATCACACAGTGACCCAGGGTCACTGTATTGTACAGGCAGGGATGGATAATCAGCAGGGGTTTAAATCCAGATTCCTGCCTTTAGGGGAGATTGAACTTGTTAATGAGCCAGATTCCCTTTCGTTTTAAGGTCCTAAGAAGCAGCATGCATGCGTGCTGAGTCCCTTCAGTCATGTCCGACTCTTTGTGACCCTCTGGGCTGTAGCATGCCAAACTCCTCTGTCCATTGGATTTCCCAGGCAAGAATACTGGAGTGGGTTGCCATGCCCACCCAGGGATCGAACCCATATCTCTTAGGTCTCTTGCGTTGGCAGCAAGGTTCTTTACCACTTGTGCCACCTGGGAAACCCACCTGAGAAGCTGATGCTGGGCAAAACAGAAGAGTTTAAAAAGTAATTAGTACTAAAAATGCTGCAAAGAAAGACTTCCTGCAGCTTGGAGGTGGTCACCAGGCAAAGCTCACCAGCCAGACAGCTATCGGGAGTCCTCCAAGGTATGGTTTGTTTTGGTTGATTTACTGAGTCCATGGTCCAGTCCTCAGTCTTACAGGCTCAGAAACTTAATTCTGTAAATGAACTAAAGATGACTTACCTTTCCAGGGCTGCCCGCACTTACACTGGTTGCAAATCATAATGTATCAGTTGTCAGTGAGAAGTAAGACTGTTATATAGAATGTGACTTACTGGGATAAGCACCAAGGATGTGTTCTTGCCGTGTTTTCTCTTGCTTCTGCAATACTGTACACTCATCATTTTCCCCCTTGCTCCTCTTGTACCTAATCATAAAACATTAGAGTTGTTCAGAATGTCTTTTCCCCCTTAAGTCTTTTTTCTGTTCTGTACTTATTCTCTTGATAAGCCAACTCTCTTGGCTTCAGTTATTGTATGCCAGTTGCCCCAAGTTTATATCTCTCACCCAAACTGTTACCTTTTAGAATAAGACCTACCTATTTGACATCTCCACTTGAATGTCTCATTGTAACCTCAAACTTAACGTGTACAAAACTAAACAAGTTTCTTCTCCAGTGTTCCCAGTTTCAATAAATGGCTCCTATCAGTGGCTATTCAGTGGCTTCTAAGACAAACCTATGAGTCATTCTAGACCCTTTTCTTATTAGTCTGCAAGCTTCAATCACCACACCCAAATGATCTACCTCTTAATTTCCTTTTAAAAGAACTTTTGATTATGAAAATTTCCAAATATTTAAAAGGACAAAATAAATCTTGGGGCGATGGAAATGTTCACTATCTTGATTATGGTGGTGGTTTCATGGTTATATACATATAAAAATGTTTATCAAATTCTATTTTTCTAAATGTACAGTTTATTGTATGTCAGTTGTACCTCAATAAAGATCTTTAAAAAGAGGAAAGAGTTAGGAAATCACCACTGAGTAACCCCTGATGAAGTGATTCAGGCATCAATCACCAATGAATGCTAAAGCAATTGGAGGATATTGGAGAACTTTCTATCAGGACATAACCACCTAAATACTCCAGTCAACCTTGGATTATGTTGATTTACATGACTTGATATGACATAACATGAAGTATAAAACAACACCAATGCAGGATCCTTGCAGAAAAACAAATTTAACCTGAGTCAAATCAAGCCTTCAGAATTAACTTCCAGTCTACAGGCAAAACAAGAAGTAGACCAGGCTTAGTGACACCAGAGAGAATGAATCATTCTGCGTGCTGGGGATGTTCGTTGCTTCTAGACCCTCAGTATTTCTAGGCTTTTTCATTAGGGCTATGAAATTAGTGTTTTTTAACAGAGAAGGGGAAAGTATGAGTTCCTAACAGTGTAACAAATTCTCATTTAAGATTTTTTTTTTTTTTGAAGATTTCAACTTCTTTGACTTTAAACTTTCTGTTTCATTTCCTGTTTGTGAATTTCTGTTACTGCTTGAGTTCAAACCCTGGTGTCCTCTTCCCTAGATTATGTCAGTCTCCTAGCCAGTCTCCTTAAATCTACTCATTTCTCTCTCCAAACCACTCTCACAGAGAATAATGATCTTTTTTTTTAATACTATAATTTTTTATTTCATCTACAGTCTATATATGGTATTATAAGATATGAACTTAGAAAATGGAACTAATTGCAGTTGAGGTATAAGCTGAGAATGTATGTGTTAGTTGCTCAGTTGTGTCTGACTCTGTAACCCCATGAACTGTAGCCTACCAGGCTCCTTTGCCCATGGAAGTCTCCAGGCCAAGAATACTGGAGTGGGTAGCCATTCTCTTCTCCAGGGTATCTTCCCGACCCAGGAATCAAACCCAGGTCTCTTGCATTACATGCAGATTTTTTACCATCTGAGTCACCAGGAGAGCATAGTATAACATGTCTCAATAAATTTAAATCAAAATGTTTAAATGATCAGCTAGATAAGCCTTACTTTATCCTAAACCCGTGTAAAAATATTTTTTCTTTCATCTGAGGTAGAGAATAATTTTATTTTTCATTCAATGCAGTCTTGGCAATTTTAATTATAAAATGGTACATCATTGGCAAATTTAAAATTTTTTACTATATTGATCATAACTTTAAATTTTTTCACCGTAGTTGCAGAAAGGTATTTCATTTGCTGTTTTCACAGACTACTGCTGCTGCTGCTAAGTCGCTTCAGTCGTGTCCAACTCTGTGCGACCCCATAGACAGCAGCCCACCAGGCTCCCCCGTCCCTGGGATTCTCCAGGCAAGAACACTGGAGCGGGTTGCCATTTCCTTCCCCAATGCGTGAAAGTGAAGTCGCTCAGTCATGTCCGACTCTCAGCGACCCCATGGACTGCAGCCTACCAGGCTCCTCCGTCCATGGGATTTTCCAGGCAAGAGTACTGGAGTGGGGTGCCATTGCCTTCTCACAGACTAGGAGTTCAGAATTACCTTAACTAAAAGACTTCTTTGCTAGAATTATCAGGATAAATGCTTCTAAATAGATTAAAGTGTATTTTATTGCTCCCAGTCTTAAAAGCCAATTATTTTAGTTCTTATACTAGAAGTATTCTGTTTCCTTTATATTCAGAGTACCTACAGTTTAGAAAAATATTAATAAATTTATTTTAAATTAACTTTTGATACATCATTTCTACTTTTATTTTGTAATTGAACACTTTCTAACTCCAAAACCTAACACTACCTAATACATGTAATTCTATGACTCTCAACTGTATTTAGCAGTTTAGAATCTAACATATTAACTCCAAATAGAGTGGGATGGAACAGAACAAAGATGGCTGTCCTGATAACCCAGATGCAATATAAAGTAGTTCTTCTCTTCTAATAATAGAAATACGTATTACTGGGGGGGGGGGGGGGAGTTTTAAGCTTTAATATTTAAGCTGTTCAGTTCCACAGTATATAATACAGCAGTTATGTCCTTTATTACTGACAGCATCATAAAACTAATTAATAGTTTCAAACAGAAAAAACTGCTACAAGTACAACTTTTTCTTTAATTTTCTTGAATTCCGTAGCATGTAGAATAAGTGGATTAAGAACAGAGAAAAAAAAATTTAATTGCAATTTCTTCTTTTAAATAATCAACACATAAGCCCAGTAAATCAGAAGAAATGTTAGGAGCTGATCCAAAAATTTGAGTAACAGCTTTGCCATTTTAGAGAAATGCATTGAATACCCTCTAGTGAATTTATTCTTATAGTTTCCTTCCAAGTAAAGCCAAGTATAAAGGGCAGGGGCATGGGTTGGGAAGAGTGGACTGTTGTGAATTTTAATATTTGTGAAACCTTTTAATTGTATTTTTACATTCAGTTCAGTCACTCAGTCATATCCGACTCTGTGTGACCCCATGGACCGCAGCACGCCAGGCCTCCTTGTCCATCACCAACTCCTGAAGTTTACCCAAAAATGTCCATTGAGTCGGTGATGCCATCCAACCATCTCATCCTCTGTCGTCCTCTTCTCCTCCCTTCTTCAATCTTTTCCGCATCAGGGTCTTTACAAATGAGTCAGCTCTTTGCATCAGGTAAACAAAGTATTGGAGTTTCAGTTTCAACATCAGTCCTTCCAATGAACACTCAGGACTGATTTCCTTAAGGATGGACTGGTTGAAAAAAAAAAAGGATGGACTGGTTGGATCTCCTTGCAGTCCAAGGGACTCTCAAGAGTCTTCTCCAACACCACAGTTCAAAAGCATCAATTCTTCGGCACTCAACTTTCTTTATAGTCCAACTCTCACATCCATACGTGACTACTGGAAAAACCATAGCTTTGACTAGACGGACCTTTGTTGTTAAAGTAATGTCTCTGCTTTTTAATATGCTGTCTAGGTTGGTCATAGCTTTTCTTCCAAGGAGCAAGCATCTTTTAATTTCATGGCTGCAGCCACCATCTGCAAGGATTTTGGAGCCCCCAAAATCCTCACTGTTTCCACTGTTTCCCCATTTATTTCCCATGAAGTGATGGAATGCTATGATCTTAGTTTTTTGAATGTTGAGTTTTAAGCCAACTTTTTCACTCTTCTTTCACTGTCATGAAGAGGCTCTTTAGTTCTTCACTTTCTGCCATAAGGGTGGTGTCATCTGCATATCTGAGGTTATTGATATTTCTCCCAGCAATCTTGATTCTAGCTTGTGCTTCACCCAGCCCAGAATTTTGCATGATGTACTCTGCACATAAGTTAAATAAGCGGGGTGACAATATAAAGCCTTGATGTACTCCTTTCCCTATTTGGAACCAGTCTGTTGTTCCACATCCAGTTCTAACTGTTGCTTCCTGACCTGCATACAGGTTTCTCAAGAGGCAGGTCAGGGGGTCTGTTATTTCTATCACTTTAAGAATTTTCCACAGTTTGTTGTGATCCACACAGTCAAAGGCTTTGGCATAGTCAATAAAGCAGAAGTAGATGTTTTTCTGGAACTCTCTTGCTTTTTTGATGATCCAATGGATGTTAGCAATTTAATCTCTGGTTCCTCTGCCTTTCCTAAATCCAGCTTGAACCTGCTGAACACCATTCGTGTACTGTTGAAGCCTGGCTTGCAGAATTTTAAGCATTACGTTGTTAGCGTGTGAGATGAGTACAATTGTGCAGTAGTTTGAGCATTCTTTGGCATTGCCTTTCTTTGGGATTGGAATGAGAACTGACCAGTCCTGTGGCCACTGCTGAGTTTTCCAAATTTGCTGGCATTTTGAGTGCAGCACTTTCACGGCATCATCTTTTAGGATTTGAAATAGCTCAGCTGGAATTCCATCACCTCCACTGGCTTTGTTCCTAGTAATGCTTGCTAAGGCCCACTTGACAAACACATTTGTTTACGAATGTATTCCAATATCACATGGCAAAGTTCAACAATGCAAAAACTGCAATTACTTTTGCACCAACCTGATAAATGGAAATCAATTTTTAAGTGCCCACTAAAGTAGTGAGGGGTGTGCTCATAATTATTTAGCAACAGCTCCCAGAAGAAAGGACTCAGATTTCATGGAACCCCGATTTTTGCAGTGAAATGGAATAAAGACCCCCCACCGTGGCTGACATCAAACCACCAAAGTGGTGCTGTCAGGGGTGCACTCCACTGATGCTAGCTGGCTCTACAGAGACAGCCCTGGCCCACGAGGGTGCGAGGCGGGGTGTGCAACCATGCCTGCTTTCCAAGCTCCTTCTGAGCAAGTATCAATCGTTCACTTGTGTACAACTCTTTACGACCCCATGGACTGTATAGCCCACCAGACTCCTCTGTCCATGGAATTCTCCAAGCAAAAATACTGGAGTGAGTTGCCATTGTCTTCTCCAAGGGATACTCCCAACCCAGGGATAGAACTCCAATCTCCTGCATTCCAGGCAGATTCCTTACTGCCTGAGCCACCTGTCTACATTATTCAGTGGCCTTTTTGCATTTCCTTAAACTGTCCCAGCCCCTTTTTCCTCAAGATCTTCCCTATAACGGTTTCCTACTGCATCCTTCCTTCTGTGGGGACCATGCCTCAGCCTTTAGATCTAGGTCTTCTGTTCCACTCCACACCGTGGAAGGAACTCAGATCATGATATAAAATGCAGTTCTTAAAAAAAACTTCAAAACCACTACCCTAGACAAAACTAAAATAGGCAGTGCCATCCAGACTCTGATTTTATAGAGTTTAGATTAACAGTCCTGGGGCTTCCCTGGTGGCTCAGCTGGTAAGGAATCCACCTGCAATGCAGGAGACCTGGATTTGATCCCTAGGTTGGGAGGATCCCCTGGAGAAAGGAATGGCTACTCACTCTAGTATTCTGGCCTGGAGAATTCCATGGACTATATAGTCCATGGAGTCGCAGGGAGTCGGACAGGACTGAGTGACTTTCACTTTCATTTTAACAGTCCTGACCCCTCCCTGCCTTTACCACATGGCCTATACTGCTGTAATTTATATTCTGTTCAGTTCAGTTCAGTCGCTCAGTCGTGTCTGACTCTTCGCAAACCCATGAATCACAGCACGCCAGGCCTCCCTGTCCATCACCAACTCCCGGAGTTTACCCAAACTCATGTCCATCAAGTCGGTGATGCCATCCAGCCATCTCATCCTCTGTCGTCCCCTTCTCCTCCTGCCCTCAATCCCTCCCAGCATCAGGGTCTTTCCCAATGAGTCAACTCTTCGCATGAGGTGGCCAAAGTATTGGAGTTTCAGCTTCAGCATCAGTCCTTCCAATGAACACCCAGGACTGATCTCCTTTAGGATGGATTGGTTGGATCTCCTTGCAGTCCAAGGGACTCCCAAGAGTCTTCTCCAACACCACAGTTCAAAAGCATCAATTCTTTGGCACTCAGCTTTCTTCACAGTCCATCTGTCACATCCATACATGACAACTGGAAAAACCATAGCCTTGACTAGACGGACCTTTGTTGGCAAAGTAATGTCTCTGCTTTTTAATATGCTATCTAGGTTGGTCATAACTTTCCTTTCAAGGAGTAAGCGTCTTTTAGTTTCATGGCTGCAATCACCATCTGCAGTGATTTTGGAGTCCCCAAAAATAAAGTCTGATACTGTTTCCATTGTTTCCCCATCTATTTGCCATGAAGTGATGGGACCAGATGCCATGATCTTAGTTTTCTGAATGTTGAGCTTTAAGCCAACTTTTTCACTCTCCTCTTTCACTTTCATCAAGAGGCTTTTTAGTTCCTCTTCACTTTCTGCCATAAGGGTGGTGTCATCTGCATATCTGAGGTTATTGATATTTCTCCCAGCAATCTTGATTCCAGCTTGTGCTTCTTCCAGCCCAGTGTTTCTCGTTATAGTAGTTACTAAAGAAGAAGTGGTACATATACACAATGGAATATTACTCAGCTATAAAAAGGAACACATTTGAGTCAGTTCTAATGAGATGGATGAACCTAGAGCCTATTATACAGAGTGAAGTAAGTCAGAAAGAGAAAGATAAATATCATATTCTAATGCATATATATGGAATCTAGAAAAATCATACTGAAGAATTTATTTACAGGGCAGCAATGGAGAAACAGACATAGAGAATAGACTCATGGACATAAGGAGAGGGGAGGAGAGGGTGAGATGTATGGAGACTTACGTGGAAACTTACATTACCATAGGCAAAACAGATAGCCAATGGGAATTTGCTCAGGAAACTCAAACAGGGGCTCCATCAACCTAGACAGGTGGCATGGGGAGATTCAAAAGGGAGGGATTTATGTATTCCTATGGCTGATTCATGTTGAGGTTTGACAGAAAACAACAAAATTCTGTAAAGCAATTATCCTTCAATTAAACAATAATTTTAAAAAATAGTTACTTTCTAGTCCTTTCTGGAAGCCTGTGAACCTGCCTTCTAGGTGAGTGTGCACGTGTCTGCTCTAATTCACATTTTACTTTCACTCCAGAGGACTGTTTTATCCTTACGTGACACAATACCTTTGTGCTCCACCCCAGCTGTACAAGTTGTATTTCATTTGTTTCCAGCACTGCTACTGTCATGTAACTTTCTAAAATATTTTATTGGAGTGTAGCTGCTTCACAGAGTTGTGTTAATTTCTACTGTACAATAAAGTGAATCAGCAGTCCAGATATACATATCCCCTCTTTTTGGATTTCCTTTCCATTTTGGTCACCACAGAGCATGGAGTAGAATTCCTTGTGCTATACAGTAGGTTATCCAGGGCCATATACTTATTATTTATTTTATTTTACTTATTTATTTGACTGCATCCAGTCTTAGTTGTGGCACATGGCTTGCCCTGAGACATGTGGAATCTTCCCCGACCAGGAAACCCTTGCAAGGTGGATTCTTAACCTCTGAACCATCAGCGAAGTCCCCTATACTTGTCTTCCTTTCTCTCCCCTTTCCCCCCTCACTCCCTCTCCCTCTTTGTCTTTCTTTTTTTTCTTTCCCTTCATTAGTACATTGGTACTTGAATCAGAATAAAGAACTTGTTTTTGTATCTTCTTTGATTTGAAACTTTGTATCAGGGATTTATTGAATATGTATTTTCTATATCTAATGATGTTGTATCCTCTCTTTAGTGACAGTAGAACAGTTAAAACTTTTACTGAGAATCTAAAATTAATTCCTATTCCCTAAACCTTCATAGTTCATAAATTGAAGTCACTCAGTCATGTCCAACTCTTTGTGACCCCATGGACAGTAGCCTACCAGGCTCTTCCGTCCATGGGATTTTTCAGGCAAGAAAACTGGAGTGGGTTGCCATCTCCTTCTCCAGGAGATCTTCCCTGACCCCAGGATTGAACCCGGATCTCCTGCATTGTAGGCAGATGCTTTACCATCTGAGCTACCAGGGAAGTCATAGTTCATAGCATGTGTAATTCCCTAAATCCATCTATAAATGCTTTATTAAGCAAGTTGTTAATGTTATATAGCAAAAATGTCACTAACATTCAAAACTGTGCTCTAAAATATGTGTAGACTTTCTAAACTGCTGATGACTTCTCTCTCGTTACTCTGCTCATTTATTTGTAATACTGCAGAGTCATAAATTTGCCTCTTTCACTTTCACTTCCTTCCATTTTTTTTTGGTATGATCATCTTGATTTACTATTATTAGCAAGACTAGATCATTATCATTACTGGGTACTAAGACAGTTCCAGGGACACACTACCTATTCTATAAAATGTTACCTCACTTTTATTTTCTTCTAGTGTAGTCTAACATTATCCATTTAAAATACTTTCACCAGGAGCTAAAGCAAAGCTATGACCCTAGGGACCTAGAACAAATAAAGAAAACATTTCTCTAATTCTATTACCTTTGGTGACTAAAGGATAAAACACAATGGCCCCTGGAGAAGGAAATGGTAACCCACTCCAGTATTCCTGCCTGGAAAATTCCATGGACAGAGGAGCCTGGCGGGCTACAGTCCATGAGGTCACAAAGAGTCAGAGAGGACTGAGCGACTGAGCACTTAGGCAAACTTTAGGAGGACAAAGAACTTTAGGAGGGTATATCCTCTGCTGAGGGCTTCCCTTATGGTTCAGCTGGTAAAGAGCCCATCTGCAATGCAGAAGACCTGGGTTTGATCCCTGGGGTGGGAAAATCCCCTGGAGAAGGGAAAGGCTACCCACTCCAGTATTCTGGCCTGGAGAATTACGTGGACTGTTTAGTCCACAGTGTCCCAAAGAGTCCGACACAACTGAGTGACTTTCACTTTCACTTTCACTATCCTCTGCTGATGTGCTCAGAGCTTAGAATAATGCCTTGCACATGTGGACTACTCAATAAAGGATGGTTCAATCAATGAATTTGTGGACAAGCAGAGACAGCTGTGCCTAAGTGGCATTGAATGCCCACAAATATGTATAGATATTCATTAACTGTGATTGTTTCAGCAAATATTCATGCATACAGGTGAATTGGTTTCTGGTGGTTTTTTTTTTTTTTTCCTTTTAGAACTGTTTTAGATTTTTAGTTTGGAATTTTCCAAGACAAAACTCAAGTGGCATTTGAACTTAGAATCACAGTTCGTTCGTACATATTTCAGATAACCATTGTTTCTATGACTAAAAAGTTGTTTTTTGTTTTTTAATAACCTACTCAATTTTTTCTATTTATTTTCTTGTATTTTTACAATGTTGTGTTAGTTTCTGCCATACAACAACGTAAATCAGCCATAATTATACATATGCCCCTCCTTCTCTAGCCTCCCTCCCCTTCCCCATCCCATCCCTTCAGATCATCACAGTGCCAGACTGGTTTCCCTGTGCTACACGGCAACTTCTCATCGCTATCCCTCTGACATCTGATAACGTATACATGTTGATGCTACTTTCTCCATTTGTCCCACTCTCTCTCTCCACCACTGTGTCCACAAGTCCATTTTCTATATCTGGACCTAATTAAAGTTAAAAGCTTTTGCACAGCAAAGGAAACAATCAGTTCAGTTCAGTTGCTCAGTCATGTCCGACTCTTTGCAACCCCATGGACTGCAGCATGCCAGGCTTCCCTGTCCATCACCAACTCCCAGAGCTTGCTCAAACTCAAGGCCATCAAGTCGATGATGCCATCCAACCATCTTATCCTCTGTCGTCCCCTCCTCCTCCTGCCTTCAATCTTTCCCAGCACTAGGATCTTTTCCTGAAGGAAACAATAAACAAGATTAAAAGACAACCCTCAGGATGGGAGAAATATTTGCAAATGAAACAACTGACAAAAGATTAATCTCCAGAATATATAAGCAGCTCATATAGCTCAATATTAGGAAAACAAACAGCTCAGTCAAAAAATGGGCAGCAGACCTAAACAGACATTTCTCTAAAGAAGACACACAGACGGCCAAAAACACATGGTGCTTATTGTGCTACACCATAAATGATGCACCACATCACTAATTATCGGGCTTCCCTGGTGGATCAGACAGAAAAGAATCTGTGTGCAATGCAGGAGACCCAGGTTCAATCCCTGGGTTGGGAAGATCCCCTAGAGAAAGGAATGGTAACGCACTGCAGTATTCTTGCCTGGAAAATCCCTTGGACAGAGGAGCCTGGTGGGCTACACTCCATGGGATTGCAAAGAGAGAAATGCAAATCAAAACTACAATGAGGTATCACCTCACACCAGTCAGAATGAGTGAGTGAGTGAAAGTCACTCAGTTGTGTCCAACTCTTTGCGACCCCGTGGACTATACAGTCCATGGAATTCTCCAGGCCAGAATACTGGAGTGGGTAGCCTTTCCCTTCTCCAGGGCATCTTCCCAACCCAGGAATCAAACCCAGGTCTCCCACATTGCAGGCGGATTCTTTACCAGCTGAGCCACAAGAGAAGCCCAAGAATATGGGAGTGGGTAGCCTATCCCTTCCCCAGGGGATCTTCCCAACCCAGGAATCGAAGCAGGGTCTCCTGAATTGCAGGCGTGTTTTTTTACCAACTGAGCTATCAGGGAAGCCCCCAGTCAGAATGGCCATCATCAAAAAACTTTACAAACAATAAATGCTGGAGGAGATGTGGAGAAAAGGGAATCCCCCTCTACTGTTGGTGTGAATGTAAACTGATACAGCCATTATGGAAAACGGTTTGGACATTCCTTTAAAAAATGGGAATAAATCTATTTATTCCCAGCAACCCCACCACTCAGCATATACCCCGAGAAAACCATAATTGAAAAAGACACATGTACTCCAGTGTTCATAGCAACACTGTTTATAATAACAAGGACGTGGAAGCAACCTAAATGTCCATTGCCAGATGAATGGATAAAGAAGATGCGGTGCATATATACAATGAAATATTACTCAGCCGTAAAAAAGAATGAATTTGTGTCAGTTCTAGTGAGGTGGATGAACCTAGAGACTTTTACACAGAGTGAATTAAGTCAGAAAGAGAAAAACAAATATATTAATGTATATATATGGAATCTAGAAAAATGATTTTGATGAATCTGTTTTTGTTTTTAAATAATAATTATTTATTTTTGCTTTCTAGAATCAGGAGTATATGGTTTTGGCAGATTTATACAGTTATTGATACGATTTTCTTTGGCTTCATAGTTTTGAATTTATTTTTTAAATACTTGGATTTTACAACTTACTCAATATATAGATACATAATTCCTTAAATTCCTATTTTGAGGTTTAGGGATTAGCCCCATCTCACACATACAGCCCCACCACACACCTGTCGTTCTACTTTCCATTTGCTTTATTTTCTTTAGTGTAATATCTGAAATTCTTATTTTCTTGTTTGTTCATTGCCTGTCCCTTCTAAATAGAGTATATTCCAAGAAAGCAGACAATGTTGTCTGACACTACTGTGTCCCCAGCACCTAGCACAGTGCCTGGCACAGAAAAATTGCCCCTCAAAATTTTTGTTGAATGATAGGAAGAAAGGAAGGAAAAAAGAAATGATACTTGCCTCCTGATTTTTTTTTTTTTTTTTTATATTCAGTGTTTGCTGGAAATTGTCTTAGTCCACTTGGGCTACTAATAACAAATGCCACCCCACTCCAGTATTCTTGCCTGGAAAATTCCATGGACAGAGGAGCCTGGTGGGCTATAGCGTCCATGGGGCCACAAAGAGTCAGACACTACTGAGTGCCTGAGCAGATCAGAGAGAGCAAAATACAGACTGAAAGGTTTATAAACACCTGGGATGTATTTCTCAATTCTGGAGGCTATGAAGTCCTAGATCAAGGTGCCAGTAGATTGATGTCTGATGAGAGCCACTTTCTGTTCATGTGTCTTACTGCTCTGAGCTTACTCCTGCTCACCTGGCAGGAGGGACTTGGGAGCTCTGGGGGTCTCTTTTATAAAGGCACTAATTCCTTTAATGAGAGCCCCACCCTCATGACCAAATCACCTCCCAAGGACCCCCCCACCTCCAAATACCAGCACATTAGGGAAATCATTTCAACAAATCAATGTGGGTGTATACAAGCATTCAGTGTAGAGCAGGGAAAAAATAAAACTAATTCGATAACACTTTCTCCCACGTTACCCAGAAAACAAGGTCATTTTCCATCTCTGGATCTTAGGATCTTTTTTCCTCTCTTCTTAACAAAAGAGATGTTTCTCCTTCCCATGGTTAACACCATTATACTTGTATTCCTCACCATCCATGGGCGAGCCATGATCCAAGAAGAGTAAGGAGCAAGAAATGCAGAGGGCCCAAGACAAATACTAACATTTGAGTAAAAGACAAAGTTAAAAAATGAAACGGAGAGTGTCCTTCACTCTCATTTACCTCTACAATCTAGTTTCTTCCCTGAACCACCAAATTGAAACCACCGGCCGTAAAGGCACTACTACAACTCCTGTTGTTGAATTTCTAAGTCTGTGTCTCTCACCACGTCTTGCCTAAATGTCTTTCTCTCTCTAACCCCTTGGATAAAGTCAAACCTCAGTATTCAAGTGTGAGCCCCATTTTTGTCTTGTTTTCCTCCACCCTCCTTTGGTCAGGAAATAAATGTATCTGCCGTCACCTCCGTCCCACCCATATTCCATGTTTTCCATGAGGAAGCATTTTCTCAAACGTTCCTGCCTCTTTGCTTCACCTCCTGACTATCTGACCTGTAGATTTTGTTTAAGGAAGTGTGCTTGTATAGTTTTTGTCAACTTTTTCTTTTTTCCTATGGAGGAACCATCTTTTCTATCCCAGGGACAGTTACCTGCCTTTCTTGTTCTAAGTCATAATCATCACCTTGTGACTAAGAGGTTTTGTCTAAGGCACAGCAGGGGTGGAGGGGGGGAGAAGATTAAGGCTCCTTTGGCCTTCACATTCAACTGTGTCCTCCAACATAACATTCATTAAAAAACTGCAATGCAACACTGAGTTGTGCCCAACTCTTTGTGACCCCATGGACTTTGGCCTCAACAGGCTCCTCTGTCCATGGGATTTTCCCAGCAAGAATACTGGAGTGGGTTGCCATTTATAATCTCTATCCACTGCTTTTGCCTTCCTAATCTAGACCCTGCCTGGCAAGAAAGATGCTATTTATTGAATTCCTCAAGTCTCCACACAGTAAAGATTTTTTTTTTTTTAGTGAGGTTTGTATACTCATCTTGAATATGTATAAAAGGTCTCTTTTACCCTTTCCCTGAGATACCTTTCTGGTATCCAAATACACAGAACTTGTTCCTCTCAAAAGAGTGAAGACTAATCTATTTGAACATTTATTTTTTCATCACTTTGGAAATAAAGGTGTCAGTAGCTCCAGTAGTTAATACAACTGTATTTGTTTTTAAGTCCTAAATGACGAAAAATGTCTTTCTGAGTGAGTGAAAGGAAGGAATCGACTATTCTCATCTGTTCTTACAAATCTTCCTGTGCACCCCTTATAATCCCCGGACTTTTTTCTTTTTTTGGACGCTTTTCTACTTTCAGTCTTGTGTTACCAATCCTCTACAGAATATTTCCTCTTAGATTTGAAGTTTTTCCAATGTCCTACATACTTTTTAGTCCTTTGAAACTTTTTATTTTGACATAATTGCAGGCTTACAGAGAAGTTGCAAGAATATTGCGAATAATTTGATCTTTTACCCCAATTATTCAAATGTTAACATTTTATCACATTTGCTTTGTCCTTTTCTCTAGGCTCTTGATTTTTTTGTTGCTGTTCTGGGCCTCACAAGAGTACTTTGAAGATATGATTTCTCTTTACTGCCAAATGTTTCAGTGAGCATTTCCTAAGAACAAGGACATTCTTTTACATAAGCAGAGGACAATGATCAAAATCAGAAAATTAACATTGATACAGTACTGTTGTCTAATCTAAAGACCTTATTCAGATTTCACCAATTGTCATAAGAGTGCCTTTTATGCCAAGGAAAATCTCCAATCATTCATTGCATTAAGTTGCTGTATCTCCTAAATCCTCTCTAATCTAGAATAGTTCCTCAATCTTTCTTTATCTTTTAAGACATGGACATTTTTGAAGTGTACATGTCAGTAATTTTGTTGAATGTCCATCAATTAAATTTTCGTTTGACCCCATTCATCCACATTACTTCGCTCACGGAGCAACAATGAATAAAAGCAATCCATTTTCTACATCCCTATTCTAGTTTCATATTTCATCACCTCTCATTGGATATGTGATCACTTATCCTCTCTCAGTTCCTCATCCTTAAAATTGGAATAATTACACCTACCTAATGAGTTGAGAGGCTTAAAGGAAGTGATATATTTAAAAGGAATTTACCCTCCAAACTCATCAAGCTGTATACATTACATATACACAGCTTTTTGTATGTTAATCATATCTCAATAAAGTTTTGTTTTGCTGTTTTTAAAAAGAATTTACCCAATGCATGTCACAAAGGCCATTTGCTTTTCATGTAATTTGGTTTCTCAACTCTCTGCCATTTTGCTACCCTTACATAAATGCATTCTAGTTTCCCCATGTGTCTCTTAAAAGGCAATTCTTGAACTACTTACAGCTCACCAAAATAATTGTCAGTCTCATCAGACTATTAATATTGAACCTATAGTCAGTTAAAACACCTAAAGCTTTTTCTGCATGATTTCTTTTGCCATTTGTATCATGACTACAACTAGTACCAGCAACAGTACTTGACAGGATCTGCACAGAACATCTCTTTGGATGGCCCTTTATACTATGTACTTCTCCCAGTTCCATGCGGTAGTTATTATCTGCATTTTTGAGATGAGGAAGCAGATTCTGAGCAGTTAAGTCACAAGACTTTTATAAGTGAGAGAGGTAGAATTTAGTCCCAAGTGTTTCTGAACATAAGTCTTTATTTCTCTATTAGGTATCGCCTTTTAAATTTCTGCTCATCCTTCTGGTTTATTGGGACACTTAAGCGTCCTGATTTTGCCATCCAATGGAATAGTGTTTTTCCCTCAGTGTGCATCTTGTATGGCTCTCATGTCTCCCTCCAGAGCATTGATGAAAATGTTATTCGAGACCCCTCTGATACATGGTAAACATTTTCTTCTATGTTGAAATCAATCACTTTCTGGGAACAGTTTTTTCAAATCTCTGTAAATAAATCTTACTAGATGGTGGGCTGATTCACCTATAAACCTCTTATCCACAAGAACTACTTAAGATTTTTTTCCCATGCCTATGGCATGCCCCCTGGCTACAAATCTAATTGCACCACTGGGGGAAAATATTTGTCTTAGTTTAGCCGGAATTGTTTGTATTGGAATAATATTGGTCTTAGTGATTATTCCTTTACTTCTTACAAATCTTTTATTTAATAATCTCTTCCAGAGTTTTTGGTAGGGGTGAATTCAAATAATGATGGTTTCCAAAATTCTGGTTCCTTTCTAACAATGTTCCCTGGGTTGCTCTGTGACCTAAAAAAGGTCACTCTTTTGACCTAGACATTTCTGAACGAATGAGAAAATTAAATTCACCACTTATTAAACTCACTACACTAATTATGTTTTTTTACTTTGGCCACAACTTACCCAGGAAATATCCTCTCTTGTTTCACAGATGAGAATGCTGAGAGTTGGAGAAATGTTAAAACTTATCTAAAGTCACTGAAGTTGAAAGCGATGGAGCTGTTAGATATATTGACTCAAAAAAATAAAAATAAAAAGTGGCACATTTTTGCAAACTCTTTATGCTGTAAATCATGTCAGGACATTCTGCTGCCGTTAATTGTTCTATAGTACGAAATGATATAGACCAAAAATTAGATTTACTTGAGCATCTATATGTTCCCTACCCAACCAAATCAGTAATGTATCAGAAAGCAACAATTCTCAAAGTGTTTTCAAAGGAGCAATCCAGTAGCCTCAGGCTAATGCAGTTCTTCTGTTACTGTCAAATGTTGGACATAAGTTTCATGTTAATGATATTCTCTTTGAGATCCAAAGGCTTCTGAGGAGCCCTTTAGAAAAGAAACCCATTTAACATTCCTGAACCACAGGGCTGGTTTCCTGAAGCACTTTTGACAGAGGCTGCTGTAGGTGTTAACGTAGTATTTCTTTTCTTTTTTACTCCTTGGGACTCCAAGGATGTTTCTCCAGAGATACAATGAGGTTTAAAAACATTTTTATTTACATGAACATACCTCTTACTTGGCCAATGCGCCCTCCTGTCCTAAGGTTGAACTTGGTCTCCACCAACCTTCTAGTTTAGAGTTGGTGCTGTTATTTTATATATATATATATATATACATGGGCTTCCCTGGTGGTTTGGATGGTTATAGAATCTGCCTGCAATGCAGGAAACCTGGGTTCAGTCCCTAAATTGGGAAGATCTCCTAGAGAAGGGAATGACTACTCTCTCGTATTCTTTCCTGGAAAATTCCATGGGCAGAGGAGCCTGGTGGGCTACAGTCTATGGGGTAATAAAGAGTTGGACATGACTGAGCAACTAATATATATATGTATATATATTTTGGGCTGTGCCCACTTGGCTTGCAAGATCTTAGTTCCCCAACCAGGGATTGAACCTAAGCCACCACAGTGCAAGTGCCAAGTCCTAACCACTAGGCCGCCAGGGAATTCCCAGCTGTTATCCTGATTTTACATTTGCAGAAAAAGGTCCAGAGTTTCTAGGAAATTTGCTCAGGCCTGACAGCAAGAGAAGGCCCAAACCGAGACCCAGATTCAGATTTATATCAAATCCAATTCAGGGCTCTTTCGCTTGCTTCACGTCTTTGTTTTTCTGCCTTTGATCATTTTAAAAGCTCGTTGACATTTCCAAAAACAAACAACTTTGGAAAATGGACAAAGTTATATTAAAAATGGATGATGAACTTTACAACTGTTTAAATACTAAAAGTCATATTTGGAATTTTTTTCCCTTTTGAACAGATCTTCCTCCATCAGCATTAGCCGGTCGAGGTTGGGGATGGAAATGGGAGACCTCACTAAGTCTGAGTCCTGTGGGAAAACGAAGGGATCCTGAAAACAGCAAATTAGCCCACAGCTATACCTGTTTACATAGTCAAAGTATGTTTGTCCTGTTTGAAGATACTTCAAAAATAACAATTGTAAAAGAGATTACTGCTTTGATCAGAGAATCTGAATCTCCTTTGTTTGACCATGAATAATTGGTCTTTGTAATGTTAATACTTCTTTTAAGGAATATCAGATCTGTAAATTCACCTTAATTACAGGCAAGCTGAGTTGTAGAGGGAATTCGCAACAGCATTTCATTGAAGGTCTTTTCTAGTTCCCCTTCAAATCTAATTACAGCAGAAAGATTATTTTTACGCCAAGCACCAGAAAGCTATAATTATTCGTATTTTCATTCACATTCACATAGGTCAAAAGCATTATCTTATTGAAGAATAAGATTGAAATCTTAAAAATGTCCTTGTTTTTCCACAAAGCGCAGAAGGAGGTAGAACCTTAACTGAGTTGTTCTTGCTAACCTGTTAACCTTCATCCAGCCGGCAGCTCAGAAGTCTATTTTCCCCAGACTTTACACTTGGGGAAACAGCACTCTGGAATCCACAACCTAAACAATGACTAATACTAAATCTTGTTTAAAAATTTGAAACCAACTAAACAATTCAGTTGGAGGATATGAGTACAGTAGGGAGACAAGAAGAAGAAAAAAAAAATTTTAAGCCTCCCTATTATAATTTTGTGGTATTCAGCTTAGTTATTTTTGTTGTAAGAACACAGATGTCAATACAGAAAGTTAGATGTTGCTGAAGATGTGAGGAAATAGGGTTGCTAAACTGTAGACTGGGTGATTTAGTTAGATATGGGGAAGAATGTCTCAACAGCAGGGTGAAATCTCCTTTTGTGGAGGTAGCTTGAAAGTTGCATATTTTGTGAAATGGTGTGGGGCAAAGCTTGTGAGCCAAGTGGGCCTGCTTGAAGATGGGGAAGCTTTCCATTGATTGTATTTGTTATCTCACATTCTATTCAATCCCCAAACAGGATTTTCTCCTCTGGCCAGAAGGCTAATGACCATTACACTTAGCACCCATCAGATTGCCACCTTCCAACCTGAGAGCATTTTTGGTAGTCTTGTGCTAACATTTAAACTTATCATTATAAAAACTATGAAGAGAGCCCATCACACCTGTACTGGAGGGGAAAAATCTCTGAAGTTTAAACCACAATTAACATATTCCCAGTCGTTTTGGGTGTGGGTTTTTGGGTTTTTTTTTTTTTTTCTTAATTATGGCAGCAATTAGCTTTGCAGCATGGCATTCATTCCAAACAGCAGGGGTGGAGAACAATAATCTTGTTTACCTGAAGCTGGAGAGAGTGTACCTAGCTTTGTTCCCTCCACAGCCTAATCTAAACTCTTCCAGAGGTGCCATTCCGCACAATAGAGTGTGACTGCCCCCCACCACCCACCAAAGATCCCCCCTCCCCTAGTTAATTCATTTGTCGCTGAAAACCTCCACAAGGTCAAGGAAAAACAGGTCCCAGGCTGTTTCAAACTTTTACTTCCATTAATTTCAAAGACAGAATCCTCAGATATGGGAATACCTTTTTTTTTAATTTTTAAATTGTTTAAATCTGTCTAAATTATCCCAGGGACAACAATGGAGCTCCTGTAGACTGTTCTTGACAATGAACAGAAATAGGAAGATGACCGTTGTCAGTCCTGGGGAGAAGCAAATTATTAAATGGACGAGTTATTTACATGAAAATGAACTGCCTCTCCCATGGGGAAATTAGGAGACAGGCGATTCTGCATTACAAGAGGAACATGTCACTGGTTTTCATTTTCCACAGCAAAGATTTTAGGGTAATTTCCTTTCAGGAGAATGGAGTAGTTTCTCTTCTACATGCATCACCATTCAAAACCATTGTTGTCATCGTTTTGGATTTTGTTTTTTTTTTTCCCTCCAGCAAGAACTGAAATGGCAGGTGGACACAGCACAAATGGGTCGTAACCCTTGTACAGTTCCAAACAACAGTCCTCTGGAGTTATACTACAGTGTTGGGCATGTTTTTACCATTTTACAGTATCCACAGTTTATTTCTCTACTGTAAAATGTAGGCTACTACAGAGGAAGAACAATAATCAGTTATACATTAACTATGAAAGGTCATTGCTTGTGGCAAATGCAAGGTCTATTGATCAAGTAATATTTGTCGGCAGAAATGAGTCTCATTACTGAACGAAGCTCGTGAAGGAAACCATTGTCTAAAGGGACATCATGATATGTGCAAATCATCCATTTGCTCAAGGTGGTTTGAATATCATCAAATGTTTGTCAGCGCTTTTTAAATGTAATTTACTGACTTTTCAGCTAATCAGTCCCCAAAACTGCCTTCTTTTGTCAACTTACTATGCTGCACATTCAAACAATGATTAATCGCCTTATGTTAACTATGAGATAAGGAAAAAAATGAAAAGAAAATGAATGACGTATTCACTTGTGTTACAAAATGGGCTATAAACTAGTTTCCCAGCATGAGCTGTGGTTTACTTTCAAACTTAAATAACTTGTCTATGTAACCTTATCTTCCGGGCACTTCCTGCAAGCTTCATATATTATGCAATCGAGCCCATAAATATAGGTAGAAGTTAACTTGAATGGCTGAAACAGAGTTAACCACACACATGTAGTTAAAGCTTTATCGCCATTTCTGTCATAAACCTCTCCCTTTTCTTTAAGAGATTTACCAAGCTGTCATAAAAAAAAAAAAGTATTATGGCTGTATCTTTGCAAAAAAAAAAGAACTCTTGAGAAGTGCCTTGTCTCCTTAAACATACTGAACTTTGGCTTACAGTCCCATAGTCATACACCACGAGTGCTGCCACATATCAGGAAGGCCAGTATGTTTGCATGCCGAATGTCTCAGGGTTGAGGTGGCACCAGCATTTATTATTTCCATCTTATTTTTCATAAATTCCTAAAAAAATTAACTCTATATAACTCCAATGATGACATATTACTAGAGGTATACAATTAAGCACATTTAGCCAAGTCATCAAATAAATAAGGAAAAGTGTAAAGTAGAACGCTTTACCGGAAAATAAGTGATTATACATAATCAAATATCTGTAATGAGAGGGATAGGATAGAAATTTTCCAGGCATATAATCAGCCTAAAATAACTGGGCAGGAAAATTAAAAGGATCAGATTCCCTACATTGACTTAGCAAAGGGCTCTAGCAAGCGTTCTACTGATGACTCTGCTGATTTCTTTCAAGAGCGAACACCAGCAGCACTCTACCTTGCAGTACATAGGCAGTATCTTGAGAAACTAAACTCAGTCATTTTAAATTCTTTTTTACTATTATAATATTGCTTCTGTTTTATATTTCAGTTTTCTGGCCAGGCGAAATGTGGGATCTTTGGCTCCATGACCAGGGACTGAACCTGCACCTCCTGTGTTGAAAGGCGAAGTTTTAACCACTGAACCAGAAGGGAAGTCCTGCAAGTTTCATATATATATTTTTTTAATGGGTAGACACAAGGCCTCTCTTTCTAGAAATGACTTCTCTCCAGAAATATGAGATTATCTTTACCTCTTACTTTCCTATCATAGATGTCTGAAGGTCATGGAGTAAAGATTACTGGACTTGAGTCAAAAAACTGAGTTCAAATTCTTCAGTGCTCTTCTCAGAGATCTCTTCTTCCAGGAAGCCTTCCTTGACTATCTGGCACAGATAATGCTTATCTTTTAGGTTTTCAAGATATTTGGTGCTTAACCTTTAATAACACTTTTGGTCCCTTTGAATCACTAGTGCTCTTTAGTGCCGATCTTGTCCCATAGTAGGGACTCTGTAAATGTTTGTTGAATAATGGGTTTCTCAAATTGAGAGGGTTCTATTAGGAGAAATGAATTTTTCGGTTCTTTTCAGATTGATACACTCCATGAATCCCAGCTCGTCTCTCTAGTAATAAACATTTGTGGGAATAAACTATGTTTTGCTTGGAACTGTCAATGCTTAATTATTCTTGGGGCTTAGGTAGCAATCTCCCTTCCTGCCTACCATCCACAACCCCCAATCTCTCTTCTCTCTCCAGAGATAAACTGTTAATTATCACGTGTTAGCGATTTTAAAGTGTGAAAGTGTTAGTCACTCTGTCCTGTCATAGGCAATGTATATTTCATATAAATTAATTACATAAATGGTATGATGAAATATGTATTAACCAGTGACTCTTTTTTTCATTTATCATGCCTTTAGGGTCATTTCACGTCAAAATTTCTGGATAGTATGTAGATAAAGTAGAATTTACTCAATCATTTGTTGTTGTTTAATCCCTAAGATTCTTTGCAACCCATTGGACTCTAGGCTGCCAGGTCCCTCTGAACATGGGATTTCCCAGTCAAGAATATTGGAATGGGTTGCCATTTCCTTCTCCAGGGGATCTTTCTAATCCAGGGATTGAACCCATGTCTCCTGCTTGGCAGGTGGATTCTTTACCACAGAGCTACCTGGGATGCCTTCTCAATAAATTTACTCGACTATAAATTACTTATTGTTGGATATTTAGATGATTGCCAATTTTTCATTATTACAAACAATACTGCAATACATTCTGGTACATCTGTCTACTTTTGTGCACACATAAAGGATTTTGAGGAATGAATTTCTAAATGTAGAATTTCAACCTGTGTGATAATTTTATCTTTTGATAAGTGTTCTAGAGTGCCCTGTATAGGTAGACTTTTTACCAAGTCAATACAAAGTTATATTTTTGCTAACATTATGAGCCTTCCAGTTTCCCCATACCTTCTCTGACTTTCATTTTTGTACATTAGTTGACTAAAGATGGTTTTCCCTTTGCTGTCTGATTTGCATTTCCCTGAGAGTGGTGGGGTTGAGAAACTTTTCATACATTTATTGGCCTCTCGTACATCTTCTTTTGTGAATTGCCTATTTACCACCATTACCCAATTTTCCCTGAGTTCTCTCTGTCTTACAGTTTTTTTTTAAAGATCTCTTTTATGATTGTGAATAGGAATCCTCTTTGCAACTGTTTTCTCCTAGATAGTCACTTACCATAGGGGGCTGAGGTAGAGGGGTCATTTGTCTTTTACCTTTGTGGTCACATTGATACACAAGACTCTCCATTAGATTAGACTTCCTTCTGGACTTTATTATGTAAATTCTTTATATATCATGTAGAAATTGGTTTTGATGAATCCATGAGCTAACTATTCTCACCAATTGACCCAGTCTGTGATTTATCCTAAATGCTATGTCTGTTCTTAACTGAAATTTCCTCCCCTCTCCTACTATCTGCTGTTTTGCAGGAACTTGTCTTTCCCTGAGGGTCAATCAAGAATCAAAGTCCACAGCAATCTTTATCTCTTCCTTGTTCACTTTTCACTAGCACAGGTAAAGTTATTTTGTTATTTTATGTACACATATATTGTAACTTCAATGATATGGGAAGCTACCGAACTGACAGTCCCTTGCTTTTGCCATTACTCCCAGTGTCTAACACATAGTGGGAATCTAATAAATATTTGTTGGTTAAAAAAAAAAAATATTTGTTGGTTGTTTCAACAATTCTACTTTATAGAAAAATGTTTAATCTATCCCCTCTCCCCAAGATATGTACACTATGGGCAATTTCCCTGTGCATTTCTTCAATCATCGTTTTTGTGTGATTTGTCTTTTGTTCAATTTGTCATTAGGTCACACCTGCTTATAGTGTCTGAGGTTCTAAATCTCAACAATAAATTGAGAACAATGTTAAGGACCTGATTTCCTCAAAATTCTCTGCTGACACAAAAAATAATCTAGCATTTTTCAAATTGAAAAATGCATCTAAAAGTCTAACTTATTCCCTAGGACAGGCCTTATTTCACATAAACTGAGACCTGTCTTCTCAGACACTAAAGAGAGACCATGACTTTATAGTAGTTTTTTGGATTTATTTGTTTCTTAAAGTTAAATTCAAAAACCAAATCTATACTACATTAAAATACCAAATCTACACTATACAACAATAAAATCTAGTTCACTGATTGGTCAAATTGTGCTTCTTATTACTACTGGTTCTACTGTATTTTCTTAAAAAAAATTTTTTTTATATCATAGAGCATTTCCAAAAGATACAAGATTAGTGAGAATGGACCCCTTATGTACTTATCACTCAGCTTTCACCATTATTAATTCACACCCAATCTTTTTCATTCATACCTTCATACAATGTTTATCCTCTCTGAGTTACTTTGAAGGAAATCCCCAGTGTTACATCATTTTATACTAAAATATAAAATTTAAGTTCAAAAATTTAGTTCAAAGCTCTGGAGGCCCTTGCGTTTTGCATATGTGTGTGTGTGTTCTTCATTCAGCCATGCATTTTCATATAATACTCAACTTGGAGCTGAAGAAACAAAGATGAATGGAACATGAAATTTGAGGCTTCTCGGGTAGCTCAGTGGTATAGAGTCCACCTGCCAATATAGGAGATGCAAGAGACACAGGTCCAATCCCTGGGTTGGAAAGATCCCCTGGAGAAGGGAATGCCTACCTGCTCTAGTATTCTTGCCTGGAAAATTCCCCAGACAGAGGACCCATGAGGGCTATAGTCCATGGGGTCCCAAAGAGTTGGACATGACTGAGCGACTGAGCACACACAATTCAACCATTAGTTGCAAACATCATGTCCCTTTATCCATATATATTAGTATTTTGGGTATTACTTAGTGTATTCCAAGAACAAGGACATTCCATTACATAACCACAATTACACTATCAAGTTCATCCATACTCAAACATACCCTAATAATGTTTATTACGAACAATGCTGCAATAAACATTCTGGTAAGTCTATCTTTGTGAACATTTAAGTGATGCTGAGAAATGAATACCTAAAAGTAGAATTTCAAAGTGTGTGAAAATTTTATGTCTAGTTCATATTCAAATTTTGTCAATTATCCCAATAAGGTTTATTGTGACAATTCCCTCACATCCCCCCCATGTAGATCAAATCAGGATTATTTATTCTGTAATAAAGAAACAATAGCTGAGTTTTTGTCTTTCATGATTCTTTCATAATATTTACATTTTTCAGTAGTGTAGCCAGTGGTTTGTAGAAGGTTCCTCAATTTGAGTTTGTCTGACTTTCCTCAAGGTTAGATTCAGGTGATGTATTTTTCTGTACAATGAAAACAAGTAAAACAATGGTGCATCCTTCTCAGTTTATCACATCAAAAAAACAAAAACAAAAACACAACCTCACAATATCAGTTTGTCCCATTAATAAAGATGTGAATTTTCATCATCTGCTTAAGGTAGTGTCTGCCAAGTTTTTCCATTGTCAGGTTGCCAGTTTTCCCATCGTAATTAATACCTTATTTGTGGGGAGATACTTTGAGATAGATACTTTGGCTATATAAAATATCCTATTCCTTATGAGAATTTCACCCAATCATTTTAGCTTCCTTTAATTCTTGCCTGAACCAATTAAAACTAAGATGGTGGTAAGATGGTGATTTTTCTAACTCATTTCTTCTACATTCTTAGATGGCATTCTATCAACCTTTTACTCTTTCTGTTGTTGACTGCTTGCTTGGTTTTGACTGCACTGGGTCTTCATTGTTGCGCACAGGCTTTGTCTAGTTGTGGAAAGGGGGGCTACTCTCTAGTTGCGGTATGGGGGCTTCTCTTTGCCACGGCTTCTCTTGTTGGGGAGCACAAGCTCTAGGGGTACAGGCTCAGTAGCTGTGATGCACAGGCCAGTTGTTCAGTGGCATATGTAATCTTCCTGGACCAAGGATCAAACCCATGTCCCCCCCAGGTGGATTCTTAACCCCTGGACCACTGGGGAAGTCCCAAACTTTTGTTTTTTATTTTACCCTTTATAAGAATAAAATAGAGTTCACCAAACACTGGTGGTCTCCTTGATGTGGAACTCTGTGCTCAGAGACATCATATGGGGCACAAAGACAAGACCATTTACTTTATTGGAGATACGAACATAATGGGAAGGAGAAGAAATCCAAGAGAGGGTAGTTTTTACTGGAGCATGTGGAGTCACCTTGGAAGAGAGGTGGGGTTTTAGCTGAGCTTGTGATTTGTGGTACATGTGGTCAAAGACAGGCATTACAGTTGGAGGGAACAGCAGTGGGCATTTGGGAAATGACAAAGAATCCCTATGGTTAGAGCCTAAGTTTCCTGGGAGAATAGACAGGGAGGAAAAGTGAAATTCCAGGCTGGGAAGATCAGCTGGGGTTGCCTCAAATCCCACACTGAAGAGTTTAGACTCCAGTTTACTCAGTGAGAGAAGCAATGAAACATATTTGAGGATGGCAGTGGTGGGGTGGGGTGGTGGTTACCTACGGATGATGCTTAGGGATACCTATGGATGATGCTAAGATTGTGTCTTACCCATGTTTGTATTTCCAAGGCCTACAACAGCGCTCAGCACATGAAGGATATTCAGTAACTGTTTTCAGGCACCAATGATATGCTGGATGATTTAGAATAGGATTCTGTGTGTGTTTGTTTCACTTGAGAGTCTGGGTCATGACGGGAGGATGGAGCAGGGTGTGGTGGGCCCTTAACTCTAAAAGCAGATCTCTACTGAACTGTTCATAGAAAATGTTTAAAATATCAAGCTCTGAGACCACCACCATGCTCCCTGTGACTTAAATTTTCAGTTCCCAGAAAGCATGTTTGGGAATTACTTTTGAACAACTTTAGGTGCCAGTAAAAAAAACAAGACTCTTAGATAGTAAAAACATCCCGTTGGAATGTTGGAATGTTGGAATATATCATCTTTATATTTTGAAATTAAAAAACAAAAACAAAAAATGGGAATTCTCTGACAATCCAGTGTTTAAGACTCACGGCTTTCAGTGTGGTATCCCTGGGTTCAATCCCTGGTCCAGGAATTAAGATGCCACAAACCCCGAGGCACAACCAACCAAACAAAGCAAAACACAAAAATATCTCTTCAAAGATGCATATGAACTTTAAGAGGTTAAGCATTTTGTCAAAACACTGTAAATATCGTAGTTAATTTAATAAGGGGAAACAAAGCAAGAAAGTAAAATGAGATACCGAAAATGACTGAGTGTAAATCATTGTAGAAGTCTTATTGATCTCTTAGGAAGTGAATTAATTTATATTTACATTTAAAACATCCCCAGGTTGTCCCTTTCCAACTTCAAATCTTGTAATTTCTCTTCAGCTTCTTTATTCTGCAGTGAATCCTGAAAAATCTACCGTCTTGATTAAGAAAGTTTACATATTTTCCCAGCACAGGCTGTTGACAAGCTGTGGCAGTATTTGGTGGTTTCAAATGGAAAATCATTTGCTCTTCACCTCCAGTTGCAATAAATACTTAATGGTATAGAGGTAATATTTAGGTATGTTTTTATTAAAAACATTTATTCTGGTTACAAATGGAATACATGGTAAGTGTGGAAAATCTAGAAAATATAAAAGTATAAAGCAATGTACAACTACCCGTCATTTCACCATCCGATGAGAGCCACCAAAATGCATCCATGTTTTGTATTTTCCTTTCATCTTTGGGTGTGTGTTTATAAAGACTTCTTAACTTTTTTTTTTACTTAACATATCATGAGTATTTTTCCATGTGACTAAATATCCTTTAATAATATGATTTTGGGTAGCAGAACAGTAGCCACTATATGGATATACTATTGAACTACTCTACTATAGTTGGGCAACCTGAGGTCTTTCCAATGTGTAATATATTTCCTAGAGGGGGTATTATCTATTGTTTTAAATGTTGTTTACATTTTAGCCTTCTTCAACTTATTGTCCAGTTGTGCTCTTCAGAAGTTACTCTAGTTTACCTAACCGTCACCAGTGGATAGACGTGAAGGCATGAAGAGTCTGCACTGGCCTTAGCACCATCCTTTTACACATTTCATTCACAAATGAACCTCCAAAGGGGTATTTTCTTGAACACGCATTACGAGTGCCTCATAGCCTAGGACCATGAGGGCTTTGGCATCACATGAATAGCAATTGGCTCAAAACAGCTCTCATTGTGATGCTGGTGATGCGGCCTCCTTAATGTTCTAAGATTGTCTGGCGTGACAACTTCAGTTCAGGACTTTTCTCTTGACCTTTCCTATCATGTTTCAAGTCAGAATTCATATACTGTACAGTTTAAGCTACAGTATGCCTGGCCTGTAACTTGGTTCAAGGCGTTTACATTTGTCTGCCTATTATACTCACAAGGTGGAAAAAGCAATCCCAGTGCCCCTAAAAGGTAAAATATTGTTTTTTTTTCCTATTACTAGAGTTTGAAAAATAGGATAAATTATAGTACATTTAGGAATAAGTGCACATTGAGAGTTTTATGAAATATTTCAGGAAGAACACATTTAAATCCAAATTTAAATATAAAATTTAATTTCTTAAGAACTGGGATTGAGATAGTAAAAAAAATATAATATGAAGTGTTTTTCTTAAGACTATTTTTTATACAAAAAGAAATATATAATCATATTTAAATTACATATAGTTTCATCACAAAAGGAATGGATATCTTTTCTCAGGTGTCTTAGTTTTTTCAGTAAAAACAGTTTGAATTTTGAATCTTCTAAATCTCATTTGAATCTTCTGTTTATTGTGTTCTTTTCTCAATGACATTTTTTTTTTATGTGTGGCTTCAAGCAGTTGCCATTAATGAAATGATTAAAAATGTGAAATATAGGACAATAGTTATATCTTAGTTTCTACTGATACAGATTCTAATCCTAGGCGGACAGTCAATGATTATCAAGAAAAGTCACTTTAAATTGAATAATCCTACCCTGGAGGAGAAATTTACTCCCTTATAAAAAAAAAAAAAGATTTTTATTCTTTGTTATGCTTTTTCTGTATCATGCTCAGTATCACTCAGAAATTTCACTCATTTTACTGAAATGCAATATTCCATCAATAGTTTCTAAAGTGAATCAAGTGTCAAAAATAAGATCCTTTAATTTCAAGTTCTCCCTGAGGTTTTGGCCAAACAACTGAATACAGATATTTCTTTTGCCGTGTCTTCCTGTGAACCCTACCCTAGTGATAGTTTCATATTTCTTTCATCTCATCATTCAGAAGCTATTTATCAATTTTTTTTTCCCCACTGCCTCCTTCAAATCTCCCCCTCCCCCACAGCTGACTGCCTGCTCAACCCCCACACATTCAGGCATATTTATTCCCGTAAAGATAGTGACACTTAGGGTTTATTCTAAGACTAAATCTGTGTTGCCCAGTGACTAAGGACTTAAGCATGCACACTGCTTCTATGCTTACCCTCCTACCTAACTTGACTACTCAACTTTTTCTCTTTCTTTCCCTCTAAATTCTCTGTTTTGGAACAGTTAAGTTAAACACCCGCTGCCAGGCCACTAATTGATTTTTGAAACCTGACATTTGTTTTTTGTTTTCTCCTATCTTCCCTAATGGTACAGCACTACTAAGCAGGAAAGAATGCAAAGAACTAGAAAGTTCAAAGTAATTGAGGATCTGTCCATTCACACTGTCTGGCTTCACGCCAATGCAGAACCTGAAACATTTGAAAAATATTTATCGAGTTTTAACCCTTTTGGTTAAGTCGAAGAAGCAGGTTTGCTGCTAGATCATTTGTGTTCACAGCAACAGCAAGTAAGCTTGGTTGAACATGTCTTTTATACGTTCAGAACCGCATAGCAAATGTCTCTGAAAAGATTACTTTCCAATTTCCGTACTATTGTACAGTGCTAAGCTAGTTATTTTCTGTGAGCTTGCAGAGCTGGGTATTTCAGAGAAACCATTACTTAAAAGTGGCAGCCCTATTTCATGAATCCTTCTGTCAGAGATGAAATTTAAATAAATGCTACTGTGTTTGAGCAAAAAAGATTGTATTCAGCTTTTCTGCTATATGTTTCGAGCCCAACCATAGCTAGGTTCATATCTATATTCATTAAGAAAATCGGAAATAAGAAAAAAAATTTAAAGGACTATAAATATATTGTATTAAAAGTTTATCAAATAGGCTTTTTTTTTTTTTTTTTTTTGCATTGGAAACACTTTTGCAAATGAGGACATGTCAAAAATTGGTGTGAAATATAGAAACATTTCCAGTAAAATAACTGGATTTTATTGCAGTGAAAGCTTAGGTCGAAATAACAGGCCACTGACACTGTGGTGAAAAACAACAACAACAACAAAAGAGAGAGATAAAAGGAAAGGTCTAGATAGGCTTAAAAGCAAATTGAAATATAAATAGATGCCAATTTGTATTAAATGTAAGTTAGATTTAGGTTTAAAGTTAAAAAGAATATAAAAGTTCTATTAAGAGTTATCTATATGACACGGATTTGATCATGTCAGTAGTATTAACCACTAAAAATCTTTCAAGGTTCAATTTTTTTTTAAGTTATATTAAATCCCATAACAATTCTATAATCTGTTTCTAAATTATTTAATTACCTAATTGGATTCAGTATTAGAGAAAATCAGGGCAAGTTTTTTTTTTTTTCCCAGGGCAACTTTTTAAAGATGAAGGTGGATAGTGTGGGATTGTTTGCTTGGAAAAAATTTGCCAAAACACATTAAATAATCCTTTGGTAGCATGAAAATAGTCATCAACCATTCTCTGAAAACAGTGATCACAGCTATAAAAATGAATCTTTAATAAAAACAGAATGAAAAGGAGAAAACATATTTTACAGCATAATTTTATGTTTTCTAATGATAAACACCTATAACACTTTATGTGTATGTTAATTTTTTAAATCCACACACTGAAAAGAGATCCATATCTTTTGATAGATTCACTCTGTGAGAACATTTTCCTAAGAACACTTTTTTTTGTAAAAGCTGCTTTACCATGAAGTGATGATGTAGATGTAAAAATGTCAACATATGTACATATGTAGTAATATTCCAGGCATTTTTATTGCAGTGTAGTGTTAAGGCTTCCCAATAAGCCAGATAAAAATCATGTATAAGAACATTAAGGATTAAGGAAAGTGGTTTCCGTAGGTGATTGCTGGCAAAATTCACCTTCCCACTATAACACAGTAAATGGACAGTGAAATATTTTCGCTCTTACTTTCCGATAAGTTTGGATTCCCAGTTTTCAGAGCTGCTGCGTGTCTAACGTTTGTGACTTTCTTTGGTTGTCTTTTCGTAGGAGTAGGTGCCACGGTGTAAGGTAAATGTGCTACGTTTCTGTTTTGCAAACATTAAACTCCACTTTTTGAACACACAGTGGTAGCAAAAATAAGTCAAAGATGTAATGTCTATTTAAATACATTTCATCTAGTCGTTGGTGCTTAAATTAGATTGCATGCTTTGGCTAGAATCAACAGTGTAAATATTAAAAACTTGAAAATTCATGTGCCCCATCTCCCTCCTCTCCATACCCAGATACGAGGTTGAAATGTGTGTGAAAACTTCTCCTGCCCATTTAAATACTGCAAGGGGAAAAAAACAAGCTTTTATGTAAGGACTTAAAAAAAAATACCTGCCATTAAACCTTTTATTCAGGACATTCCAAATTTGCTCTGCTGAAGGGATTTATTCACTGCTAAAGATACACAGAGACAAGAGCTGTTTTTAAGTGTTTATCACATCGCCCCTAGTTTTGCGCTAAAGAAAAGTACATTTTGTATATTTAAAAATACACGCTTATTAAACAAAACTCTCCAAAACCTTAGCGCCTCCACCTAGCTGCCTTCTAGGTTTCAACTTGCGAGTTTCAGGTCCTTGCACAACACCTAAGGCGTGCAAAACTCTTTTTCTCGCTAATCCTGGCAGAGAACAGTCCGAAGAGATCTCCCTCCACGTCTCCACCCGAATTCCCTCTCTTCCCCAGATTCCACTCGCTTCTCTTTTTCCCTCCGCCCCCGTCTCCGCCAGCCCAATCTGTCAGAGAGGTTGTGTACAAACTGCGCGGCCGCCCTGCGCGCGAAGCTCGTGGCCCGAAAGGGGTGCGGTCCGCCAGGCGGAGGCGGGGCTCTGACCGAGCTTCTCCCTTTTCATAGGCCAGCGGCTCAGGCCCGGCCAGCTTCGGGGCCCCGCGATTCGTCGGAGTGCTGCCAGTCTGGCCGGCTGGCCCCGCCTCCCTGGAGTTGGGTAAAATAGAGGCGGGCGTCAAGTGTCAGTAGTCGCGGGGCAGGTACGCGCGCTAGCAGCTCGCTCGCGGAGACAGGCAGTGGCGGGAGCGGACTCCGGGGAGCTGGGGAACGCGGTGGGGCGGGGCGGGAGAAAGTGGTCGCCGGGTGGACGTCGGCGTTTACGCGTGGCGGAGCGGAAGAGAGTTTGGCTTTTCGTGCGCGCCTTTGAAAACCGCGCCTGCTTGTGAGCTGAGGGGTCCGTCCGGAGCCAAGCTCGCCGACCCGAGCAGCGTGGGCGACGTGGGAAGCGCGCTCGACTCGCGCCCCGCGCCCGGAACCGCCCCCAACCCCCACCCCCGAGTGCCCATGGCTACGCGGGTGCTGACCATGAGCGCCCGCCTGGGACCCGTGCCCCAGACGCCGGCCCCTCAGGACGAGCCCGTGTTCGCGCAGCTCAAGCCCGTGCTGGGCGCCGCGAACCCGGCCCGCGACGCGGCGCTCTTCCCCGGCGACGAGCTGAAGCACCCGCACCACCACCCGCAGGCGCAGCCCGCGCCGCCACAGCCGGCGCCGCCGCCCGCCGCGGGCCCGCGGCTGCCCGCCGAGGAGCTGGTCCAGGTAGGAAGAGCCGCTCCCCTCCCTCCGCCTCCCTCCCAGGCCTCGGGCGTGTCCCGCCGCTGCGGCGCGCGGGCGACAGGGGCCGCTCCAGGCTGGGGCGCGCGTCGGGGCGCACCGCGGCCCAGGGCTGGGGGGCAGCCCCGCCCTGCCCTCCTGGCCTGGTGGGGGCACCCGAAGGAGTGAGTCTGTGGGGAGTCTGCCCTGGCAGCTCTTTCCGGGAAAGGTTCAGGAGGGAACTGGTGCTCACGCGCACCTTAGTTGTTTTTCTGCCATTTGGGGGATGAAAGCTCGTTCCTTACGCCGGCCCTCGATTCCGTGTGTCCCCTAAATCCGCCTCCTCCCGCTGCCCTGGCCTTGGAGGTCACCCGCTGTCCCGACCCACGGCGTCCCGGGTTCAGTGGGAACGCAAATCGGGGTGGGGGGGGGTGCTGGAGGGAGGCCCCTCGGGGTGCTAGTTTTATATCGCTTGGTGCAACCTGCTTTAGACGCGATCGTAGGGCTCCTTTGGGAAACGGGAGTTAGAAAAGCTAAGGTGGTGTTGGAGCGCTTATTTTTTCTTAGAAAAGAAAGAAAGAAAAAAAGAAGGACCGGGAGGTGTTGTTTTCTTCATCTGCGCGTAAATTTCCTCCCGGAGCCGCGTTGAAAGCTGGCAGTTGGCTTTTACACTTGCCCGGCAGCCGAATTAGAGCAACCGCCTGTTTCTTTCGCCCACGCAGGGAGTCATATAGCCCAGAAAAAACTTCCCGGGACTTTTAGCCTGTCCCAGGGAAAAAAAAAAAAAATTGGAAACATACCCACATGCAAACAGCTGGAAGAGCTAAAATCAGAAACCACTAACCACCATGGGAGCAAAGCGCACGAAAGGGTTTAGTTCGGTTTATTTCAAGACGCTTCATTTAATAGCCCCTTGGTATACTGTGTATTTGCTATACCCAACTCCTGCTCCGGGGGTCTGCGAATGTCACCGTGCTGTGCAGAGGCAGTGGAATTTGTCAGAGATGTGACTCACAAGACCAGCGCGTTTTTATTTTTAAATCGTATCTTTGCGGGAAACCCGAGTCTATATCCACACGAAATGATCTCGGGGTCTGATAGCTGAAATTAAGTAGTAGCGAAAAAAAAAAAAAAAAGACTGTGTTATTCACTTGTTAAAATGCCACGGTTAATAGTTCTGTGAGCATCTAGTTGGGGGTGTTGTTTCGTATGTGTGTGTTTCTGTTGAAATTTCCTTTCAGTGCTAAAAATTCTAGAAGTTTGTGTTATATATACCAGGAAAGATGATAGCTGCAAAAGACTGAGGGAGACCAGTTACAAGCTGGACTGTGTCCTAAAGAGGAAAAATCACCCTTTTAAAACCATGTGGGCATTTGTCAGTTTGCTGCTTAGAAGACACAGGGGGATAAGGGATGACTGAGCTTTTTACAGAGTGAGGGGGAATGGAGCCTTGGCCCACTGAGGACACGATAAATGTTTGGCTGATGACTGTGCTGGCTACTAGCAGCCTCTCTCCACCCACGGCCCCTTAGCACCACTCTACCAAAGGAATGGTTTTCCCCTAGGTAATTAAAGATCTGTTTTAGATAGGGATATGAATAGGAACATTTCATTATCTTATTAACCAATTACAGAATCTGCTGATTAAAATCAACATTTAGATCAAACTGGTGGAGAAGTTGGTTTGTTCTCTCAGTGGATACTGTGTTTTGCTCAAAACATTGTATTTAGGTTTCCATTGAACTGTAGACTGGAAAAGGCACTTAAATAGACAAAGAATATGTTTTATATTAGCTATTTCAGCAATATCTACCCAAGCAAAAAAAAGAGAAATTTTGCAATATTAACCTTAACCATAAAGGTTTACTGAGGGTTGTTTTTTTCCTTTTCAACCACTGGATTTACCTATATGACATGAATAAGACAGATAATTTGGCCTTATTACAATACTGTATTTTCAGTTGTAATGGAGCAGAGAATCCTGCTTGTATATGAGTGATGATAAAGTATACTTAATTATTGCGTCAGAAAGGAACATTTTTTTCTCTTTGCTTCCTTTTTCTTCTTGATTTGTCTCTTTCACTTTTTGTCTGGGGCTGACTGGCGGCGATTTTTCCAAACACTTGTTATAAACAGTTTCGTAAGGTTTTTGATGAACCATTTGTTACACAGTTGACAAATAAACCTGATATGTTTATATAAGGCACACTTAGAGGAGTTTGCCTTGGTACTTTTCATAGAGATTGTTGGGGGAATTTTTAGTAAGCACAGTTTGTTCTTCCCGGGATGATGAATTGGGTGGATTATACATGTTTTTATCTCTTCTTTTTTAGACAAGATGTGAAATGGAGAAGTACCTGACACCTCAGCTTCCTCCAGTTTCTATAATTCCAGAACATAAAAAGTATAGACGAGACAGTGCCTCAGTCGTAGACCAGTTCTTCACTGACAGTGAAGGGTTACCCTACAGTATCAACATGAACGTCTTCCTCCCTGACATCACTCACCTGAGAACTGGCCTCTACAAATCCCAGAGACCGTGCGTAACACACATCAAGACAGAACCTGTTACCATTTTCAGCCACCAGAGTGAGACGACCGCCCCTCCTCCGGCCCCAACCCAGGCCCTCCCCGAGTTCACCAGCATATTCAGCTCCCACCAGACCGCAGCTCCAGAGGTGAACAATATTTTCATCAAACAAGAACTTCCTACACCAGACCTTCATCTCTCTGTCCCTCCCCAGCAGGGCCATCTGTATCAGCTCCTGAATACACCGGATCTAGATATGCCCAGTTCTACCAACCAGACAGCAGTGATGGACACTCTTAACGTTTCAATGTCGGCCGCCATGGCAGGCCTTAACACCCACACCTCCGCCGTCCCGCCGACCGCCATGAAGCAATTCCAGAGCATGCCCCCTTGCACATACACCATGCCAAGTCAGTTTCTTCCCCAGCAGGCCACTTACTTCCCCCCATCACCACCAAGCTCAGAGCCTGGAAGTCCAGATAGACAAGCAGAGATGCTTCAGAATTTAACCCCACCTCCATCCTATGCTGCTACCATTGCTTCTAAACTGGCAATTCATAATCCAAATTTACCTGCCACCCTGCCAGTTACTTCGCAAAACATCCAGCCTGTCAGATACAACAGAAGGAGTAACCCCGATTTGGAGAAACGACGCATACACTACTGCGATTACCCGGGTATGTGATCCTACCTGGTTAAAGAATCAGTGTGTGTGTTTAGTGTGTTCGTGTGTGCCATTTTCCACCTCTCATTCCAACTTTACGTGGGAGAGTAGTGGTTGACAGTTAAAAAAAATTCACCTACTCTGCTCTTGTCGCATCCCAGTCTCCAGGGCCTTACCCAAGTAACCATTTAGTTACTTTGTGCTTATTTGATGTATTAAAAAAAAAAAAACCAGTTTGGAATATTACGGGGCAAAAAAAAGGTACTGAACTCTTTTCTTTTTAATGTTAAATACATGAGAGTCTTGCTCACTTAGTTTACTGTGGCAATGTAAATTGGACTTCTTAATTCTAAATTAAGTACCCTGGAAAGGGATTGCTTAAGTAACACAGGGGAAAAGAAGGGGTGGTAATGAAGAGTGGGTTGGTACAAGACAAGACCCTCTACAGAATAGATTTCAAGGTTGGTTCTGATAGCATGTGAGCATATGCTCTTTCTTGAATGAGGTATGTGGCCCAAAGTATAAATTGATGACGGTGATGAATATATCTACAAGTTGCTGGCATAAGCTAGTTTATGATTAATACAGGGTATAATTTATTGACTCTGGTACATGATATGACATGACATACTAAATGAAAAAACAAGAAATGTGGGAGTACAGAAAATTGCAGTCATCTTGGATAATGGTTTAACATTGTCAGCTCTAGAGCCATTAAAATTTTTTAAATCACCGAGGTATGTGTTACTAGTATAAAGCACCTACTGGTATAAACATAGATTTCCCATTTGTAGTTTGGCTTGATTGTCTGCTCTCTTTCTTGCTAAAGTGAAACATAAAGCAAATCACTTTATACCTTTAATCAGGTAATAGGGGAGTATGCTTAAAAACATCTCTTAAAACTGAAGCTTCAAATATCTCCTTGCATGAGAGATTTCATCTTTAAAGCCCGATTTTAAACACTGAATCATCAGATGTAAAGATTTCAAAAGGATCTCCAGAATGACACGCTGTTCTTCTCCTTTATTTCAGGCTGCACAAAAGTTTATACAAAGTCTTCTCATTTAAAAGCTCACCTGAGGACTCATACTGGTATGTAATTTTCTTGTTAATTCTGTGAGTTGTGTAAATAGTATAAGTGGTATTCATCCTTTTAAAAGCCAGCACGTGTTTGATCTCTTCTTTCTTCTGTCAACTTTTATTTTTTAATGGCTTACCTTTTTCAGCACTGCCTTGGCTGAAAATTCAGTTCAGTGAAAAAGTTTGGTTCCAGGAAGGCTGATGTTCCCTCATTAAGGCCTTGCCCTGTCACCTCACATAGAATTAATTGCTCCCAAACATAAACAACGATGTTTACTAATGGATTTTAAAACTTTAATGGCACTGCTATTCCTATCTTGAAGGAAAAAAATGTAACTCATTTTCTCCCTCCGTAACAGATCAGCTGGCTTCTATAAAACTACATCAAACACTAAAGCCTTTTCCATTTAGCAGGTAAAGTGTAATTGCTTAATAAATTATCTTAATTTCACCTTGAGCCTAAAATATCTGTGTTTAGCATGTTTTCCCTGCTGGGAAAAGGTGGGCTGGAAATTGAAAAATACTAAAATCAGGCAAAACTAGGGTCGTGGTTTAAAAGCTATTTTACATTCTACGCCAGTCCATATTGTACATGGGAGAGACTTTATTCCAGCTAATATCTCATCCGTGTTTAAAATATTTAACCCCTATAATTTTATAAAAACTTTTGTCAGATCTATACACTCATTTTAAAATGCTTTTTAATTTCAAAACTTTATATCAGAACTTATTTGAGGATGAAATTAGGTGGTGGCAAGCTGTAAAAATCTCCAAAGTATTTTTAAAACTATGGGTGGTTACCATTAGTGATTTTCTTAAAAGGATAGGCCTAAAGGAAAGAACCTATACAAAGTGATTGTGTTTTTTTTCCTCTCCGTAAATGCAGCTTTAACCTAAAGTTCAGAGAATAAGTTTGCTAATAAAAGCAATGACCTAGCAAAATGTTTTATTCCATCATTGCTATGGAAACCAAAGTATTCAACAGTTCCTTTGAATGGGCTGCTGGATTAGTGTGAGGACTTGAATCTCCCCAGGCTAGATGTTACTATGGAAATTGAGTTTTGATAAATGAAGTAGTTATCTCTAACTGCTGCATTAAAAAGTAAAAGCCTTTGAGCAAAGGTCAGTGCTGAGATAGAGCTCAAAGAGGAACATGGCTGCAGACATTTCATATGCGCATTGGGAAGTATTGCTTGATATTCCAGTGATAAACGCTACTTAAAATCTAAATAGTGTTGGCGACAATGTGGTAGATTCCAGGGCTTTCTGAGAAATTGCTTTTAAAGAAAAGACATCTGTATTTATCAGTGAAACCAGTGGGTTGTTTCAACCTGAAGTTTTTAGGTAGAGACAAAAAGGCTATCTCCGAATCCCAAAGTAAAAGTTATATTTATACTTAAATATCCATTAAGCATGTAAACTCAATCTGAAGTTTTCAGCATACAAATGACAAAACCATGAAAACAGTCTCTATAGAAATACTAAACAATGCTTTTATAGAATATATGTTATATATTTAGGAAGAAACATTGAAAATGGGTTTTTACCTGAATTATGATTGAGGAGAGGAAATAACTTCAGAACTTTGGAGCTCTTGTCCTTTCTCCTTTGAAAGTCCTTGAAATGGGAGATAGGAAGGAGGAAACAGTGTTTCTCCTGAGGTTAAAGTCTCCTAATAAAGGAGGAGCGTGATTCCATATATCGATGCAATCAACTGCTTATTGCCGGGATGTAGTCAGGGCATATCTAAATCGCCTTGCAACCCCTGGCAGGGGTTAGTGCTCTGAATGCTTATACCTGGGCTTCTGGAACTTGACCTGCTGGCAGGGAAATTTAATAGTGGGTTGTCTTAATGACGCTCATACTAAAAAAGATAGAAACCAACTAAAAAGATGTAGGCCTAGTTTGAATCCCATGCATCGACTTTTTCGCCTGATCATAAATGTGTGTCCATTGACATCTGATGAGTGAGACCCCGTAATCCAGTTTAATAAAGTTTTGTTTGATAGCCTTTCAGATGCCTCGAGGAGGGTTTGTGGCAGACTTGTTCATCTGGCTAAACCCGTTCTTGGGTAATCATAGAGCATTGAGGTTGTTTTCTCCTCATTTTTAGTTTCTACACAATGCCTTTGAAAATTACCTGTGCGCTCTCATTGCATCCTCCCCACCCTGTCGTTTTTTAATGAATGTATCTGAAGCTAGCGAAGTGTTTTTTTTTTTCCTTCTTCCTTTAAAGGCCCAGGTATTTCTAAATAACTTCTCTCATGTAATTAGCTTTTTTTGTTAGAGGACTTTAAAAATTTATATGGGAATGTTGATATTGTATTTTTGATATAAAAACTTTTTAATGATTGCCACTATAGGCAGAATGTGCAGGACCCTAGGACTTCTTTAGAAAATAATTGTAATTGCTTTAAAATGTCAAGTTACCTTACGTTTTTAAAATGTTTTAAGCAACTAAAGCAACCTACACCTGAGTTCTGTTTAATTGCTTATTCTGGATTTTAGATGGCAAATGCTTCTTGACTTGTAAACCGAACGTTAAGGACATAGTCTTTCTGAAACAAGATGATTTTTTAAAAAATTCGAGATGAAAGAGTAGAAAATAGCAGTTAGAAGTCTTCTAGCATTCAAGTTTTTCTAAGTTTATACATTTTGATTTCTTTATTCAGAAAGAATATACAAAAATAATACAAAGCTCTATATGGTTAGACAAAATACCTGAAATTGATGTTGCCTCTATTCTAGGGAAAAAATTGTAAAGACCATGCTGTGTCTTTTATATATATGTGATAGCATATTTATTGGCCTATAGGGATATCCTTATTACCTGTGTGGAAGTGTTTTTGTGTTACTTCTAGCATATATATATATTTATATGCCGTGCCTCTGATTAGAAATAAGTATGGCTACTTAGGCAACAGTGTCAAGAAGTATATATTTCCAAATAAAAATATTTGTCCTTTTAACAGCATTTTAAAAAGAAATTGGAAACATTTGTCACCCGATCCTTGTTTCTTGGTATGCCATGAGTTGAAATGTGGCTTTTACATTGAGTGTGGAAATTTCTTTGAAAATTGTGTTTACACTTTAGTAAAAAGTACTTACTTTCTAAAGAAAGAGTTCTGAAAAAGCAAACAGTGCACTCTGAATACAGATGTTTGAAATCTGAGCAGTTTTAGTCACATGTGTGGCTGTGCACTTAACCCTGGAGTATATGGTAAAGCAGTTGGGAAAAGAGGGGATGGTAAGGTTTTGTGGTCATCTGTCAGCTCTCTGGAGCAGGGCCGAAGGTGAGCAGTTGTTCATAGTCTGAGCGGCACACATTGGGCGGCAGGGTCAGGAGCCCTTGGATCCAGACTCTGCCCAGGTTGCTACATGGGGACTGCATGATCCCAGAATGACTGCCACGGATTAACAAGAGAAGGACAATTGGAAGCACCCCTCCCCCCCAAAAAATGGAAACATACAAATAACGTAACAACATGAAGTGGACCTTGGGTGAAGCACTGTCCTGTTAGAATCTTACAGCTGTATTTGGGATTCCTTGTTTAAGAAAGAATTTCACAGTAAGCCTTGGAAAGATTTCTAGCCCAAGACTACTTGTAAAGGGGCTAAATTCCCACCTGCCGTCTCACTTCCTGGGTAGAACACTTTTCTAATGACATTTATATTAATGTGTGTACTTCAAAATACATAATCTCTGCTAGAGATTTATTGCTCAGTTGATTTTAGTTTCATTTTGTATACTAAAAAATCCCTAGGTATAAATTCCTATTTAGTTCCTTGCTCTACACTTACTATCCATTGAATGTCTTAGGTATAGATTTTTGTTTTAAAATACTGGCCATGTTGATAATGAAGGTATTTTTATTTGCAGCACTTCCCCACAAATAGAAAACATTCAAAATGTTCTGAACATGAATTATTCCTTTTTTTTGTGGAACTGTGGGAAGTGGTAAAACATTTTAAAAAATATAGAAAGGAATTCATTTCCTTAAAAAATGATTTTAGAGTTAAAATCAGAATAAGATTTTAGATACATGTGTGCACACATATATGTCTCCATATATATGTATATAGCCTTAGTGGAGATCATGCAGTTTGGATCTAGAGATCATTGTTGGTAGAGGTGAAAAAATTTTGCAGGATGAAATTAGTACTCACTAATTTTTTTGAGTTTATATTTGAAAACTGCAGGAAAAAGTATCCAATTTAGCCTGTTATGTGTTACCAGTTAGACATTCTTAAGTTACTTTGTTTGCAGCTTTGAAATTTATTTTTCTATATTGACAAGTTCAAGATAACATTAAAAAAAAAAACAACAGTGGCTCTAAGAGTCACTGGTTTAGATGCCTGGAAAAGGTATTTATGAGCATAGAAGCTTAGAAACAATTTCTTCTTCTTAATGACTCATGGGAAAGGTTTAACTTTGCTTCTGGGACTTGATCTTTCATCTGAAAAACATTTACATTTACATAGGAAATTGATTAAACATTGTTTTGAGATGATAAAGCATGTGGAAGGTTAAGAAGTATAATTTGATTAAGCAAACGTTTTTGACTTTTTCGAGAATCCAAAGAGAATCTCTTCTTCCCTTTTCTTTTTATAGATTAGTGGGAGAAGATAGTTGTAAATGGACTAAATAGAATAGCAGAAGTTGAGATAGAAACAATTAGCTGTGAAGATAGAGGAGCGTAATGTTTTTAAAAGTAAAATATTTTAATCACCAAAAGTTTTTACTTTGGCAGATATTTTTAGTTTTAAAGAATGTAGTAGCTGTTTACTTGATGACCTACATCTTTTCAGGTGAAAGATTAGAAACAAAGTAATGTCCTAGTTTAGCAAGTATCTCTGTAGCAGCATTCCTATTCTGTCAGCCTGTATTATTTATATCCAAGAATCTCTTACAACTCTGATTAAGGTGAGTTGCTGTTTTAGAAGTGCCCCATAGGTAACTTTCATTAAAAAACATCCAGGCAGAAGAATATACCTGTGACTACTGTATAAATGCACACCTTTTAGAGCTGGGAAGAATCTCCAGGTCAAGATGACCAGGTTAAGTGCAAATTTAAGGAAAGGATAATCAGGACTCATTCAGTACTAGAAAAATGAAAATATAGAATTTTTCTATTTTGGTTAAAAAAGGTAAAATATTTCACCGAGACTTTACTGTTTAAAAATTCTACTTTGGGTTCTTGTTACAAGAAAGTGAATCTGAATGTCATTTTTGTCAGGAGAATCAGGAACTGGTATTTCATTAACACTATCAATGATAGAGGATGTTTTTGTCCAGAAGCCTTGAGGCTCAGATGGTAAAGAATCTGCCTGCAATGCAGGAGACCCTGGTTGGATCCCTGGGTTGAGAAGATCCCCTGGAGAAGGGAGTGGCCACCCGCTCCAGTATTCTGGTCTGGAGAATTTCATGGACAGAGGAGGCTGGCGGACTCCAGTCCAGGGGGTCACAAAGAGTCAGACACAGAGTGACCCCTGTTCTGTGTCTTTGACCAGCACGAGGAGCTCCACAGTTCCTTGGTTTCCCTCAAATCCAGTCCAATTCTGGAAAAGAAAACTCATTTATGTAGAGTTGATTTACCCTTGTACAACTTCAGGATGGATAATAAACTGATCCAGAGCATGTCCTACTGAAGAGGCTAAAAGTATGGTTCTTTGTTTAGTCAGATAACACTCAGTGGTCCTCGGCAGAAGGAACCAGGGAAAACCCTGCCGCAGGTGAGGACGTGGAAAAAACAAAGACACAGTATGGTAGCCTTTAGATGCTTTCCTGTCTTTTCCCTCCCTGCCTTTTCATGAATGAAAATTCCCAAGTTGGTCAGCCTCAGGACACTGTGGTTAACCAAAGGTGCATAGGGAGGTATGGCAATAGAAGGCAGTCTCTGTGTTTGAGGAACTTTCATGGCTAGTAAAGAGGCAGAATACAGCCTTCATTCAGCAGTATCTGTGCCAGTACAGATCAATCATTTAGATCAAATTTAAGTGATGATGGAAATACAGAGAAGTGGAATGATTTCTCTTGGATTCTTTATAGGTTTTTTGGAAGGAATCAGGTGAGTCACGTTTTAAAGATAAGCACAGAAGAAAGAAGGGAATTTCTTAATACAGCCTTTTAATTAGTTTCCTTAAACTGAGCAGGTTATTGACAGGGATACTCGATCAAGTAAACATTAGGTAAAGTGAAGTGAAAGTCACTCAGTCATGTCTGGCTCTTTGCGACCCCATGGACTCTAGCCTGCCAGGCTCCTCTGTCCATGAAATTCTCCAGGCGAGAATACTGGAGTGGGTTGCCATTCCCTTCTCCAGGGGATCTTCCCAACCCAGGGATCAAATCCAGATCTCCCGCATTACAGGCGGGTTCTTTACCATCTCAGCTACCAGGGAAGCCCAGGATGTACATTAGGTACATTTTGCGAATACTTCTTTGAAATGAAATGCCTGCCCTTCTGTTGCCAAGTATAGGAGGTGTACTGCAGTGACCTTTAGTAAAAAATTTTAATATAAAATTACTGATAAAGATATATAAAAATATGAATTAATGAGTTCAAATCACCTTACATTGTGCTTTTAAAGATATCTAATATTTCCCTATGAGTTTCTTTAATCTTGGGATTAATGCTTCTCTTTTTTAAAAACCTTTTATTAGAATGTATACTGTTTTAGACGGAGAAGGCAATGGCAACCCACTCCAGTACTCTTGCCTGGAAAATCCCATGGATGGAGGAGCCTGGTAGGCTATAGTCCATGGGGTTGCAAAGAGTTGGACATGGCTGAGCGACTTCACTTTCACTTTTCACTTTCATGCATTGGAGAAGGAAATGGCAACCCACTCCAGTGTTCTTGCCTAGAGAATCCCAGGGACGGGGGATCCTGGTGGGCTGCTGTCTATGGGGTCGCACAGAGTTGGACACGACTGAAGCGACTTAGCAGCAGCAGCGTACTGTTTTAGAAAGTCTCTAGTGATGGGAAAAGATCTGATGATTACTGAATTGCATGAAAATATTTTCCTCCTGAGATAAGAGCTCATTTTGCACATCAAGGACTCAAATTCTAAGGATTAAGCTTAAGAGGGGCTTCCCTGGTGGCTCAGATGGTAAAGAATCTGCCTGCAATGCAGGAGACCCAGGTTCCATCCCTGGGTTGGGAAGATCCCCTGGAGAAGGGAATGGCAACCCACTCCAGTATCTTGCCTGGAGAATTCCATGAACGAGGAGCCATGGGGTCACGAAAGAGTCAGACACGACTGAGTGACTAACACACTATTGACTATTGAAATAATTTATTCCACTTTAACAGTCAGAATAGAATATGGATGTTAAGCTATTTGAGGCCAGAGACCAAGCCTTTTTCTTTGCATTTTGCAAGTCACCTGGTACAGGTTATGATTGTTAGTACATATTACTCTCCTTTACTAAATGTTGACTTTAATTCTGATTTTTGACCTCTATCAAATATAATTGATTGGATTTAGTTTTAGCATCAGGAAGGAAACCAGATATAAAATTTGTTGTAACAAAAAGGTTACCTAAAATAAATTAGATAAATATTTCCATCTATGATACTTTTCTTTTGTTAGAAGAATCTATGCAGAACATTCTAGGAAAAGGCCTTAGTGTGAATCTATTGAACATGTTCAGCCAAGCAGAGAAACTTCCCATTCTAGTGTGGTAGATTCATAAGTCATTTTTCAGTCTATTCAACAGAAAAAAAAATAGCTGATTTTTAAGTTCATCACTAAAGACTTTTCAGATACTTAGCAAACACATTCTGCTAACTCATTGATGTTCCTTTCAGTTCAGTTGCTCAGTCATATCCAACTCTTTGCGATCCCATGGACTGCACCATGCCAGACTTCCCTGTTCATCACCAACTCCGAGTCTACTCAAACTCATGCCCATTGAGTTGGTGATGCCATTCAACCATCTCATCCTCTGTAGTCCCCTTCTCTTTTGCTTAGGGTTCCTTTAGCCTAGGGTAAAGGAGAGCCATCATTAGGTGACATTTGGAGATTGTCAGTCCCAGCACAGGACAACTCAGAACTCCACACGTCCTGAAAGTTGGGTGTCCTTGGGCGCTGGCTCAGCCAGGGTGTGTCCTGTGCTTCAGACAGTCTGGGATTTAAGGCCTGCTTTGAGTCCATTAGGCTAGTTGTTAACTGACCTGGACAAAAGGCTTTAGAATCTTTATGTAGAGGTGAACAATATCTGTGCATTCCTTACATCATTCACACAGAGCCTGTATCAATGTTTGCTAATGGAGGATATAACTGGAACATTGAGGAAAAGTGGCAGGCCAGGCTTCTCTAACATGACCTCCTTGTTCTGCTTCTAACTCTTGGAGCTGTTGTTGAGGATAAATGAAATATGAGTACCTGAGTCTCGGAGTATGCACTCAGTGTCTGTCTACCTGCTCCCTCCTCCTCCTGGTAATGGTTTTGCATAACATTGACTTCATCAGTATGGACAACATGTATATTTAACCGTCCTTTTAAAATAAAAGGATTAAGGATTTGTAGTAAAAGAGTCCTGGTAATTTTATATGAGAAAGTATATACTTTATTTGAGATAAAGCTGAAGCTTGTTTTTTGTGCTGTACATATTTGTCACTTTTTTTTCTTCTTGCCTTGGAAAGTTTCACATTAACAACAGTATGAGAACTTAAAAATACAGTTGATGTTGAAAGAGCTTAACTAAATATTTTAAATTGGTGGTATTAGAAGGAGATTCTGTAAAAATCCAATTAAACTTTTGAAAGCTCTATCCTGTTGAAATAACTTAAAGGAAGTTAGTTTGGTTTCCCAGAAGTACTATGCATAGTGTTTCTGGCTGAGGAAGAAAGACCTGAATCTGCTATTTATTTGGCCAGAAATTGGGTACCAGCTTCCTCTACAGTGTTTTACTTGAGCAGTGTTGACACTTGAACAGATCCTGTACAAACTGCCCCAAGTGGGGAACAGTTGTCCTCGCTTCTGTGGTAAAGCTCCGGCCCCATGACTAACATCCAGAAACTGGTATTCTTGGCTGAATACTCTATAGATACGTATAAATTGAGAGCAAAACCCCAACTGTTTTAGAAACTTTCATGGCTACCGTTTTTCAACCAATCAGTAAAGTAAACTTTTAAAAATACTGATGCAGTTTATTGCTTCCTAGCCAATAAAAATAGTGAACAAAAAGAGTCTAGTGTCCCTTGTTTCTTAAGTAAACTTTGAAAATTCAGTTTTCTTGCCATTTAATTATTCAATTCAAAAGACTAGAATGACTCCTTTTTAAATCGGGGCACTTTAGGAATTTTTTTTCCCTTGCCTCAGACATCAGAAATAACTTTCTCTTCGCGTTAAATGACAGTGAAGTATTTAGCCAACCTGTTTGTTTTGGTGATTTATTTTTCACAGGGAACAAGAACAAACACTTGTGTGCAAAAAAACTTTTTCTGTTTGATTTACACTGACAAGAATGATAGCTGCATTTACTACTGGCCTTAAGACATTTCTGTGTATTAAATATATGTGAATATAAGCAAAAGAAAAGTGGTTTATTTCTGGTTACTTAAAAGGTTTAAGTGTATTAGCTTAAATTCTTTGAATTTACTCTAAGAGGGGGAAAAAAAAACACTTAAGGAAGTTGAGATGGGCATTTTAAAAACGGAGCAATAGGAACCAAAAAGGGAATTAAAAACAAAAAGTATTTGTGTGTTGGTTTGGAGCCAGAGGAGAGGGAGAAGGGCAGGGTGGCTCAGGGACACTCACTCCAGGAGTTGAAAGAGAAACCCCCTGGGAAATAACTGGCACCGAATTCAGAGGGCGGCTCTGGCCCTTCTGTCCCTGTCCTTGTGGGGTTTTGTTGTGGAGTCATGTTATGAATTATGTGACCCTTTATGGAGTCACAGTGGTTATCAGGACAGCAAAAATACGTTAACCACAAACTGGAAATCTCGGTTGATGTGGACAATGTCTTTTAAAATTTGGCCTCAGCTGAATAATCTTACAACTTCCTGAATATGATCCTGTTAAATCAGGCAGAGAAAGGTAGTTGAATTTCACTGTGGTACTAAGTAACCAGTGTTCAAAGCAACGCGGGCTTTTCTCCAGCAGAGGAAAGCATTTTAAAGAATTTAGCAGTTTGGCTCTTCAGAGTTTTCAAATGCTGTATAAAACTCAGTGGTTATACAGAGTGGAGTCAGGAAGAGACAGATAAATACCGTATTCTAACGCGTAGATATGGAATCTAGAAAAATGGTCCTAAAGAATTTATTTACAGGGCAACAATGGAGAAACAGACATAGAGAATAGACTTAGGACATGGGGAGAGGGGAGGAGAGGGGGAGATGTATGAAAAGAGTGACATGGACACTTACACTACCATATGTAAAATAGATAGCCAGTGGGTATTTACTGTAGGGCTCAGGAAAAAACAGGCTCCGGTGTCAGCCTGGGGGTGGGGGATGGGGAGGGAGATGGGAGGGAGGTTCAAAGGGGAGGGGGTGTACGTATACCTATGGCTGATTCATGTTGAGGTTTGACAGAACAGCAAAATTCTGTAAAGCAGTTATCCTTCAATTAAAAAAAAACTCAGCAGTAAGCCAGCAGTACTTCAAGATGCAAATTTACCTCACAAATTCTCATCTTAAATTCATAGAAAATTATAACCAAGGTAAGCATCAATAGAGGGAGGAACTACTAGTGATTGCTTAGTGAGAGATTCTTTGGTCTGGGGGTTTATTTAGAGGAATATACGATCTTAAATAGGATTAATTAATTCTAAAACTGGGAATTAAGGCTGCCTTATAAATAGTATGTCTTTCCTCATGGTTGAGATGGTAAAGAATCTTCTTGCAGTGCAGCAGACCTGGGTTGGGAAGATTCCCTGGAGAAGGGATCATAAGTCATATTTTTTTTTAAGGTGACATTAAGTTTGTTTGTACATCAAAAATATACAATGATGTGGGGCAATTGCATGAAGTCAGAAGCTGCTCTGTGGTGAGGAACAGCAAAGGCCTTTGACAAACCTGGGAGTTTCTTTGCATGTCATTGTGGGCAGAATCCTTTTGGGCTGTCAATATTGAGTAGTTTTGAAAGGTTACTAGCAAACCTTAGACGACATTAAGAAGAATACAGATTGCAGAGGGGTGGGGAAGTGGCTCAGATAGAGGGGTAGGGTGGTGGCTCAGGTGTTAATTCACTATTTAAGTGAAGAGAGATAGGAAGATTGAATTGAAGCTTTTATGTATTACATATATAAGTTCCATGAGTTCAGGCATTTTTGTTTTATCCTAAGTATTCAGGATAGTCCCTGGCATATAATATGCATTTGACAAATCATTGATGGAATGAATTTTGATAGCCTTTCTGGTGCAGTGCATTGCAAAGGGAAATTAAATGTGCATGACACCACAGTTAAGTTATTGGTACCAGACTTCCTGATCTGGTTGAGAAATTGTTAAATATCAAACGCATAAAGTTTTAACACCATTCAGCTTTAATCTTTATCTAGTTGTTTTGCTTTGGTCTGAAAAATGGGAAGATGTGAATATATGCGTACTGGAGTGAATTTCAAAGAGCTAGTCCTTTTTGGAAAGCCACGTGTTAAGTGAACTGGCTTATGTGCTGGCGTTTCACAGTGGCTAATGTAGAAACTTTTAGGACCACTTTGTTGCAGGAAAGGGTCGCAGCTGTGGTCCATTAAGTTGGTGACGTGAGCAGCTCCTTGAATGTCTTCCTCCCTTGGCCACCTTAGAGCCATTAGTCCTGCACTGATTCAGTTGGGGTTGGTTGGCACCGTAGTAATAAAGGAGCTCAAGCTTGTCTAGTCATCTCATGGGTTTACATGTGCAGGAGCAGCTCAGTGCTCATAAAAATACGAGCACTGATTCATCCTGCACATTTATTTTTAAAAATTGTTTAAAGGAAATTTTTAGACAATTTTAAAAAATTGAAGTACAGTTGATTTGCAGTATTTTGTTTTAGCAAATGTTTTAGGTGTTCAGCAAAGTGATTCACTTATACGTGATCTACTCTTTCTCAGCTTCTTGTCCCATGTAGGTTATTGCAGAATATTGAGTACAGTTACCTGTGCTATACGGCAGATCCTTGTTTGTTACCTATTTGATATATAGTTTCCTGTATGGGTTAAACCCAAACTCCTAATTTAGCGCCTCCCCCTCCCCTGTAAAATTTCCATTTTCCGTTCTTCAACAGTACACAGAGTACTTAATTAAGGACTATTCTGCCAAACAGTGACTCTCTGCGCTAGATGCCCTGAGCAGTTTCTAGTTCATCAGGAATCCACACACCTTCCTCCCTAGAGCCTGAGTTTGAAAGAAACCCCTCTGCAGACAACACTCCCTGCCTTGTCCAGGGTTGCCAGCCGCCCGCTCACCTTGCCTCCTTGGTCTGTTGCGCAGGTGAGAAGCCGTACAAATGCACCTGGGAAGGCTGCGACTGGAGGTTCGCGCGCTCCGACGAGCTGACCCGCCACTACCGCAAGCACACGGGGGCCAAGCCCTTCCAGTGCGGCGTGTGCAACCGCAGCTTCTCGCGCTCCGACCACCTCGCGCTGCACATGAAGAGGCACCAGAACTGAGCTGCCCGCGCCGCCCGCCCCACGCAGCCCACTCGGCAGAAGTTTAAACTACACGATTGATTCTATATATATATAAAAGAGAACGAAAACACAAAACTGGAAATGTATATTTTGTATATTTGAGAAAACAGGGAATACATTGTGTTAATACCAAAGTGTTTGGTCCTTGTCCGAATCTGGAATGCTTGCTATATGCTGGCTTGACCCAGGCAGATGCCCTCATCTCAGACAGGCAGCCCCATCTCAGCGCGGGCTGGGCGTGCAAGGGTGTGTTTGCAGTGTTCTTTCCCAAAGCACCACCATTTAATGTGACAGTGTTTAGCAAACAAGTCCGTTGGGCACAAGAAGACAGCTGGATTGTGTGTCAAGATTTTGCTTGACATCAGAGGAGTTTTTTTTCAATACAAGATAATTCTCTAGAGGTACGCAGCATACCTGGCAATTCACAAATAGCCATTGAACAAATGTGTTGTTTTGTTTTGTTTTTTATATGAGTTGCCTATATTTGCTATTCAAAATTTTGTAAATATGCAAATCAGCTTTATAGTTTATTACACGTTTTCTAAGATTCTTTTGGGGAGAAAAATCATAAATAATTCTTTTGAAAATAACCATGAATACATTTACAGTTAGAACTTGTGGTAAGATACCTCTTAAAACCTTACCAAATTCATTTCTGTGGTAGGTAGAAATAAATCACTCAAATGAACTTCAAAAGCAGATTTCATGCACTGATTAAAATCGGATTGTTTATTTTAAATACAAACTACATTTTATATGAATTGTGAAGAGCTTAAAGATAGAATATTCAAAAGTTAAAACATCTTACAATAAGCTAAACAGTATCATTTTTGAAAAGAAGGACAATATGTAGTTTTCACTTGGGAATGTTGAATTTATGATACAGTTTTCATATACGGAAACGTTGAATTAATGATGCAGTTTTCATATACTGAGATGTTTGCTTGTGCAGTACAATTGGTTAAATGCCAATTTATGTGGACTTTGCATGTAATATACAGTGAGACACAGTAATTTTACCTAAATTACAGTGCAGTTTAGTTAATCTATTGTTAACACTGACTCAGTGTCTGCCTTTAATTATAAATGACATGTTGAAAACTTAAGGAAGTAAGTGCTACATATATGCAATATAAAATAGTAATGTGACACTGATGCTGTTAACCAAAGGGCAGAATAAATAAGCAAAATGCCAAAAGGGGTCTTAATTGAAATGAAAATTTAATTTTGTTTTTAAAATATTGTTTATCTTTATTTATTTTGTGGTAATATAGTAAATTTTTTTAGAAAATTTTCATAACTTGATAAATTATAGTTTTGTTTGTTAGAAAAGTTTCTCTTAAAAACGTGTACATAGATGACAAATGGTGTAAATATTTTGTAAGAGGCTTCAAAATGTTTATACGTGGAAACATACTTACAGGAAAAGCATAAATTGGTTGCTGTTTTGCTTCTTTTTCCCTCTTATTTTTGTATTGTGGTCATTTCCTATGCAAATAATGGAGCAAACAGCTGTATAGTTGTAGAATTTTTTGAGAGAATGAAATGTTTATATATATAAACGACAATTTTTTTTTGAAAATAAAAAGTGCCTAAAAGATTCATGTTGTGCCTTCTTCCCCTCCCATAGCAAAAACAGTGAGCAAATTCCTCTCTCGTAACTATTTAAAAGGGTCTGTTTAATGCAGACAGTTAATAAAAAAGTAATTCCCACTTTGAACCAGCATCTACCTTTGTTTAACGTGGAAGAGAGGAATTTGTTTTTACAATATCAAAAGTATAAAGGGGAGCATGCTTCATGAATGTTGATTTCCTTTCCCCTCTTCTGGTCAGTACACAGATAGATTACTGATTTTATGTTTTCAAGATCATTACTTGTAGACACTGGAGGTAACTTGAATATCCTAGTTAAAAAAAATTTTTTTTGGTCGTGCCTCTTGGCTTGTGGGAGCTTAGTTGCCTGACCAGGGATTGAACCCAGGACCCAGCAGTTGAAGAGCTGAGTTCTAACCACCGAACTGTTAGAGAATTACTTGTATATCCTAGTTGTATTGTCAGAGGTAAAACAAGGATAGGGTTTTTAACTTTTTTTCCTTTTTTTTCCTTTTGAAAGAACAAAGTCGATTTTAACCACTAGTAACAATATACCTGGGAGCCTACACCTTGGCTTCTAGTGCCACCTCCAGTGAAAAGAACTGGGGCTTCTTGGAGACATGGCTGATTCTAGACATACAAAATAAGTCTGGTGTATCTTACAACATCAGACTGTAAGCAATCATAATTCCCACAGTGATGCAGGAATGTCAGAGCAACAGTATAAAACATGATTGACTTGTATACTAGTATATACCCATGAGTCCATGCTAATATAATTGAAAAATGATTGAAAAAGTCAGAGATCTGCAGAAGATCTCCAGTTTTTGTAGATCCAGTCTCTGGTAGAATTTAACTCCCTACTCTAAGTTCAGGCTGCATAAAGTGACTTTATTCCAAAGAGTATGATACGGCCAAGAGGGAAGAGAGGGTCACTTTACAGTTACAAAAACCTGCCAGACACTGAGCTGGTGATCAAGGTCCTTGTCAACAGATAAGTCATGTTCTCATAGTATATACCCTTGGTTTGATGTGATGAAAATGAGACTTTGCCTCTGTGGTTTTCCTCTTAAAACACGTGAGAAAGACATTGGACATCCCAATCGAGGGACATTCTGCAAATTATCCAACCAGTAGTCAAAACTTAAGGTCTTGAAAACAGGAAAACTGAGAAGCTGTCACAGCCAAGAGAAACCTAAATGAAACAAACAAAATGGTGGGATTCTGGAACAGAGAAAGGACATGGGGGAAAACTGAGGCAATTTGAATAAAGTATGAAATAGAGGAAGCTAAGAGTGGGGTATATAGGAATTCTGTATTATCTTTGCAATAAGTCAAACTTCTAGAATAAAGTTTCGAGCAGAAGTTAGAGTGAAAGTTTAGGATAAAGTTTGGAGTGAAGGAAAAAGAATTCAGTATCGCTATCATGTATTTTCAAGAACAGGAAAAATCCCTGGTGAGGAAAATAAGGTAAAATTGCAGTTGCATAATTGGGCATTGTAAGTTTATTCAGCCTTCCTCATTACTGGACCTTTCATTCTCCCTGTCACTCAACACAGCTAGCTAAAGAAGAGGGCATGTTCATTCTCCAGCCGGAACCTCATTCTTTCATGGGTGAAAAACATAATTTCTCTGGCTTAAATTTATTTCTAGAAATTGAGATAGAAAGTGAGGCTACCAGGTTTCTGAAGCAAAAACAGAGATGTCTAATGATGCATCAGAGATGGATAAGTATTCAGTTGATAATTGTAAGAATTAAGTTTTCTTATGTGTAGAAATGTTCTGCTTGCTTTGGTTCCAGCACTTAACTGTATTTGGCTTCCTCACGCTTCAGTACCAATTTACTCCAGATTACAGATTACAACTGTTTCTAGTCTCTCTTTTTTTTTTTTTGGACCGGGCAGCCTCTGGGATCTTAGTTCTCCGCCCTGTTCATTGGAAGCACGCAGTCTTAACCACTGGACCACTGGGGAAGTCCTTCTCTGCCTTTATTTAGTCTCCTTTTCTCCCTTATGTAAAAAGCTGCCCTTTCTCTTCTCTTGCCAGCTACCTGTTCACATCCTTGTGTACCAGAGCTCAGTTCAGATGCTGTCTTTCTTGGTCAGACTCAGTGGAACCTCTTTTGCATTTGGAGACAGGATGACGCTTCAGCATTTGAATATTTTCCAACTTCTTTTGTGTATGTTTTTCCTCCTCAGATTGTCAACTCCTTGGAAGAAACACCACTTCTCAGATTGCTTTTGTTTTCCTGCTCTTAGTGATTGATAAAGCAGATGTCAAAAATAGTTTTACAGTGCTGTGTGAATTGGTTTAAGCCCTGAAGGGGTTGAATCTGTCTGATGTTCAACAGATTTCCTCTTCACAGTTGCCCTGTTGATGCAGTGTTGGTGCTGGATTCTTGATGAGGTGTGTGACTGAACTGATTACAAGGTGGGCAAACAGGTAATGCCTTGTGAATTTTCAAACATTGTGAGTGAATTTTCAAAGGGAGAATTATTTTAGAATTATTTTAGTGTCTAACACACTTTCAAAGCTGCAATTTAATTTCAATCATTAGCATATCCACTAAATAAATAGCTGCATTCAAATATACTCTGACCAGTCTCTTGATAAACAAACTACCCCAACTAGATGAAAATTGATTAAGACACAAGATTCCAATTAGCCAGAACATAATGATGTGATTTGACATCAAGTTAGTAATACTCTGAGTTTTAACCATCTTCAGTTAGTTGTCCTTCTCCCTTCCACCCCCTGCTCAAGTTACCTCGTTTTCTGTTTTGCTTCATTATGTTATTTCATTCTTACATTGCATCTTGTGTTAAATGCATCACTTCATGGCATCCAATTAGAGAACCCTTAGATAAGCACGACTTGGCCTGCCTACATAAAAATTTCTTCAAAATCTAGCTAGATTCCTTTTCCTATCTGCAACTAAGCCCACCAGAGCTCTTTGGATTAACTCATGGACTGTAACATAACAAAACAGAGCTTTATTCTCCATTACTAAATCTGGTCTCTACTTTGAAGTTAACCAAATTCCATCTTTGGTTAGATTCTTTACTGTAGTCTCAAAGTAATCAATAGGAGGCACTCCCCACCCTCACCCCCCCACCCTTTTTACTCATACCAGAGTTATCAGTGACAAAACCTGGCAATTATTTAATATTTATATAAAAAATGATTATTAAGGCAAAAAGAAGCATAATAAATCACATGAGAGCTATATATAATTAGAAGAGTTTGCTACAGGAAAACTCAGAATGTCCTTTTTTCTTTGTAAACCAGCAATCTTTATTTTACTTACCACTTTTAGTGATTACCACCCCATGAAAGCATTTGGGGTGATAGAAATGGTAATATTCTTGAACATAAATGTAAAAACGTAATGCTATTTGGCATACAAAGACATTTGAACAGGAAACTAAGACACTATACAGACTTCTAGGAAAAACAAATGGTAGATTACACACATCTAACTTTTCAGCTTCCTTAAAAAACCCACTAAAGTGGAGAGTTTTTTTCCTTTAAGGAATAACCCTATGAGTAAAAAAGGAAAACAGAAATACCAACAAGCTTGTGATTGCTGGGGAAAGCTAGATAGATGAGGCAACAAGCTGAGCAGAACTGAAAAAGCTAAATCCTAAAGTAGTGGTGGAGAAAACGAGGAACAAACCTAATTCTAATCCCCACAAAAATCCCAAAAGATCTCAGGAATTTGTAGTCTCAAATATTTCTAAAGTAGAGCCAATATGCACTTGTTAAAAGTTTGTCTAAGAAGTTGTTAATTACCTAGCTCATTTCTTCCCCTCCCCCCACTCCTGCTATATCATCAAGACTGTGACTAGGAAATAACCAGCGAGGCCACACTGAGGAATGGATATTTATCTGCTTATTCTCTGGAGAATTCTCTGGAGAAGGTAAAGACAGAGGGTCTCTAAATCAGTAGACTACAGGTCCAGTTGAGGGGAGAAGTGCCAAATAGAAAGTAGGAGAATTAAATAAGCATGCATGTTTGTTGCTGGAACCCATTCCTTATTTGATTTCTAGAATACTGGAGTCAAGCCTTTATCCTCCAGGCAGGAGGCTGGAAAAGTATTCCAGCCCAGGAAGAACGATCTAGATGTACTGAAATTCCCAAGTTCTCCAACAATATGGCCCAACCAGATCATTTGCTCCCTCACTATTAATAAACAACCAAGAATTACCAGATATCTGAGGAAGCAATTTAATGTGAAAGGAGATTAAGCAGAGAAGAGCAACTTGGAGGAAAAATAAAACACTATGTTAAGATACTTGAGGTACTTGGTGTGCACCCAGTCATGTCTGACAATTTGCCACCCCACAAACCACAACTGCCAGCTTTGTCTGTCCTTGGGATTCTCTAAGCAGGAATACTGGAGTGGGTTGCCATTTCCTTTCCACTATGTAAGATAGGCAAAAAAGATGACCCCAAAAAGATGTCCTTTTCATTATAGTGGACTGGAATGCAAAAGTAGGAAGTCAAGAAACACCTGGAGTAACAGGCCAATTTTGCCTTGGAGTACAGAGTGAAGCAGGGCAAAGGCTAATGGAGTTTTGCCAAGAGAATGCACTGGTCATAGCAAACACCCTCTTCCAACAACACAAGAGAAGACTCTACACATGGACATCACCAGATGTTCAACACCGAAATTAGATTGATTATATTCTTTGCAGCCAAAGATGGAGAAGCTCTATAAAGTCAGCAAAAATTAGACCAGGAGCTGACTGAGGCTCAGATCATGAACTCCTTATTGCCAAATTCCGACTTAAATTGAAGAAAGTAGGGAAAACCACTAGACCATTCAGGTATGATATGAATCAAATCCCTTACGATTATACAGTGGAAATGAGAAATAGATTTAAGGGACTAGATCTGATAGAGTGCATGATGAACTATGGACGGAGGTTCATGACATTGCACAGGAGACAGGGATCAAGACCATCCCCAAGAAAAAGAAATGCAAAAAAGCAAAATGACTGTCTGAGGAGGCCTTACAAATAGCTGTGAAAAGAAGAGAAGTGAAAAGGAAAGGAAAAAAGGAAAGATATACCCATTTGAATGCAGAGTTCCAAAGAAGAGCAAGGAGAGATAAGAAAGGCTTCCTCAGTGATCAGTGCAAAGAAATTGAGGAAGACAATAGAATGGGAAAGACTAGAGATCTCTTCAAGAAAACTAGAGATACCAAGGGAACATTTCATTAAAAGATGGGCTCAATAAGGGACAGAAATGGTATGGACCTAACAGAAGCAGAAGATATTAAGAAGGGGTGGCAAGAAAAAGATAAAGACCATTACAGTATACTAACACATATATATGGAATTTAGAAAGATGGTAATGATAACCCTATATGCAAAACAGAAAAAGAGACACAGAAGTACAGAACAGACTTTTGGACTCTGTGGGAGAAGGCAAGGGTGGGATGTTTGGAAAGAACAGCATCGAAATATGTATATTATCTATGGTGAAGCAGATCACCAGCCCAGGTTGGATGCATGAGACAAGTGCTTGGGCCTGGTGCACTGGGAAGACCCAGAGGGATCGGGTAGAGAGGGAGGTGGGAGCGGGGATCGGGATGGGGAATACATGTAAATCCATGGTTGATTCATGTCAATGTATGACAAAAACCACTACAATATTGTAAAGTAATTAGCCTCCAACTAATAAAAATAAATGGAAAAAAAAAAAAGAAGGGGTGGCAAGAATACACAGAAGAACTGTCCAAAAAAATCTTCACAACCCAGATAATTATGGTGGTGTGATCACTTACCTAGAGCCAGACATCCTGGAATGCGAAGTCAAGTGAGCCTTGGGAAGCATCACTGCAAACAAAGCAGTGGAGGTGATGGAATTCCAGTTGAGGTATTTCAAATCCTGAAAGATGACGCTGTGAAAGTGCTGCACTCAATATGCCAGCAAATTTGGAAAACTCAGCAGTGGCCACAGGACTGGAAAAGGTCAGTTTTCATTCCAATCCCAAAGAAAGGAATGCCAAAGGATGTTCAAACTACCACACAATTACACTTATATCACACACTAGTAAAGTAATGCTCAAAATTCTCCAAGCCAGTCTTCAACAATATGTGAACTGGGAACTTCCAGATGTTCAAGCTGGTTTTAGAAAAGGCAGCAGAACCAGAGATCAAATTGTTAACATCTGTTGGATCACCAAAAAAGCAAGAAAGTTCAAGAAAAACATCTATTTCTGCTTTATTGACTATGCCAAAGCCTTTGACTGTGTGGATCACAATAAACTGTGGAAAATTCTGGAAGAGATGGGAATACCAGACCACCTGACCTGCCTCTTGAGAAACCTGTATGCAGGTCAGGAAGCAACAGTTAGAACTGGACATGGAACAGCATACTGGTTCCAAATAGGAAAAGGAGTACATCAAGGCTGTATATTGTCACCCTGCTTATTTAACTTATATGCAGAGTACATCATGAGAAATGCTGGTCTGGAGGAAGCACAAGCTGGAATCAAGATTGCATGGAGAAATAGCAGTAACCTCAGATATGCAGATGACACCACCCTCATGGAAGAAAGTGAAGAAGAACTAAAGAGCCTCTTGATGAAAGTGAAAGAGGAAAGTGAAAAAGTTGGCTTAATACTCAACATTCAGAAAACTAAGATCATGCCATCCAGTCCCATCACTTCGTGGCAAATAGATGGGGAAACAGTGGAAACAGTGGTGAAGTTTACTTTTTTGGGGCTCCAAAATCCCTGCAGATGGTGACTGCAGCCATGAAATTAAAAGATGCTTACTCCTTGGAAGGTAAGTTATGACCAACCTAGACAGCATATTAAAAAGCAGAGACATTACTTTGCCAATAAAGTTCCGTCTAGTCAAGGCAATGGTTTCTCCAGTAGTCATGTATGGATGTGAGTTGGACTATAAAGAAAGCTGAGTGCCAAAGAATTGATGCTTTTGAACTGTGGTGTTGGAGAAGACTATTGAGAGTCCCTGGACTGCAAGGAGATCCAACCAGTCCACCCTAAAGGAAATCAGTCCTGAATATTCTTTGGAAGGACTGATGTTGAAACTGAAACTCCAATACTTTGGCCACCTGATGTGAAGAACTGACTCATTTAAAAGACCCTGATGCTGGGAAAGATTGAAGGCGGGAGGAGAAGGGGATGAAGAGGGTGAGATGGTTGGATGGCATCACCAACTCAAAGGACATGAGTTTGAGCAAACTCTGGGAGTTGGCGATAGACAGGGAGGCCTGGCATGCTACAGTCCATGGGGTTGCAAAGAGACATGACTGAGTGACTGAACTGAACTGAAGATAGGCAAAATATAAAACAAAGCTATTAATAGCTGTCAATATCTCTCATATCTCAGAGATATAAGAAAGATACTACAACTATGAAGCAAACAAGAATGTTCTAACCATGTAGAGCAAAAGATTAAAATTAGAGATATGAGAGCAGCAACGAAAGAATCAAAAGTAAACAGAACAATGCAAAAGAAGATAGAGCCAAACTAAAAGAAGATAATTAGAGTTCCATCATCTAAATTTAAGTTCCCGAAAGAAAGAAAAAGTGAGGGCAAGGAGAAATATTAAGAAAATAATTTGAGAAAGTTCCTTAAAATCAAAGGACATGAATTTCAAGAGTATAAGGTTTTGATGTCTTAAGACACCAGTGTGAATAGATCTATATTTGTATGAACCTTCACACCCTGAGGCCAAAAATAATTTCCTAAAATTCCCAGAGAGAAAATAAGTCATGTAGAAAGGAGGATGAAAAGCTTCAAATTTTTCAACAGTGACATTGGAATCTAGCAGATAGAGGAGAAATGCCTTTAGAATTCTGAAGAAAAATGAGTTGTAATCTAGAATTTTATACCCAGCCATACTACGAGTCAGGTGTGAGGAAAGAATAAGATATTTTTAGACAGGCAGGGTCTCAAATTTTCTAGTCTTTTACCTTTCATAAAGTTGCTTATGTCTACACTTCACCAAAATGAGGGAGTAAACCAAGCAAGAGAAAGACATGGAATACAGAAGATTATCTGGGAACCCTGTGCAGATGGGAAGTGAAGGGGATCCTCAGGATAACATGAGAGAACAGAAAACAAGGCCAGATCAGAACCAATTAAAAATCTCTAGGAGGTTAATCTTATCCAAGATTATGAAATGAATAGAATGTTGCATACATCTGAATGTCTTTCAAAGAGATTTAGGCTGGAGGCTAACAAATTGTAGCCTGAAGTCCAAATCCAACCTAAGGCATGTTTTTTTTTTTTTTTCCCATTTTAAAAAGGTTGGAGAAGAAACAAAGAGAGAGAGGAAAAAAGAAAAAAAAGGGTTGGACCAAAAAGTGCAGCAAACTGTATGTGAACCAGAAAGCCTGAAATATTTACTGTCTGTCTCTTTTATAGAAAAAGTTTGCTGACCCTTGATTTAGACATCTGGTAAAGATTTGGGGAGGTTAATTAGAAATCTATATATAGAAAACAAAACAAATAAAAACTTACACACATACACACATATTATTAATTTCACATAAAAGAAAATTTGTGCCACCAAAGAGATGGTCATTCACACATATTATGTAGAAATATGGATGAAAACATTGCAGATTGAATGTGTTGAATGTGGGTGTCTTTAGGGATGAAGTAATGGCAGGAAAAGGGAAGATGGGATTATTGGTGTTTCATTAAAAAAAAACAAAACCTTGTAGAAGTATTTAAATTTTTACTATAACAAGCACAGATAATTTTGATAAAAATTAACAGGAGCAGAAGGAGGAAGGGGTGGTAAGGAGGACAGTACGTGCAGAAGAAAACATGAGATGTGTACCCATGGTCCTTTGGAAACTACTGGATAATACTGAATGGTTGATTCTGTCCTTTCCCTGAAACTGAGCCAACCTTTGGTAGTTTGATGAGGGGAGGCTCTGTTTCTCACATAAAGGTCAGTGAAAGACCTAAGAAAATTAAAGAACTGTAGGTTTAGATGGAGGCATGTATTAAAATATTTGGAGATTATTTATTACAAAATAGTTAAAAGCAATTTGCATTGAGGTACTAATACTGGGTCCTACAATTGTAAAGAGTTGTACAAGAAGATATTGTTACACTTGATCTTAGCCAAAAGGCCGAGAAGCAATGAAGATATTGTTATCTTGACAAAAAATGACACAGGGAAAAATAATTTTTTCTATTTCTGAATTTTCCACAGTGGGATTAGGACATAGTCAATGCTCAATAAATACATGTTGACTAAATAAAGAAACTGTAAAAATACCTCATAAAGGTAAAAATACCTCATAAAGATGGAAGAAATCTTAGGTACATTAGACCAAGAAAATTAAAGTGATTTAAATCTGAGTTAAAAATATAGAGAGTGGTCATGAAATCTCATCGGAAATTATTAAAAAGCTGTTTTTCCATATTCTAGTAGCAACTGTCTTGAAAAATCCTTTTATTACATAATAAGATTTAAGGCCACCTTTGAAGTCTTTGGAATTTAAGTGAACTTGCTTTGCTGAGTACACTAATTTCTTCCTTTGTAAAGAACTGAACTACAGTGGGATTTGTTTTGTTTTTGTTTTTGGCCATGCAGCACAACTTGCAGGATCTTAGTTCCCCAACCAGGGATTCAACTTGGGCCCCCACTGAGAAAGCACCAGGTTCTAACTACTAGACTCTCAGGGAATTCCCAAACTATAGCTGATTCATAGTGTTTCAGGTATATACAAAGTGATTCAATTTTACACACACACACAAATATATAAATACGTATGTTGTTGTTTAATCACTAAGTCATGTCTGGCTCTTTTTTAACCCCATGGACTGTAGCCTGCCAGACTCCTCTGTTCATGGGATTTCCCAGGCAAGAATATTGGAGTGGGTTGCCATTTCTTTCCCCAGGGGATCTTCTCCACCCAGGGATAGAACCCACATCTCCTACATTGGCAGGTGGATTCTTTACCACTGAGCCACCTTGGAAGCCCCATGAGTCTTAATAAGATTCTCTATATTGGCTTGATCCTTGGTTGGGGAACTAAGATCCTGCACGCCTTGCGGCCAAAAACAGCAACAACTACAAGATGCAAAACAGAACACTGTTTGAACCCTAAAGGTATAAAATAAAGAGATGACTTTCATAAAAATAAGACCATGATAATTAATACTCTAAATTCTTAGAGGGATAGCCTGTCTTTATTTTATTTTGTAAGACTGAGTAGGGAGTGAAGGAGGCAGGGCCATCTAGTCAACCTTAGGATACTTGTTTGAAGATGACGACACGGGTCCATGTGCATTTATTTGCCAGAGGATAATAATTTCTTTATTTCTCCAGTGATATTTGTCTTAGAAATGGTACAAAAACATAACATATACACACTATTACATATAAAATACATAAACAGCAAGGACCTACGGTATAGCACAGGAAACTCTACTCAATATTTTGTAATAATCTATAATAGAAAAAAATCTGAAAAAGAACATATGTGTGTGTGTGTGTGAATCACTTTGTTGTATTCCTAAAACTAACACAACATTGTAAATCAACTATACTTCAATAAAAAATAAATCAATTTAAAAATGATACAAACAAAAGCAGTCATTTTCTGTCAAAAGAAAAAAAGCTGTGTGCAAACATAAGTTTTGGTGAAAATGTTACTGATCCCTCTTTGAATTTTAATTGCTTATGGGTTTTTAATTCACTCCCACTTAGACTGCTCCAGGTGAATTAGCTAAGGTTTGCAGCCGCTTTTCCTGTTTCACTTTTTATCAGGCATAGAGAGGATGGTGGAAAACCAGAGGTTTTATAGCATTGCAGAACCAAATTAAGCTTGTCATTGTAATAGCTCCCCACAATACTTCATAAATTTTGTAGAAATATAAATGGAAGTTTTAATTGGCCACATTTATAGCTGTAGGATTTTCAAAGATACATTATGAGTGTCTTGAATGCTGTTTCAGTTATTGTAGAAAATATCTGCCGAAAAAGGAGATTATTAAAAAATAGAAATGGCCAATAGAACTTCAAGGCTGATCTTTTTGTCTTAAGCCTTCCCATCAGAATGTGAGATATTTATTTGTTGAAAGATGTGTTATTTCTTCCCTTGACCACGTGATTGTTATGAAATTACCAGCAACGCTAATGTTTTGGCCAAAAGTGAAACAGGTAGAAATACTTTGTTTAATGTTTTGTTTTGTTTTCTTTAAACTGCTTATAATCTTGGAATGACATCAGGTAAACTGTCTAAACAACTAAAAATAAAGCCAGTTACTTGGGGCTAATGAGAAGAGCTCATATTATGATATATTAGATGCAAAGTGCTTAGATCTTTCAGGCAACTTACTAAGACAATTTTCCTTCAAGAAAATTAGAGATATTGAGTGGGGCAGGGTGGGGGAGTGGGGCAGAAATTGGGTAAAGGTGATCAAAATTGGATAAAGGTGATCAAAAGTTATCTTATAACTAGAAGTTATAAGATAAATAAGTACTAAGGGTGTCAGCACGATAAATAAAACTGCTGTATATTATATATATGAAAGCTGTTAAGAGAGTAAATCTTGAATTCTTATCATAGGGAAAAAATATTTTTAAAATTTCTTTAATGTGTCTATCCCCTTCATGGATCATAACTTTGTCGTGGCAAAGGGGCTTGCATAATTCAATGAAGCTATTAAGTCATGCCATATGGGGCCACCCAACACGGATGGGTCATAGTGAAGAATTCTGACAAAATGTGGTCTACTGGAGAAGAAAATGACAACCCACTCCAGTATTCTTTCCTTGAGAACCCCATGAACAGTATGAAAAGGAAAAAATACATGACACTGGAAGATAAGCCCCAAGGTCAGAAGGTATCTAATATGCTACTGGGGAAGAGTGGAGGGCAATTACTAATAGCTCCAGAAAGAATGAAGAGACTGGGCCAGAGGGGAAATGTTCATCAGTTGTGGATGAGTCTGGTGGTAAAAGTAAAGTTCAGTGCTATAAGTAGGAATATTGCATAGGAATCTGGAATGTTAGATCCTTGAATCAAGGTAAACTGGACGTGGTCAAGCAGGGAATGGAAATATTGAGTATCGACATGTTAGGAATCAGTGAACTAAGGTGGTTGGGAATGGGTAAATTTAGTCAGATTATATTGACTACTGTTGGCAAGAATCCCTTAGAAGAAAAGAGCCTGAAATGCAGTACTTGGGTGCAATCTCAAAAATGACAGAATGATCTTGGTTCGTTTCGAAGGCAAACCATTCAACATGACAGTAATCTGAGTCTATGCCTCAACCATTGCGAAGAATGGTTGAAGAAGCTGAAGAATCAATGAAGAAATTCATCAGTTCTTTGAAGACCTACAAGGCCTTCTAGAACTAACACCAAAAAAAATATGTCCTTTTCACCATAGGGGATTTGGATACAAAAATAGGAAGTCAAGAGATCAGAATAACAGACAAGTTTGGCCTTGGAGTACAAAGTGAAGCAGGGCAAAGGCTAATGAGTTTTGTCAAGAGAACATGCTGGTCACAGCAAACATCCTTCTCTAACAACCCAAGAGATTATTCAACACATAGGCATCACAAGATGCTCAATACCAAAATCATATTGGTTATGTTTCTTTGCTGCTGAAGATGGAGAAACTCTATACAGTCAGCAAAAACAAGAATTGAAGCTGACTGTGGCTAAGGTCATGAATTCCTTGTTGCAAAATTCAGGTTTAAGTTGAAAAAAGTAGGGAAAACCATGGTGGATGGTGACTGTAGCCATGAAATTAAAAGAGACCTGCTCCTTGGAAAGGAAGCTATGGCAAACCTAGAAAGCATATTCAAAAGCAGAGACGTCACTTTGCTGACATATGTCCATATAGTCAAAGCTGCGGTTTTTCCAGTAGTCATGTATGGATGTGATAGCTGGACCATAAAGAAGGCTGATCACTGAAGAATTGATGTTTTCAAATTGTGGTGCTGGAGAAGACTCTTGAGAATCCCTTGGACAGCAAGGAGATCAAACCAGTCAATCCTAAAGGAAATAATCTGGAATATTCATTGGAAGGACTGATGCTGAAGCTGGAGCTCCAATAATTTGGCCACCTGATGCGAAAAGCAAACTCATTGGAAAAGACTGATGCTGAGAAAGATTGAAGGCAGGAGGAGAAGGGGGTGACAGAGGGTGAGATGGTTGGATGGCATCACTAACTCAATAGACATGAGTTTGAGCAAACTCCAGGAGGTAGTGAAGGACAGGGGAGACTGGTATGGTGCAGTCCATGGAGTAGTAAAGAGTTGGACATGACTTAGTGACTGAACAACAACAAAGTGTCTGTATGATATGATGTATGTTCACTAATCTTATTATGATCATCATTTCATGATGTATGGAAGTCAAATCATTATCTGTACCCCTTAAACTTGTACAGTACTGTATGCCAATTTTATAGCAATAAAGCTGGAAGGAAAATGCAAAAGAGACAAAATCAAAACGACAAAAATATTTAGAGCTCTTAACAAATGTTATTTTTTTCTTGCTAATTTTTTTACGTGTTATAAATATTTAAGGCAAAAATGATCACATGGTCTTGTGGGGCTAGATGTAACATATGTGAACATAGATGTAATATATTTGACAGCTATAGGAAAAGCAGGGAGGTGGTAAATGGACTTAATATGGTTGCAAGGTTTCTGCATTTTATATGAACTAGTACAACATTAACTCTAGATTGCGAAAAGTTTAAGATATATACTATAATCATTGAGTAACCAGTAAGAAAATACAAAGAGATATAACGGAAAAGTCAATTTAGAAGTTTCCCTGATAGTCTAGTGGTTGAGAATCTGCCTGCCGATGCGAGGGTCATGAGTCTGACCTCTGGTCTGGGAAATTCCCACATGTTGCAGAGGCAGCCAAGCTCAAGTGCCACAATGACTGAGCCAGTGCTCTAGAGCCCCTGAGCCACAATTACTGAGCATCCGAGCTGCAACTACTGAAGCCCATGAGCCTACAGCCTGTGTTCTGCAACAAGAGAACCCACTGCAATAAGCAGCCCACGCACTGCAAGGAAGAGTAACCCTCCCCACCACCCCACCAACTAGCCACAAAGTCTGTGTGCAGCAGTGAGGACCCAGGAGAACAACAACAACAACAACAAAAGCCAGGATTTCCCTAGTGGTCCAGTGGTTAAGACTCTGCACTCCCAGTGCAGTGGGCCCAAGTTCAATCCCTGGTCAGGGAACTAGATCCCACATGCCTCAACTAAGAGTTTGCCTGCCACAACTAAGACCTGGTTCAGCCGGTTAAAGAAATACATAAATAAATATTCTTTAAAAAAGCCAATTTTTTGTTCAGTTGCTAAGTCATGCCCAACTCTGCTACCTCATAGATTGCAGCATACCAGGCTCCCTTGTCCTTCACTATCTCTTGAAGTTTGCTCAAACTCGTCTCCATTGAGTTAGTGATGCTATCTAATCTCATCTTCTGCCACCCTCTACTCCTCCTGCCTTCATTCTTTCTCAGCATCAGAGTCTTTTCCAATGAGTCGGCTCTTCACATCAGGTGGCCAAAGTATTGGAGCTCCAGCTTCAGCACCAGTCCTTACAAAGAATATTCAGGATTGATTTCCTTTCAGATTGACTGGTTTGATCTCCTTGCAGTCCAGGGGATTCTCAAGAGTTCTTGGCCATCACAATTCAAAAGCATCAATTCTTCAGTGCTCAGCCTTTTTTATGGTCCAACTTTCACATCTGTACACGACTGCTGGAGAAACCATAGCTTTGATTATACAGATCTTTGTTGGCAAAGTGATGTCTCTGCTTTTGAATATGTTGTCTAGGTTTGTCATAGCTTTCCTTCCAAGGAGCAAGTGTCTTTTATTTTCAAGGCTGTTGTCACTATCTGCAGTGATTTTGAAGCCAAGGGGAGGAAAAAATCCAAGAGATAAATTAAAAATTAAGTGCTAAAAAAAATTTTTTTTTGCAAATAACTAAAAAGAAGGCAGGAAAGTAGAAACAAGACAAAAAACAGAACAAAACAAAACAAACCCAGCAAAAACCCAGCGGGGACAAACAAAAAACAAAGAGTAAAATGGTGGACCTAATTCCTACTGTTCAACTATTATATCAAATATTAGTGAACTAACATACTATAAACATACCTTCCCCCCATCCCCCCCGCTTAATGGGTTAAAGGTATAAGTTCATTTTTGGAGTTGTTTGATTCATATTTTTGGAAAAAACTTCTTTGGATGGCTCCTTTCGTACATAGATATAGAGTAAGGAAGGATCTACCCACTGTGCCGTTATTAACACTCTGATCCCAGCCTAATAACAACTAGTCCTCGGTCACACATTTACCTCCTGGGTAAACTTATGTGGTCAGCAACCAGCAAGAACTGGGCCAAGAAAGAGATGGACCACATGGGCAGCCAGCATCTTGGTCTCAGGTCTCCCTGGACAGAGTACTAACCAAGAGGAAAGTGACATTGCCTTCCATTGTTGAAAAAGCACCAGTTTGTTTTCTATAAATCCATCTCTATAAGTACTTTATATGGTATACCCATCATGCCATGATTATAGGCAAGAGAGAATCAAAGAGACACACTAGACCATGAGCAGGAAACCAGAATTGTTGAAACAGAGAGGGGTTGATTTTTGAAAAGGGGTAGCTCAAATAAACCTGGGGTCAGGTAATCAGGCTTAATCTTATAAATTGGGTGGTCACAACCAAAGAGTGTGTTGAAAACCAGGGAGTGTGTGATATTCCTGAATATCATCCAGATAACTGACACATACTATGTGCCATGGTACTGTATTGGTTCTTTTTTTAAATACATATTACCTCCCTTACTATTGGAAAAGGAGGTGGCAACTCACTCCAGTATTCTTGCGCAGAAAATTCCATGGATAGAGGAGCCTGGTGGGTACAGTCCATGGGATTGCAGAGAGTCAGACACGACTGAGCAACTGAGCACCTTACTATAATCCTATAATGAACTTATTATTACACTGATCTAACAGATGAGGAAAATAATGTTCAGGAAGCGTAAGCGATTTGCTTTTCTTCATGGAAACATAGCTGCTAAGAGACTGAGCTGGGTGTTCTGACTTGAACTCCTTCACTCTTTATGAAATAACATACCTGTCTCAAGCGTCAGGAGACTTACGTTTAGGGCAGCTCATCAGAGTCAAGGGATTAGGGAAAATGAACTCGAGGTAACTCCAGTTCGTCTAGAGGGCTTCCCAGTCTTCCTTTGGGGCAAGAGTTGGTTCTGGGGTTCAGCATGCCTGGCCTATGAAGAATAATAGGTGAGTCCTGATAAGACGAAGCAAGTGGACTCATCCGCTTAGAGATACTGACTGTGCCTTGAGGTGGAGTCGTGTTGGCCCAGAGCTGCCGTGTACAGAAACAGACCCCAGAGCTTGGATGGGCCTTTAGGGAGTGCTTCGTCCACCGACTTGAACAAACTATCCAAGCCAAAGAACACAAGCCACTGTTGAAACAGAAGGACAAGTACATTCCTTGAGATTACACCTAAAGGGAAGACAAGAAGAAAGGAAAGTGGGGACGTTCCCAGGCCTTTGATCTCGTCTACCTGCCACAGGCCTCTCCTCCCCCTCCGAGAGGCTTCCTGAGGCAGGAAGTGGTGACATCACCCTGGTTTGTTAGCAGTCTCCTGCTCTGAGTCATCAGGATTGCTGGCATAGTTCTCCAGGAGATCTCCAAGCAGATAATTCGCTCCCCTTGTAGGGCCTTGGCAACGTGCTGAGCAACAAATCGTTCTGTGAGCTGCCAGACTTCCATTCCGAGTGGGGTTTCCTCCTTGGAATGTCACTCAGGGTCCTTACAAGCAGCATCTCCAAACTTTCACTTCACATTATCCCATAGTAACTAGCTGGAAGTGGGGGTTGTTGGTCATCAAAGTAGACAATGGAATGAATTACAGTGAATTTTAGCCATTTTCCCATGTGGAACATGAGCATGCGTTCCAATAACTTATTATTTTAAACAATGTGTAGGAAAATATCTTTCTACATAAATGGTGCCCCGGATGATTGTTTCTGTGAGACAGATCTCTAGAAGTGAAATGGAGGGATCATTTAATTTAAATAGGACAAATAAAAACAACACAAATTGTGTTGTTTTAATTTGTCCTATTTAAAGCCTTTTGTCAAGGAAATTTGCAAATAAATATAAAAGTAGAGAGAAAAGTATAATGAACACCCACTCCTCATTTATCTAGGTTTCACAATTATCAATTCATAAACCCTTAATTTACCCTTTCCCTTGCCTTCTCTCCCCTTGATTATTAATTATTTTTTGGCCATACTCCAGGCTCGTGGGATATTAGTTCCCCACCCAGGAATGGAAGCCACGCCCTTGGCAGTGAAAGTGCAGGGTCCTAAGCACTGGACTGCCAGGGAATTCTAGCCTCTTGATTATTTCAAAGCAAATTTCAGACATTGTATCATTTCATCTGTAACTATTTCAGTAAGCCTCACTTCAAGTTGATTGTTTTTTGTGTGTTTCTTCTTAATATGCATATTTTATAGAAGTATAGTTGATTTACAATGTTTCAGGTGCTCAGCAGGATGATTCAGTTATACATGTACTATTTTTGAGATTATTTTCCGTTACAGCTTATTGCAAGATGTTGACTATAGACCCCTGTGCTAGGCAGTAAACCTTTGTTGCTTGATGCCTATTTTTTTTTAAATTAGAAATCTAGCATTCTATTCATACTAAGTCAAACAAGTAGAATCAAAAGCTGATTATTATTTTAAAAAAAAATAACCACAACATGATCTTAGCATCTCAAAAATGAATAATTCCTTGATATCATCCAGATATGTCATTTTAAATCTGAATAGGTTCTCAAAAATTGTCCTTCAAAAAAAAAAAAAAATTCCTCATTGACCCTTCCACCAGCAGTGCTGCAGAATTCTGGGAGGACAGGCAGGGTACACGGAAGGAACTTGCATTAGCCAATGTTGAAATGTGAAGAGGGACACCAAGAAATGGCCCTGTGGTAAGAGCGGAAGTTGAACCCACCAGTGGGTCTCTGAGCTCTCGTCATACATTTCACTGCCTTAAAGAACGGTCTTGAATAGCAGGCAACATCAAAAGGCAGCTGTGCTTTTCTCAGAATAAAACAGCTGAACTAAACAACCAAAACCAAACAGCTGTACTGCCTTTGGATTTAGTGTTACATTAAAATTAGATGTTTTCTTTCCTCTGCCCTTTTTCTTTTTTTTCTAGAAAGAAACAATTGAAGAGTTGTATTTCAGACATAAATGTTATGTTCAAATCATGTGTGCACACAGTCTACAGTACTTCCATACTTATTATGGAAATTTGACTGATAACTTTGTCACACATAAACCTAGACCCTCTCTGTTGTTTTCATTATTCAATACTACTTAATTATTTAGAATTTGCCTGTGTACAGTGACCACTATTTATGATCCAGAAGTGGAAGCTCAAATGCAAATTTTTCAGTTATTTTATTTGTAAAAAATATGAAAAACTTCCAAGGAATTAAAACAATTTAAACTTCACTTTTAAAAAGGGATTATTTCTTTCCTTTATAGAAAAGTTAATTATTATCTTACAGTCTAAACTAAATGGAACAATACAGGCAAAGAACAAAACACCGTCTCAATTCTTCCTAACAATAAGCCTGAAAAAAGTGAAAGTGTTAGTTGGTCAGTCCTGTCTGACTCTTTTCGACTCCATGGGCTGTAGCCTGCCAGAATAAGCCTATAACCATCCCCCACTCCCTCCAAAACAGGTGATACTATTTATTAAATTTTACATTACAAAATATGACATGCTGATTGTAGAAATATGGTCAAGCTGAAAGAAGAAAATAAAGATTTCTATGGTTGCACCGTTTATTCTTCAGATATAACCTGGTATCCATGCTAGGCATTGTCACAGCCTGCCATTCATAAACCCATTTCCAAACTTAAAGGGTTATATCATCCATTCTTGTCGGTAATCTGCTTTGTTTTCTACTTATGTCATGGCAATTTTTCCATGTCATTAAGTATTTTCATGATGTAATTTACATAGTTCCACAAAAGTGTTTTTAGTCTTTTTCTCCCCACGAGTATATTTTGGGTGTGAGATTCTTTAAAAGCAGAAAAGACGAAACTGACTGGAGACCAATGCTTTTCAAATTATGTGTGATAAAATATAGTTTTTCAAATTTCCAATCTATTGTGGGATTGATACTTTAAAAAATATGATAAAAGTAAGAGAAATGAAATATGAATTTTAAAAACCATTTTCATGAAAATATTAAATATTTAAAAGAAAAAGAAAATCAAAGTATACAAAGATCCAGTTCAAACTTTTTAACATTAGATGTGACAGATATTACTTTGTGAAATGGTCATACAAATTTCAGAGTGTTTATTCTCAATATTTTTGTTGATATTATCACAGACTAGTGGCAGTTACATTGTCTCTACTTTGATTATGTTGCTTTAGACCTTCCCAAGAACATTACCACACCACCATGGTTATCCTGGTTATTAAGATCAACCCTGAATATTCATTGGAAGGACTGATGCTGAAAATGAAGCTACAATACTTTGGTGCAAAGAGATGACTCATTGGAAAAGCTCCTGATGCTGGGAAAAATTGAGGGTAGGATGAGAAGGGGGCAACAGAGGATGAGATGGTTGCATGGCATCACCGATTCAATGGACATGAGTTTGAGCGAACTCTGGGAGATAGTGAAGGACAGGAAAGCCTGGCGTGCTGCAGTCCATGGGGTCGCAAAGAGTTGGACATGACTGAGCGACTGAACAACAACAAGGACATTAAGTAAATGGTTCCCTTTATGAACAATCAAGGGTGGAAAAGTTAAATAATCATTTTAATTTGCTATTTGAGAGTAGAGCCAACAATCTTCAACTCTTTCCCATATTCCACACACAGGAAGTCCAGAAGGGACCTTGGGGTGTTTTAGTGAATGATCACAGGAGTGTCATTCTTTGGGCTTCCCTTACCAACAGTCTTGGCACCACACCCATGAAACTCAGAGTATGCAAGAAACCTATCTTTCTATCTTTCCTCTACTACACTATCCTTTGAGAATGATTCCAGACTGCTCTCTGGATGAGCCAAACAATGAAATAGCCCACGTAGCTCTTGCTTTTAATATGATTGATTCTTTTAAGCAGCTTTATGGAGGTGTAACAGAGAAGGCAATGGCTCCCCACTCCAGTACTCTTGCCTGGAAAATCCCATGGATGGAGGAGCCTGGTAGGCTGCAGTCCATGGAGTCACGAAGAATCAGACACAACTGAGCGACCTCACTTTCACTTTTCACTTTCATGCATTGGAGAAGGAAATGGCAACCCACTCCAGTGTCCTTGCCTGGAGAATCCCAGGGACGGTGGAGCCTAGTGGGCTTCTGTTTATGGGGTCGCATAGAGTCAGACACGACTGAAGTGACATAGCAGCAGGAGCAGCAGCATTGAGGAATAATTGATAGACAATAAACTGCACATACTTAAAGCATACAATTTGATGTGTTGACATATATATATATATATATATATATATAGCCTTAATATAGCCTAATGCAAGCCCTTTCTCAAATATATGCTTTGCAAATATATATATATACATATACATCTTTGAAACCATCTCCAAATCAGTAGTGAAGATATCCATCACCCAGTCTTTTCATGTCCCATTAAAGTTCTTTTCTCTGCCTCTCCTGCCTCCTTCCCTCTCCCAGGCTATCACAGATTTGCTTTCTGTCAGTGCATTCTTCTTTGCATAAAAAAAAGATATATATATATTTACTTATTTTTATTTATTTATTTGACTGTACTGGGATCTTACTTGTTGCATGTGGGATCTAGTTCCCTGACCAGGGATCGAACCCAGACCCCCTACATTGGGAGCCAGGAGTCTTAGCCATTGGACCACCAGGGAAGTCCCTCTTTGCATTTTTGAGAGTTTTATATAAACAAAACCATACTGTACATACTCGTTTTTGTCCAGCTTCTTTTAAGTCTCTTGAATGTGTATATTATATAATTATTTTGAAATACATTCACGTTGCCTAGGAGTGAGTGCTTCACTCCTTTTATTGCCAAGTTGTAGACCATCCTGTGGCTTGAGCATGGTTTGTTTACCCACTCACTTGTTGAAAGACATTTGGTGGTTACAGTGCTGTATGTCAATTATAGCTCAATAAAACTGGAAGAAAAAAAATACTGTTTTCTTATTATTGTGTTGAGGTCTTAATACAGCCTGATGCAAATCTTTTCTCAGATTTATGCTTTACAAATTTTTCTCCTTCAGTGTCTGCTCCGGTCACACGGTCTGTGTATGTCTGTGTCCTAACCTTATAGGAACATGAATCATGTTGGATTGGGGGGTCACTTGAATGACTTCAGCTAACCTTAATTACATCTTTTCAGACTGTCTCCAAATACAGTCATGGTCTGAGGTACTGGGGGTTAGGACGTCAGCATATGAATTTTGGAGGGACACAATTTATCTCAAAACAACCACCTAATTGAATGGTGGAACTATTCAGAATTCAGGACTATATTTCGAATCCATTCAACACTGGTAACTCAATGGAAGATTCTTCAAGCGAATTTCAAGTACTGAGATATTATTTATGGAACATGGATTCTCTCTAGCAGTTCCAATTAAATGATGTTGGCCATAACTACCTCACCAAATGAGTGAGATATCCCTGAAAAAACGTCAGTGAATCATGAGTCATTCTCTCCTTTTGTTAGCTGCTGAGCTCTGAAAGAGGTGAAGCAACACCTTTTCAGGTGTAAAATGGAGATAATAGCAGTATTTGCCTTATAAGGTCATTGTGAAGATTCAAAGAGACAATTCACATAAAGCCATTAGAATACTGCCTAGCACTTAGGGTTTAAAGTGTTAGCTGCTATTATTTATTCATCAAATACATGCTAAACTCTGGCTTCACATTAAGCATCAGGCATGGTGATGTGGCAGAGGCAAAGATACATCAGTCACAGGTACAGTACCAAGTAAATGATGAACCTGTTTGTAGTATTAATAACTACCAGCTATTGGACTTCCCTGGTGGCGCAGTGGGTAAGAAAGATTCTGTGCTCCCAATGCCGGGGGCCAAGGTTTGATCCCTGGTTGGGGAACCTGATCCCACAGACTGGGGCTAAATATTCCACAAGCCACAACTAAAACCCAGTGTAGTCAAAATAAATAAATAAATATTAACTTTTAGTTATTGAGGGCCTTCTGAGGATCAACTCCTATGCTAGGTGATATACATTGATTATTTCATTTATTCTCCAAAAATATTTTGCAAAGTAAGTCATGCTTGTCCCACTTTATAGGTGAGGAAACGGAAACTCCTTGAGGTAACTAAAGTCCCATAGGTCAGCTATTTAGTTGTGAATGTGAGCGTTTCCCCAGCCTGTCTGATGCCCAAGTTCTGTTCCCTTTTCTGTGAGTTTGTGGTCCCCGGAGACACACTGCACATGCATGAGGAAATACATATACCACAGGGGAAAAAGTGCCATAAGCCTTAGGAGAGATATTGATTGTTGTAGGCATTTGAACAGCAGGAGAGATTTCCCTTCCAGGTTTTAGGGAAAACCCACAGGAGAGATATCATGTGGGCTGAATCGGCATGGGTGCAATTGGCAGGGCTGGGGGATGGCAACATTCTTGAATAGAAGAACAAAACCATACAACAGGAAATTGTGGTTTTTAAATGAGGAACAAGAGGGTTTTTGGTCTGACTAGAATGAGGTGGGAAGCCCTCATCAGCTCCAGCTTGAACTACTGCCCCTTTGTTCTCCCCCTAACTTGCCATCTGCCTCATCTTTCAGTGGACTTGGTCCCCCTGATCTTGTCCACATTACTGGGTGATAGATGATCTTTCTAAATCTGATCATGTGGCTCCCCTGCATGAAGTTTTCTAATGTCTCCCTATCACCAACAGGAGAGAGAGCTAAACTTTAGAACCATCATGCTGTGTCTCCTACTGCCTAGTCATGTGTGCGTTCATGCTAAGTCACTTCAGTCCTGTTCAACTCTTTGCTTGCCAGGCTCCTCTGTCCATGGGATTCTCCAGGCAAGATTACTGGAGTGGGTTGCCATGCCCTCCTCCAGGGGATCTTTCTGACCCAGGGATTGAACCTGCACCTCCTGTGGCTCCTGCATTGCAGGCAGATTCCCTATTGCTGCACCACCTGGGAAGCCCACTGCCTAGTCATACTGGCTTATATTTCCCCACATTGCAGGATGACCTGCAATATTGAACCCCAACAGGTAGAAGCTGCTACATTCCCTAACATCATCCTGGTCTTCACATGTGCAGCTTTTCTTTTCCTTTCTTATCCACCTGGAAAATTCTACTTTCATTCCTTGGTTTCAGCTCATAAAATGCCTCCCCTGAAGTCTTTCCAGATTATCCTTCATCCCCTCCACCAGGCAGACTTGGCCCATCTTTTTAAGGACCATTTATGATCATCAAATGATTATTTTATTATGGGGATTATGTTACTTAGATGTTTTTCCGTTTTTTACTTTTAAAGACACAGCAAAAGCTGTGTCTTATTTTCTCTTTCACATTCTCAAAATTCAGTAAGTAACAAGAATTCACATTTATTTTCTACCCCTTAAATAAATGAATGAATGAATGCATGAATGAATACTGGGACAACCTTAGCAAGGAATACTGAGGCTAGATCTTTAGGGGTCTAGATGGCAAGTTTAGGGATCTAGATGGGGGGGTCACAAAGAGTTGGACACGACTGAGTGCCTTTCACCCTCTTTCATGTGCTGCATTACTCATGTTTTTCTGAGAAAATGAGATTGCAATGGACGATTGCAATGGACGAATGTTAATTCCTGTGGCTGATATTAGAGGCTTTCACTTTGTTGTGCTCCTTCAGGGCAGGGACTAGAGCACACAGTGAGATCCTTGAACCCCTGGCATCTAGCACAGAACTTGGCAGATGGGTGTCAATGCCTGTTTGTTGAAAAAAAAAAAAAGAAAAGAAAAAAAGCTTCCCAGTGTTGTCAAGTTTAGGTTAATGACTGTCGCTGCTTCCACCTTCTTAAACCGTCTCTGGTCTTCTCCATTTAGACAAACAAAACCTCTCTTTCTGATGCTTATACTTGGATAGTGCCATTTCTCCAGCCTCTTTAGGCCTATTTGTCTCACCAATGTATGTTCTTGCTCGGTCGAGTTCAACTCTTTGAGACCCCATGGACTATAGCTTGCCAAGCTGCTCTGTCCGTGAAATTTTCCTAGCAAGAACACTGGAGTGGGTTTCCATTTCCTCCTCCAGGGGTTCTTCCTGACTCAGGGATGGAGCCCACTTCTCCTGCTTCTCCTGCATTGGCAGGTGGATTTTTTACCACTGAGGCACCTGGGAAACTCATACCAAATATTTCTATATACCAAGAAAGCCCATTAACTTTTCCAGCTGAGTTCAACTCCTTGTCTTTTTCTGCCCACTTTCGACTGCCCTGCTGAGAACCACTTTGATTCAGTGGCCATGAGTTAAACGAGGTGCTGGAAAACCATTCCTGGCAGGCTGTGGGTTCTTGGAGGAGGTAAAGTCTTGACTTTCTTAGTAAATCTCGCTCTAGGTCCCTGGTTCCTCTCTCTGGAAGAATGTCATGATCAGGGAAACTAGTTAAATGTCAACATTCCTGATGTCATTTCAATGTCACTGACTCAGAATGTGAAGTGGCAGGTGGCTGAGGACAACAGGAGACTGAGGGATCTGAATTTGAAGTGTCCAGGTGATTGTGACGTTCAGATAGGTAGTCAAAACCCTCAGTGTAACTTTCTTCTCAGATAAGCAAAGGGGCGGGGAAAAAGGACCGGGGGGGGGGGGGGGGGAGGGGAGGCATGACCCACAGTCTAGGTTTGACCCTGCTCCCAAAGGTTTGCATTTCTAGTTTTACATCTATTGTCTGTTTTCTTTGATGTTTTTCAAGATTAACAGGTAGATGGAATCTGGAGGTTCCAGGACTCGCTACTATATTTCTATTACAAGCAGGAATTTCCATGAAGGCTAACAGACCATAATTCTTCTATCTCACAATCCCAGAATTGCTAGGAATCTTAAAGGTCATTGAGTGGAACATGCATATTTTGAAGACGGCCTTAGATATCTAAAGGACAGGCAATGACATCAAGATTAGCGATGCACATACTGGCGAGTGGCCCTGGTCAAGCCTTACCAGAGGCTTCCTGCCCCCAGCATTGCCAGTGGAGAGATCAGGTGTCTGTCCAGAGGAAAGACTCAAGGGAGAGAGACCTGGAGGGCTGCATACTGGAAAATGAAGTGAGATAGGATAGTATAGGAGTGGAGTGGGTGGAGCGGTCTGCACAGGAGCCTTCCAACAGAAAGGAATTTATTTACTCACTCCCCAAACATTTATTAGTTATCTACTAGGAGGCTGATCTGATACTAGCCAGAGTACCTGCCCTCAAAGGGCTCTCAATCTAGTGGGACGAACAGATACATATTACAATGGAGGGTGATAAATCCCACAACGGAGGCAGATACTACTACGAGTGATGTAAGAATATGCTAACATACTACAGCCCACATTCCTCTTTCCTGCTCTTTTTTAAACCGCCAACTTCTTTTCTTTTTTAATAAATATTTTTCTCTAGGGATGTGACACATGGATATATTTCATCTCATCTCTCCCTCCTCCTGTAATTACAAAGCTTTTGCTGTGCTACAGACCAAAGATAATGTACTGCTGTGATACAAAATAGCCACTGTGTACACACAAGCGAGCAACTTCACTTTCACTTCACATGGCAGTCTAGATGGGAGGGGGGTTTGGAGGAGAACGGATACTTGTATATGTATGGCTGAGTCCCTTCATTGTTCACCTGAAGCTATCACAACTTTGTTAATCAGCTATACCCCAAGACAAAGTGAGAGGTTAAAAAAAAATTAAATAAAACGGCAACTGTGTGAGTGTAGATTTTAAGATGTTTCAGGGACGGATTGGATAGGTACAGAAAAATGAAGAAACAGATAGAAGGTACCCCAGATTAATGTGGAGTTAGGGGGGTGCAGGCAAAGGAAGAAGAATTAAATTGGAGTCTGAGTAAGAAGAAAAACATTTCAAACATAGAAATGGCTGTAATTAGAAAATATCAGGTGGTATAATTTTGACCTGTTTGGTGGACAATAACCATTCAAAGTGTATTATTTTCAGTTCAGTTCAATCGCTCAGTCTTGTCTGACTCTGCGACCCCATGGACGGCAGCACACTAGGCTTCCCTGTCCATCACCAACTCCCGGAGCTTACTCAAACTCATGTCCATCACGTCGGTGATGCCATGCAACCATCTCAACCTCTATCGTCCCCTTCTCCTCCCGCCTTCAATCTTTCCCAGCATCAGGGTCGTTTTCAATGAGTCTGTTCTTCGCATCAGGTGGCCAAAGTATTGGAGTTTCAGCTTCAGCATCAGTCCTTCCAATGTATATTCAGGACTGATTTCAGTATTATTTTACTGATTAGCAAAGGGGGAAATGTTTCCTCAACTTTTAATAAAGAACCACATAAAAAAAAAAAGAACCACACAAAACAGAAGTGCTGCAGGAAATTTCAGATATACCAGGGAAGATGTTTTACTCTTATAATCTACTGTTACAATTGTTAGCTTAATTGAAAATTAATCATCAAATCAGTATAGTTAGTAGTAAAGTTACTCTGAATGACATCTGATCTTAAAATTACTGTATTACTATAATTGAGTTAATACTAACTTCAAATACAACTTAAATAATAAAGAAAATTTAAAAGATGGTGCTAGATTATTAATAAGGTTCTTGTTGAAATGGAATCCTAAGTTGTTTTATGTAGGTTTTCATTTTTAACAACTAGGCTGAATCTGTGCTACACAGATTTAGTTATTAATAGATATCTTATAATTCAGGACTCACAACTGAAGTTAGTGTTTCCTTTTTATTGCTTTATGCTCCTAATGCAAGACAAGCACCCACGGCATTCAAAAAATTGTCGTTGACAGGTGAAAACCTTGAGTGGATATGCACAGACTTGGAGTTCATAATTTTGTTCTGTTACGAAATAAACAAAACATGGACTCCATAATCCGTGGTCATTTAAACCCATAGTATCTTTTTCCTAAGAATCAAGAAAACATTTGTACTTTCTGGACAGATTTCATTCATTAAATTTGTGATCTAAATTCACTCTGCTTATTCAGCGTTCAGACCCAATACTTCAATGATTGGAGTGTTGGTCTAGAATTCAGAATTCACTCCAAGTGGACTTTCAGCCTGATTTGCTGAATAATGGCGTCAGTTCTTGCACCCCTTTCTGTGCTGCGGGGATCCGTCACCTGGACGCGGTGTTGTGGCCTCGTTGCCATGGGCAGACTTGTGAGCTGGGACTCTGTTGCATGCAAAGAAGAGCACCTGTGACGGTACATACTGAAAATTCAGTTGCAGGTGTATTTGCAAATTGGATTTTGAGGGGGAAGTTTAAGCAAATCCTTTTGAAGGCGAATCCCTCCAAGGGTGTGAGTAATGAAGAAATAAAAGTGACAGTCAAAAACCTATTAAAATCTAGTTTCCAGAGAAGACTTTGTCTAATGACATTTATGCTTTCATAGTTAGGCATTTAACAGTCATTTTGTGTCAGTTGCTTCCTTTAAAAATGCCATGTGACAAATTTTTCAGTTCTCTGTTTCTAAGACTCTAATCCCAACGACTCTTAACATGCTTGAACGGAGCTGATGGCCCTGAGATGAGGCTCTTTGTGCTTCTGGATTTCTCTACAGGAACCAATAAGGAACCCTTAAGCACCAGTTTATGAAATCCATCACTCATCCAATCTGCTCATTCCAATCACTTTTTTCCTTTCATTCAGTCCTCAAAATCTAGGTTAAATTATTATGGCCAAAAAAAAAAAAAGGCTAGCCAGCTGTTTAAATTCTTTAGATTTTAGAATCATGTGTCTACACTAAGGACTTCCTGGTGGCTCAGACAGTAAGGAATCCACTTGCAATTCGGGAGACCTGGGTTTGATCCCTGGATTGGGAGGGTCCCCTGGAGAAGGGCATGGTGATCCATTCCTGTATTCTTGCCTGGAGAATCCCTGTGGACAGAGGAATCCCAGTGCATGGAGTCACAAAGAGTCAGACACAACTGAACAACTAAGCACAGTCTAAAGAAAAAAACTATTCTCACGTGATGATACCTTTTGTTTGCATTGGTGATACATTTGGTTTGCATTCTTGTTTGCCTCCTCAATGTTTTGTTTTGTTAAAAAGTCACCGCACTCCCCCGCTTCCAAGGTTTTTAGCCTAACAGTTCAATTGTTAAAAAAATATTTATTTATGTATTCATTTGGCTGTGCTGGACCTTTGTGGTGGCACACAGGAGCTTTAGCTGTTCTCTATGGGGTCTAGTTCCCTTACCAGGGATCGAACTGAGGCCTCCTGCATTGGGAGGACAGGGTCTCAGGCACTGGGCCACCAGGGAAGTACTTTAACAGTTGAATTTAGCACCTGAATTCTACTTACTACTGCTGCCATCCCTCTCAAAATGGTGAGAAGAGGAACAAGAAGTAACAGAGACCTAGATAGCACAGTTTGGTCATGTTATAAGTTGTGATAAAGGCAATGGATGGCAAGATTTTCACTGTGACCCCTTCACTCTGTAGTTGACATTGGCTATTTGGGAGAGTGGTTGCAGGCATGGCTGGCTGAGGAGCCAAGTTTCTGTCTTTCCCTCCATCGAAAATATAATTCTAATTGGGAAAACAAGATGAAATTATCGAGTTTCATTACCTGAATTGCTGCTAAGATAATCTTGAATGGGTCAAGTATGAATGTATTCAGAATAAAGTGGAAATGAGATTTTATTTGATCTCTTGTTAGATTCCTTGTATTGTGGCCCTGGAACCTGTTTAACATAAATTCCATATAAAGCATTGTTTTCTGAAAGCAAAACTCGATGCTTGCAAAACATATAGACTCATGGGTTTCTGATGGGGAGCGTGCACACATACCCCTCCAAAGTAAATACATACATTCTAAATTTACCCGAGCGCTTTGAGCAGCTCTTAACATCATATGACAAGGAGAACATTTGTTAATCAGAAAAATTACAACCTATTCATACTAACTGTTTGATTATTTCTTTGCTGACCTCTGAGGTCCCATTGTTGATTGAATTAGGTATAGTAACTCATATTTATTTTAGCAACTAGCTATTATGAATGCAAACTCTTCTTATCATCAGATGATTGATAGACACATTAAGAAGTTGTTCAACAGGTTGCTTGGTTTGAAGAAATGCTTAAATCCTGATAAGTTACTTTTTTTTTTAATCAGAGAAGAGTAGGAATTAGCACAGATCAGCCCATGGTAACAACAGTTTTGTTTTCCAAGTGGAATGTTATCGTTTTAAAAATTTGATTCTTTTAAGGAGTAGTTGCTGTCAGTCCCTTTTATAGATTTAAAGGTATAAAATATAGGTAGATTGAAAACATTCAGAAATAAGTAGTTTTTTTTCATGTTGGCTGGAGAATGTGTGCTACAAGGAAAATTGTCAAGCAATGAATTGTCAAGCAGTGATGAAGGATCTGTTGATACTAATTATCTGAATATTTTTCTGTTTTTAAGAAAGGATTATTCTGTTTTCTTTAGTCATTCAATAAAGCCTTCATTTTGTGGAGACTTTCAGGCACTTAAAATAAGTGAGGATCACAAATGCCTAACATTTTTTTGCTGTTGGTATTGTTTTGACTCTTTTTAAAATGGAAACATAAGCATGACAGAGTTAGGTCAATTGCCCCTGGCTATCTGATAGGTGAGCAATGAGGTTCAAGTTTGTAGGTATTCATCTTTAGTCTTTGGTGAACAGTATGGCTTCTCAATCATACTGGCCATCATTTTGTCTCCTCATAATATCTCTTCTTAAGGACTCAGGCATTGGGTGATTAGCACCAGAGAAAGGTCTAAATATGGGCATAATGAGTAAATCAAAATAAAAGACTGAATATATTCTTGAATGGAAGATGAACGAACGATGTTGCAAGAACATTCTGTTGTATAATGCTTCAGTTTCAAAAAAGTGACCTCAATTTCTCATGGTGGCTTTGGATATAGAATTATTTAAATTACTGTACCATTTTATACCAATTTTACGAGGGCAGCTACTAAGAAATATGAAACTCTGTACAATCATATATAAGGCAATTTTTTTTTCCAAATCATCCATAATGACTTTTATTACTTTTATAATAAAAATTACTGTAAATAATTAGTCCATACCATCTAGAGAGTCTTTAAGTGAAGTGAAGTCGCTCAGTCGTGTCCGACTCTTTGCGACCCCCTGGACTGTAGCCCACCAGACTCCTCTGTCCATGGGATTCTCCAGGCAAGAATACTGGAGTGGGTTGCCATTTCCTTCTCCGTATAAGGCAATTTTGAAATAAAAAATTACCAAAGGAATATGCAGATGGATGACGTGGAGTTTCTGAAGTAGAAACTGTCCTGGGGTCATCTGGTCAGGATTTGCTTGGTGGGGATCTGGTGGGGGTCTCTGCTGTAGGACCGGAGAGTGTTTTATCCATTGGTGTATTCACAGATGATGTGGAAAGGGTGTAATTATTAAACAAATCACAAGTTCATATCTCCCTCCCTCTCTTCCACTCGTTTCCTTGGAGACACTGTTCCTTGTCAATTTTCTGAATTGCATTAATATTAAACTACGACTTTGAATCAGAAAGAGTATGAGGTATCTGAAGAGCAGTATTTATATCTTCCATGTGACATTTGCATCACATGGATAAACGTTGAAAATGTTCTTGAGAACACTGAAAAAATAAGGAAATAGAGTTCAAAAATAAAGTATAGAACTTGTTAGACTAGTTTCTGTTTAAAACTTGGTGGATTATACCTCTTTGTTTTAGACCATTACAACAGCAATGATTAAATATCAGATTCCTTAAAGAGTCACTCGCTCCTTTCAGAAAGTTTTGATGAAAGCATTGTATTTATTAAACTCTTCTACCCACACATCTTTCCTTCAAGATGTTGTTTTTCCCACGTCTGCTGTTTTATTACATGACAGTTATTGAAAGGTTAGGTGTCGTTTACTTTCCCAAGGTTTATTTTCACATCATAAATCATACTTTAAAAAAATTTTTTAATACATCACAAGAAGCAGTGTGGTCTGTTCAAACTGGGCGTCAGGAGACCTGGGTTCTACTTCCAGCTCTCCATATGACTTTGGATAAATCAATGAATTTAGATAAGTTTCAGTCTCTCTGTCTGTATAATGGGGATAATAATATCTCCTTTCCACTCATTTCATAGGGTGGTTTTCTTTTTTTTTTTGAGGATTAATTAGTTAATGTTTGCAAACCACTCTGAGCTCCTTTGATAAAATACAAAGCTCCATTATTTTATGACAATAATAATAGTGTCTTGGACCTGTAGGCTTTCTTTCATCCAAGGATCCCAAAGTACTTTACCGCTGGGATTGTAACTTTACAGAAGGTTACTGTGTGGTTGCTGGCTCTCCTTGAAGAGACAGATGGTAACAAGCAGTCTGGGTTTTCACTAGAGAGTAATTAAGTCTCCCACCAACTCCTGCGTCATTTGCATAAACTTCTCAAGACAGAAAAGCAGCTCCCTAAAGACAGCAAAGTCCGACGCCTCATCCCTCGTCACTTTTTATAAACAAGTCACAAGGGATTTGGAATTTGGCATCCCAATGTTTTCAACTCCTGCATCTTTACGTTGAGAATTTGGTGAAGCAAGGGAATATTTAGACAGCAGATAAATTCAGCTTAATGAAAATAGAAATGTGGCGCGTGTGGGTTACCTGGAGGTCTGCCCAGTTTGTGTGCCAATTATGGATGAGACCTGTGATCTCTCCTGGACTGTCTGGTTAGGCTGATTTCAGGTACTTGACAAAGAAGAATGATGTGCCTAACTCAAGTGCATCTGGGGTTATTAAGAAGGAAAGTGTACGACGCGGTCCCTGCCCTCAAGTTGTTTACACCTTGTTTGAGAAGATGAAATGAAGATACAGGAAACAATTAGTGGACCATGAAAGACAGCATATAATTAAAGGTCAAATTGTGTGAAACAGACCACAGGAAGTAGAGAGAAGGGAGTCACCAATATGGACCAGCATAATTCAGGGAAAATTGACTAAGAGGGGAATTTAAAAGAGTGTGTTTTTCCCCAGGACCAGAATCACAGAAGCAGTGTATGTAGCCTGTGTGTGGACCACAGGTGCCTGTGTTAGGACACAGGGTTGATGGGGAGATTCTTTGCTCTTCCCAGGAAGCCTGGGACTTTGGTGGCAAGCGGGGGTGGGATGGGGTGAGGGTACGTAAGGCGGGGTGTGGGGGTAGGGGAAGCTCCCAGGGTATGAGGAACTTCACAGGCAGGCAGAGGAGTTTGGACTTAATTTAATTCACCCTAAAGGAAAAAAAAAAAAAAAGACTTCAGAACTCAGGGAACTGAAAAAAGCAGTACTTTAGAATAATTCTTTGGCAAGAATCTGCGGGAATCACTGGAGCAGGAAAGAGATTTAAAGCTGGGAGGCTGGCTGAAATCAGATACAGTAATCCTGCGGGGGGGAGGGGGGCGATGTTGGCATTATTTAAGAAGAATTAATTAAAAATAGAGCTTTTAATGAGAGCTTAGCATGTGCTGGGAATGTGTCTTAGTCTGACAAAAACCCAAGGTGATACCAATATTAACTCATGTTAGCATTGATTTCCTGATACGGAAACTGTGGTTGAGAGAAGCTAAAGAACTTGTCCAGAATCACAGACTTAGAATGAGTTGGAGCCAACGTTTGAGCCCCGTATGAATCCTAAACCATTATTTAGGTTTAGGAAATTAAAATGGGAGAGGTAGGCATTTTGATGAAAAAATAGTCATCCAATCTAGATAGGAAGATGCTGGGTTAAACAAAGTTAACCCCCTACCCCTCTTTATTCCTGCAGGACATCTTAGAACCTCTATTGTGCTCCTTACTACACATTGTGAATCTGCAGGAGAATTTAGTCTAAGGAGCACGTCCCCACCTTGGCACAGTGCAGAAAACACTTGGAAAATGCTGACTTGGTACCTTGCTTCATAGTCACAGCAAGCTCCAGGATCAGAAAGGCTAGGGAGCCATTGAAATGGGAGTAGGGGGTGGATTGCAATCATTAACAGAGAGAACCTCAAGTTAGGATGTGGGCTAAGAAAAGCAGGAAGTAAGAAGAGGGGCAGACAGGGGAGGCTGCCTTCAGGATGCCAAGCTAGGTTTAGGGACCCAAGAATTCAAAGAGGGAAGGTTTAGCTCACAGGCAAATTAATTACAAAGAGAAAGGAGCCCTGGGAGGGAGTTCAGTGACCACCGTGCCTGATGATGCTGTCTCCTTCCTTGCCTCTCCAGGGCATAGTAGGCCTGTCTACCCTGATTCCATATTGCCGTTTCTGGGCAGCCGGTGCTCTCAGTGTGGTAAAGAGAGGTAGGTAGATTTTCCTGGTAGGAAAAATGTTCAACAGTTTGGTTTTAGGCAGAAGCTGGTTGGTAACTTGGAAGCTGAGGATTATAAAATTTGATTTTGACTCCAGATGAAACTAAGAATAATTCTAATGAGAAAAGATGGTTCTTGGCCAAGAGGATTTTTTCTGATCTTTTCTGAGGCGTTGAAAGGGGAAAAGGTTAAAACAAAGCTATAGCTGAGTCTGAAGCCCCAAGAACCCTTAAACATTGGCTGGCTTTAAAATACTACTGCCAATGATCAGAGCATTAGCCATTATTTCTTTAAAGCTTGCAATTTGACTTACGAATCTACTGATTACATTTTGGGTACATTTGGCAGCCAGTGTAGAGCAGGAAATCATTATTGGATAAAAAAGGGCCACACAAGAGGAAATTTTTATTGGCAAACACCAGCTTATATATTTACAGAATCCTATCATCTTAGTCCGAGGAGAGACTACTCCTGGTTTCAAAATAGGTCCAAAGAGATAACAAATCTTTTCTCTTTTTATGGACCCCCTGTCTCCATGCCAATAGCCCCCACTGACTTCCAACTCTCTGAAACGGATTCCAGCTTCCAATACTGCCATTGTCAGATATAGCCACAATCAGTTTAAATTCTTTTTTGGGGGGATAGGGTGGGGGTGGGGGTGATCTCTTCTGTGAACATTGAAAACAGTTATCATCTTTTCTTTCAAAACCCTTCATATTCTAGAAGGCTATAATTACATTTCCCTCAATTTTCTCAGCTTTACGTGGAATAATAGACATGTGTATGTCTGACATTTGTTGACTCCTCCTTGAGATGTGCAGAGCAGAGAGCAAGTCACTTAAAGGCTCTCATTTACTTCCGACAAAATGCTGTGAATCAGATGTTTTTATTCCCATTTTAAAGATGAAGAAATTGACACTTGAGGTCCGGAGGACAGTAAATAATAACTTTCAAACAGTTGGAAAGTAGAATAGCCAGGATTGAAAAACTGACACTCTTATGAAAACTCATGGACTGAATTTTCCACCCCTTTGAGTCAACTCCCCTGTTAATGATCTTCCTTTTTTTCCCTTTGATTTCTTTTCTTTAAGGACTGGTTCTTCCAACTCCTTTCCTCTTCTCCATGCTTTCTTTCTATTTGAGGCCCCACTGTTCCTCTTTTTACTTGTCATTTACAAGATATATTACACATATAAATATTTATATATTTTATAATATTTATACATTATTTAGTTTTTTCCTCTTATTCTGCCTACCTGAAATTCCTTGCAAGTTGGAATCATACCTTCCTTGAGATTCATTGACTTCAGAGTCAAAAATTGTTCTTTGAGTGGTAATTGTCTTATTGTGGAATAGAAAAAACTGAGATCAAATTGAGAGGAAGATAAACTTTTATGAGGCTAGACCATTTCTCCTTCCTCTGAAAGCATTTTGTATCAGTACACGTCAAGTGTACTAAAAAAGAAGGTGGATGCTGGGGATCAGAGGACTTGGGTTCAAATTCTAACTCGAAAATCTTCTATCTGTTTAACTTTGAGAAAGCTACTATAACTTTCTAAGGATCCATTTTCTCCTTATAAAATGGGGGTGATGATGAAGCTGAAACTCCAATACTTTGGCCACCTGATGCAAAGAATAGACTTCTTGAAAAAGACCCAGATGCTGGGAAAGATTGAAGGCGGAAGGAGAAGGGGACGATAGAGGTTGAGATGGTTGGATGGCATCACCAGTGCAATGGACATGAGTTTGAGTAGGCTCCAGGAGTTGGTGATGGACAGGGAAGCCTGGCATGCTGCAGTCCATGGGGTCACAAAGAGTCGGACATGACTGAGCCACTGAACTGAACTGATAATGATAATATTAATTTTATTGGGTCGCTGTGAAATTAGAGAATGCAATTAAGTGAGTGTTTTGTAAAGTTGAGTACATGGTACCTGTTACAACCATAGCTTTTATAATTTAGACAATATTCTATTCTTGTATCCCTCTCATAGAAATCACTCTACTGAATCGTAAATTTCTCAAGGGCAAAGACTGCCCTTCAATTTTTTATCTGCCCCACCAATCTCAGTGCTGTCATATAGTAGGAGCATTCGACAATTTTTTTTTTTTAATGAGGCTGTATGAGAAGGAACTCTAGTGAAGAGTCCAGGTTGGATGATTCAGCAAGAGTCTTTATAGCTTAACACAAGTTCTGTCAACTGAACTTTGTACTTCATTGCCGCATGAGACCTTACATACAAAAATGGTGCTCAATTAAGTACTTAACTTACTTGAATTTATCCCAGTGACTATGTTTTCTTTTTCTTAAAATTCATTTATTTTTATTTTTTTGGCTGTGGAGGGTCTTCGTTGCTGTGCATGGGGTTTCTCCAGTTGCAGTTAGTGGGGGTTGTTCTTTGTTGCAGTGACTTCTCTTGTTGTAGAGCACAGGTTCTAGGCATGCAAGCTTCAGAAGTTGCATCATTGGCTCAGTAGTCGTGGCACATGGGCTATGGCGCCCCAGCATGTGGGATCTTCCCAGACCAGGGAAGGAGCTGGTGTACTTTGCATTGCAAGGTGGATTCTTAACCACTGAACCACCAGGGAGGCCCTATGTTTTCTAGTATATCTTGTAGCTCATTTTCAAATATGGATTCTTTTTTTTATAATGTCCTGCCCTTGTTTTATGGAATCTATTTTTCCTTCAGCTCTTTACACATTTGTAACAGATTCAAAGTTCCTTTCAGATTGTCCTATTGCTCCTAGTTCCTGTACTGTAAATTTTTTGAATTGAAATATAGTTGGTTTAGAATGTTTCAATTTTACAGCAAAGTGATTCAGTTAAGTATATACATACACACATGTATATATTCTTTTTCAGATTCTTTTCCATTATAGGTTATTACAAGATACTGAATATAGTTCTCTGTGCTATACAGTAGGTCCTTATTGTTTATCTATTTTATTTATGTATTTTTTTCCTGAACCTTACAGCTTTTAGCATCTTAGTTCTCCAACCAGGTACGGAACACAGGCCTCGGCAGTGAAAGTAGCTAGTCCTAACCACCTAATCACCTGGGAACCCTTTACATTTTATATAGAGTAACTGTAATTCTTTCTCTCATGATGCATCTCTTTCATGGTAGTTGACTTCCTTCTTTTAACAAAAATTTTAAAATTTTATTTATTAAAATTTTTTTTCGTATTCTATCATTACTGTTTTATTATTTTAAAACAGCTTAATTGAGATATAGTTTACATATCATCTATTTTAAGTGTACAATTGAATGTTTTTTTCTATATTCATAGATATGTGCAACCATTACCACAGTCCATTTGAGAATATTTCCTTTTTTTTTTAACTTTTTATCTTATATTGGAGTATAGTTGATTAACAATGTTTTGATAGTTTAAAGCATACAGAAAAGGGACCCAGCCATATCTATACAGGAGTTGTAATTTTTGACCATGAACTCATCTTCACTGTGAGCTGTCTGAAGGGTCCAACTATGCCCTAGATTGTGGCAATATCCAGTGAGATGGTTTCCTATTTGTCTCTTTTATGACCCAAAAAGGGGAAAACAGATCTAGTGCAGCTTGTCGCTAACAAGGCTTAGAGCATAGGCCCACGGGAGAGCCCTGTGGATCCCTTCTTTTGTGCCTTCCCACTTGACTTTGACAACCAGCGTGTACCCATAATGTCCAAGATATTGATAAAGACCTTGCAAAAGTCCATCTTCCTCCTTTTGTTCAGAAATGTCGCTCTGATGTGGCAACCAGATGACCCTGACAGGATTCTGGTTATTATTACTCAGTGCCAAATTTTCTTAACACGTTCACTAAGTTGACTGAGTGGTCTTTTTCTCCCCCCTCCTGTACAAAAGTGAAACTGATGGGTGAATATATGTCTAGAGTTTTTTTGGGGGGTTAAGGGTGATTACAGACACTTTATTATTTTCTTTGTACATTTTATATTTTTCAAATTTTCTACAGTAAATGCTTTCAATAAAAAAGTAATTTTAAACACCTCTCTTCATTTCAGTATTCTTAGATTTCTCAAATCATCAGTCTACTTTTCAACTTCCTCAAGATTTCCCACCCAGAATATTGGAAATAAAAGCAAAAATAAACAAATGGGACCTAATGAAACTTAAAAGCTTTTGCACAATGAAGGAAACTATAAGCAAGGTGAAAAGACAGCCCTCAGATTGGGAGAAAATAATAGCAAACAAAGCAACAGACAAAGGATTGATCTCAAAAATATATAAGCAACTCCTGCAGCTCAATTCCAGAAAAATAAATGACCCAATCAAAAAATGGGCCAAATATCTAAACAGACATTTCTCCAAAGAAGACATACAGATGGCTAACAAACACATGAAAAGATGCTCAACATCACTCATTATCAGAGAAATGCAAATCAAAACCACAATGAGGTACCATTACATGCCAGTCAGGATGGCTGCTATCCAAAAGTCTACAAGCAATAAATGCTGGAGAGGGTGTGAAGAAAAGGGAACCCTCTTACACTGTTGGTGGGAATGCAAACTAGTACAGCCACTATGGAGAACAGTGTGGAGATTTCTTAAAAAACTGGAAATAGAGCTGCCATATGACCCAGCAATCCCATTTCTGGGCATACACACTGAGGAAACCAGATCTGAAAGAGACACGTGCACCCCAATGTTCACTGCAGCACTGTTTATAATAGCCAGGACATGGAAGCAACCTAGATGCCCATCAGCAGACAAATGGATAAGGAAGCTGTGGTACATATACACAATGGAATATTACTCAGCCATTAAAAAGAATTCATTTGAATCAGTTCTAATGAGATGGATGAAACTGGAGCCCATTATACAGAGTGAAGTAAACCAGAAAGATAAACACCAGTACAGTATACTAACGCATATATATGGAATTTTAAAAGATGGTAATGATAACTCTATATGCAAAACAGAAAAAGAAACACAGATGTACAGAACAGAGTTTTGGACTCTCTGGGAGAAGGCGAGGGTGGGATATTCTGAGAGAACAGCATTGAAAAAATTATACTATCAAGGGTGAAACAGATCACCAGTCCAGGTTGGATGTATGAGACAAGTGCTCAGGGCTGGTGCACTGGGAAGACCCAGAGGGATGGGATGGGGAGGGAGGCGAGAGGGGGGATGAGGAGGGGGAACACAGATAAAACCATGGCTGATTCATGTCAATGTATGGCAAAAAACACTACAATATTGTAAAGTAATTAGCCTCCAACTAATAAAAATAAATGAAAGAAAAAAAAAAAACAGGATAATCAATAATCTGAAAAAAATAAAAATAAAAAAAAGATTTCCCAAACACAGTTACTAGGATTTTTTCTTCATGGGTCATAATATCTATCTAATATCCCACTAAGATGTCATAGAATTAAGGAATGATACATGTCAAATGGGGCTTCGTAGGTAGCACATGGTTAAAATTTACCTGTCAATGCAGGATGCAGCTTTGATCCCTGTGTTGGGAAGATCTCCTGGAGTAGGAAATGGCAACCTGTTCCAGTATCTTTGCCTGGAAAATTCCATGGACAGAGGAGCCTGAAGGACTACAGTACATGTAGTTACAAAGAGTCAGACATGACTGAGCACACACACATGTCAAATATCCTAGGAGAATCTGGTTTCACTCTTATATTTGTAAATCAATATTTAATTCAGAAAGTCTGGTTGTTTATTGCGCATATACGGTTTTTCAGCTTCTCCAATGGCCACCCTCCTTGCCAATTTTCTTTGGATTTTCTTTCTAGAGTTTTATTATTTAATAGCTTGAAGCAACTTTTATAGTCTATTGGACAGAAATAATAAATATGTTTAGAGTTATATTCATACACATTGTATACTGTGCTGTTATTTTCCCAACACATAAACACCTCTTCAGACTTTGTGGAGCTCCTACAAGATGATGGTGAGCAGTCCCTTGATAGTGACAGTGGGTTCTTACTCTAGATGTAGATGCAAGAAATGGAAGTTATTGGCATTTCAAGGATGAATATGACATGGATTTTCCCATCCAGGAGTTTTTAATCTAGAAAGGATATATATACTAAGGCAAAGGCAAGAGTACCATAGAACCAAGTGTGTCTTGGAGGTGAATATAAAGAGCTATGGGAATGAAAACGCAAGAGTAATTAGTTCTGCCCAACGGAAGAGAATAAGAGAAAAGTAGAGAAAGAGGGTGACCCGGCTGCGCTTAGACGAGGATTTCACTAGGAAGGTGAAGTTTGAAGGCATTTGTGGCAGAAGAAATAGCTTGAACAAAGACAGCTGTAGCTATCACAATATTTGGCTACAAGAAATAATATATTTATTTTTTCTGAATAAAACAAAATCTGGTTCAGGATCCCCACACCTCGTTTGTCAAGAAGTGCCGAGTGTCATGTTTTGGGGAAGGGGACACCAGTGGGTAGCGTGCACAGTTATAAACACTTTTGGACACGGGCCTCTAGTGTTGGGGCATCACAGTGACCACTGAAATGTTCATGGTTCAAGCTCCCTGAGTCTATATGAAGGGAACTCACACTACCTGCTGTCCCCTAGAGCTTACCTCCAAGAGAGTAAGGGTTTTCGTAGGGGTTTGCAGTTTTTCTGGGAGGTGGCCTGGGATCACATGGCTCTGTATGCAGTTTTATTTAACGCCCTTTTCCCCATTTGGCATCTTATCTCTTCCCTGTGCATGCACGCACGCGCAGTCACTTCAGTTGTGCCCGACTCTTTGCGACTCCATGGACTGCAGCCCACCAGGCTCCTCTGTCCGTGGGATTCTCTAGGCAAGAATACTAGAGTGGATTGCCATGCTCTCCCCCAGGAGATCTTCCTGACCCAGGGATCAAACCCACGTCTCCTGAATTGCAGGTAGATTCTTTACCCGCTGAGCCACCTTGGAAACCCACCTATCTCTGCCCTACGCCATGGCTACTGCTTAAAGAGCATACATAGAAAGCCTGGTTCAGTGGCAGAAAATAAAGCTTTCACATCTTTTGAGGGTTGAGAGGAGTAACTCTCTGATGGTGCAGAGTATGGTAGGCGTCTGGGTTTCAAATGCTCTTTGTGCAGACTTTCAGCCAAGCCCTCTCTTTTCTCAATCCCCACTTTCTCCTGATGCTTCTAGCATGTGAGCCTGAGGGCTGCAGCAGCTGAGTTCTGGTCAATAGCCCCCCTGAATGTTCTTAGGTTTCACCTTCCCCTACCTGGCCAAACTAGTTACTGCCTCTCCATCCACTTTCTGTCTTCATGTTTCACTGTTTGGGGCAGTGGAAATGTATTAGTGCCACTGACGAAAAGTTTTTTATTGCCTCTTGTTCTTTTTGTTGGTTTTAGATGACACCTGAAGAGAAGACTGCTCCACCATCTTTGAAGTATGCATTCTTCAAATTAAAAAAAAATTCCCCCTTATTTGCTTTTTGACACTTTATAATTTAAATATATTTTCCCTCTTAGGCCATAAGACTTTCATTTCCTCTTCCTCGTACTGAAGATGAGAATTCACCCTAACATTCTCTGGTTTAAGATGTTCAATCTTTGTTTTATCAGAGTGCATATAATTTAAACAATTAGATAGACCCATAAGTCTTATCATGAAAATCGCTATACCTATTCACCTCTGCCCTCTGCCTTCCATTTTCCAACTCTCTAGAAGCCTCCTCCATCAAATTTGATTCTATTACTTTTGATACTTAGATCCATATCACTAAACTACTTGTTAACAGTGCTACATCTTGATTTTTCAGTATTGCCTATTCACTTCCTGCTGTGGAAGATGAGAATTTAGCAGTCTTATCCACTATTCTCAAATATGCACACCACCTCCACATATACCCTATATAGATATGCCATAATTTTGTTTAATCTTCAGTTTTTATAAGATTTGTAACTATTCATAAGATTACAACTTTAGGACTATGTGACAGACCATGTGACTATTATGTGATCTATGTGATATGCTATGATTATTTTTCCTTTCTTGTACTATTTTGAAAAAATTACAATTAAATATAAAACTATCCTGTTCTTTAGTTTGTTTTTATTTCTGCTTCTTTCTCCTTCCATTATTTCTAAACTTCCTTCTGATTGTATCAAGCCCAACAGATGTTTTATCAGTTTTATCCTCTTGGATCCACCTTTCTTAAAAATCTTTTGACTTCCAGTTTAAACCTTGTCCTTTATCTCTGGTGTACACCTGCCATCCTGAACTTCTCCTTCCCCAGTGTCTTGGGATCCCCTTTCCCTCACTCTTGACTTGATTCCCCTGGTTTTTGGATCCTGTGTCTCTCTCTTTCTTGGATTTCCCCTTGTTACTATAGAGCACTTCTGCCAGTAGTTTCCTGAGAACAGTACATAGAAGATAGACTTGATAAGCTTACTTGGAAATACTTTAAGTGCCCTCACACTGAATTCATATTTTGGCTAAGTGAATAGTCAAAGTCAGAAATAATGTCCCTCAGGCTTTTAAAGGAGTTGTTGGATTATTTTCTAATTCTAATCTTGTAGGTTGACAAATCTGGAAATATTCTGATGCTTGTCTCACTAATAGAGTTTTGCCAAGAGAATGCACTGGTCATAGCAAACACCCTCTTCCAACAACACAAGAGAAAACTCTACACATGGACATCACCAGATGGTCAACATCAAAATCAGATTGATTATATTCTTTGCAGCCAAAAGTGGAGAAGCTCTCTACTGTCAGCAAAAAGCAAGACCAGGAGCTGACTGTGGCTCAGATCATGAACTCCTTATTGCCAAATTCAGACTGAAATTGAAGAAAGTAGGCAAAACCACTAGACCATTCAGATATAACCTAAATCAAATCTGTTATGATTATACAGTGGAAGTGAGAAATAGATTTAAGGGACTAGATCTGATAAACAGAGTGCCTGATGAACTATGGACAGAGGTTCGTGACATTGTACAGGAGACAGGGATCAAGACCACCCCCAAGAAAAAGAAATGCAAAATGGTTGCAAAATGGTTGTCTGAGGAGGCCTTACAAATAGCTATGAAAAGAAGATAAGTGAAGAGCAAAGGAGAAAAGTGAAGATATATCCATTTGAATGCAAAGTTCCAGAGAATATCAAGGAGAGATAAGAAAGTCTTCCTCAGTGATCAGTGCAAAGAAATTGAGAAAAACAATAGAATGGGAATGACTAGAGATCTCTTCAAGAAAATTAGAGATACCAAGGGAATATTTCATGCAAAGATGGGCTCCATAAAGGATAGAAAATATATAGATCTAACAGAAGCAGAAGATATTAATAAGGGGTGGCAAGAATACACAGAAGAACTGTACAAAAAAGATCTTCATCACCCAGATAAAAACGATGGTGTGATCACTTACCTAGAGCCAGACATCCTGGAATGTGAAATCAAATGGACCTTAGGAAGCATCACTGCAAACAAAGCTAGTGGAGGTGATGGAATTCCAGTTGAGCTAATTCAAATCCTAGCAGATGATGCTGTGAAAGTGCTGCACTCAATATGCCAGCAAATTTGGAAAACTCAGTAGTGGCCACAAGAATGGAAAATGTCATTTGTCATTCCAATCCCAAAGAAAGGCAATGCCAAAGAATGCTCAAACTACCACACAATTGCATTCATCTCACACACTAGTAAAGTAATGCTCAAAATTCTCCAAGCCAGGCTACAACGATATGTGAACAGTGAACTTCCAGATGTTCAAGCTGGTTTTAGAAAAGGCAGAGGAACCAGATATCAAATTGCCAACATCCGCTGGATCATCAAAAAAGCAAGAGAGTTCCAGAAAAACATCTGCTTCTGCTTTATTGACTATGCCAAAGCGTTTGATTGTGTAGATCACAACAAACTGTGGAAAATTCTGAAAGAGATGGGAATACCAGACCATTTGACCTGCCTCTTGAGAAATCTGTATGCAGGTCAGGAAGCAACAGTTAGAACTGGACATGGAACAGCATACTGGTTCCAAATAGGAAAAGGAGTACATCAAGGCTGTATATTGTCACCCTGCTTATTTAACTTATATGCGGAGTATATCATGAGAAACGCTGGGCTGGATGAAGCACAAGCTGGAATCAAGATTGCCAGGAGAAATATCAATAACTCAGATAAGCAGATGACACCATGCTTATGGCAGAAAGTGAAGAACTAAAGAGCCTCTTGATGACAGTGAAAGAGGAGAGTGAAAAAGTTGGCTTAAAGCTCAATATTCAGAAAACTAAGATCATGGCATCCGGTCCCTTCACTTCATGGGAAATAGATGGGGAAACAGTGGAAACAGAGTCAGACTTTATTTTTTTTGGGCTCCAAAATCACTGCAGATGGTGATTGCAGCCATGAAATTAAAATATGCTTACTCCTTGGAAGACAAGTTATGACCAACTTAGACTGCATATTAAAAGGAGAGACATTCCCGTTACTTTGCCAACAAAGGTCCGCCTAGTCAAGACTATGGTTTTTCCAGTGGTCATGTATGGATGTGAGAGTTGGACTGTGAAGAAAGCTGAGCTGAAAAATTGATGCTTTTGAACTGTGGTGTTGGAGAAGACTCTTGAGAGTCCCTTGGACTGCAAGGAGATCCAACCAGTCCATCCTGAAGGAGATAAGTCCTGGGTGTTCATTGGGAGGACTGATGCTGAAACTGAAACTCTAATACATTGGCCACCTCATGTGAAGCATTGACTCATTGGAAAAGACCCTGATGCTGGGAGGGATTGGGGGCAGGAGGACGAGGGGACGACAGAGGATGAGATGGCTGGATGGCATCACTGACTCAATGGACATGAGTTTGAATAAACTCTGGGAGTTGGCGATGGACAGGGAGGCTTGGCGTGCTGCAGCCCATGGGGTTGCAAAGAGTTGGACACGACTGAGCTGAACTGTCTATATATATATTTTCTCCCAAAGCTTCCAGAATTTTCTTTTTATACCAGTTTTCTGAAATTTCATGAGGATATCTCTTGAAATAGCTCTGTTTTTATGTAGTATGTTAGGTGTTCGATTTTTTTTTTTAATTTGAAAACACAATTGTTTGGAAATTTTATGAATTACTGTTTGATTATTTTCCCTCCATTTGTTTTATTCTCTCTTTCTGAATGCCTATTATTTGGATGTAATACAATGTGTATTGACCTCCAACTTTTATAACTGAAAAAGTTTTCTACTTTCCATCCTTTAATCTTTTGCTCTACTTCTTTGGGGAATCTTTTTGCAATTGTATTTTCTAACCCTTCTTGAGTTTTTCAGGTTTTGCTGTTATGTTTAATTTCTATAGACTCTTTTTGTTCTATTTATCTTTTTTTCCCTTTTATTTATTTATTTATTTTTTCAGTGGGTTTTGTCATACATTGATATGAATCAGCCATAGATTTACACGTATTCCCCATCCCGATCCCCCCTCCCACCTCCCTCTCCACCCAATTCCTCTGGGTCTTCCCAGTGCACCAGGCCCGAGCACTTGTCTCATGCATCCCACCTGGGCTGGTGATCTGTTTGACCATAGATAATATATACATGCTGTTCTTTCGAAACATCCCACCCTCACCTTCTCCCACAGAGTTCAAAAGTCTGTTCTGTACTTCTGTGTCTCTTTTTCTGTTTTGCATATAGGGTTGTCGTTACCATCTTTCTAAATTCCTAAATTTTTGTTCTATTTATCTTTTAAAAAATAAGTTATTCTACTCTTGTTTCATGAATGTAGTATATTCTCCTATTTCTCTGAGGAGATTGATAATAGTCTTTCTTTGGCTTTGTTTTGTTTTTTTCTGCACAGTCTTTATTTCTTCTGATTATTTGTTCTTTCTCACAGTAGAGATTCTCCTCACACCTTGATGATCAATTTAACACTGGATACTAAAAAGCAGGACTGGAAACACTACCCATGTGGGTGAGCTTTTTGACTGTGGGCTTCATCACAAAGTGGTTTGCTTGGAATTTTTGGGTTTTTTTTGGAGGGGGGTAATATCCCTTATGTTTGTTTCCTTAGATTTTTCCTCGAAAGTTTCCAAAGCGAAGAGTTCAGTCTCCTGTCAGAGCAGTGTCGCGCAAACTTCAATGTGTATACGGGTCACCCAAGGAACTGTTGAAATGCAGATTCTGATTCAGGAGGTCTTGGGTAGGGCTGAGAGGCTGTGTCTCATTTCCAACTGTTGCCATGTTCTATGGATGCATCTTTTTTAAAATGTCAAAGTTTATTAATTTATTTTTGGCTACACTGGTCTTTGCTGCTGTGTGTGGGCTTTCTCTAGTTGTAGTCAACAGAGGCTACTCTTCCTTGCGGTGCACAGGTTTCTGACTGTGGTAGCTTCTCTGTTTGCTGGGCACGGGCTCTAGGGTCCCTGGGCTTGGGTAGTTGCACCCTCAGGCTTAGTTGCTCTGCAGTAAGTGGAATCTTCTTGGACTAGGGATCGAACCTGTGTCCGCTGCACTGGCAGGTGAATTCTTAACCCCTGGACCATCACAGAAGTCCTATGGATACATCTTTTTCTTTTTTTTTTTTAATATTTATTTATTTATTTCACTGCACCGGATCTTAGTGTGGCATGCGAGATCTTTAATCTTCATTTCAGCATGTGGGATCTAGTTCCCTGACCAGGAATTGAACCCAGGCCCCCCTCATTAGAAGTGCAGAGTCTTAACCACTGGACCACCAGGGAAAATCCTATGGATGCATCTTGATTAACATGGAGAAAGGATTATGATCCTTCAGGCTGCTAATTCTGGGAGTCATTTTGGAGAAAAGACCTGGGAGGTCGCAACATTCTGTATGTGATATTTGCCTACTTAGCACAGAGACTCAATCCCCTTGCTTTCAGCACAGTGGTGGCCCAGCTCACATACCCTGGGCTTCACCCTCTCCAGAACAGTCTCCTCCCTTGCTCTGTTAGGGAATGGGAAGGGGGAGGAGGCAGTTGTTTGGTTAAAGAGAGAAAGGGGAGAGGCTGCAGGGAGTCTGCTTGCCTTGAAACAGACTTTTAACAATTCTGCTTTGCCTTTATCTTTGCCCCTGCTTCCAGAGGTTGGTTCTGTCAATTTTTGAAGATTGGTTCTGCCAATTTTTGAAGAGTAAAAGAAGCAGTGTGCAAAGCAAATCAGGCTGATTGATGCTAGGCTCCTTCAGCTGTGACTTTAGGATTCTACTTTCTTGGATTCTTTATATTATTTTAACTGAATTTGTCCTTTCTCTTTCCAACCTATATTTTGAAGGTTAATTTTTTTTTTCTTTCTATTTTATCTCCTCTTCTCTTTGCCCTTGGTACTGGTGCGCCTGATAAAAATCTTTCTACTGAAGTTTTAGGGAGTTTCAGAAGAGAGAGCAAACAGTGTCTGGTCCACCATCTTTAACTACAAACCGTCCCTAATTGATTGTTTCTACTAGATGTTTTTGACTGTGGTCCCCAGAGTCCTTGAAAATATAGTTCACAGTACAAGATTGATGGGACTTTGTTTCCCAGCTGAAACTGACTTGTTTGCCTTTCCAAATTTGAGTAACCTGGGCTCATACATTTCTATAAAGCCTCCCTATGCAAATGAAACAGGTGTCACTATTTTATTGACCAATTTCCAGTATTTCCTCTAGTCCGGGGCTCATTAGGATCATTATTATTTTTTTTTTCCACATCTGGGAGCAACTATAAGGGAATCATTTTAATTAATAGGAGGCTCCCACTTGTCTTAGAACTGATTTGTTTATAGCTGAAGAGAAAGCTGATTTTTTATTACCCTTTGGAACTCTAATTTGGTTCTACTTGTTTTTTTCCGCTCTCTTTCCAGATAAGTATACAGATAAAGGGGGTATCACAAAGAGGTCTTCTGTGATAATGTCTTTTTCTCCTTTTTCTTTTTCTCCCCTGCTACACTCCCCAACAGGGAGCTGAGCCTAGACACTTAATAGAAATAACATTTGGCATGTTGAGGAAATTGAATTATGGAATAAGGGTGATTGCTCCGAGATTCCATGATGCTGTGGGAACCAGCACATCTGAAGGTGTGTCCCTTAGCGAGGGTTTCTCTTCTGCTGCACCTGATGGTATGAGGAAGTATTTGGCCAAGAACATACACATAGCTTTTGAAGTCACATGGACTTGGGTTCACTCCACTTACTATTGGGACTGACTTGCACGAGATGCCTAATCTTTATAAGTTCCTATTACCTCACCCGTAGGGGAGGAAAGCTAATACCTGCCCTACGGGTTATTGTAAAGATTAATTGTGATAATGTATGTCTGTGTGTGTTAGTCGCTCAGCCGTGTCTGACTCTTTGTGATCCCATGGACTGTAGCCTGCTAGTCTCCTCTGTTCGTGGAATTCTCCAGGCAAGAATCCTGGAGTGGGTTGCGATTCCCTTCTCCAGGGGATCTTCCCAATCCAGGGATTGAACCCAGGTCTTCTGCACTGCAGGCAGACTCTTTACCTTCTGAGTCACCAGGGTAGGTAAAGCACTTAATGATTGCCCTTTAGGATGCCCTTACAGTTACGAGTTATTTCGGGGGTGTTATAGATGTCTCTTTCCCCCTCTTCCAACAGAGAGTCTAGCATCATCTGCAATTTCAAGCGTTCAAGTCTTCTGCACCTGGTTATATTAGATAACAGAAGACCTTTGAGTCATCCCCATAGTGATATATTTGGCAGTCCTTTAAAAGTTATTTATGACACAGACTTTTAAAAGTCTCCCCAAAGAAGAAAAAAGGTTGTTTTTCCAGACTAGCTGATCCTTTAAAAAAAAAAATCAAATAGTTAAAGAACAATTCTGGCTACATTGGTTCTATGAAACCCATTAAGATAAAAGCATAGAATTAGGGGATTTTTGAATAAAAAAATCAGTGTAGAGTGCCAGGCTAATTCTGATGGGTGTAAGGCTATGCTGTAGCTGCTTAGATGACTTTTAGTAATCAAATTAGTATCTGATATATTTATTTTTTATGAAATACTACATGATAAAACATTGAATAAGCTTCAGATGGATGTATAGATACAAGCTGACTTTTCCCTCCTTCAGACAGAAAAATGATTAGTATGATTCCATTATTTTGTTTCTCCTTTCAATCTTTTTCCTTTCTTTCTTTCTTCCAAGGTGGGACATGATGGAAGGCTATAAGGGCTAAATTAGACTAGATGGAAATACACAGCTGGCCTAGTTTGCTGTAACTTCCCTCTATGACTACCCTGTGCAGCTAGGGCCTAGAAATACCTGTCTTGTTACTAACCTGTCATTTAAGACAGCCCCAAATGGTTTAGTGTGATTTAATCACACAGTATCTCTCTTCCTCTCTCAACCTCTTAGTCTACAGTCCCTATCATGGCTTCTTATCAATATGGGACACCAATGAATGCTTCTGAATTCTTAGTGTGTCTCAAAGTCTTTGGCATTGTGTCCAGCTATGGCCTGAATGCCCAGTCTGTGTTCTTTTTACACATTTCTTTCAGGTAACGCTGCCTCAGTGGTCTAGCCTGACTCTAACTTGCAAGTGACATTTCCACCATCAGTCTTTGGTTATATGAAGCTTGGGCTCCAGCAGATACAGTCATCTGGGCGGGGAAAGGGGCTTCCCTGTTGGCTCAGATGGAAAAGAATCCGCCTGTACTGCAGGAGACCCGGGTTTGATCCCTGGGGTCGGGAAGATCCCCTAGAGAAGGGAATGGCTACTCACTCCAGTATTCTTGCTTGGAGAAATCCATGGACAGAGGAGCCTGATGGACTACAGTCCCTGAACTCTCAAGGTTGGACAGGGAAAGAGATGCAGTGAAGATGAGGTGGTGGTGGTTTAGTTGCTAAGTCCTGTCCAACTCTTGTGGCCCCATGGACTGTAGCCCACCAGGTTCCTTGGTCCTCTGTCCATGAGGTGGGTTGCCATTTCCTTCTCCAGGGCATCTTCCCAAACCAAGGATCAAACCTGGGTCTCCTGCATCATAAACAGATTCTTTAGTGACTGAGCCACCAAGATGAGACCATCCTCACAAAAACAGAAGTATAGGCCCATGGAGCAAGATAAGAAACCCAGAGATAAACCCATACACCAATGGACATCTTATCTTTGACAAAGGAGGCAAGAATATACAATGAAGAAAAGATCACCTCTTCAGTAAGTGGTGCTGGGAAAACTGGATAGCTATGTGTAAAAGGATGAAATTAGAACACTTCCTGACACCATACACAAAAATAAACTCAAAATGGATTAAAGACTTAAATATAAGGCTAGAAACTATAAGACTCTTAGAGGAAAATATAGGCAGTACACTGTCTGATATACACCACAGTAAGATCCTCTCTGACCCACCTCCTAGATTAATGGAAATAAAAACAAAAGTAAACAAATGAGACCTAACTAGACTTAAAAGCTTTTGCACAGCAAAGGAAATTATAAACAAAATGAAAAGACAACTTTTGGAATGGAAGAAAATAATTGCAAACAAAGCCACTGACAAAGGGTTAATCTCCAAAATATATAAGCTGCTCATATAGTTCAATATCAGAAAAACAAACAACCCAGTCAAAAAATTGGCAGAAGACCTAAACAGACATTGACATCCATTCCAAACAGACAGACATTCTTCCAAAGAAGACATAGAGATGGTCAATAAACACATGAAAAGATGCTCAACCTGGCTCGTTTTTTAGAGAAATGCAAATCAAAAGTACAATGAGGTATCACCTCACACCGGTCAAAATGGCCATCATCAAAAAATTTACAAACAATGAATGTTGGAGAGGATGTGGAGAAAAGGGAACCATCCTGCACTGTTGGTAGGAATGTAACCTGATACAGTCACTATAGAAAAACAGTATGGAAATTCCTTTAAAAACTAGGACTAAATCTACCATATGACTCAGCAATCCCATTACTGGGCATATACCCTGGGCACATACTGGGCATATACAATTTTAAAAGACACATGTACCCTACTGTTCATTGCAGCAATTATTTCCAATAGCCAGGACATGGAAGCAACCTAGACATCCAGGAGAAGCTGTGTACATTTATAACAGTGGAATTTTACTCAGCCATAAAAAAGGATGAATTTGAGTCAGTTGTAGTGAAATAAATTGAAAGAGAAAAACAAGTGTCGTATATTAAGGCATATATGCGAAATCTAGAAAAATGGTACTGATGAACCTAGTAGAGAATGGACTTGTGGACGCAGCAGGGGAAGGTGAGGGTGGGACAAATTGAGAAAGTGGCATTGACATATATACACTATCATGTGTAAAATAGATAGTGGGGAGTTGCTAAATTACACACGGAACCCAGCCTGGTACTCTTTGATGACCTGCAGGGGAGGGAGGCTCCGGAGGGAGGGGATTTGTGTATAATTAGGACTGATTCGAGTTGTTGTATGGCAGAAACCAGGGCTTTCTGATCGCTCAGCAGTAAAAAATCCACCTGCCAATGCAGGAGACATGGGTTCATTCCCTGGGTTATGAAGATCCCCTGGAGAAGGAAATGGCAACCCACTCTAGCATTCTTGCCTGGGAAATCCCACGGACAGAGGAGCCTGGTGGGCTGTAGTCCGTGGGGTCACAAAGAGTGGGAAGCAACTAAGTGAGTAAACAACAACAATAGCAGAGACCAACACAAAGTTGTGAAGGAATTTTCCACCAATTAAAAAACAAAACAAACAAAACAAGAAAATAAGGGTGACAAAGTTAAGAGATTAAATTAAAAGGAAATATGAGGTAATTAAAGAAAAAGATGAGGCCATCCTTACAACATCCAGAGAACAATCCGAGAGTAAAATTTGCCTCCACCCTACCAAGTTCTCCCCTGGCAGCATAGAGGAGCCATAGAGAGGAACCATGGCAAAGAAAGAGATGGGGCCTGACTGATCTTGGACTGGCTATGTCAGATGTGTCCCATGATATTAATTTTTGGATCAACCTGAGACAAATTGTATGATTTCCTAAAAAGCTTAAAAATTAGAAAAAGAAGGCCAAGAATATGTTTCTATCTTTTGTCTTTGATTGAGAGAGAAGAAAACACTAGTATTTAGTATTGTGTATATTCATGTCTTATAAAAAAATCTGATTTTGAAGTGAAAAAATTTTATATTCAAAAAGCCTCTTTTCATTTTTTCAAACATTTGGATCATCACAGTATTCTATCCTCCTAATTGTAATGTTTTCTTGAAGTGCTGTTTTTGTAGAAAGTAGTTTCTCACATTAAAAAAAAAATCACATGATTTAACATTTCAAAATTTCTTGGTTTGATCGCCTTAAAATCTTTCTCCTGATTATCAATGAAAGCCCTCAGGAGTCTGGGGATTTAGCCTTTTTCCTTTCAAGTGTGCTCAGAATCAGCAGGCTTGTACATTTCAGAATATGATTTTAGGGCTGTAAGGACAATTCAGCATCCTGGTTTTGAAATTCGATGCCAGCTTCCAGTCACTGCTCATCTTATCTCCTTTTCTTCCTCACTCCTGCATCCCCATGCACTGAACTCTCCCAGGACATCAAAAGGAGCCCTGCTTTGAGGGGGCAAAAATCACACTCAGGGGACATTCCAATTTAGTGTTTAAAATTTAAATTGTGATTCTGATTTAAAAGGACCATGTTTTCTTTTCCGTTGCTTCTTAGAACCCAACCCATTATGGAAGTATAAAAACATGGGGAAAAATGCTGAGAAGAAATTATTTACATGTTGTACTGGAAAATACTCAGGAAAGACTGAAAGATTACTATGTTTATGGTCCCTGCTTTCTTTAAAATTGTTGTATTGTTTTTAACAGCATTGCTTAGTTTTACTTTTTTAATAAAACTTTTAAAATAGAACTTAAATGGAATACAATCAACCCTAAATCACTGGGCTCCATTTAAGAATTAATGTTACTTCTTTAGAGAACAGACTGGAGGTTGCTGAGGGGAGGAGAGGAATGGACTGGGAGTTTGGAGTTGACAGATGCAAACTATTATATATAGAATGTTTAAACAACAAGGTCCAGTGTGTAGCACAGGGGACTATGTTCAACATCCTGTGATAAACCATAATGGAAAAGAATACGAAAAAGAATATAGATATGTATATATGTAACTGAATCAATTTTCTGTGCAGCAGAAATTAACACAGCATTAGAAATCAATGATACTTGAATAAAATCAATTAAAAAAGAATTAATGTTACTTTTTACTTCTACATTAAAAAGCAGGTCTTCAGAGTCTTACTTAAAAAAACAAACAAACATCAAATTGAAGTTTAGAGATATACATCTTGCCTAAACTAATAGACAGATATTAGAAAGAGAAGAAATGTACAATAGTCACTATAGATACAAGCAGTGGGGAAGGCACCACAATTTAGACAATGGAGAAGAATCATGGAAGATTTGGTGGATGTGAGAGTGTGTGGGTGGTGTGGGGTGATGGTGATTGAGCCATTCTCTGTTTTTTATTGCTTCCCTTCATCTTGGTGTGGCAGCTATTCATGTTCCCAACAAGTTATGTATCTCTGGTCAGGAGACTATTTTGTGCGGTACTCTTCGTATTTTTCATCCCTTAAATAAGGGGTGAATTCCCTGCCCATCTGTCTCTTCTTGGGTCACTTCTTCATGTTAATCTTTGGAAGTATTACAAAGAAAGTATCTTAGCATTAATTTTTGACTCATGTTTTTTTGTTCCTGTTCTTGGATCATTGCTTGGTTTCTTTGGAGACAATTTCTGACAGTTATGCCAATTGTTACACAGTTGTGAATATCAAATTACAACCTATAGTCAATGTTCTGCAGAATACTTTAAAGCAAAATCCATAAAATACAGAGCTTGTAGAAAGATGACATAGCTTTTCTTTCTATAGTTCTTCAACAAAGTATGTTTTTTTATGGAGTTAAATTTTAAGTGTTCATTATCAGGGTTGTCGTTTGTATCACAGTAATTGCTACAAGAAAGAGTTTCCCAGTACTAAAAATTGAGAAGAATTTAAACTTGAATGATTAGTGAATAAATATAATATACTTCAAAAGTAACAAAGAAACATATACAAATGCCATCCAGCAGCAGAGTAAGACTCACATAACCTCTTTATAAAGAACTTTTATAAACTGAGTGGGATTATCACTTGAATTTTATATTTGAAAAGTTGAGCTTGATTCTATCTGATCTTGTTGAACAAGCATATTCTATATTTTCCTTTAAATATGATGTTATAGTATTATCAGAAAGCTGTTTGCTTATATCTTACTAAACTTTTTTTGTGTGTGTACAGCGAATTTATTGGGAAGAAATGTTTAAAATGAAAAAAAAGCTTCTACTTAGTTTCTAAGAAAAATAAAACAAATAATTGATTTATTTCTTTGTAGAAGCAAGTAAAAATGGAAAATAAAGGCTATCCAGGGGCTTCCTTGGTGGTCTAGTGGTTAAGAACACCCCTGCCGATGTCGGGGACATGGGTTCGATTCCTGGTCTGGGAAGATCCCATATGCCATTACACAAAGAAGCCCATGTGCCACAACTACTGAGCCCTTGTTCTGGAACTCATGTGCTGCAACAAGGGAAGCAACTGGAATGAGAAGCCTGTGTACCGCAATAAAGAGCTGCAACTAGAGAAAGCCTGAGTGAAGCAATGAAGATTCAGTGCAACCAAAACTAACTAAATAAAAAACTCAATTAAATAAATCTTTAACAAAAGCTATTTTGTCTTAAAATAGAAGACTTGATTTTCTTGGATAATATTTGTCAATTTTCAAAGTTTGGAATCTCTTTAAGGACAGAGGTCTTATCTCTTCTGTTTACTGCTGTGTGATCAGTTTGTAGGTGGCATTTGCTTTATACATGTTCAATTGTTGACTAGGGACATATTTTTCCACTGAAAATATTTCTTTATATTCATTGGTACAATGATTGTGGATCATTATATACCAAAATTATTTGAATCACATCTTCTGGGCTTTATGCCTTATTTTGACTAAGATATTATTCCCAAACCTGACCTGACTATAGTTAAATAATTCTTACCTAGTTTTTAACTCTCTAGTCCATTTTTCTTCTTTTTCTCTTTGATTAAAAAATATCACCAAATTGAGTAAAGATTGCCTGCCTGCGCTCTGCTATACATGGTGAGATGTTGCTGCAGGACCTTGCTTCGTACATGTAAGATTCTCTATCAAATAAACAGTTGATGTCTCAAAAAGAATCTATCCAAATTTAGGGTCAGATTAGATGCACCTTTTATTCTCTTCCAGACTCAAAATAATTTAGACCTATATTCACATTTGGGCACATCTTAAATTGTCTGCCTCAAATAGTAGGGGAGGTTTCTCCTCTGAGAAGTTGGCATCTGACAGCTTGTTAAATTAGCTATATGGAAACCATACAACACCGGCCTTTGGAACTAGGAACTGATAACTAATCGATGTGCAAGGGTTGATTGTTTGGTAAACCATTGATAACCTATGACTAAAGGGCATTATTGGGTTAATTAATTATATGTGTTTTTAGATACGTTAGATTTGAAATCATAACTATAGTTGCAGAGAAATCAAATTGTTCCTTTTTTAAAAAATAATTTTCTTTCTTTCTGCTCAGGTTTTTCTGTATTTGTGGTGGGTGGGGACTCCTCTCTAGTTGCCGTGTGCAGGCTTCTTAATGCCATGGCTTCTCTTGTTGCAGAGCATGGGCTCTAGGTACGTGGGCTTCAGTAGTTTAGGCACATGAACTCACTATTTGCAGCTCTTGGGCTCTAGAACACAGGCTCAGTAGTAGTGGTATAAGGGCCTAGTTGCTCCGAGGCATGTGGGATCTTCTTGGACCAGGAATTAAACCCGTGTCTCCTGCATTGGCAGGTGAATTCTTTATCACTGACCCACCAGGGAAGCCCTCAAAAGGTTTTTTGGGCAATATATTTATAAAATGGTTGTATGCTGCATGAAAGGTATACAAAGTCTTTATCTGAGCACCGGATTCTCAGTGTTTCATTTCTAGAGCTTCTTGGTCTTCTCAGCGAGCCTCACAATGTATATTTCACACATGCAAATGAGCTCATATGGGGATCTTCGTGAAACTGCAGCCAGCTTTATTTGAGTAGCCTTACAATTTGAAAGTGGTGCCAAATTTAACCAGATGGTGAGTATGGAGTTACTTATAGATAACTTTAACTTGATGCCAATGGTTTTACACACATCCAACAACTAATTAATTCAAAAACACTCCCCCAAAATAGTGTACAAAACTGTATCCATTTGGCATTAATAATGTGAGATGAAGACATTAAAATTGATCAGTTTTGTGGTCTTTCCTTTCCCCTGTTTGAGGGAGAATAATATTCTGGTAGGTACAAACTGAGTTCCTGCTTTGCAACTGCCTTACTTTTCTTCAAGTACTCATTTTTTCATTGAACATGCAAAAAACATTATCCTTGTAAGAATTCAACTTCCATAAAAGTATATAACATGTATGAATTGCACTTTCATAAAATGCCCTTCCCTGCCCTCAATACCATATCCCACTTCATACCAGAAATAACTACTGTTGAGACTTTGTTATATGTTCTTCTTGATTTTTCTTCTCTGCACAAACATAAGCAATCTTGTCAGTTTTAAATTTCACATGTGAGATCCTATCACATATATTATTCCATAATTTACTGTTTTCACTTGGATTTTTCCATATCAGTGCAGAGAAGCAGCTCATTCTTTTTAAATGCCGTACAGTAGATATTAAATGTTAATAGAACAGTTACAAAAAACACTGCCATGAGCTTTCTTTTATACTTTTTTTTTCTTATGAATACTTTTTATTTTTCTTATGAATTGTTTGGTAGACTCTTTCTACATTTTGGGTGTCTTATATGTCTAATGTAAAAGATGGAATATGAAATGCTGAGGTGCTCTTTTTTTTAATTCTTAATTGAAGTATAGTTGATTTACAATATTGTGTTGGTTTCCCGTGTACATCAATGTGATTCAGTTAAATATATATGTTTGTATGTGCTCAGTTGCTCAGTCATGTCTGACTCTTTGCGATCCCATGGTCTGTAGCCTGCTAGGTGCCTCTGTCCATGGAATTTTCCAGACAAGAATACCGAAGCAAGTTGCCATTCCTACTCCAGGAAATCTTCCCCACCCAGGGATTGAACCGCATCTCCGGTGTCTCCTGCATTGGCAGGTGGATTCTTTACCACTGTACCACCACTCTTTTTCAGATTCTTTTCCCTTAGAAGTTATTGCAAAATATTGAAAATAATTTCCTCAGGTGCTACTTTTAACTTTTCTGGAGTTTTACAGATGAATTTGGGGGAGGGGAGAATATGGTATGGCAAGAAACTTAAAGAATCATATGCTGACTCATTTGCTAAGTAGCTCTCATCTTCAAAGTACACAAACATACTTCCCTCAACACTACATTCCTCTATAGTTAGGCACCTCGTTGCAGTCAAACTTCACTACAGAAGAATCTCTGCTTGTTTTCTCTGAGTGCTCACTTCCCATTCAGTTCTCCCCTGACAGCAATCAGGGCTCTGCCCCATCGTGCTACCACTATCGAAACTGCTCTTTTCAAGACCTTCTGGTTACTAAATCCTTTGGATGCATTTTAAGCCCTTTATCATCAGCCTCTAGGTACCACTCAATATCCTTGCCTTTAAAAAAATTTATTTATTTGGCCATGCCTTGCAGTATGTGGGAACTTAGTTCCCTGGCCAGAGATGGAATTCATGGCCCCTGCATTGGGAGTGTGGAACTTAAACCACTGGGCCATCAGGGATGTTCCACCACTCCATACTCTTTTTAAAAAAAAAAAAATTATTTATTTTTTATTGAATGATAATTGCTTTACAGAATTTTACTGCTTTCTGTCAAACCTCAACATGAATCAGCCATAGGTATACATATATTCCCTCCCTTTTGAAACTCCCTCCCATCTCCCTCCCCATCCCACCCCTCTAGGTAAATACAGAACCCCTGTTTGAGTTTTCTGAGCAATGCAGCAAGCGCCCTTTGGCTATTTACTTTACATATGGTAATGTAAGTTTCCGTGTTACTCTTTACATACGTCTCACCCTCCCCTCCCCCCTCCCCACGTCCACAAGTCTATTCTCTATGTCTGTTTCTCCATTGTTGCCCTGTATATATTCTCCATCACTTCTGACTGAAGGTCTCACCTCCTTTGGTTTCTGTGACACAATTGTATCTATCGATTCTGTTTCAGAAGAAAGTAACAGAAAACTCAATCCAAACTGATTTAAGCGATAAGAAACTTCACAGGTCTCAGGCATGTAAGTCTAGAGGGAGAGCAAGGGTGAGGGTTGGCTCCAGCTCCATGTCTCTGTGATTCTCCCGGCTGGCTGGCTTCCTGCAGTTGCCATGGAGAGGGGCTGCAGCAAGCCTAAAGCCTATACGGAAGAGGAGGGGGCCTTACTTCAGAAAGTTCTTCTAAGAGGCTAATGAAGAGTATGTTTAGCGTTCCATTAAACTTTTTTTTTTTTAAATATATTTTTTCTTGTTGTCATATGTTACTGTTTAGTCGCTAAGTCATGTCAGACTTTTTTGTGACACCAGGGACTGTAGCCTGCCAGGCTCCTCTGTCCGTGGGATTTCCCAGGCAAGAATACTGCAGTGGGTAGTCATTTCCTTCTCCAGGGGATCTTCCTGACCCGGTGATCAAACCCGTGTTGCAGGTGGTCTCCTGCATTGCAGGTGGATTCTTTACCAACTAAGCCACCAGGGAAGCCCTTCCTAGTTTTATTATAATACAACCGACACAGAACATTGTGTAAGTTTAATGTGTATAAGATAATAATTTGATATATGTATATACTACAAAATGATTATCACAATAAGTTTACTTAATACCCATCACTTCACATAGTTAATCTTTTTCTTGTAATAAGAAACTTTTTGTATCTACTCTCTTAGCAACTTTCTAATATACAGCACAGTATTGTTGACTATGGAACTTCCCAGCCCATGGAGTTGCAAAAAGTCAGACGTGACTTAGCAACTAAAACAACAACATTGCTGACTATAGTCACCATCCTGTAAATTACATCCTGTGCGTGCTATGTGCTAAGTCATGTCAGTCATGTCTGACTCTTCGCGACCCTATGGACTGTAGCCCACCAGGCTCCTCTGTCCTTGGAATTCTCCAGGCAAGAATACTGGGGTGGGTTGCCATGTCCTCCTCAAGGGGACCCATGAACCCTTGTCTCATGTCTCCTGCATTGGCAGGAGGGGTTTTTGTTTTGTTTTGTTTTGTTTTAACCTTTAGTGCCATCTGGGAAGCCCACATTACACACCTAGGACTTATTTATCTTATAATTGAAAATTTGTATCTTTTGACCACCTTCATCTACTTCATCAACCTTTTCCTGAATCTCACTGGGTTACTTGCCCCTCACAGTCCCCAGTAAAGTGGGTGGGATATCTTTATACTGGTTGTGTCAACCCTTAGCCTCGCTAGAGGCCAAGAGACTTCATCGGGGAGGAGTTATATAAAGACAGAGAGCAGGCAATTGATACTTGTTAGTAAACCAGCAATGTACACCACAACTACCCTCCCAGGGTTTTTCTTTTTTTTTTTTTTTCTTAATTGCAGGTTGCTCTTCTGCATCCCCTAATGATTTCTTCTTCCTCTGCCCAGCCCTTCTATGTGGACAGTCCCCAGAGTCTAACTCTTCTTTCTTCTCACCATTCTGTTATCCCCCAAGACGATTTGTTCACTTAAAAAAAAAAACAAAAATGAAATACTTTTCATTTTGTATTGGAGTATAGCTGATTAACAATGTTGTGATAGTTTCAGGTGAATAGCGAAGCAGCTCGGCTCTACACATATGGGTATCCATCCTCCCCCAAACTCCCTTCCCCTTCAGGCTGCCGCATAACACACAGCAGAGTTCCAGCTGGTTTCCTTTTGAGGCTGTATATATCAACTTCCAAATCTACAACTCCAGTTCTCTGAGTTCTCCAAACTGTAGACTTGCATACAGTTGTGTACTGGATGTAGATCCAGGTGTGTCTCAAGCTCATCGTGCCCCAAACTGAGTTAGTCAACATGGCCCAAAGATCAGCACATCCTTCTGTATTCCTTATCTCAGTGAGTGACTTCATCAAACCCTATTCCCTAAGTCCTTATAGACCCCTTTCACTTCCCAACATTGAAGTAATCACAAAACCTTGTTGATCTAGCCACCAAAAATTAACAGGGCCACGTGCTCTGAGAAATCTTTTCTGAATTACCCTTTCTCTCCAATCTGTGATGTGCTCTTGTCATATGTGATCCATGGCACTGCATATAAAACTGTATAAGAGAACCTCCATTTACTATCCTCTTGACTGCAATCACCACATCTTATTAGTTTTTAATATCCCTGTTCTCAGCAAACAACTTGAACACTGTCAGTGTTCAGGAAGTGTTAGATGATTCTAGAATGACTTTAGTCTTTAAACACTTACTGGATCACTGTGATTTCTAGACATTCTCCCAAGCTCTGAATGTTTGATGTTCTTCCTTGACAGACTTGGTCCTGCCTTCGAGTGGGTGGAGTAATGGGAAAATGCCAGAAGCTGTGTCCCAAGGCTGTGAGTGTCAGGTCATGGCCAGTGTAAACAATTTGAAACCAGGTCATAGATCCAAATTGGGCTGCTGAATCTAGGAAGCTAAAGCATGAAACCAGTTGCGTTGGTGTCTGGGTTCTTGAAGAGGCTGATGGGAAGAAAATCCCAGATCCGGGCGAGACAGCTACGGCCACTTTTCATGAAGTTTGAGATGCTCAGACTGTCATGGTCCCTGTAATAAAAAGATGAATAAGGGATGATCCCTAATCCAGTAGGAACTTAGGGTGATGTGGGAAAATAGATATGCAACAAAAACTTAAACTTGACCGTAAGAAGTGAAACAGTGAAACATGTCTACAGCATGAAGGGATCCAGACATGGAAGCTGATGCCTGTGCTTAGGAGAAATTGTGATAACCTTGAGAGGATGCTTGTTAAGAAAAGTTCCTCTCTCTTTCTTTTTCTTAAGGTTATATCTCAGATTTGGCATTTAACTCCATAGATGTCCTCAGGACAAACCACTTTCTTTAATACATAGGCAAAAGTTGGTTTGCTCCACTGAATCTATGTCACAATTTTTTTTTCATGGCTCATAGGGACTGTTCCCTGGGGGAAATTTTTTCAGTAGCTTGGTATTCACATTATAAATATGAGAGCATTTTTAAGGGAAGTTTTTATGTGGAAAAATGATTATTCAGAGTTTAGTACATAAAAATTAATATTCAGTATATTAAAGTTAAATATACTATACATTTAAGTGATAAACATTTGGTTCTTAAGTTCAGCTTGTAAATATTATTCTAATTAAAAGTGTAGCAAATTTTAACTTTTATGGAAATTTAAAAACGTTTGTAAAATAAACACTCTTAAGCCTTTAAAAGGCATTTATACATTTAACACCTGTGATTTTCCTATTAAATGCTGTATCAAACACTTGTGTGATTTAATGAAGAAAACTCTTCCCAGGTTCTTAACTGTTCTAAATCTAATGGAATATAAATGTGGATAAACTTAAATATTCTTATATTGTATATAAAGTTAGATTTCAACTACTCTAAAGGCCTTATATAGTTATACATTTTAAATTTATGAGGTTGACTTTTTACTCCAGTAGGTCAAATTTTCTTTCATATTATGAACACTTAAAGTAACCAAGTATGTTCAGACTTTTAAATGTAGAAATATTAATTATAGAGCAACAGATTTTGCTAGAACACCATTTTCTAGACTTACAGACCTTATGGGATTTTCACTAGTTTACATAAACTTGTGTGTATATATGTGTGTGTATGTGTGTGTGTGTGTGTGTGTGTGTGTGTATGTGCACATGTGTCATTCTATGAAATTTTATCCCATGTATAAATTCATGTAACCACTACAGTCAGGATACAGAATGGTTCCATCACTACAAAGATACTGTCTCTTGCTATCCCTTTAGGAGGAGAACTATTTTATTTACTTTTGTCCTGCCAAAGCACTGCACAATGTCAGGTTTGTGACAGACATCCAATAAAATATTTGTTAAATATACCAGCACATGACTAAATAGGACTAGGAGAATGTACCCAATTTGTTTGGATAAAGAAATATTAATCTGTTTACCAGACTTCAGTTTCTTTAACAAATTCCATCTCATGATGACTGACTTGCAAAGAACACAAAATTCTCAGCTACCAAATCTCATAGAAACGTTGCATCATTAATTACTCTGAATCTTGTAATCAAGACTTTGCCGACTATTCCTTGGCGGTCCATTGGTTAGAATTCTGTACTGCCACTGCAGGCGGCACAGGTTTGATCTCTGGTTGGGGAACTAAAAAAACAAAAAAAAACAAAAAAACTTTGCCAACCTGGAAAGCTTACAACTCTTGAGGCCTCAATACACCTCAATAAACAATGTGTTCATATAGCTACAAGTTTTCAATAAATGACATGAAATCCATTGGATAAGTTATGTGAAATGTCTTTTGGACACCCTCTGGGATACAGACCAGAGAATAGAGTCAGCCTGACCAGAAAGTCAGTGCTCCAGGCCTGTGAGGCCTGACTTCCTCTTGGTTCCGGTTACTAATACTGTCCCAGAGCAAACAGAAATATGACCCTCCATTAACTTGCTTTAGACTGACAACAATAAAATTTCCCCTAATGGTACTAGGGGGAAATCGACTACTCCTGCAAGATATTTGCACATGGTTGGCTGTTTCTTGACCTCAAGATATCTTTTTGGAAGCATTTAAAGAACTAAGGAAAGAAATTGCCCTTTAAGTCGACCTTGTGACAGAAGGAGGTGGGAAAATAATTACACTGCATACCAGGCCTTACCTTTGCACAGAATAACTACATGACAAATACGAAAGCAAACACGCTGGAAGAATACCATAATATTCATTCGCCTCGTTTCTGATAAGAAAGGTTTATGCATTTTTATATCTTTAAAACCTTTGTTTTGCAGGGTGTGCTCTAGCCGGTTGCCTCTTACTCACGGTGTGTGGAGACTGAATCACTTTGGAATCCATTTTTCTTGAGTTACTTGAAGTGTAGCAGGCAGTGCATTTTGCGTTAGGAACCCCAGGTACAACCTGTTTCTGTAAATGATTGATTTCCATGGATCTGTTCCTTTAATTGATTTGATATTTACTTAAGAAAGTTCTTTCTTTCTGACAGGGCTTGCCCTGTCAGCTCTCTCTGAGCGCTTTTGTAAAGTGTGTCGCCATCATAAATAGGCAGGTTCCTTCCCAGACCAGTGGTTTCTCTGATTGTGCCGGGTCTTCGTTGCCGTGTGCAGGCTTTCTTTAGTTGTGGGGAGCAGGGGTTTCTCGATGGTGGCTTCTCTGGCTGCAGAGCATGGGTTCCATAGTTGCAGGTCACAGTCTCTAGAGCGCAGCCCCAGTAGATGTGCTCCACGGGGTCTTGTTGCTCTGCAGCATGTGGAAACTTCCTGGACCAGGGATCAAACCTGTGTCCCCTGCATTAGCAGGCAGATTGTTATCCACTGTACCGCCAGGGAAGTCTACGTAGATTTTTAAATAAAAGCATCTTTAGAAAGTCTTTTGCTAGTTTTATTGATTCTAAAATTCAATCTAAATAAAAGCAGGGTGATTGCTATGAAAACTGAGTTGTGGCAAGCTCTGTGCCAGCCCTCCCAACTACACTGCTGGTCTGAAGCCATTCTGGAGGGGCTACTGGATATGGAGATTGTGAGGCAAAGTCCTCTAACTGGGAGGCCAGTAAGTCTAGAGGGCCGTAGCAGCTCCACCCCTCTGGGTAACAATGATTCTAAGGTCTTAAAGTAATTTGTGTGTATTCAGTCTTTGTCCCAGGTCACTCTGGTAGTTGGGCTTGTAAGGAGCACACTCTTTGAGTTGAATGTTTCAGTTTCATGGAGCTGGTTGGAAGAGTCCGGGCCCCAAAGATAGGGCTAGGAGAAGAGACCTCCCCATTCTGTACCTGCTTCTCTTTTTCAGCAGCAACCAGAAGCTGTTCAGTCCCTTTTCACTACCTTTTCTCTCTGGGTTAAAAGTGCTGCAAAATAATATTCCAAGAAGCACCTATGCTGTTTATCTTAAGCTCACTTAAAAGGAGAGTGGTTTTTATATGGAGTTACCGAGACCAAGATCATCAGACCAAAAAAGAGCTGAGAAAGAAAATTGCCTTCCAAAGCTTGCAGCCCTTGCAGCCACTGGATCCTGTTGGTATCCAGAGCTTACGTCTGCAAATGACTCCAACCCAGAGCCCCTGGCTGCAGTCTTCCAGTTGGCGCTGAGAACTGAAGGGAGTCACTGAACTTTTCTTTGAGAAGGTCACGATGCAGGGGAAACCCTATTCAGCCTTCCAGGGAACTTCCAGAGCTATGGACTGGGGACCACATTACTTAGGCAATTAGGCGTGCTTTCCAAATGTCTGGGCTTCCTTTGGCCCTTATCAACATGAGTGTTTGCCCAAAGGTGGCTCTCTGCTTTATCCTCGCTTTTGAGGAGGAAAGCATTGTTAGTGGAGAGGGCAGACTGAGGGCAGAGAATTGCTCATTTTTCTACATCATGGAAAATAGAGGATATGCTGGAAACGTATCCTTTCAACTGGCTTAATCCTTTCAGTAAGGCTGGTTTCAATGAGCTCCATTGTGTTCAGTCCTTACTTGAGAACATGATAAAAATAGAAAAAAATAGAACACTTAGAGGACTACGTCTCTAGAACCAGAGTGAAAAGCAGAGTTGAGGTAATTGTCTAGATAATCCAAGAAAAACCAAAGAGAAACAAAACAAAACCCACTGCTGTTGAGGAGGGGGGAAAAAAAAGAGAAAAAACAGTGTTAGGAACCTGAACGATCCAGTCTGTTTCTCTGCATTGTTCAAATTCACCAGCTCTGCATCTATATTTACTTTTTCTACACAGACTGAGCCTAAGTTATGTTGAAGAGTTTTTTTCCCCCAATATTATCTCAAGTACTACCTCCCAAATGCCTTTGCTTTAAAGTATTCCTCTTTGCCCTATTTCCCAGTAAGAAAAAAAAAATAGATCTCATCATAGATTTATACATATTTTTCTATAAGACAACAGTATAAAAATAGTTTTGTGTTTTTTTTTTAAACTCGGGGGGTTCAGAGAGATTTCTTTTTCATTTGTTTCTCTGACTTCCCCTTAGCAGGTTGCTAAAGGCTGGAGATGGTTTATCTCCACCCTCTCATGTTTTAAACCTGTTGCTTTATGCTTGGCTAAGTGTCTGTCATGTGTGTTCGTTGCCAGCACAACAGCTTGGCTCATTTGGAAAATCAAGAAATCCAATTTCCTCCAAGATTTCAGCTGGTAATATTCCACTGGATGCAAGTGAGACACTGCCTGACTTGGAGATGCTGTCCTGGCTGGAGTTCTCCTTAGACTGGCTTCTCACATTGGGATCACTACTGGTCTCTCAGGTTACACTCCCTGACCATGTTGTTTTAAAGGCTCTGTTTCTCTCATCACTCCTCCCCCATGAACTCAAACTTTTCATTCATTCATCTTATTTTTCCTTCTGCCTCTTTCTTAGCATACCCAGTCACTGAGTCCCGTGGATTCTTTTTCCCGCAAAGTTTCCCTTGTGCTAATCTTTTATTTTATTCCCACTCCCTGAGCTTGGGTTCCTATTTTTTTATCCCTCTTAATAATCCTCTGCTTTCTTCAATCTCATCCATTTGGCTTTTTTCTCCACAAATTGATTTTATATTGTATTGGTTGTGTTGGTTTCTGGTGTACAATGAAGTGAATCAGCTATATGTATATATACCTCCCCTTACTCTTGGACCTCTCTCCCACCCCTTCCATCCCAACCCTCTAGGTCATCACAGAGTGCTGAACTGAGCTCCCTGAGACTTACAGTGTGTTCCCACCTGCTGCCTATTTTACACATGCTAGGGTATATGTGTCAATATGAATCTCCCAGTTCATCCCACCTCCTTTCCCCCTCCACTGTGTCCATACATCCCTGTTCTACACCTGCATCTCTATTCTTGCCCTGCAAATAGGTTCATCTGTATCATTTTTTTAGATTCCACATTATGTGTCAATATATGATATTTGTTTTTCTCTTTCTGACTTTTCACTCTGTATGACAGATTCTAGGTCCATGTCTCTATAAACGACCCAATCTCACTCCTTTTTATGGCTCAGTAATATTCCGATGTATATATGTATCATATCTTCTTTGTTGATGGACATTTAGGTTGCTTCCATGTCCTAGTCACAAATCAAGAGTCGTCCATTCTTAATCTGTCCAAAGTAAATTCCAGAACAACCTTCCTTGAAGCTTTTCTTAATTGAATTGTAATTTATTTTTTGCACAAACATTTTTTACAACTTCTTGCTGCCAAAAATATTTGCCCAAATCCCTTACCCTGGTGTTGAAAGCTTTTGTCAGCTGGGTTCTCATGACTTTGGAGCCTCAAGTGAAGAGTCAGCTCCAAGAAGCTGGGTCTCTTGTCTTTCTGCGTGAAATGCTTTTCCTCCTCTTGCTCATCCTTCAAAGCCCTAACCATCTCTCAAGGCTAGATCAGACATCCCAATTCTTCCAGGATGCTTTTTTCTGACTACCTTGGAAGGAAGTGGCCATCTGTGATCTGGGGTCACAGGATCTCAGAGTTTGAAGGCATCTGGAAGATGCTGAGTCCTACTTTTTACCCTGAAGCACATACTTTGACCTTTGCTTAAGTATGTCCAAGATGGGGAACACACATAGCAGCTCTGCATTTGGGGGCCAGTGTTATTAATGGGGGGTTCCCAGATGCCACGATGGTAAAGAACCCACCTGCCAATGCAAGAGATGCAGGAAATGTGGGTTCAGTCCCTTCATTGGGAAGATCCCCTGGGGGAGAAAATGACAACCTACTCCAGTATTCTTGCCTGGAAATTCCCATCAACAGAGGCGCCAGGAGGGCTACAGTTAATGGGATCGCAAAGAGTTGGACAACTAAGTGACTGAGCATGTTATTAATGGGAATTTCTTTATCTTACTCTCACTCTCTGGGATAATTCCTGCCTCTTTGTATCTTACTCTTTGTGTTCTGTCCTTGGGAGCAATACAAAAATACTACCCTTTTCCTGTATCAAAGCCTTTCAAATGTTTCTTGAAAGCTGTCATAGCTATTTTGATTAATCCAAATACAACCTCATTTCTTCAATTATTTTTTTAAATGCTATTTTGATACAATTTTGAAAGGTTACTTTCCATTTATAGCTATTACAAAATATTGGCAATATTCCTTGTGCTACACAATACTTCTTTGAGCCTATCTTACATCCAATTGTAACCCTTTTCCCTGTTACTTCTTTATCCTCACTGTCCCTTCCCTTCCCTGGTGTCCATCTTCTCAGGCACAGATCACTGTTGCTATCTCCTACAGTCAGATTTTGGAAGCTTGGGAATGCATAAAAATGGTTCAAGTTTAAAGTCTTCTCTGAGGGAATGCAAAACAGTGGAAGAAAGACAGAGGAAGAGATTTGAGAGATATTTGGAAGGTGGAATTGGGTGGCTCAGGGGTAAAGAATCTACCTGCCAATGCAGAAGATACAGGTTCAATCCCTGGATCGGGAAGATCCCCTGGAGAAGGAAATAGCAATCCACTCTAGCATTCTTGCCTGGGAAATCCCATGGACAGAAAAATCTGATGGGCTACAGTCCATGGGGTCATACAGAGTCTGATTGGCATAGCCACTGAACATGCCTGAAGAAAATTGGTGAACTTAACGATTTACTGGATTCTAGGATGGGCTTCCCTGGTGACTCAGAGGTTAAAGCGTCTGCCTGGAATGTGGGAGACCTGGGTTCGATCCCTGAGTTGGGAAGATCCCCTGGAGAAGGAAATGGCAACCCACTCCAGTATTCTTGCCTGGAGAATCCCATGGAGGGAGGAGCCTGGTAGGCTACAGTCCGTGGGGGCGCAAAGAGTCGGACACGACTGAGTGACTTCACTTTCACTTTCTTTCAGGATGAGAACAGTGAAAGGAAGCATGAGGAGTGATGGGTAATGCTAACATTCTTAGCTCCAGGTGGCGTGTGTGTGTGTGTGAACTTGGGGGGAGGAGTGTTGGGATATCACACTGCACACATCGCAATCCCCATCAGAGTGCTCACTGCACCATATTGTAGTCACATGTTGAGCTGTGTGACCCATACAACAGACACTCCAGGTTCTGGGAGGCGAGGACTGACCACGTGTCTATGGTGTTCATGGTTGGATACCCTTTTTCCTTGCACAGGGCTTGGGATACTCCAAATGCCTAATATAAAACTGCTCTAAAATAGATAAACAACAAGGTCCTACTATGTAGCACAGGGAACTACACTCAATACCTTGTAATAAGCTGTAATAGAAAAGAATCTGAAAAAGAATCTATACATTCTGATATGTATATATATTCAAATATATATTTCTGAATCACCTTGTTATACACCAGAAGCTCATACAACATTGTAAATCAACTATACTTCGGCACAAAAAATAAAAAGAATATATTACTGTTGAATGAGTGAATGAATTCTTGTAGTTTAATTTCACAGATTGTGATCTGTTTAAAAATATCTTTTTAGAAAAAGGCTTGGTGGGGGCAGTTTAAGATGAATCAGGAAAGAACCTGCTGTCATATCTTGCTGCATATAACTGGAGTTACAAAATAGAAGAAAAAAAAGACAATAGATGGAACTTTAAAATGTATGGCATTAACTGAACATCAAGAAGTGATGTAACACACTGGAGCCAATCAGTGAAGTGCTGAGTGTCTATTACGGGCCAGACTCTGTGTTAGGGTCAGTGAGTAGTGATCAAACATCTGTCTTTGCTCAAGAAAGGCCTGGTTTATGACCATTGTGCCAAATGAATCATTAAAAATACTCTCATACTCTAAAGTGTTTTTATCAGGGCAATATGTTAACTGATCACGCTAACCCTGGGGAATGCAAGTAATTTCAGTTCAAATTAAGAAAGAAGGTTGTAATTAATATTGGACTAGATGGTATTGTGCTTCCCAGGTGGTGCTAATGGTAAAGATCCTGTCTGCCAATTCGGGAGACCATCCCTGGGTCGGGAAGATCCCTGGAGGAGGGCATGGCAATCCACTCCAGCATTCTTGCCTGGAGAATCTCATGAAAAGAGGTGGGCTACAGTCCATGGTGTTGCACAGAGTTGAACACAACTGAAGCAACTTCACACAAAAACACATAGATGGGATTCAGAGCATCAGCAGAAAGGCTCACAGGGATTTAGGGCTGTCATGAGGAAATTCACCCCAGAAAAGTGCTGGGAGGAAAAAAACCAACAAACCTCAAACTCCAAAAAGAGTCAAGAAATCTCTAAAAGGAAGATCAAGCAGTTGATCTAGACAGGAGCCTAAAATGGCGTCATCTTCAAGAGATTGCCATCTCTTCTTTCCTTGGTTTGAAATTCCCACTGAGTCATCCCTTGGGTTTCTACAAAAAAGGGGTAGGGAAGGGGGAGAGTCTTGTTTTAAGGATGCTTCTATTTTTTCCCTATTAAATGATAATCATAGTGATATAGAATTCTATTATTTTCTGTTGACCAGTCATGATACAATGGTATTAAGTGAATAGTTACATAATTGCAATAGTAAAAGTTGTTTATCAGTTCACAATGTTACTATTTTTTAAAAAAATTATTTTTATGGAAATACAGTTGATTTATGATGTGTTAATTACTGCTGTATAGGAAAGTGATTCAGTTATACATATATACATTCTTTTTTATATTCATCCCTATTATGATTTATTATAAGATGTAAAAGATATTGAATATAGCTCCCTGTGTTATACAGTATGACCTTGATGTTTATCCATTCTATGTATAATAGCTTGCATCTGCTGATCCCAAACTCCCAATCCACTCCTCCTCTACTCCCTCTCCTGGCTTGGTGACCAGAAGTGTGTTCTCTATGTCTGTGAGTTTGTTTCCATTTTGTAGATTCATTTGTGTCACACTTTAGATTCTACGTATAAGTGGTATCATATGGTATTTGTCTTTCTCTTTCTGATTTACTTCAGTTAGGATGATAATCTCTAGTTCCATCCATGTGGCTGCAAATGGCATTATTTCATTCCTTTTTATGTTTGAGTAATATTCCATCATATACATATACACACCGCATCTTCTTACTCTCAGAATGCTACTCTTACAGAGCAGTGTGGCCAGAGAAGGACTGAGACCACCCTTTCTATTCTTGTAAAGCTTTTTCTCATTGACTGATGATCAGCAATAGCAAGTTTGAAGTCTGCTTGGTTTTCACCTTGGCAGGGAACAGAGAAGATAAGAAGGTATAGACCTTGGGGAAGCCTGATAAAAACTGACAACAGCCTGGGCCCACAATGAGCCTTGAAAGCGTCAATGAGTCCTACATACCTGGAAAAGCTGAAAAGATTTTAACTGGAGGGAGGTGGCCACGAGAGAGGCACCAAAATGAAATCAAGTGTAAAGATGTGGAGGACTTTTTCATGAGAATTCTAAAGGGGATGTCTCTCATGATAAAGATGGAGACACACCCTGATGAACAGGGGGCTGAGAATCCCAGGAGCAGGTGGCCCCAGAGGAGTGCTGGAAGAGTGTGCAGAGAGGGACAGAGTTTCCCAAGTGCTTTGAAAGGGAAGCCAGGGGAGAAGGAGTGCAGTGTCTAAAGAGGATTTTTAGGAGATTTTAGGAATTCTGGGAGAGGCATAGGTTTTGCCAACTTTACCCAATAGCATGGATGCTGGCAAGGATCTGGGGATCTCTGTGTATGCCAAGCACATAATTTATATTGTTAGTCTTCAACAGAATAAAGATTATGAATATAATCCATATTAATCTATAATCCATATTAAGATATAATCTTGAATAAAATAAAAAACATTACTGAAGTCAGGTGTCAGTCTTTGCAACCCCATGGACTGTAGCCCGTCAGGCTTCTTTGTCCATGAAATTCTCCAGGCAAGAATACTGAAGTGGATTGTCATTTCTTTTTCCAAGGGATCATCTCATCCCAGGGATTGAGCCTGCATCTCTTTCATCTCTTGCATTGGCAGGCGCAATCTTACCACTGTGCCACCTGGGAAGCCTGAAGTCATGTGATAGATAGATAGTCTTGCTATCTATCTATCTATACATCTCTTCATTCATGAATAATAAAATAGATATTTTTGTGTGTGAGTGTGAAGAGGACTCCTTAAAAATTTCAGAAGTAGAAGGGTGATGAACTCAGGTTGGGGGCAGCCTCAATTCCTTATTCCTGGAGAAGGGAAAGGCTACCCACTCTAGTACTCTGGACTGGAGTCACAAAGAGTTGGACACAACCAAACGACTTTCACTTTCAATTCCTTAATCTCTCTGTGTCTTTCTACTTTACCTATCATTGTAATCATTGTACAGTGTTGAAATTTCCTGTAGAAACAGCACACAGGTTTTGCTTTTAATTAAAAACCCAGAGGCTCTTTCTGACATAGGAATTTGATGTCTTCTTTGCATTTTCTCTGGGAAGATGAGAAAAATAAAGGAGCTGATGCATGCTTAGGGCATGTCTTGGAGGCTTTTGTTGACTATGAAAATGTTAAAAATATAGATAGGCAAAAGAAAACTGACTTTTGATGTACTCTGGGTTTTTATCTGTTGAGTTCAGTTCAGTTCAGTCGCTCAGTCATGTCCAACTCTTTGTGACTCTGTGAACTGCAGCACACCAGGCTTCCCTGTCCATCACCAACTTCCGGAGCTTACTCAAACTCACGTCCATTGAGTCAGTTATGCCATCCAACCATCTCATCTCATTCTCTGTCATCCCCTTCTCTTCCTGCCTTCAATATTCCCCAGCATCAGGGTTTTTTCCAGTGAGTCAGTTCTTTGCATCAGGTGGCCAAAGTATTGGAGCCTCATCTTCAGCATCAGTCCTTCCGATGAATACTCAGGACTGATTTCCTTTAGGATGGACTGGTTGGATCTCCTTGCAGTCCAAGGGACTCTCAAGAGTCTTCTCCAACACCACAGTTCAAAAGCATCAATTCTTCAGCACTCAGCTTTCTTTATGGTCCAACTCTCATATCTATACATGACTACTGGAAAAACCATAGCTTTGACTAGACGGACCTTTGTTGGCAAAGTCTCTGCTCTTTAATATGCTGTCTAGATTGGTCATAGTTTTTCTTCCAAGAAACAAGCATCTTTTAATTTCACGGCTGCAGTCACCATCTGCAGTGATTTTGGAGCCCCCCAAAATAAAACTGTCACTGTTTCCATTGTTTCTCCATCTATTTGCCATGAAGTGATGGGACTGGATGCCATGATCTTAGTTTTCTGAATGTTGAGCTTTAAGCCAACTTTTTCACTCTCCTCTTGCACTTGCACATCAAGAGGCTCTTTAGTTCTTTTTCACTTTCTGTGATAAGGGTGGTGTCATCTGCATATCTGAGGTTATTGATATTTCTCCTGGCAATCTTGATTCCAGCTTGTGCTTCATCCAGCCTGGCATTTCTCATGATGTACTCTGCATATAAGTTAAATAAGCAGGATGACAATATACAGACCTGGCATACTCCTTTCCCAATTTGGAACCAGTCTGTTGTTCCATGACCAGTTCTAACTGTTGTTTCTTGACCTGCATACAGATATCTGTGGCAATTAGCTAATCATGTTGTGTTTGTTCTTTGTAATGCTGATGTCCCCCTCATAGCATCCTTCTTTCCTCTGCTCTCTGGTTCAGCTGGGTTAGAAGCTTTACTCTCCCAATGCTTTCTGTTTCTTGTTAACATTTAAGGACTATAATGTGGCTATGTGAGTGAGAATTGATGTTCTGGCTTCTTTCACTAAACATATCGTCACTTTGCCCACATCATTCAAATTTTCATGTAAAATGACTGTTTCCCTGGAGTCCCATATGTATATCCATCATTCATTAAACTCTTCTGTGGAGCCTGGTGGGCTACAGTCCATGGGACTCATGTACATGACTGAGCAAAGCACAGCAGCAAATTCTTTTGTGGGTAATTGCTCAGATTTTGCCATTAGAAGCAATGCTGTGGTCTACAGCGCTGTGGAATCAGGTTGTCCGCCTCTACCCCGAATTATTCTTCTGGTTGTAGTAGTCTGACATGCTCAGGGCACCACTTCCTCACCCTCTGCCCATGTGCTCAGAATGGGGCTCAGGAGATGAGCCTATGTTCTGCTCACCAGCTTCCCCTGCCTACATTAGTCGATGGTTCAACAACGGGCTTGTGAGCCAGTCAGAGCCAACTACATGCGCTGATTCCTTGGCTGAGACTTCTGAGAGACTGACGGTCTCTCCTCCAGAATTTACAATGAGAGGCCAGGAAAGTGATACAGCTGACACCATCTCGCCACCGCAGGGAGCCTCAGAATGACACCCATGAGGAGAGTAGAGCAGAACCCAAAGACAGAAGCCACAGAAAACAAGAAAAACAAAGAGACAAAACCTGGATCTAGACAAGGTCATTTGACTTCTGGCTTCAGTCCTGTTAGGCACCTTGACTTTTCACTTATTGAGCCATTAAACCTACAACTGGTCCCCTGCCCCCTAGTACACATCTGTCTGCCTTGAGAGCCCTGTTGTAACCACTTTGTTCACATATCTTGTTTTGAGTTTTCACTGATTTTTTCCCCTTTATTTTTTAATTGAAGCACCAAAGTTGTGTTATTTTCAGATGTACAGCAAAGTGATTCAGTTATACACACACCCATATGCTGCTGCTGCTGCTGCTAAGTCACTTCAGTTGTGTCCGACTCCGTGTGATCCCATAGATGGCAGCCCACCAGGCTCCCCCATCCCTGGGATTCTCCAGGCAAGAACACTGGAGTGGGCTGCCATTTCCTTCTCCAATGTGTGAAAGTGAAAAGTGAAAGTGAAGTTGCTCAGTTGAGTCTGACTCTTAGCGACTCCATGGACCACAGCCTACCAGGCTCCTCCATCCATGGGATTTTCCAGGCAAGAGTACTGGAGACACATCCATATATATTTATATAAATCTATTCTTTTTCAGATTGTCCACATATCTTTGACCTCATAGCAAATAACAGCTGATATGTGCTGAGTGCTTTCCTTCTTCGGTCCAGCGTCATGTGAAAGGCTTTTCATTTGTGATCGCATTTAGCTCTTCTAATAATCATCACAAATGCCTACTATTACCATCTTCACTTTACACATAAGAAAACTAAGGCTCAGGTAAAAGAGGAGAATAAAACACAAGTGCAAAGTCATAAGCTAGCAAACAGCAGAGCCAGGATTCAATCCTCGGGTTGTTCCAGGGCCAGAGCCTCATCACATCTACTTTTTTGCTACTCCTAACATCCTTTATTCATTCCCTATGAACAAAATGAACTTTTATGTGGAATCAGAAAGACTTAAGCACATAAAGCCTCTATGAAGAGCAGTGTAAAGAGTTAAAGGTTTTGATCCTGGAGCAGGATACAAGAAAATAAAAGGCTAGGTTTTAGAAAGAGCAAAAGAAGAAAGGTCTGAGAAAAGTCCAGAGATAAAGTTTAGTCTGTCCAGAGCTGAGAGTTCATGTGGAAATATGAGTGATGAGATTGAATCAGATTTTGAATCTTACTTTATTTATTTATTTATTTATTTTTATATTGTAGTGGTTTTTGCCATACATTGACATGAATCAGCCATGGATTCACATGTATTCCCCATCCTGATCCCCTCTCTGTATTTTATTTTATTTTATTTTTTTTATAAAGTATTTTTTTTATTGGAGTATAATTGCTTTACAATGTTAAGTTCGGCTGTACAACATATATCAGACATGTCTACATATATCCCAAGCCTCTGAAGCTTCCCCCTCCCCCAAGCCTAATCATGGTATTAGTAGCAATGGGGAGACCTTGATTACTTCAGAAAGTGTGAAAGACCCTTGATTTGGTGGTGCTCCATGAACCATGCATGTTCATGTACTTTTGGCTTCCCTCCACACTGATTTCAGTTGGCTATTTAAATTATGTTATGTCAGTTATGTCTGACTCTTTGTGATCCCATGGATTGCAGCATGCCAGGCTTCCCTGTCCTTCACCATCTCCTGGAATTTGCTCAAACTCACGTCCATTGAATTGGTGGTGTCATCCAGCCATCTCATCCTCTGTCGTCCCCTTCTCCTTCTGCCTTCAGTCTTTCCCAGCACCAGGGTCTTTTCCAGTGAGTTGACTCTTCTCATCAGGTGGCCAAAGTATTGGAGCTTCAGCTTCAGCATCAGTCCTTTCAATGCATATTCAGGGTTAATTTCCCTTAGGAATGACTGGATCTCCTTGCTGTCCAAGGGACTCTCAAGAGTCTTCTCCAATACCACAGTTCTTTAGCAGACATCATGTAAATGGAAGCCTGTTGAGCACTGGCACATTTGGGTTTATCCTCCTGGAAGGCTCTTTCTTAGAACTCAACTGTCAGCTGTGAAGAAGCCCAAGAAGCCACAGAGAAAGGTCCATGGAGGAGAAGAGGTCACCTGGCTGAGAGCCCCAGATGTGCTCCTGCTGGCATCTATCAGCTCTTGACAGCCACGTGGAATGAGGCCACTTTGGGTATTCTAGCCATCCTGGTTATTCCAACAAGGAGCCAAAGAATCAGCCAGCCAGTCCTTAAAGTGGTAAAAGAACAATTAATTGCCATTGCTCTAGGCCACAAAGTTTGGGGTGGTTTGTGATATAATAGAACAGTAACACAGTTCAAGCTGGTTTTAGAAAAGGCAGAGGAACTAGAGATCAAATTGCCAACATCTGCTGGATCATCAAAAAAGCAAGAGAGTTCCAGAAAAACATCTATTTCTGCTTTATTGATTATGCCAAAGCCTTTGACTGTGTGGATCACAACAAAGTGTGGAAAATTCTGAAAGAGATGGGAATACCAGACCACCTGACCTGCCTCTTGAGAAACCTGTATGCAGGTCAGGCAGCAACAGTTAGAACTGGACATGGAACAACAGACTGGTTCCAAATAGGAAAAGGAGTACGTCAAGGCTGTATATTGTCACCCGGCTTATTTAACTTATATGCAGAGTACATCATGAGAAATGCTGGGCTGGAAGAAGCACAAGCTGGAATCAAGATTGCTGGGAGAAATATCAATAACCTCAGATATGCAGATGACACCACCCTTATGGCAGAAAGTAAAGAAGAACTAAAGAGCCTCTTGATGTGCAAGTGCAAGAGGAGAGTGAAAAAGTTGGCTTAAAGCTCAACATTCAAAAAACTAAGATCATGGCATCTGGCCCCATCACTTCATGGCAAATAGGTGGGGAAACAGTGGAAACAGTGGCTGACTTTATTTTGGGTGGCTCCAAAATCACTGCAGATGGTGATTGCAGCCATGAAATTAAAAGGCGCTTACTCCTTGGAAGGTAAGTTATGACCAACCTAGACAGCATATTAAAGAGCAGAGACATTACTTTGCCAACAAAGGTCCGTCTAGTCAAGGCTATGGTTCTTCCAGTAGTCATGTATGGATGTGAGAGTTGGACTATAAAGAAAGCTGAGCACCAAAGAATTGATGCTTTTGAATTGTGGTGTTGGAGAAGACTCTCGAGAGTCCCTTGGACTGCAAGGAGATCCAACCAGTCCATCCTGAAGGAGACCAGTCCTGGGTGTTCATTGGAAGGACTGATGCTGAAGCTGAAACTCCAATACTTTGGCCACCTGATGCGAAGAGCTGACTCATTTGAAAAGACTCTGATGCTGGGAAAGATTGAGGACAGGAGGTGAAGGGGACGACAGGGGATGAAATGGTTGGATGGCATCACTGACTCAGTGGACTTGGGTTTGGGTGGACTCCAGGAGTTGGTGATGGACAGGGAGGCCTGGCGTGCTGCGATTCATGGGGTCACAAAGAGTCGGACACAACTGAACGACTGAACTGAACTGAACACAGTTGAGAGTGGTCTTCTTGCTTGCCATCCCCCACCCCTTCTTCCTTCCAGCAAACATGAAGGGCTCTGTGGACAATGCAAAGATCAAGAGAAGGAGGCCTCAGGATAGCTGTACTGAAGGAGCATGGTGATCCTTGCCCCTCTGGCTCTGCCTTGCCTCTTTCTGAGCTTCAGACTTTCATTTCCAGTGGGTTATCAATATTTCCAAAGCAGAATTCAGTTTCTTCCACTTGAAACTCCCCTTTCTCTCCTATCTTCATGTTGGTTACTGGTATTGCCATGTACCCAATTGGCCAAGGTTGAAATTTCAGGCTCCTTTTGACCCTCCCTTCACGGTTGGTTCCCATGTTCACTTACCAGCCTGCACTACTGCAGATATTGCACTGGAGATGGGGGCACCTGGATACCAATGGGTCTCCTGCAGCCACTCTCATAGAGGCCATGGCCACTGGGACCATTGCAGCTGGGGCACTGACATGTTCTTGAAAAGAACGGGTAGCTAGGCCTCTAGCCAATGTGCAGCTTTACCTCCAGAGCCAGAGGTTCTGCCCCCTTCCTCCACCTCCAGTTTTGGCAGGATGAAGACTCAGTTGCATTCAAGGCAGGGTAGACCAAAGGAGACTGCACTCCTTGTAGATTTAGAAGTTTATCCTCCTTTGTCCAAGACCTAGATCAAGGGCTCCCCAGGTGGCACTAGGGGTAAAGAACCCACCACCCAATGCAGGAGACATGAGACCCAGGTTTGATCCCTGTGTTGGGAAGGTCCCTTGGAGGAGGGGATGGCAATCCACTCTAGTACTCTTGCCTGGAGAATCCCATGAATGGAGAAGCCTGGCTGGCTTTGGTCCATAGGATCACAAAGAGTCAGACACAACTGAAGTGACTTGGCACACAGATTAACGGCACACATTTTCCAAAAAATGTTTTGAAAAGTCCAAAGCATATTTAATTAATATAAAGTTGAAACATTTGTGCTACATTTAGAGTGTGTTAGATTAAGAGCAGGATGCAGTATCCTGGCGCTTTTCAGCCAGGGGATCTGGTTTCATTGCTTTCTTCTGGATGTACAATAATGCCATATGAATGAGAAGCCAGGTATCATTCTTAGGTGATTTTTTTTTTCTCCGTAGTCTAAAGATGACTTATCTTTCCTGTTCAGTGCTAGAAGAGGGAGTCAAGAGACCCAGGCCGCGAGCAGCTGCTTGTCTCTGTGGCATCTCAGTGTGTGTTACAGGTGTTTCCCTAGGGTGGCGACAGGTGACACCCCTTCTTTTGGGTGGATGCTGCTCCCCTCCTAGAGCAGACAACTTGGCCACCTTGCCTCCTCACCTTTTGTACAGAGCAGAAAATGGCCACGTGTTCTTCCATCTCTCCTGGGGTTCTGATGCAACGCAGCCATCAGCAAGTTGTGTGACTTCATATCTCTGCATGTGGGTTTCTTGTGTCTGGGGTCAGGAGACCTGGGGTGGGGGGAGGAGTGGGGGGATGTCTTACCTCCTCCTCTTGGTCACAGCATGACCTTGGATAAGTCCTTGATTTCAGAAGGCACTCATTTTCTGGTTTGGAAAATGGAGGCAAGTAAATCAGAGAATATCTAAGAATCTCCTTCCAGATTCAAAAAGCTTGGATACTAATATGCTGTGGAAAACTAGGCACGTATTCAGACACTTCCAATTTCCTTACAGGACTTGGTTTTAATAGTCTCCTGCCATCTTCCTCCCCTTATTGCGACTCAGTCAATTAGACTGTGTTTTAGTTTTGTTCTGTTCATCAAATGAGGATAATAAGGGATGCCTTCGAGGGAGTCAGGAAGGATAAACTAATTAAGGGTCGGAAAGTCCTAGTGGCCACGTGCCGGTTAAGTGGTCATGATTTTAAACAGATCCTTCTGGCTCCTCAGCTGCTTACCGCCTGAGTGTCAGATGGTCCCATTTATAACATGAAGTCCTCTTTTATCAAAACAGACACACGGAGGCACTGAGAGGGTGGATCTCAGAAGCAAAGGCCAGGATGCTGGCTGGGGGGCAGATGGAGGAGGGTAGGAGTCAGGAGCTGAGGGAGGAAGGAATCTGAGTGGAAGCAACTGCTGGTACCATTGAGATTTGGGGGCCCCAGTTTGCTGTCTATCATTGGTAGGATTAGGGAGGGGCAGAAAGGATGATGTGGAGATGGGCGGGAGCGAATTCTGGCTCTGCGCCTGCTGTTGGTGCTCCTGGCTTGGGGTTCCGATCTCTCCTTACTGACCTTGATTGTGTGGGGGTGGGATGGGTGGGAGTGGGAGAGAAGCCTTGAGAAGGCAGCTGTAAGGGAGGCAGAATCTACTTCCTTAAGAGAATCTTGCCCTGGCACTGAAAAGCCCAGCCCGCTCATTCAACACACCACTAGAGCATACTGCTTGTTGATCTAAGTTATGCTCTTGATGGTTTGACAGTTCAGAAACTAGAAAGTATATATTTCTGAACAGACCATAGACATGAGCCATTGTGTATGTCAAGTTTTAAATTCTTCTTTGAAGCCTTTTCGGTTGACGTTAATTCCTTCTTCCTAACATTTCCCTATTGCTTTTGGGACTGCCATATATTTGAGGTATTGATGTAACTACCATGATAAATTGTAAGCTCCTTGAGATCAGAGAACGTGTTATTCATTTGTGAGCTCCTTACAGTGTCTGCAAACTGCTTTCAGCATAAAACGTCTTTGATAAGCACTGATTAAGATGAACTGTGTTATGTTATATGAAGAAAGAATATAGAGAACTGAATAATAGGATTTTGGAATTTTAGGATTTTTGATCTTATTGAATTTACCACTCAGGTAAATGCTATCATTTTTTTTTTTGCCACTGATTTCACTTCCTTTTACAAAATTATTTATTTATTTATTTGTCTACACAGAGGAGAGGGGGCAACAGAGGATGAGATGGTTGGATGGCATCATTGACTTAACAGACATGAGATGGAGCAAACTCCCGGAGACAGTAAAAGACAGGGAAGCCTGGCGTGCTGCAGTCTATGGGATCACAAAGAGCTGGATACGACTGAGTGACTAAACAACAACATGAGTCTTAGTTTCGGTATTTGGGATCTTTGATCTTCACTGAGACATTCGGGACCTTTAGTTGCAGCAAGTGGGATCTATTTCCCTGATCAAAGATTGAACCTGGGCCCCCTGCGTTATGAGCTTGGAGTCTTAGCCACTAGACCACCAGGGAAGTCATGATTTAACTTGGTTTGTGAGGTTAGAACTCTCTTTTTGATGTAATAACACAAAATTAGTTTATTTGGTGTTCTAATCACATTGCTTCGGAAAGCAGAGTGCAGAGACCTAAGGGAAAAAACTGAGATGAAATTAATTTTGTCTGGGGCAAAGAATGAAAGGATGGAAGAGGATGGGTAACAGGGCAAAAGTGGCAAAGGAAAAGTTTCACTCACTTTATGAGCTGGCCTTTGGGCAGATTTGATTTTAGTTATGTAACCTCTCACTCAAGTGGCTCACCTCTGCCCACACCTTGATATGGAACAACTGAAGCATTGGTTGCCCTATGTCACCAAACACATTAAATGAAGTACACACTCATTCTGTCTTCTGATTAGGTTGAACTTTAGATAATGATGTATATTGTCAGCAGATCCTTCTGCTACTATTCTTACCACATAATTTGCTAAGGAATATTTACCTTTGTACTCAGAAGGTAGAGGTATGCGGTTGTAATTTCATGCTCTTGATAGGCAGAAGGAAAATTTACTGACCCTTAAGTCATAGGCTTTCACCTTAAGTGGGAAAATATATATCATTGAGGAAATAAAGTGTTCTAGACTTGGCTTTGCTTGACGAATTACCTTATTTCTTATTTCATAAATGAGACTACTGAGACCATAAGAGCTTAAATGATATGCCCAAGACTGGAATCAGAATCCAGGCTTAGGGTTCTATGTGCTGGATAATATTGCTACTTTTCCCTACTGTCGGGCTTGAATTCATAGAAATGACCATTTTCTTCTATTTTGCTTTATTTTGGGTTGCTGTTGTTTTTCAGTCACTGTGTCTGACTCTTTGAGACCCCATGAACTGCAGCATGCCAGGCTTCCTTGTCCTTCATTATCTCCCGGAGTTTGTTCAAATGCATGTCCATTGAGTCGGTGATGCTATCTAACTATCTCATTCTCTGCCGCCCCCTTCCTCCTTTTGCCTTCACTCTTTCCCAGCATCAGGGTCTTTTCCAACAGGTCAGTTCTTTGTATCAGGTGGCCAAATTGCTCCAGTAGTCGAAGCTACTGGAGCTTCAGGTTTAGCATCAGTCCTTCTGGTGAATATTCAGAGTTGATTTCCTTTAGGATTGACTGGTCTGACCTCCTTACAGTTCAAGGGACTCTCAAGAATCTTCTCCAGCACTACAGATGGAAAGCATCAATTCTTTGGTGCTTTTCTTTACTGTCAGCATTTTCTTTACTGACAGCATTTCTTTACTGTCCGACTCTCACTTCCGTACATGACTACTGGAAAAACCACAGCTTTGACTATATGTACCTTGGTCGGCAAGTAATGTCTCTGCTTTTGAATATGTTGTCTAGGTTTGTCATAGCTTTTGTTCCCAGGAGCAAGTGTCTTTTAGTTTCTTGGCTTCGTCACTATCTGCAGTGATTTTGGAGTCCAAGAAAATAAAATCTGTCACTATTTCCACTTTTTCCCCGTCTATTTGCCATGTAGTGATGGGACCAGATGCCATATTCTGGGTATCATATATCATATACAATTCAGCAGATTGCCTTCTCTGTGGGTTGATTACCAGGATTTGTCTTCCCATGGCTACTGGAGTCTTTATGGTAAGAATGTATGCTCCTCCTAGCCCATTTTTAGAGGGTTTAGTTTAACTTAGTATGTATATGTATACGTGTGAAAGTGAAAGTCGCTCAGTCACGTCCGACTCTTTGCAACCCCATGGACTATACAGTCCATGGAATTCTCCAGGCCAAAATACTGGAGTGGGTAGCCGTTCCCTTCTCCAGGGGATCTTCCCAACCCAGGGATCAAACCCAGGTCTCCTGCATTGCAGGCGGATTCTTTACCAGCTGAGCCATCAGGGAAGTCCAAGAATACTGGAGTGGGTTAGCCCCTTCTCCAGTGGATCTTCCTGACCAGGAAGTCTTCAGCTCAGCTACCAGGGAAGCCCCTATGTATATATGTGTGTATATACATATACATATTTTGGCTGTGCTGGTTTTTTTTTGCTGCACACAGGCTTTTTCTACATGCAGTGGGCAGAGGCTTCTCTTGTTGCAGAGCACAGACTCTAGGTGTGTGAGCTTCAATAGATGCAGCATATGGGCTCTAGAGCATGGGCCCCATAGTTGTGGCACACAGGCTTAGTTGCTCTGCATCATGTGGAATCTTCCTGGATCAGGGATCAAACCAGTGTCCCCTGCATTGGCAGGCGGATTCTTATGCACTATACCACCAGGGAAGTTCTAACTTGGTATGTTTAAAAGCTAGCAAAGGATTTATGAGAAATGACTGAATCCATATATGTAATCCATTTATTGTTACTGTTGTATCAGTAAGGAATGCTTTATGCTACAAATATGCTGTTTTGTAGGCTTAAGCAATACAGATGCTCAATAAGTGGGTGAGCAGAAATTCAAGTGTCTTCAAAATCCAAGTATTTCTAACCTTCTGCTCTACCATTCTCTGTATTATCCTGCTTAATCCTTGTTTCAAGATAGCTGCCTTGTTTCTAGGCAGCAAGAGGGGAATGGATCAGTACTGGTGATCTTATTTCCTTCTTTTGAAGAAAATGTTTTTTAGAAGCTTGTCCACCCCCCAACCTATAAATTTCTTACTTCTCATTGGTCAGAGCTGTGTCAAATGTTAACTTTTATTTGAAAAGGGACTGAAAAGAAGTTATATAACTTTTTTCTTTCTTTTTTTAACCTATATAGTGGATGTGGGCAAGAGAAATATACTCAACTTATGTTGAGTTGGCCAAGCTTCAATGTAATGTAGCCCAGAAGTAAATATACACATAACTGTAAGTAATATTCCACACCAACTTCTAATTCTGTTTACTTTCTGGTCCATCTTCTCTGATGGTCAAGTCAGAATTCTCACTTCTTTGTTTGGTTAGATCCAAGACAATTTACTGGATGTGGCAAAAGTGCCCAAACTGAGAGATATGCAAAATTTAAGGGTCAGTAGGCATGCTGAGAGGGCTTCCCAGGTGACTCAGTGGTAAAGAATCTGCCTGCCAATGCAGGAGACACCAGAGATGTGGGTTTGATCCCTGAATTGGGAAGATCTTCTGGAGGAGGAAATGGCAACCCACTCCAGCATTCTTGCCTGGGTAATCCCATGGATAGAGGAGCCTGGTGGGCTACAGTCCATGGTATCACAAAGAGTCAGACACGACTGAGCCACTCAGTGAACACACACACACACACACACACACACATGCAGACTGGGATCAAGATGTGAGTGCAAAGGGGTCATCCAAAGGCAAGAAAGTAGATCAAAGTGGTTAAATTTATAGGCTCTGGCTCTACCACTTGTTCTAGACTTAAGCTCTGGCTCTACCACTTCCTAACTATGTGACTTTACCACGTTACATAACCTCTCTGAAGCCTCAGTTTTTGCATGGCATTAATGAAGATAATAATAATACCTTATTCATTGGGTTATTGTGAGGAGGTATATTTATAGGGCCTTGAGCACAGTCTCTCACTCATAGTAAGTATTCAATGTCATCACCACCATCATCATCATCAAACACAAGAGGTTTGAAGTATAGATGTTAGGAACTGGTGTCTAGACTGAAGAACTCTCATAGCTTGAGGTATGAGAGGAGGTTAAGTGGAAAAGCAAGAGAATGAAATCAGATAATACATATTCCCTGCAGTGAGGTGTGCTGCCTCCTTTAAAAGGATTCCCTGTTGCAAGATAGTATGAGTGACTCATTCGTGGGGGTGTATCTCTTGTGGCTTAAACATATCTCCTGACAGGTGGTGTACTGTATAAGATTCCAGAGTATGGGAAAGGGCTGGCTGAGAGGAGAAATGCCGGCAATAGAGTTCTCATGAGAGTAGGGTGGGAACCTTCTGGTCATGGGTCTTCAGCCAAGGGTGCTACACACAGCCTATGAGAACCTTCACGATAAAAGCCATAGAGAATTAGCTTCTCCCTTTGATTTCTCTTGCTGTGCTTTGATTGATTGATTAATTGTGTGTGTGTTTTATGAGTCATTGGGAATGCCCATTAGCAGTGCCCACTTACAGTAGCTCTAGGTAGAGTGGACTTTTGGACTCCTTGGAATATAACTCGGTTCACAGACCTATGTGATGTGTTTAAGTCCATTACTGCCTAGGAGCTAAAATGAGGTGGACCTGAAAACACAGTTCATGTGTTTTCCACTCTTTTCTTGGGTGGACAACATCTGACTACCAAATAGAAGGCTATTCATCTTTATCACGGAGAAGGCAATGGCGCCCCACTCCAGTATTCTTGCCTGGAAGATCCCATGGATGGAGGAGCCTGGTAGGCTGCAGTCCATGGGGTTGCTAAGAGTCAGACATGACTGAGTGACTTCATTTTCATTTTTCACTTTCATGCACTGGAGAAGGAAATGGCAACCCACTCCAGTGTTCTTGCCTGGAGAATCCCAGGGACGGGGTAGCCTGGTGGGCTGCCATATATGGGGCCGCACAAAGTTGGACACGACTGAAGCAGCTTAGCAGCAGCAGCAGCATCTTTATCAAGGCTTCCCTGCTGGCTCAGTGATGGAAGACTCCACCTGTCAATGCAGGAGATGCAGGTTTGATCCCTGGGTTGGGAAGATCCCCTGGAGAGTGAAATGGCAACCCAATCCAGTATTCTTGCTTGGGAAATCCCATGGACAGAGGAGCCTGATGGGCTAAAGTCCATGGGGTCTCAAAGAGTCAGACACAACTTAGCGACTGAAACAACAAAACAACAAACATCTTTATCAACAGCTATGAGTTGTCAGGTCCAAGGCTCCCTTCTCTTTCAGAAAAGACCTGATATAGACAATAGTGTTAAACACATATGCTAGACGCTATTATCTATGTTAACTAATTTAATCCATGAAACAACTCTCTAAGATAGGTATAATGATTACCCAGATTTTTACAGATGAGAAAACTGAGGTCAAGTAACTTACAAAGACCATAAAGATGTCTGTTGTGTTGAAAAAACAATGTGGGTAGATCTAAGCCTGTGTCTAAACTTAGGCTAAGACCCATGACTTCAGGAAAGCTAAGAAAATTGGTCTGCCATTATTCCTGTAGATTGTTTTATCCTAACTTTTACATGAAGAGTGGAGTTTAACAAAGCACTGATCTAAACCTTTTGTGTTAAGACAGAGATAGCAAAAGAAGAAAAGCTCATGTCTTGGCTTTTCTTAACATACATTAGCCAATGACGTGTGCAAGGCTCTTCTTTGCCCACATCATGAATTGATTGACAGATGAGAAGATTTGCCTTACAGTGTCTTGTGGGGCAGTTTTTAGGAATCCAGCCTCATGGAAAGGTTCAAAGTGAGGAGAGTTTGCCAAGGAAAAAGCAATGAAAATTAAAGTGGATCTTGTAAAGAATGAATAGAAGGAGGTTGGGCAGGAAATTCCCAACATGAAAAATGCAGGACCTACACATGAGCAATTCATTTTCACTGGAATATACGGGATATGAAAGGGAGTATTTGAAGGAAGAAGAATGGGAGATGGATCATGGAGAACTTGAAATGCCAGACCAAGGAGAAAAAATTCTATTCAGTAGGTAATGGAAGACCTAATAAATACAATTCAAGTTAAAAAAAATAGGGGCCCTGGGGAATTCCCTGGCAGTCAAGTGATTAGGACTCTGTGCTGCCTTTGCAGGAAGCATGGGTTCAATCTCTGTTCAGGGAACTAAGGTCCTGCAAGCTGTATGATGTAGGGAAAAAAAATTGGGGTTTGGGGAGGAAGGACAACTATGATTTCATCTACATTTACATATAAGCCCAACGTGGGCTATTATAATCACTGCCTGACTGTGACTCCAGATTGGAGGCTGTGATCGGGTATTTATTTACTTATTTTTCAAGTGTACACCCAAAGAAGGCAATGGCAACCCACTCCAGTACTCTTGCCTGGAAAATCCCAAGGACGGAGGAGCCTGGTGGGCTGCAGTCCATGGGGTCGCTAAGAGACATGACTGAGCGACTTCACTTTCATGCACTGGAGAAGGAAATGGCAACCCACTCCAGTGTTCTTGCCTGGAGAATCCCAGGGAAGGGGGAGCCTGGTGGGCTGCCGTATATGGGGTCACACAGAGTCGGACACGACTGAAGCGACTTAGCAGCAGCAGCAAGTGTATACCAAAGTGATTTAGTTTTATACATATAAATGTTATATTCAAACACATATTCCTTTTCAGATTCTTTTCCATTACAAGTTATAACAAGATATTGAATATAGCTTCCTGTTACACAGTAGGTCCTTGTTGTTAATCTACATTATGTATAGTAGTGTGTATCTGTTAATCCCAGACTCCTAATTTATCCCTCTTCTCCATCCCCTTTGGCAACTCTAAGCTTGTTTTCTATGTCTGTGATTCTATCGCTGTTTTGTAAGTTCATTTATATCTTTTTTTTTTTTTTTTAGATTCCACATATAAGTGATATCATTGGATATTTGTCTTTCTCCATCTGCCTTATTTCACTTAATATGATAATCTCTAGGTCCATCAATATTGCTGTGAATAGCTTTGTTTCATTCTTCTTTATGACAGTATTGTGGCTCAGACGGTAAAGAATCTGCCTGCAATACAGGAGACAGCATTCAATCCCTGGGTCAGGAAGATCCCCTGGAGAAGGGAATGACTACTCACTCTGATATTCTTGCCTGGAGAATTCCATGGACAGAGGAGCCTGGCAGGCTACAGTCCATGGAGTTGCAAAGAGTTGGACATGACTGAGCAACTAACACTTTCAATATTCTATTGTACATATGTACTACATCTTCTTTATCCATTCATCTGTTGATGGACACTTGGATTGCTTCCCTGCCTTGGTTGTTGTAAACACTGCAACTTGTGGTATGGTGTTTCAATGCCCATTATTGTCTCTTTGACCACCACAGGTGTCTGAAAGTAAGACTGGGGCAAAGAACAATTATCAAATAAATGGTAAATGAGTGGAACTAGGATTTATGTTTTCTGACTCTTAGATCACTTTGTTCATTTGACAGATATTTTTGAGTATCATTTTAGGTACAGTAGATACAACCATTAATGAACATGATTTTAGGGAAAATGATCACCCCCAAACTTAATCCACTGCCTGTCTTACTAGCTCCATCTTTACATTTTTGGGTTTGGGCCCTTTCTATTGCTCCTGTAAAACACCCAGTTCTGAGCTGCCATTATCTCTTGCCCAATGCCTTTCATAGCCTCTTAACTGGGCCCATGGCTTTTATTCTTGAGCTTCTATACACACACAGAAACTAGAGTAATATCATAAAAGCAGAAGTCAGATCTTGCCACTCAGCGTCATAATTCACTTCAGTGGCTCCTTTGATTAAAATCAAAACATCTCTCCACATCTCCCAAGTCCTTGTATGGATACCCTTTCCTGCCCAAGACCTCTGGTCTTCCCCTCATCTCTCTCCATTGTTCACTATGCGCCATTCCCGTTTACCTCGCGCTGTTTCTTGAACGGTCTGGTCATACTGTACTCTTTTACTCCTGCTGTTTCCTCTGCTTGGAATGTTCTTCTAGATTCCAGCATGGCCACACATCCCCTCCCTTGAATGCCATTCAGATTTCTATTTAAATGTCATCTCCTCAGAGAGCCATTCTCTGACTAACTATCTAGCTATCTTTATGCACTTTGCATGACATGAAATTATGCTTTTCATTCTTTGTCTGTTTATTTATTGTGGGTATTGCTCATTAGGATGTAAGCTCTTTGTAGAGAAGACTTCGCTTACTGGCTCATTATGGTGTCCCCAGCACCTATAACAGGACCTGGCCTGTGAACACACAAAAGTATTGTTGAGTGAATGATTAATATTGGGACTTCTTTCACAGCTTAGAGAAAACATTGTTTCATGTTTCAAAAAACTCAGCATCTATCTGTATACCTTTTCCTCACTTATCACAGCTTCAGATTTGCTCTTCTTGAATAAGCTCTCCTGAATAAGCGACATCCATTTTAGGCATATTACTGGCAGGCTGCAAATAGTAGAGTGCATTTCTGATATAAATTCTTTTGGCTGCTGTGAATAGTTTTTCTCTGGTTGTTAGTAATTAAAACAAACAAGTCAAAAGACTCATATTATTCTATTTCATTGCCAAATTGGATATTGCTCAACTCAAAATTAAATGTACACACACCCATAAAACTAGCCAAACTGGCTATTACAATTACATAAAGTTCCTTGTGTTCATTAGCAGTGTTGCCTTTCATGGTTTATCCTGTTTGGCATATACATCAAAGTAGCAGTCATAAAGACTTATATAAAATTTAGAGCATGTAGATGTGGAAAAAATTAAAAAAATTTTTTTTTTGTTTCCAGCTAAATTTCAACAAAAGCATAACCTTGTTGCTGTACTATAAAGCTTAAGGCACAGAATTGGGAAACTCAGTATTTTGTCAAAACTTGGTACTTTCAGCCCAACTGTCAGAGTCACCTAAAAATGGCAGACATGATTCAGCTTTGTACTCTGCATCTTGGGAATTAGTGTCAGAATACCAGCCCTGATCTCTTTAGTGAATGATTCATTTGCTAACATGATTAACAATTCTGGGAGCCAGCAATGTTGGCTACTAATATTGGATTTTAAGAAGCTGCCTGTTTCAATGGCATTGCAGATGTATTTGTTTGTACTTGGGGACAGGGAGGTCTTGAATCTGCTCTTGTGACTTTAAATGTTTTTATCTGAACCAGGAGAATGAACTGCTTAGGATTTCTAGAGCTTTCCATTTTTTTATGGGTAGTACCCATCCATGAGAAAAACAAAGCAATTAACTGTTTAGGGGAATTAAGAGTAAAAGAGTGACAAAGCATCACCAAGAGAGCCTTGTAGATCTAGTTTGTAGAGGTTTGACAACTATGTTGAGTAAAAACTATTTAACTTCAGTTCATTGTTTGATTCAACCTTTTTGAACACAAAGAATTCAGGAAAATAGGGGCAGATGGTCAGACTGAGATTTGGTTATATGATTATTAGTTCACACATCTGTCTTTCAGGGTGGTCTGTGAGCTCCTTGAAGTTAAAACCTTATTCATCATTATTTCCCATTGTTTGGCCTGGCAAGTTGTGTAGCTTAATTACAAGGATGATGCCGGTCATGGCTAACATTGCTCAACTCACCACCAGTCAGACACTATGCTAATTGCTTAGTATACTTTGCCATATTGATTCTTTTTCTTGAAAATTTTTATTTTTTAAAATTATTTTAAAATTATTGAAATGTAGTTGATTTACAATGTGTTAGTTTCAGGTGTATAGCAAAGTGATATATATATGTACATATATTATTTTTCAGATTATTTTCCATTATAAGTTTTTACAGGATATGGACTATGGTTCCTTGTGCTATATAGTAGCTCACTGTTGGCTAGCTATTTTGTATATAATTGTGTGCATATTTTAGTACCAAGCTCCTAATTTATCTCCCGTCCTTTCCCCTTTGGTAAAAATAAATTTGTTTTTTTTTTGTCTGTGAGTCTACTTCTCTTTTGTGAATAAGTTCATTTGTATCATTTTTTTAGATTTTACACATAAGCCATGTTGTATGATATTTGTCTTTCTCTGTCCGGCTTGCTTCACTTTGTACAATAATCTTTAGGTCCATATCATCTTTAATTCTTGAAACAATATATTCTATACATGTTTGAGGAGGAAATTGAAGCTTAGAGATGTTCATTAACTTGTCCACAGTCACACACAGCTAATGAAGTGTTGGACCTGGGATTCCAAATCATTCCTCTTCTTTATTCTAAGTCCACATTGTTAACTATGACACTTTATGCTTGTTGCCTGAATGAGTGAGGGTAGGACCCCTCCTCCACCTAAGTGGAGTTAAAATGTGACAAACAGAACTAGATGATGATCGTGTCCTAGAATAAACCTCACCAACCAGAAAGAGATGAGAAACCTTCAGTGTGGGTAGCAAGAGATGAAAGGATTGCCTATGTCACTGATTAGCTTAAAAAGAAAGAAAGAAAGAAACCTAAACAGAGAGGAAAGTAAGAATTTTTAAAAAGAGACGGTCAATTGTTGTCCCTGGAAGCTTCTGAAGCGACATGTTTAAACTCTCATCCTGTCCAAATTCCTGTGGGTATGTGTGGAGCAGGAGAGGAGAAAGTCCGTGGGAAGGTATGAGCATGGCTCTGCGCAATGAACCGCCCTCCTTCCTTCTCTGAAGTCGTGTGTGCTTCGGAGGCACATGGGTGGAAAGTTTTGCCCACTTTGGCTGCCTTCCCTAATGCGCGTGGGTGGAGGTTTGCACGCCCAGCACTTCCATGGCGAGTTCAGGTTGCTTTACCAGCTCTTGGGTCTAACAGGGTGAGACATGTACCTGTGTTTGCAGGCCTGTCCCGGGAAAACTTGTCATACTGGATATGGAAATCGTTAAAGCAAAGTGGGAGGCCAGGTTGTCTTCTTTTCATGTCGATACTGGGGTTGCTTTCCCCCTGTCTGGCCAGAGCACAGTCCTGAGAAAATGAAGGGGGACCAAAAGGAAACCGTTTGCATGGAGTGCTCACCTCGCAATTCTGGGGACATCAACTGAGTGACGTTTTCAGAGACAATACGCATCTGAAAGGAATGTCCCCTTCAAAACACAAAAGAAAAGAAATCACAGGTTTCTTTTACAGTCGCTGTCATCTTCCCTTGCTCTGGGTCTTACAACATTGATGGCTCTCTAGCTTTTCAGATTCTGATTCTTCCCTTCTTTGGTCCTCAAGTCTTGGTTAGGACTGTCCTGTGGCCTCTATTTGATCAGTAGTTTTCCAAGAACCAATTTAAGTCTCAGCGTACCACAGACCAGCTACAGGAAAAATATTTCACTTTCCTAAAGCCAGCATCATTAGCTGATGGAAGGTGTTCTTCCCCCAATGTGATTACGTGAGAATTAGTGATGGGTAAACATCCACATGAGGAGATTTAAGTTGGATAAATATAAAGCTTGTCTGCTTAATTGGAATTTATCTGATCTTTTCTGTTTTTTCTTTCTTTTCTTTGTTCTACAAATTTTCCAAAACAAGTGCTGATTCTTCCTATTTCCTGGTCCAGGGCGGAGAGGAACTTTGTGAGACTCCACATTCTTTTGATACTTTGATAATTTCCACTTCAAGGGAAACAAAGGAGGGTACAGATGCATGCACATGCAAAACCAAACAAGATACCCTCAGAACTGACTCAACCATTCCCTTCCTTCACCCTGGAAAGGTTCTAGTGTGAAGAAGCCATGCTTTTGAGAGGTTAAGGTATTTTCTTCATCTTGGTTTACTCTTTCCAATCAGGTAACAGTGGATCTGGGAGAGCTTTTTGCTTTTGAGGCCTCCTACCCAGAGGGTGGACAGCCTTATCTGCCCACTCCCCAGCCCCTCCTCCCAACTCTCAGTTCTCACTGAATCCATCTTTGATTTCCTGAAATGTACAAGGGCCCCAAATAGTCCCTACCTGATGCAGAGCTAATTTATATACATCCTTTTCAAAGAGGATGAAATAGTCACTGTTTCTAGTCTCCCAATGTGATTTTTAAAAGTTTTTGACAGAACCTAATTTCTTGAATCTTTTCATGTTTATTGATTGGCAGTTTTCTCCACTCTGTTTGTGCCTTGTATGCTTCTCTGAAAAGGCTCATCAAGTCAAACCATAAGCAGACAGAGCAAATGGGACTTTTGGAGAAAAGGACATTTTTGATGGAAGCTCTTATTTTTTGACAACTGGAGAAATACTTTTTAAGGACTATTTTCCCTGTTGGGACATTTGAAAGAACAGTTACTTTCATTTTATAGTTTCTGCTTATTGGGTATTTATTTTATCCAAAAAAGAAAGAAAGAAAATTCCATACTCCACGAATCCATCTGTTGTTACATTTCATGAGAACAAAATGCACAGAAAAATATGGCTAAACACACTGCATTCACGTTTTCTCCACCTTTGGACTGTTACCAGTCATAAAACTCCATCTTGTATAGACAATCTGTTAAAATAAGTTACTAAGAAACCCAAACAGGTATAAAGGTCATTCTCAGTATGAGTGGGCTTTCTTTTTGCTGTGGTTATAGCCAAACCAAAACTCACTTCGAGATGGTGTTTTATAGTTGATATTTTAAACTGTAAACCACATTATATGATTGTGGAACCACACCCAGCAGAGTCAATTTTCCTGTTTTGGAACTCTTGTGCGATTCAGCGCATAATTCATGTTCCTTCGTCATGTTCTCACTATGTTCAGACCTCAGAGTTTACGAGCAGTTTGCTTCACTGCATTTTAAACATTGTCTCTCTCAAGGTATATTTTAAGAAATATATGGGCAATGAAAAGGAAGCCAAATGTATCCTTCATAGGAGAGACAGAGGACGTTTAACAAAATAGGAGGAATTCTATTTCTGGAGATCTTGAGAAAATTTATCAAATTATGAGAAGGGCATATAGATTTGAGGGCAGGTGCACTTAAAGTGAAGAGAGACTCCTCTCTGCCATTTTCTGAGCACCTGTGAGATACCAGACATTTTGTTAAGCACTTTACTACATTATCTCACTAAATCCTTGATGAGCCTCTGAGAAATATTAAGACCGTAGGTTAAGAAAGATGAATGACTTGCTCAAGTTCAGTTAGCTGATGTACAATTAGCTGGAATTGTACACTTAGCTGGGTGTCTAGTTCTGGCCTAGTGTGGTTTTGTACCACCTCAGTCTGCATCCCAAAGCCATCTCCTTGATGTCACCGGTGGTGGTCTCTGACAACCCCTGCTCCCATGAGTTTTAACCTTGTGAGGGCAGAAGAATAGAAGCGTTTTGTGGATTTGGCCTGGCTTTTCAATGATAAGATAGTGAATGGCTGGGCATGCTGAAAATTTAGATATTCTTGGTTGGCTAAGCCAAACTGAAGAGCTTCTCTGTGCATCTGGATAAAGGAAATAATGTGGGGCAAACAGACTTATCTTGCTTTTCTCTAAGCGTGAGCAATGGTGAGCCATTATTTTTAATAAAGTCACAGCAGATTTTTTTCCTCCTCTTGTGCAGAAAAATTTATTGTTTCCCACAACCCACACTTACCTTAAATAAATCTGTTAAAATGTATATTTTAAATAAAACTTTTCAAATTTCTTCACCTAGCAGCTTAGAAGCAGGAATGTTTCTTTTCTCCTTTGGTCTAGCCTAAAGATAAAGGACTCTTTCAGAACCTGATATATGAAGTTTCCTTGACTGACTTTGGAGCTTCCTAAATCAGTGTTCTTTATTCTCCAAAGTTAACATATTTATGGCAATTATTATTCTGAAACATAGTATCACTTTGCTCCATTCATCTGTGCTATAAGATTGTATAACTTTCAGTCAAATGAGATTTAAAAAAACCCTCATACTCTTCCTAATTGGAAACTGGATCTCAAGGGACTTTTAATTTAGTTGGGCATCCTTAATTGTTCAGTCGTGTCCAACTCTTTGCTACCCCATGGACTGCAGCCCTCCAGGCTCCTCTGCCCATGGGATTTTTCAGGTGAGAATACTGGAGTTAGTTGCCATCTCTTCCTTCAGGAGATCTTCCTGACCCAGGGAACTTCCTGACCCAGGGATTGAACCCATGTCCCCTGTGTCTCCAGCATTGCAGGTGGATTCTTTACCCACTGAGTCACTAGTTGGGGAGTTACAAAAAACAGTAACACTTTGTTTACCATGAGATGAATGGAGTACCATGAGATGGATAGAATATGTTTTGGTGGGAGAAGGCTGGTTGATCACTGCTGCCTGGAGCAGTTGGTTGAAGAGAATGAATTAGCATTTGAGTTAAGCCTTTAGGGAGCAGTTGAACTTGGTGAGGTGAAGAAGAGCAATTGCCAAGCAATAGGTGGAACATGAGAGAAAACTCAAAAGAAGGGATGAATACTGAATATGGGTGAGGGGCTGGCAGAGAATACTGGGAAAGATGAAAAATAATAGTTGCCAAACAATCATTGGACCAGATTCTTTGTTTTCTTTTGAAGGAGTTTTCTAGATCTGGTTAGAGAAGAAAGCAAACTCTTGCAAGAGCTCCAGCTGGCTAAAGCAAGACATGGGAGAAAAATATATCCTTTTTTTCTCTTTAAAAAAAAAATTAATTTATTTGTTTTAATTGGAGGCTAATTACTTTACACTATTGTAGTGGTTTTTGCCATACATTGACATGAATCAGCCAAGGGTGTATGTGTGTTCCCCATCCTGAACCCCCCTCCCACCTCCCTCCCCATCCCATTCCTCAGGGTATCCTTTCTTTCACACACATTACACATCTTAATGACAGGTACAAACATTTCCTAGTGCTGTTGTTGCTAAGACAATAAATGAATCAATAAAGGAGACATATTATAAGACCAAAATGGTCCAAATGAAGACCATCTATAGTAGGTTTATCAATCTAAGAGCTATTGACATTTAGAGCTGGATAATTTTATGCTTTGGGAAATAGGCACCATCCCAGGTAACAAAGAATGTTTAGTAGCATTCCTAACTCTCCTTACTAGATGTCAATAGCACCCCACCTCTCCAACTGACTGCCCCATTTGGGAAAACCAGAAGTGTTTCCTAACGTTGCCAAATGTTATGGGGGAAGGACAAAATCATCTCCAGTAGAGACTTATGCTTTCTGAATAGAACGACCTAGTGGGCTTCCCTGGTGGTTCAGTGGTAAAGAATCCACCTGCCAATGCAGGAGACACGGGTTTGATCCTTGATTTGGGAGGATCCCACATGCCTCAGAGAAACTAAGCATATGTTCCACAATTACCGAGTCTGTGCTGTAGACCCCGGGAACTGCAATTATTGAGCCCATGAGCTGAAACTACTGAAGCCCATGTGCCTAAAGTCCATGCTGCTTAACAAGAGAAGCCACTATAGAGTGAAGTCCATGCAATGCAACTAGAGAGTATTAAATAAATGGAGTGTTTGCTTAGAGTCTCAGAGAAGAGATCATAGGGGCAAACAGCTATTTACATGAAGCTGTACTCACTTTTTGCCTTGTTGTGTTCTGTTTGAGAGGGCTTCCCTGGTGGCTCAGTGGTAAAGAATCTGCCTGCATTGCAGGAGACGCAGGAGATACAGGTTCAATCCCTTGGTTGTGAAGATCCACTAAAGAGGGCAGGCATGGGAACCCATTCCAGTATTCTTGCCTAGAGAATTCTACGGACAGAGGAGTCTGACATGTTACAGTCCATAAGATCACAAAAAGTCAGACATAACTGAGCATGCATGTGTGTTCTGTTTGAAAATGTCTTGAATATTGTGAAAGTAACCAAAAATGTCAGTATGATGACGTCCAGCAAACATATGGGAAAATGAATAGGGTGACAAATGTGACAAGGCCTGATAGTCAGATCCTTTTCCAGAAAGTGTAGGTTTGAGAGAGAATACATAGAAGAAGCCAGGCGAGAGCCTCCCTTATATTGGAGATTATTTACAGGTCTCACTGGGGCAAATTATTAGTTTGATATCTCTTGTCTTTGGACTCTGCATCTTATCTTAACCAGGGATTTATGTATCTTCCTCCCAAGCGAGCAGGTCAGAGTTCCTGAGTCCTGAATTGTGGAACCTCAGCTTCTTCAGTGAAAGATTTGGCTGGTGAAGAATGAAGAGAGATGTGGGGAGAGTTCAGGGATGGGAGATGAGTTCCATGTGGCAAAGATGTGTTTGTCCACCCTCCTTCTGACCAAGTGATGACAAAGCAAAGGATGAAGTCAGCCAGCTCACTTTTCCACCTCTCAGGACTTTTCTTGCACCCCGGTTCACTCACATCTTTCATTTCTGAGTAACACGTTATTTTATATTTGACATATTAACCCATTACTAATGACTAATCTCAACAATTCCTGGGGTCAGGGTTTGAGGGAACACCTCCTTTGAAAGCTCAGATTGTCTGGTCTCTATCTGGAAAATCTTTATGTGAAAATTTCAGGTTGAGTGTCCTCTAATGCAGGCAGCTTTTCATCTTTTCCAGATACTCCATCAGTAGAGGCATTTTTTGAATTCCAGACTCATGGACTCATGGGTCTAGTTGCTATCTCCACTTGGATAATTTGTAGATGTCTCTAACATTACACATCTCAAAATGAACCATTTCCCTCCTCCCCTCCCAACCTGCTCCTATATCTTTACCCATCTCATTTAAAGGTCACTCTATCCTTCCAGTGGTTTAGGTCAAAACTCTTAAAGTCAGCCTCCACTCCCCACTTTGTCTCACACCCAGTCATTGCACGTCAACAAATCTTGCTGGCTTTGCTTTCAAAGTATATCTAAGATATGAACATTTCTCACCGTCTGCATTGCTGCCATTCAGGTCTGGGCTACCCCAAACTCCAGACAGGGGCCAAGATGACATTTTAAAATTGTAAGTCAAATCTTGTCACTCCTTTGCTCAAAACCTTTCAATGTCTCTGTATCTCAGAGTAAAAACCAGATGTTTCTTTTTGTGGTTCTACAATTTCTCCCTAACCCTTTATCCCTCACACTTTGTCTCCTGCTATTCTCTGCTCACTCACCAATAGCTTACCTTCCACTTGGTGCTTCTTAAGCTTAGAAGACACACCTATGTGTTCCTTCAGCCCAGAACTCATTTCTCCCAGGTATCCAAGTGGTTACATCTGGCCCTTTCAAACCTTTGCATAAATATACCTTGCAACAAGACTTACCCCAATTTTGCAACTTAAAACTATGAGCTGTTTTGTACTGCCTGCCAACATCTGACCCTCTTATCTTCCTTTTTTCCTTGGTATTTCTTTATTATTATTATTTTTTGGTATTTCTTTAAAAAATATTTTTTATTGAAGTATATGTTGATTCATAATGTTGTTCCTTCCTCCCCCTCTTTTTTTTTTTTAGTATAAAATAGTGGTTATCAACTTCTAATATAGTCTATAATCTATTTATTCGCTATATTTATTTTTTGTCTTCCGTGTGAGAATGGAAACCTCTCAAGGGCAAGGATCTTTGTTTAATCCTATGGCCTAAAGCCCTGTCTTGCACATAGTGGGTGCTAATATGTGCAAGCAGCCAGTCTCCTCCCTTACCTTCCCCACTGGCAACCACTAGTTTGTCTTCCATATCTGTGAGTGTGTTTCCTTCTTGTTATATTCACTAGTATGTTTTATTCTTCAGATTCCACACATAAGTGATATCATACAGTATTTATTTTTCAATCTGACTTACTTCACTAAAAGCATAATACCTTCCAAGTCTACCCATGTTGTGGCAAATGGCAACATTTCATTTTTTTTATGGCTGAGTAGTATTCCATCATGTTATATTTACCACATCTTCTTATCCATTCATCAGTTGATGGGCACTTAGGTTGCTTCCATCTCTTGGTTATTATAAATAACGCTGCTGTGAACATTGGGGCACGTGTATCTTTTTGAATTAGTGTTTTCATTTTCTTCTGATATCAGACTTTGAACTCTTTTGGGGAAAATGATCCATTGAACACACTAATAGCAGTGGTTGATGGTACTTTTTTTCCTAAAGTGTGTTCCTCAAATTGTGTGAGCTTCAGGGGTAATTAAAACTAGCCTGCTCCTCTGCCAACATCATAGGGTTTGTACGAGAATTAAAGAGCTAATATATGTAGAGAACTCTAAAAAGTGCCTGGTACTTTGAGGTTAAAGACTGTATTATGTTTTGCACTGTCCCCACCTCCACCGTGATTAGCTCAGTGGATGGAACAGAATAGGGGGTGGAAGAACATCTTTGCTAATAAACAAGTCAGCTGAACAAATGGATATATTTTGATATGACAGTTCAACCATCTTTTTAGGTTTTCACTCCTAAGTGCTACCCTCCTCTTTTTGTTTTTTAAGACTTTTCTTTTGAGCAGTTTTAGGTTCACGGTAAAGTTGAGAGGAAGGACAAAGTTTCCCCACACATCTCTTGCCCTCATCAGTGCATAGCCTCCTCCATTATCCACATCCCCTGCCAATGTGACATGGACTCACACCGACACATCATAATTACCCAGAACCCATAGTTTTCATTTGGGTTCCTTCTTGATGTTTTATATTCTGTGTTTGGACAAGCATATAACAGCGTGTATCTGCCATCATAGTACCATCCAAAGTACTTTCATTGCCCTACAAAATTCCGTGCTCCACCTCCTCATCCCTCCCTCCCCTAACTCCTGGCGACCAACGTTTCATTTTCTCCATAACGCTTTCCCAAGTGTCATATGGTCGGAATCATACAGTATGTAGCCATTTCAGATAGGCTTCTTTGACTTAGTAATATCCATTTAAGACTCCTTGATGACTTCCCAGGCTTCCCTGGTAGCTCAGCTGGTAAAGACTCCACCTGCAGTGCAGGAGACCCTGGTTTGATTCCTGGGTTGGGAAGATCAGCTGGAGAGGGGATAGGCTACCCACTCCACTATTCTTGAGCTTCCTTGGTGGCTCAGCTGTCTTCCCATGGCTTTAAAGTTCATCTCTTTTCATTGAGGAATCTTATTCTATTCTCTGCCTGTACCACAGTTTTGTTTTTTTAAATAATTTATTCTTCCCTCCTTCCTTTTTAAAGTTAGGCTTCTGTGCTCAGTAATTTGTCAAAAATGAATAGAAAAATGTTCATGTGTATTGCTAATCAGCTCTATTTCAATACAAAAGAAAAAGTTCAAAAAAACATTAAAAAATGTTCATGTGTAGATTTGCTTGTATCTTATTATGTACCTAACAAGGCAGCATCTGAATGGCATGGTCCTCCATGATAATTCTAATCTTGTGACTAAGCCTGAAGGTCAGAATCATTTATTTTTTTTAGCAGTCCTTAACATAATGTGGTTCCAAATCATATAGTTGAGTGTAAACCCGTGATAAATGGCAATGAGGTAAAGTGCCACTTTTTAACAGCCCTTTTCTTATTTATATGCTTATGCTAACATTACTTCAGCTTTCTTAAGTTTCCTACCCTGTCTTGTTTTTTCCATCATATTGATTTCTTGTACCTGCCATATTTTTGTTTAACCCATTAGCTAGATAAATGTATTTTAAATATCAGCCTATAATGACTATTTCTATAGTGTAAGTCAAACTTACTGACATAAATATCACAGAAAATAAAAAACAGCTGAGACAAAGATTTAGACGTTACTATGGAATTGTTTTTACTTTCTTACTCACATTTACCTCTCAGTGAGGTATAATCAGGCTTTATTATATCATCTACTGAAGCTACTTCATCATCTACTGAAATTGCTTTTTTGGTAGTCAAAAGTGAGCTCTTAACTGCCAAAAAGCCTGCTCATGAGTGCTGCTTCTCCCTGGTGTTTGCAGTATTCTGTGAGGTTGAATTTCTTCTTGAAACAGCCTCTAAACTTGGATTCTGTGGCAAGTGTTTTTTCTTTCCCTTCTCTGGCTATTCTTAGTATGCTGCCTGGACTCTTCATTGTTCTCTGAAGAGCTGTCTTTTGACACCTTCTTGCCAAAGGGTAAGTTTGCTTGGCCTTCCTTAGTCCTAAAGAATCAGCCGGCCGCAATGCGGGAGGCCTGGGTTCGATCTTTGAGTTCTGAAGATCTACTGGGGAAGGAAATGGCAATTCATTCCAGTATTCTTGCCTGGGGAATCTCATGGACAGCGGAGCCTGGCAGACTACATGGGGTCGCAAAAGTCAGACACGACTTAGTAACTAAAACCATCATCACCACCAAGTTCATACTTAACCTATATTTGGGTGGTTCCAAAATCTGTATGTCCAGATTTATATAATAAATTTTATATTTATTTTTTATATAAATTTATATATAAAATACATTTTATATATTTATTATATAAATATATACAATGAATTATATTAAAAAATTTGTATAATTTACATAATGAACCCCAGACTCGAATTTTCATCAGCTTCCTAGAAATGCCTACAAGAATATCTTCTAGGTGTCTCAAACTCAATATATCCCAAAGTATAACATGTGGTTTTCTACCATCAGCACTAATTTCCCTCCCTCTGTGTTCTCTGTCTCACCTCACGGCAATACTGTGCATAAACCAGTTTTGTTAAACTAGAAACATTGGAATCTTCTTTAAGTCTCTTTTCTCCTGACTTTTCTCTTTTCCAACACATCTCCTTCACAGTTGCTCTCTGCCTTTCTAAAATATTACCTTTAAAACATGAAAATGGTCTCCGGTTTAAAAAAAAAAAACACTTCATTTTCTTTCCATTGAAAAGGACATTTTAAACACTTTGGAAGGGTTTGGTGGTGAAAAAGTTCTGTCAGAAAAATAACTGAAGGGAAGGCACGAGGTCACTACAAAACATTTCCAGAGGTAGTAAAATGAGAGCTTCTGAATGTGAAGCCATGAGAAGAAAAATATCACTAGCATCATGTGTTTATTCTCTGAGAATCAACACAGCTCTCTTTAGATTTAGTTGTTTTTTTTTTTTTTTTTGCATTCTTCCTCATATTTTCTCAATCATGTGCAGGAAGATTTGAAGCAAGGAATGCTTCTTAAAAACGTGAGTTTATGTGTGTGTTATTTTCTACTGTCAGCTATATCTAGCTCAATATTTGCCAAATAAAGTTCGTCTGCAGTTCAGTGAACATTTCAATTCTTCACTTCAGAGCTCAGGAGGGAGGAAGAGGAGAGGGGTGAGAAAGAGAAGATCTGGACAGGCATCACCCCACGGAAGCAGGGGCTGCGGAGAACTAGGAGAAGGGTGGTACAGTGTAGCTTGGCTGGTCCACACAGAGTGAAAGATGAGAAATCCAGTCAGTCACTGGGGTAATAGTGAGTTTCCATTTCTTTGGTAACTTCTGACTCTGTGTGAAGCAAACCTCAGAATTTTCCTGCATTACAGATATTGTGTAGAAATGACTTCATTCTTTGTAATATGGTTCTAGGTCATTTCACATGGAATGACTTAGTGTAGACAGAATGCAGTCTCTTCCAAAATTCATGCATCTATGAAGAAAGAATCTTCCATATCAACCAGTTATTCAGTGATCTGTGGGTTTTCTCATTCACATCTTGACAAGTGCAAAACTAAAAAAAAGGTTTCTTTTTCTCCATATGGAGTTAGCTTCATTCTATAGAAAGGCTGTTCTATCACTCAGGAATTTATGACTTGTTAATGACATTCCTGATTTATGCTTTGCTACCAAATGGCACTATGGTATTCCACTCATCCTATTCTTAAGTATTAAACATCTCCACTCTCTATTCTTCACAAATCTTAGACCTCTAAAAAGGAAAAATACATGCATGCTTTTCTAAATTTGCTTGAAGTTTTTATTTTGTATTGGGATATAACTGAATAACAATGTTGTGATTGTTTCAAGTGAACAGCGAAGAGACTCAGCCATACATATACCTGTATTCATTCTCCCTCAAACTCCCCTCCCATCCAGACCGCCACATAGCATTGAGCAGAGTTCCATGTGCTATAGAGTAGGTTCCTGTTGGTTATTAATTTTAAATATAATAGTGTTTACATGTCCATCTTAACTGTCCCTTCCCCCAGGCAACTACAAGTTCGTTTTCTAAGTCTGTGAGTCTCTTTCTGTTTGGCAAATTCATTTGTATCATTTCTTTTTAGATTTCACATACAAGGGATGCTGTACGATATTTCTCCTTCTCTGTCTGACTTCACTCAGTATGACACTCTCTAGGTTCATCCATGTTGTTGCAAATGGCATTATTTCATTCTTTTTAATGGTTGAGTAATATCCATTGTATATATGTACCACCTCTTCTTTATCCATTCCTCTGTTGATAGAGGTAAGATATACCCAAATAATCTCTAGGTAAGGTAAGATATGCACAAGTTTTACATCTCCCTAAGAAGTTGGAGAATGTCTCTATATCATTTAAGAGTGTTTATTAGAACTGAAAGTCAAAGGCAGGTTGACTGGCATATGTTTATGAAGTTGTCTGAAATCTTTTCCAAAGAGATGTAGTCATATACACAAAGTAGGCATAAGAGAAGAAAATATGACAATCCCTGGCATACAGTCTTGGTCATACATCTACTGTGATGGATAACAATGTGTTAGGTTATGATCTTGCACCCAAGAGTTAGTGAAAACCAAGTCACTTCTGTGATGTGGAAGGTTGAATATTTTATGTATTTATGCTCTTGGAACATTAGTATCCAGTGTAAAGTGCTAGTAAATTTAAGAAAGATCAAATATCCATTAAGTTTCAAAAAACAAATTGAAGCATGCTTATTGTGTACAAGACAATATTCTCCATGCTCCCTACAGAGCTGGGAATAAAACAGAAAAGTTCTGCTTTTACTGGGGATGGCTAATACATAGATTGCTTACTATTTCTCAGGCACTGATTTGAGCTTTTTACATGTATGAACTTTAAAAAAAATGTTAATTTTTGGCTGCACATGGTCTTAGCTGTGGCCCTCAGGATCTTAGATCTTTGTTGTGGCCTGCGGGATTGTTAACTGGAACATGTGAACTCTTAGTTGTGGCATGTGGGATCTACTTACCAGACTAGACATTGAACCCAGGGCCCCTGCATTGGGAGCTCCGAGTTTTTAGCCATTGCACCACCAGGGAAGTCCCCTCTATGAACTTTTAAAATCTTCAATTAGCCCTCTGAAATACTATTGTTATCTCATTTCACAGATGAGGAAACTGAGACTCAGAGATGTTAAGAACATCACCCAGGGTCCATCTGGGTAGTTAGTTTGAGAGTCAGGTTTCATACACAAGTGGTCTGTTCCAGAGATAAAGTCATGAAATGAAAATATAGACAATGAGAACAAAATCAATGGTTCACTTAACTAGTGACTCTGAGAAGTATTTTCCCTAGAAGATCATTCATGGGTGGTTTCCAGCTGTAACCTGTATCCCAAGTTGCCATTGATTTTGAAGAAAACTTAAATCCTGGGCATTACAATGAGTACTGATATTAGCCTATGGCACTTGTTGATCAGCTTTGCTGCAAATATCAAAATAACGAATGGAGTCTGTCAGATACTCTGGACCTTAGAAACACCTCTTATTTTAGGTTCAGTTCAGTTCAGTTCGTGTCCGACTCTTTGTGACACCATGAACTGCAGCATGCCAGACTTCCCTGTCTATCACCAACTCCCAGAACCTGCTCAAACTCAGGAAAATAGAATAAAATCTCCAGAAATCACCAAGGGGAACGACAGTGTTTACATCCAGCCTATAACAAGCATGTTATTTTGTCACCATATCATGTAGAATGCCTGCGCTCTCTGGGTAAGTTTTATCAAAGTGAAGCAAGACATGTCATGGCTTGACTGAACTTGACTGATCAGCGTGTAGAAATCTAGCAACCTGACTTATCACTAGAGAATGCTTCAAATAATGACTCTTGAATATAATATTCACACTGATGTGCTTTGAAAGAAATATGTCACCTTTTCTATACACCCAAAGTGCTTTCAAATGAGAATGAGTTTCAGATGTTAGCTTAAGAAGACGAAAACTTAATCCAGGCCTGGATAACTCGGGCACTGAGAGAAGGGAATAGCTGAGGTCACCCACAAGACAGTCAGCGCGACCTTAGACTTGAGACCACATCCCTGAGCAGCCGACAGGGCTCAGAGGACTTGGGGAAATCCAGCACACTACTAGGAAACAGCTCAAATCCAAGTCATAGCTCTAAGCCAAACTTCATCTTTATATGGGAAGTCCTCTACAGAGAATGGGTTCCGTTTTGAGAGAGCATTCGTAAGTCCAATTTGTTCATAAGTCCAACAAAGTTAACTTAGGTACCCAACTAACACAACCAGCTATAGAGTACGGTACTGAAGTAGATTTATAATATTTTTCACACAAATAATGTATAAAAAACAAACACAAAAAATAAAGCATTTAAAATTGTACTGTGTAGTACCTTGGAAAGTGCAGTACTACAGTTTAACAGCTGATATACAGGGCTGGCACTGAGGGAAAAGGCAAGAAGAGTTACTGGCTACAGGAAGGAGAGGAGGTGGGAGATGGCAGAGCTGAAGGATCATCAGCAACAGGAGATGGAGATAGGTTTAGTCACTCGGTTGTGTCTGACTTTGCGACCCCATGCACTGTAGCCCACCAGGCTCCTCTGTTCAGGGGATTTCCCAGGCAAGAATACTGGAGTGGGTTGCCATTTCCTTCTCCAGGGAATCTTCCTGACCCAGGGATCGAACCCAGGTCGCCTGCATTGCAGACAGACTCTTCACTGACTGAGCTACCAGGAGACGGAGGGCAAGTTGCAATTTCACTCACACCAGAGGCTGATGGCACAGGTTCTGTTTTCTTGCGGGATTCCATCCTGTCCACCCTCTTTAAAAGATGACCCAGTGATGTGTAAGTAGTAGCTCTTTTTTTTGTCATCATAAATAACACTCTAGTGCTGGACTGGATTCTGAATGGCTGCTGCAACATTTGTGTACCATTTGGTGTTTGGGTCTTGGGCCTCAAAAACTGACAGTGCCTCCCAGATGAAGAAAATCGCTTTGCCATTTCCTGTGTTGTGAATCTCTTCAGTTGTTCACTTATTTCTTCTTCTTGTCTCTGTCCTTTCTCTGTGCCTCCAGTTCCGTCAAGACTTCCTTAGTCAGCTTCTCGTGTTGCACAGCAGGGAGTTCATTGAAGCCGTCCTCTTGCAGATCTAGCTCCAACGTCTCGCTGAGGGTCACTAAGTTGCTGAAGACCTCTTTAGATTCCTCATCCATCTTCTCAAATCCATGAAAATTGTGAATAAGCTTCAGGCAAAGGTTCTGCCAAACCCCATTCATGGTGATGGCATAACCTCATGCACATTCGTTTCATATCTTTGAACGTTCACAACTTGAAGGTTTGTATGTAGGGGGCTTATTGTATATGGAAGATTGTTCCAGGAAGCTTAGACATTTTTAATGCTTATGTGGTTTGTATAAAAAAGAAAAAAAAAGCCTTTTTAATATATTTCAAGTAGATTCCTTGGCTTAGCTATACCAAGGTCAGGCAGGTAGACTTAATGAATTGTAACTAGAGGCATCAAGAATTTCCATAAAAAATCATGGTACGATTCTTACTTCAGATTATTAGACTAGCTACATGGTTATTAATATTGATGAACTATGGTTAAAATATTTCTAACCTTAGCTCTTCCCTCATTCTAGGCTTAACTGGTCAGTCTTTCAGGTAGAGGCCAAAATGTTTGTGCATGTGTATTGCATGTGCATGCATGTACGTGCATGTATTGTGTAATTATGTGTATGTATATGTACAGTGTATGTGTGTATATATATGTGTGTGTATGTATGTATACATGTGTATATATATGTATGTGTGTGTGTGTATGAGTGTTTCTTATAGTCTCTCATCAATAGTATTAGCAAACAGAATACGTGAATTGTATTCAACAAAGAATGTTAGGCTTTGCTGATATAGTATTCTTATGAGTTGAATTGTGTTTCCCCCAAAGATATGTTCAACTTCTAACTCCTGGTGTGTGTGAGAGCTCAGTCACTAAGTCATGTCCAATTCTTTGCAGCCCCATGGACTGTAGCCCAGTCTCTTTTGTAAATGGAATTTTCCAGGCAAGAATACTGGAGAGGGTTGCCATTTCCTCCTTCAGGGGATCTTTCCGACCCAGGGACCAAATCTGCGTCTCCTGCATTGCAGGTGGATTCTTTACAGCTGAGCCACCTGGGAAGCCCAACCCCTGGTACCTGGGAATATGGTCTTGTTTGGAAATAAGTTTTTTTTTGCAGATGTAATCAAGTTGAGATGAGGTCATACTGGACTAAAGTAGGGCCTTGATTCAATGTGACTGGTGTCCTTAGAAGAGGGAAAGGTACACAGAGAAGAGAATGACACGTAAAGACACACACACACACAGACAAAGAAGAAGGTCATATGGCGGTGGAGATGGAGATGGTGGTGACACAGCTGCAAGCCCAGAAACACTGAGGACAGCTGGCAGCCACCAAAAGCTAAAAAAGATGCAAGTAAGTCATGTCCCCTAAAGCCTTCAGGGGAGCACGGCCCTGCTGACACCTTGATTTTGGACCTTCAGCGGGAAGAACTGTGACAGAATACATTTCTGTTGTTTTCAGCCATCCAGTTTGTGATCCTTTGCGAATGGCAGCCTTAAGACACAAATAAAAGTATCATGCTCCAGGCTGGTGCTGAGGGTCAAAATAGGAAAATAGGAAAATGAGAAGCTCTCTGAATGAATCCTAAAATGTTAATTCATGTTAGTATTTTAAGCACTCTGAGATTGTTGGGATAGGGTGGGTCTGTTCAATGTGATCTTTCCAGCTCCTTCCCTATTTGGAACCAGCTTTGAATTCACAGTGTTTGCACGATGGACATGACTAATACACTCTTACATACCTTTTGAAGGGGGAAGTCAGTCACCCTGACCACTGTGCTGGACTATCACTCTCCCAGTGGACCAATTTTCATTTGATGCTATAAGGTCTGTGGTGGAGGTGAGAGGTACTTGGGGATGGGGTGGGGAATTTTTGCACAAGATGGTGTTGGGAGTGATAAAACTGCATATTATGCTGAGAACTGACTGAAGAGAGAAGATTCACTGGTTGATCATCTCTGCCATCTGAAGAGATCCTTTCATTTTGGGCAGGGATGAGTAGTGTGTATATATTAGAAAGAGAGCCAAATGGTCTTTTCCATTTAGACAAATGCTTTTTCTCCCCCTGGACCCTAGAACCAACTGCCATGCTCATTACACATGATGATGTATTTTGATGAGGTGGTGTTGCATATTGGGGTTTCCAGAAACAGACTCTGGCGTGTAGGTTAGAGTGTGAGTTGTTTATTAGGAATAAATACTTGAGAAAGGGAAGTAAGGAAAAGCAGGAATGGGCAGAGGGAGAGATCAAGTTGTAATAGAGACTCAGTTAAGCCTTGGCTAACCCAGCAGGGAGCTCTGGAATAAAACTGAATTGTTCCATCATGGACACAAATGACTGCATCCTATAATCCCCACCTATTTTAGCCTGTGGCAAAGTCCTGACTTCAGTCAAGGGCATTCTCTGTAGGAGAAGTTTACAGCTGTAGTCTATATGCTGGTTATACCCCTAGAGCTGGGCAGCAAATCCTTCCTTGAAAGGAGATTGGGTGGCATAGGTTCGTGTCTGCCACAGGTGCTAGGAGATTGACTTCATTGACCTGGATTTCTAAGATTCTGGAAGGACGTTGAGGTGTTGGTGGTACTGGTAACTGGGAAAGTTATAAGGGAGTATTCTGAGTAGGTAATACAGTTGATTGGTAGGTAGACTGGCTAAGCTGTATCTAGGAGATGTAAATACAGAGTTTTTCTTCTAGAGTTTTTGATGTGCACCATCGATTATCTTGGACTGTAGGTAGTGGACAGATGGAAAAAGCACCAAGCAGCCCTTTCAGCAGTCAGCATATACACTGGGGGATCCGATTAGTAACGAGGTGACTCAATGGGTAGAGACAGAAGATCTCTTTGCAAAACAAGGTAACAGAGAGGTGCGGATAGGTAAAACAATCTAGATGAAGAGATGTCCATTGTAGGGTGGTGTTATGGTCAAAAGAGAAGAGGATGTCTTTCATTCATTTATTCAAAAGATGAGCCTTGAAGGGTGACTGATGATTAGGTAGGTAAAGAGGAAAAAAGGAGAATTCTATACAGAGGGCTGGGTGGCACAGGACCCTGGATCTCTGTCATGGCCCTTGGTGATCCAGATTTTCCATTTTCGTTCCCTTTGCTGAAGAGAATAATAGAAAACTCCCTAGAGGGTGAGACAGCAAAGCTGAGTACAGAGACCATGATGGGATGGAAGCACTACAAAAAGTTGGTGCATGGAGCTTGTGGGCACATGTGGGGTGAGGGGAGGCCTAGGGTTCAGGCAGGGTCTAGCTGGTGGAGGGTCTTGCCCATGATTTCAAGGGGGTGTAGACGCCTCCTAAAGGTGAAGGTACATCTTTGAAGGGCTTAGGAGGAAAGTAACATGAGCAAATTCATGCTTTAGAGAGATATCTGATGGAGGGAAGAATGAATTGGAAGGAGGCCAGCCTTGAGGTGGGGAGACCAACTAAGAATATTTTAAAGTGGTTCAGCAGAGAAGAGTTAAGTGGGCAAGACTAAAGATTGAATAAGCAACAGTGGGTGATAGGTTAAAATTAGAGGGTTAAGAACAGAGAGGGGTCAAGGATGGACATGATGTCTGGTAGGAGAACCAGGATGAAGTAAGCTCATCGAATACTTGCAGACTTTACACTTGGTCCCACTCTCTTCATCTATGGCTGTAGCATTCTAAAAGGGATGATGATTACCATAATTATAGAAAAGAGACTTACATTATTCCTTCTGAACAGAAACAAATGTAGAAGCAGGGATACGAAGTCAGCAGATTTGGATGATCTGGGCAAGTTAATTGCCTTTGAGTCTCAGTTTCCCCTTTGGTAAAATGGGGATAATACTACCTATAACTCTGTGAGCATAAATGGAAAAAAATGATTAATGTATATGAAAGCTTTTAGCCAGAGCTGACCCTTAGCTCTCCAGTCATTCATTTAAGAACATGGTTTTTTAAAATATGTTGTTAATGTTAACATATCACAAATTGACTTTTATTGAAAACCTACAATCTACAAGGCATCAAGGAGGGTAAATAAATGTAACACATTGTTTCTGTTCTCAAGAATTTTGTAGCTTGTTTAGGATATGTGAAAAACATAAAACCAGTAAAGTATTTAAATCTTTTTGAAGATCCAGGCAACAAGAGGGAACATGAGGCAAGGTATTGATAATAACAATCATCAGTTTGTTTAATTAGATGTAGTTAGAGGAAGAAGACGTCCTATTAATCTGAGGTTCTTAAAGAAGCCTCTGAGGAAGAGGTTGGATCTGAGTTGCACTTTAAAGTAAGATTGGGGGAATGAAGGCAGGGATAAATTAGGAAATTGGAATGAACAGATACACACTATTATATAGATAAAGTAGGTTGCCACCAAGAATCTACTATATAGCAAAGGGAACTATAGTCAATATTTTGTAGTAACCTATAAGGGAAGAGAATCTGAAAAAGAATATGTGTGTGTGTGTGTGTGTGTGTGTTACATCTGAATCACTTTACTGAATACCTGAAACTAGCACAACATTGTAAATCAACTATGCTTCCGTAAAAAACTAAAATCCAATAAAATAGATTGGATTTTGTAGTGTGGCTAGGGGGTTGGTAATTGTCTGCCCTGCCCACTGCCTGTTTTAGCATAGACCTATGACTAAGAAGGGTGTTTAAATGGCTGAAAAAAATTGAAAACGAATAGCATGTTGTGACACATTAAATTATATGAAATTTAAATTTTAATATTCATAAATGTTTTATTGGAGCACAGTCACACTCGCTCTTTTAAACCCCGTCTGCACTGCTTTTGAGATACAGTCAAGTTGAACACTGTCTGAAACCCTATGGTTCACAAAATCTAGAATATTTACTATCTGGCCCTTTACAGAAAGTGTGCTGAGCCCTGGTGGGGAGGATGGAGGGAGATATCCTGAGTTTGTGCGATGCCAAGAGTACAAATGATTGTGTTGGAAAGAAACAGAAAATGAATCATGAGAGGAGTGGGAATGCGCAGGAGCCTCACGGAAGCCAAAGGAGGGCAAGAGGGGCTGTCTTGAGAAGTAGGGGGTGTCAACACTGCCAAGTGGTACCAAGAGCAGACAGAAACGCAGCTGAACAGAGGACATGGGCTTTGCAGTTTCACATCCCTTGTTAGTTTGAATCCTATGGAAGGCGAGGAGTAGAAGGAGAGCTGGAGGTGAGGGAGCAGAGGCAGAGCCTAAGAAATTGGGTGGATGTAGTCAGATTTAGCAGAGAAATACCTGTGTAGTTTACCAGAGAATAGAGACCTTCATATATTTGTGGGTGGGGATGGGGGATGGGAGGGCTGGGGAAGGCAATTCCAGAAGGACCTTTTGAAAAGGCTCCCAAGAGAAGGACTATTTGAAACATTGAGGTTGGGGAAACATCAAGCCAACATTTTTTTAGACAGACTTCTTTCTTATGTTCTTAAATTCATTTTATTGACAGGAAAACAAAAACAAAACAATTCACTCCTTTCTTCTACCCCTCCAACCCTACTTCTGACAATCTCCAGTCTGGCTTGTGTTATCTATGAGCTAGTTCTTTAAACATTTTTATTAGTGTATAGTTGTTTTACAATGCTGTGTTAGTGTCTACCACACAGCAAAGTGAATCAGCTATACATATACCCCCTCATTTTTGGATTTCCTTCCTATTTAGGTCACCATAGAGCCTTGAGTAGAGTTCCCTGTGTTATATAGTAGGTTCTCATTAGTTACCTGTTTTATACATAGTGTCAATAGTTAGGTAAACCTTGAAGCCATCTCATACAGATGAGTACCATTGAATCGGCTCCTTCAGAGTCCTTTCAGCTACGCATTCCTGAACTCGGAGTTAAGAGAGGCATGAAGAACTGAGGGTCAGCAGACTAGGGTTTGCATCTGTCCCAACTTATGAGCTGTTGGCCTTGGGAAAGTTGCTTAAGCTCTTTGCCTCCTTTGCTTATCTGGGAACTGGATGCTAATACATTCATCAGAGGATTATTGTGAAAAACAGTGAGATGATTCTGTTTGGAAAACATCCAAAGCATGGGTTTTGGTAATTAGCAAATTCGCAATAGCAAGTCAATATTAATGCCATCTCAGTTAAACAATAATAGCTCATCAGGAAAGTGTCACTCTGTTAGGGGACATTTGCTTTTCTTCCCAGAGATGGAACAAATATTGTATGTCACCACTCCCCATTCCTATGACTGTGGTACTTTGTCAGTAGATCACAGAACTCTATCACTGAAACCAGATGTGGCCTCAGAATTTTCTCAACCAGTGTTCTAGAAATACTAGCAATTAAATTTGGCACAAAACTTGAAACATTTTATATTCTGACCTAATGCCTGTTTAGCTCTCTATAACATATGCATGGAATTCTTCCTGGAATTTTGCCATTGGGATCAATAGACCTGAACTCATAGTTCGGAAGCAAAAATGTCAATCTTCCATGTACTTTTCTACTGGCCAGTAATGTCCTTTATCTTACAAAATAAGGGCCACGTTGTCATACTTGCCCTTGAGGTAAATTTTTACAAAAGTATTGTCTTCTGAAAGTATCAATGGTTTTGAAATTTCAGAATGAAATTATAATAAAAGTAGCCTAAAATGTTATTTCTCTATTTCCTCCAATCCTCGGGGAACATTTAAACCTCATTGGTCAAGACTTAAATCTGAACTTTGGTTAAAGGTATTGACCAAGTTTTCCTCTCTGTCAAATATATGTAACATTTATTGAAATTAAATAAATGCATCTGACTGAGGGGAGACATTTATATTCTCTAGAGCTCTTAATAAAAGATTTACTCTCAAGGCAGACTGCAATTCCTGCCTTTTCAAATTTCTGTGTCTGTTATGAAAGAATTTTTCTTGTACTGTGTATGAGGAAAATATATGCTACATTGGAGTGCGCTGATAAGATCATGTTTCTATGGTACCATTTTTTTCTGAGTATTTTGGTATTTTAAGATGTTATCTTTTTCGTTTTCACAGCACGCTAGGAATAGGGAAGGACATGTTGTTCTCACCTCACAGTGAAATTGAGGTAAGCAGTTACTCACTCTCTTGCATAAGTCACTGATTGAGCTGGGGATGTGATAGCAAATAGCCTTCTTCTATTCACCCATCCACCCTGACCCCGCAGCATTTCTGGTCAATCCATTAATCCTATTTTCTTGTTCTTAGTTAATGACTACAGAGTTGACTCTGCTTATCGGCACTGAGGGACAAGAGAAGAACAGGACATAATCTCAAATGGTAGATGATATAAAAGTAATTTGGATTTGGCGATAAAATATGTTTTTGTACTTGCATTGGAACTCGGGCGTGTCTGGCGTTCTGGAAATTTACAGCATTCCAGTCCAAGTGGAGAAACTATGCAAGGGAGACCCAGGGCACCTCGTTTGTCTCTCCTGATTCTCAGCCCACCTGCTCTACCCACCTTGCCCTGCCGAGATCAGAGCCTCATCTCTTGACTGATTCACTGAACCAGCCCACGTAAATCTGTCTTGTCTAAGTTCCATTATAGACATTCATCTCTTCCTTCTCATGGATATGGGAGAAACCATTATCTTGGATTAGAAACTGCTAATAATTTCTTGAAGTTTTATTTTTAATACAAGGCACTAAAATGTACTAAGGAAATTTACAGTCAGATTTCTTGACTATGTAATTATAAGAAGAAAGAAATGGAAAGCAACACGGGTGCCAGGTAATGACGCTGAATGACAGACCTCTATTATAGGAAAGTGAAAGTATCGTCTTACTCAAAGTTTTGCCAGTGATGAGAATAAATTCTTTTACAACATTTATGCATCACATGTTTTAAAAAAAACCCCACAAACATTGCTTAATATCTACTCTATGCTAGCAATGATTAGTGACTGAATTGATGATAGGAATTTGCACAGAAGCAGATAAAAGAAGTTGAAAGTTAAAAGAGTTTGGAGGTAACATTTAAACATTTTTTAAAATAATTTTATTTATTTAGTTTTGGCTGTGCTGGATCATCATCGCTATATGGGCTTTTCTGTAGTTGTGGTATATGGGCTTCTCATTGTGATGACTTCTTTTGTGGCAAAGCATGGGCTCTAGGGCCTGTGGGCTCAGTAGTCACGGCTCCTGGGCTCTAAGGCACAGGCTCAATTGTCATGGTGCACGGGTTTATTTGTTCTGCAGCATGTGGGATCTTCCTGGACCAGGGTTGAGCCCATGTCTTCTGCATTGGCAGGTGGATTATTTACCACTGCACCATCAAGGAAGCCCTTGTAACATTTTGATTTTTGATGCATTATTTATTTATGGGTAAATTTAATCAATTCATTTATTGATTAACTTTTAATGCATTCACTTATATTTAATATTAATAATCTTTAATTGATTTGTTTATCCCTAAAAATTCTAAGTACCTACTTAAATATCTACTGAGTATTAATTTTTCTCTCCATTTATTCTCTCATTAACTAGGAGCAGTTTAAAATAACATTGCTTAGCCGTCAAAAAGAATGAAATAATGTCATTTGCAGAAACACGGATGGACCAAAAGATTATCATACTAAGCAAAGTAAGTTAGAGACAGACAAATATCATATGATATCACTCATATGTGGAGCATGAAATAAAATACAAATCAACGTAGCTATAAAACAAAAGCAGGCTCACAGATGTAGAGAACAGATTTGTGGTTGGCAAGGGGAAGAGGGGGTAAGGGAAGGAAGGAATAGAAGTTTGGGATTAGCAGAGGCAAACTAGGATGGATAAGCAAGATCATATGGTAGAGAACAGGGACCTATATTCAATATCCTATGATAAGCCATAATGGAAAATAAAAAAATGACATTGTTCAAAATTATTTTTAATTTAGTTTTTACATTTAACATTACAGATGTATATAACTCAAAAGAGTCAAATTGTGTTACAAGATTTGTTTGAAAATCTTCATGCTTCTGTTTTCATCCCCTCCTTCTCTACCCTTCCACACCCATCCTCCTTCAATATGTTTCATTTCCCTATCTTCACAGACAACTATCCTTAATTATACTAAATGATTTGAGGGGCATGGCATTTACTTCCTTGTCTCTAAATAACATGCTTATATTCTTCTCTTTCTCTCTCTTCTTTCTTCTCAGTTTTAGGAATCATGTTTTGACTCTGACTACGGAAAATGAGAACTTAGTTTTTCACACACACTTTCCATCCCTTTCTATATTCATCCATATTTCCCATCTTTCCTCTTTACATAAGGTAATTATATAATACATAACATACTGTGCATAATAGAATACATTCCATACAAGTATATGGAATAAACCGGATAGCATATTATCAGTACACATCCTTTACCATGTAAGTTTTGTTTTCTTGTCATTCTTTGGGGATTTTTTGTCTTTTCTTTTTTTGCAGACACTAGTTTTTATTGTTACTTGATGTTTCCTCATTTTGACAAAGCATTTCTTCTACTTGCTTTCTGTACATTGATGCAAGGCAGACAAATAGTCTGACCTTTTGAATGTCTGAATACACTTTTATCCTAACCCCAAATATGGTTAATGGTTTTCTTATGAATGGAGTTCCACATTGGGAATCATTTTTTTGCCTTCATAATTTTGAATATACTGCTTTATTACTTTCTCCAATGTTTTTGCTGGAAAGTATAGTGCCATTCTCATCTTTGTTCCTTGATATGAAGCCTGTTTTTTTCCTCTCTGGAAAATTGTATGATAATCTTTTTTTCTGGCCCCAGTTTTCTATAATTTCACCATGATGTATATGATTGTACATCTGTTCTTGCCCACTGGATTGGACAATTAGGAAAACTCATGCCTTTTAGTTCTAGATAATTTTCTTTAATTATTTTATTGATGATTTCATTTTACCCATTTTCTCTGTTCTTTCATTATGAGATTTCATTATTTGGAAAACAAATGTGCTGAATGAATTCTCTAATTTGCACCTAACCTCCCAATTTTCCATTACTGTCTTTTGCTTTTCTTTCAGGGATATTTTCTCAACATGATCTTTCCATCTTCTACTGAGTTTTTTTTTTCTGATATACAGAAGTATCATATATTTTTTAAAATTTCCAAAGCCACTCTGTTATCTGAGTTTATGTTGCTGTTACGGTCGCCTCTGAAGATGTTAGAGATACTCTTTGATAAGGTTTCTTCTCATTGCATTGTCTCTGTTTCCCTTGCATTGTTTCTTCCCACACAATGTCTTTTACATTAAATGCCTGTTAATTGTTTGGTGCTCCTTGGTTATCTGTAGTTAAGAGTGGGCCCTAAAAGCTGTTTGGAATCTCTTGGCATGAGGTTCGTGCTGCCAACTGTCTGCTTCATCAGAAATTTCATTGGTGAATCCATTGTGTTAGCATCTTTAATTCTTTTACCTACGCCTGGCTACATTCACCCAGAGAAGTCACCACAAAGCTCTTTTCTGAGGAGTATAATTCTGGCTGTCAGTGCTTTCAGAGCTGGAGAAGAAGGTTCAAAGTATGAACATTCATTCTGTACACTTTCTTATAATCCTTTTCTCTTCAGAATGGTCCCAATGCCTTTGACTTAGCTTGGTGTCCTCTGATCCATGGTGGGGTGGTTTAGTTGCTAAGTTGTATACGATTCTTTGTGATCCCATTGACTGCAGCCCTCCAGGCTCCTCTGTCCATGGAATTTCCCAGGCAAGAATACTGGGATTTCCTTCTCCAGGGGATCTTCAAGACCCAGGGATCAAATCCAGGTCTCTTGGATTGCAGGCAGATTCTGTACCTACTGAGCTGAACTCTTAGTTGTGGCTTGTGAAATCTAGTCTCCTGACCAGGGATTGAACCCAGGACCCCTGTATTGGGAGGACAGAGTCTTATCCACTGAGCCACCAGGGAAGCCCTGCTTTGATCCACAGACCTTCTCTTTATCTTGTCCAGAGAGGAAGCCTTCAATTTTCTCCTAGTGTAGGCTGGGATATGTAAATTTTAATTGTTTCTTATTTTAAAAAATTATTTTAAAATATTTATTTATTTATTTGGCAGTGCTGGGTCTTATTTGTGGCATGTGGGATCTTTAGTTGTAGCTTGCAAACTCTTAATTGTGGCATTTGGGATCTAGTCTCCTGACCAGGGATTGAACCCAGGCCCCCTGCACTGGGAGAGAAGAGTCTTAAGCCACTGGGCCACCAGGGAAATCCCTTAATTGCTTCTTAATCACACTTCTAATCAATCCTCTTAGTTTTTAGCTCTACTTTCATCCCTGGCTTAAGATTACTCAATATTGCCAATTTCCAGGGTTTTGGGAGTTCTGTGGTACAATCTGATTAATTCTTGGCTTTCCCTATTCTTTGTTTTCCGAAATATGCTAAGTCATTAACCACTAATCTTTCTGCTCTTCAGTTTCCAAAATTCAATAGCTCTATTCATATTTCCTATTTTCTTTGTCTTTTTGGGTTTATGACTTACCAAGTCCCTTTACTGTTATTTTGGTGGACTTTGCAAGGTAGTGGAGGCTTATCTCTACCTCTAAATAGATACTTGAAATTATTAACAACTTTTATTAGTTAAATACCCAGTCCTTCTTTAGGCACTCTATAAAGAAAATTTTACATAGAGAATCTCAGGGGAATATACACTGACCCTAACAGTAGAAGAAAGAAGTACCCTAACAGTAGAAGGAAAATGTAGCAGTGAAGTTATTAACTGAGGTTATTCATATTCAGGATATCCTAGTCGAACTGACACCTGTGGGCTAAGCATAGTAGGTATTATCTAGTCTATGTAGCACTGAACATTGTTTAAAAGAGCCTTATTTTATAAATATTTTTTCATATTTATGTGTTTTATAAGCCTATGCTTCCAGCTTATACTTTTCAGAATCAGGTGACCTATCAATATTGGTCTACATTTCCATATGCAAAAATTGGCTTGCATGGAGAAGATGCGGTGTGCCTTTCATGTTTCAACAAGTCCCCTCCACTCCTTCTCTCTCCCACCCAGGCTGTTTCTTATTTATATTACCTGCTTGGCTCTTGTAGGCAATCCAGCCTTAGAGAATCGGAATACTGGACTTCATCATCCTTGAGGCAAGCAGTCAAAGGAATAGGACAACACTGAAGACCAGCTGCTAAGGCAGCCCCAGAACGGATCCCAGCCTTGTCAGCCTCCACTTAATCTCTTCTAGTGGAGTTGTCCAGTGGACCCTCATTGAAGTCATTCAGTCGTGTCTGACTCTTTGTGACCCCATGGACTATTGTCCACCAGGCTCATCCATCCATGGATTCTCCAGGCCAGAATACTGGAGTGAGTTGCCATTTCCTTCTCCAGGGGATCTTCCTGACCCAGTGATCGAACCCAGGTCTCCTGCATTGCAGACAGACACTTTAACCTCTGAGCCACCAGGGAAGCCCCCAGTGGGCCCTATCAAGAGGCATTTTGGTGAACAGGGATTCACAGCAAGGGAGTAGTTCATATAAACCAAAAGAACAAGGCACTCCTAGAAAGCAGTTCAGATGTGTTTATCTTCCAAGAGGACTCCATATTTATGTTGTCTTGCCAGGGACCAGCCAAAGTATAGCTCTCAGTCTGAACTCCCTGCTGATGAATACAGTATTTCTTTAGTTATATTAATATTTCAGCTTATGTTCAAGTCTTGTCCCTAAAAGTAGTCTTATTCTGGTAGATCATGACACTAATGATTAACAATAATAACAACTGCAACAACAAATCTTTACTGAACATTTATTCATGCCATCACAGGCACATGTATTATATCAAGGAATTTTCACAAAATATGCAAAATAAGTGTTACTTCTAATGTAAAACTTCTGGAAAACAAGGGTTAAGCAATTTGTTAAAGGTCACATGATAATGAGTGAACTAGTCAGAGTGTGAATCCAGTCTGTCTGATTTTAAAGCCAGTGATTATTTCTAGGATTCTGAATTGGTATATCTTTGTTTTCATCTTGAGTTGCCAAGACTCTTGGCCACACTGGTAGAACCCAACTCAGCTTAAACAACAAAAGGAAAAGTACTGAAAAATATAACCAAATTGAAAGAGAAAGGGTTTTGCTGACCTTAAGCAGTGAGTAAGACTAGAGACCTACATGGCTTACTATTTATCTGCTTTGTCTCTGCTTCCCTCTGAGTGAGTGAGTCAGTGAGTGAAAGTTGCTCAGTCGTGTCCAACTCTTTGTGACCCCATGGAATAGTCCATGGAATTCTCCAGGCCAGAATACTGGAGTGGGTAGCCATTCCCTTCTCCAGGGGATCTTCCCAACCCAGGCCTCCCGCATTGCAGGTGTACCTCTGGAGAAAGCTCCATTTTCTTGCAAGGGAGCCTGGCTTGCTCCGTGATGGAGGGGCTTGGGGAGAGATTGACCTGACTGTAGGCAATCTTTGATTCAGTGATTTGAGAAACAAATGATTCTTCATTTGGCATTCCCAGCAGAGAAATCCTGGGAAGACTCTCAGCAGTTCTGTGTGGCTAATGTGTCCATCCCTGGACTAATTGCTATGTCCAGGAAGACTGCAAACAGTTCTGCAAAACCCCTTAGTAAAGTTGAGAGAGTCTATTAACATAAGGAGAAGGGAGAAAGAGAGATGGATAGATAAGAGCTACTGCATCTCTATTGGTGTTGATTCTTAAATACAGAATTCTGTTTTACAAAAAATTTATTATTTTTATCAATAAAAAGTAAAAAATTTACAAGACAAAAAAATACCTAGTATTCATAGGATAATCTTAATGTTCTTTTTCAAAATTCTTGGAGAACACTTCACTGCTGCCTATAAAGAGGCTAGGTCACAAATTAGCAACATCAGTTACATAACTTGCACCTGAACAAGAAGTAATCTTGATTTAGATATTTCTAAGTAAGTCAAGTCTCATACAAGGTAAAGGATGTGTGGACTTAGTGGATTGATAAATAAAGAGGGAACTACTGTGGAGGAACAATTACCAGGGGAATTCTGTCTTTTTGCTGGGTGGCAGGAAGACTCCCAGAAGTTTTAAGACTGATAGTGTTGTTGAAAATTTGAGACAGAAAGAGTCCATGAGTTAGAACCAAACTTCAGGGAAGTTTGAGCTACTTGAAAGCGACTTTAAAATAAGAAGAAATGGATGTGCTCTCAATTGGCAAGTTTAAGTCCTTCTCACTCTGTTCTACTACTCTGAGGATCCATGAAGAAAATGTAAGAAAATAAAGAACATTTCATGTAAAGATGGGGACAATAAAGGACAGAAATGACATGGACCTAACAGAAGCAGAAGACATTAAGAAGAGGTGGCAAGAATACAGAAAAGAACTACACAAAAAAAGTCTTAATAACTTGAATGACCATGATGGTGTGATCACTCACGTACAGCCAGACATCCTGGAGTGTGAAGTCAAGTGGGCCTTAGGAAACATTACTATAAATAAAGCTAGTGGAGGTGATGGCATTCTAACTGAGCTATTTCAAGTCCTAAAAAATGATGCTGTTAAAGTGCAACACTCAATATGTCAGCAAATTTGGAAAACTCAGTAGTGGCCACAGCACTAGAAAAGGTCAGTTTTCATTCCAGTCCCAAAGAAAGGCAATGCCAAAGAAAGGTCAAACTACCGCACAGTTGCACCCATTTCACATGCTAGTAAGTTTATGCTCAAAATCCTTCAAGCTAGGCTGCAGCAGTACGTGAATAGAGAACTTCCAGATGTACAAGCTGGATTTAGAAAAGGCTGAGGAATCACAGATCAAGTTGCCAACATCTGTTGGATCATAGAAAACGCAGGAGAATTCCAGAAAAATATCTGCTTCTTCTTCACTGAATATGCTAAAGCATTAGACTGTGTGGATCATAACAAACTGTGGAAAATTCTTAAAGAGATGGGAATATCAGACCACCTTATCTGCCTCCTGAAAAACCTGTATGCAGGTCAAGAAGCAACAGTTAGAACCAGACATGAAACAACAGACTGGTTCCAAATTGGGAAACAAGTACATCAAGTCTGTATATTGTCACTCTGCTTATTTAACTTATATGCAGAGTACATCATGCGAAATGCTGGTTGAATGAAGCTCAAGCTGGAGTCAAGATTGCTGGGATAAACATCAATGACCTCAGATATGCAGATGACATCACCCTTATGGCAGAAAGTGAAGAACTAAAAAGCCTCTTCATGAAGGTGAAAGAGGAGAGTGAAAAAGCTGGCTTAAAACTCAACCTCCAAAACATGAAGATCAAAGCACCTGGTCCCAATCACGTCATGGCAAATAGATGGGTAAAAAATGGAAACAGTGACAGACTTTATTTTCTTGAGCTTCAAAATCACTGTGGACAGTGACTACAGTCATGAAATGAAAAGATGCTTGCTCCTTGGAAGAAAAGCTATGATAAACCTAAACAGTGTATTAGAAAACAGACATCACTTTACTGACAAAGGTCTGTCTAGTCAAAATTATGGTTTTTCCAGTAGTCATGTATGGATGTGAGAGTTGGGCCATAAAGAAGCCTGAGCACCAAAAAATTGATGCTTTTGAACAGTGGTGCTGGAGAATACTCTGGGAGAGTCCCTTGGACTGCAAGGAGATCAAATATGTCAATGTCAAAGGAAATCAACCCTGAATATTCATTGGAAGGACTGATGCTGAAGCTGAAGCTCCAATACTTTGGTCACCCGATGTGAAGAGCCAACTCATTGGAAAAGACCCTGATGCTGGGAAAGATTGAGGAGGGCAGGAGGAGAAGGGGGTGACAGAGGATGAGAGGGCTGGATGGTATCAGCAACTCACTAGACATGAGTTTGAGCAAACTTCAGGAAATTGTGAAGGACAGGAAAGCCTGATATGCTGCAGTCCATGGGGTCACAAAGTTGGACATGACTGAGTGAGCAACAACATTTTGTTTGCATATGTGAGTGGGTTAAATTGCAATATTCTACCATCAGATCAATTTACTTTTAAAAAGATCATTCAGACTATGGTTTTAAGAATGTATTGGGGAGCAGTGGGATGAATGGCAGGAAGATATGTTAGGAGTCATGTGATGACCCAGACAAGAGCTGATGGCCTGAACCAGGGAAAAGTAGAAAGTAGGAGAGAAATGGGTAGATGTGAGAAATAGGAGAGGAATATTAGGACTTGGTGATTGATTGGGGAAGGGAGTGAGAAAACAGAAGAGTGAAGAACTGGCACGATTCTCCATCTAGCTTTCTGGTTTGGGCATCTGGATGGATGAAGATACCATTTACTGAGGGAATAAAACCAGAAGGAAGGTCAGTTTTGGGTGGGCAGAGATTCTGAACTTAGTTTTGAACATGTTGAGATTGAAAGTATTTATAATTATATTTATATACATACCTAAGAACTGTCTCAAATTAGTCAGCAAATCCTGTTGATGCATTATTTTTTTTTCCATGTCTGTTCTTTCTTTTTTGTCTTTTTCTTCTACCACCATAATTGGGATTACAATCACCTCATATTTAGAAAGTTGAATAGTCTTCTGTCTTCTGTTTCTCCTAGTACTTGTATAGGGTTGCAGTATTAATCTACTCAAAAGCTGGTTTTGCTCTGTCATCCTCTATTTCACAGCATCTCAATGCTTTCCTATTGCCAACAGAATACTTCCAAAATTGCTTACAGCTTGACTCCAGACTACTCCAACCTTATCCTACTCTTCCTTTACTGAGAATTTGCCCCAGTTCGCCAAACTAGAACTTCAGATACAATATACTCTTTTCTCTCTTTGCAACTCTGCTCACATCATAGCCTTTTGCATGGCCTGAGCGTGCTTCTTCTCTCTACCCATCTGACCCTTTAAACTCAGCACTTAGAGCTCACATCTTCCTTGGAGACCATCAGTTAACTCCATTATAGTTCCATTTGAGTCCTTCATTCTCCAAAACTCTACCAGTTGCTGCCCGTGCCCCTGACTCCCATTGGCACTTATTCCCATATTGCATTGTTTTGCAATTTCATTGTGTTCATTTAATCTCCCAATATAAGATTGAGAACAGGGATCAGATTTCATACTACTTTGATATTCTCCAGAGTACCTAGCATACTTCTATGTACAAACTAGGCACTCAGTAAGTATCTGTCAACTTAAAAAACTAAAGTCCATTTTTTTCCTTCCTGCTAGTCTTATCTCGGCCTGAGTAAATGAAGTTAATATGTGAAAGCAGTTGAGATTGAGCATGTAAAGTGGAAGAGTAAACAGGAGATTTTAATGAAACTTCATGATGTTAAAAAAAAAATCATTAACTATTAAATCTACTTTTAAAGCTTTAAAAATATTTAGATTCCGTCTCATCCTCATAGCAATTTGGTGTACATTTTAAGTAGTGAAAGGCACAGAGGTGCTAAAAATTAGAACAATAATTTTTTTTTAACTGACAACAAAAATAAACTTGTTTTAATCAAAAAGTTTTTTGATTTTTCATATGATTTCATAACAAAGTCAATAAATCTTAGTGTAAATCACTTATTCTGCCTCTAAATTGGTTTTGAAAAAAATCTTATTTCTTTAAAAAAAGTCAATGAAAAATAAATAAAATATTTAGAGCAAATTTGTTGGTGTAGATAATAATGATTTAGTTCTGAATCTAAGTCTTCAATAAATATCTAAGTTTGGATACCAAAATCAGCACTAATAAAAAATATAAAAGGAAAAAGCACTCAAACTATGGTTCAGTGCAAACATTTTCCATGAAATAAGCGCTGCTATTCTTATTACAGAATTAGAGAAGTCAACTTAATGCATATTTAAGTCAACAGAAACTGTTCTAGGTAAATGAATTTAATCTTTATGGTCACTGACACACAATATAATCTCGTTTCTCTCAGGGTTTTCGTCTTTAAGTAACTAAGTGACTCATAAGCTCAGAAAATATTTTCTGGTACAGGTAAGTCAGAGCTTAGCATGAAATATTCTGAATATTTCTTCTCCTCTTCAGATGAGTATTTCAAAAATAACAGCTCCTTCCTGGAAGGTGTAATTGGCTTTTGGTTAGGAATGTCTAAAAATGATTGTCCTTTTGTGGAATGCATTTTAGGACAAACTAGAATATACTTTTTCCTTTCTCCATCCATCAAAATCCTACCAATACCTTAGGGTGTAGCTCAAATGTTGCCTCTTTTACACAACTTTGCTTTATCTGAAGGCAGAATTAATCATCTTCTGCACCTTTTTTTGTGGGACAGGGGTAACATTTCTTACAATATTCATTTCAATTTACAAAGAAGTTCCATAGTTGGTGTATATATTTGGTTTCACCCCATGGAAATTATAAATTATTCAGTTTTATATCTCCCTTTATACCTTAACATAGTACTTTACATGTGGTAAGTGATAAGTGAATGTATTTTATTTTTAAATATTAAAGCAGTTTAATCAAAATAATACATAATTATGGTTAAAAAATACTATAGAAGGGTTTATAAGGAGAAAACAATAGTCCCTTTTCCTCACCTGTCACTACCACAAATCTTAATTATCAGTGTGGTGGTGGTTGAGTCACTAAGTCTGTCTGATTCTTGTGACCCCATGAACTATAACCCTCCAGGCTCCTCTGTCCATGGGATTCTCCAGGCAAGAATACTGGAGTGAGTTGCCATTTCCTTCTCCAGGGGATCTTGCTGACCCAGGGATTGAACCCAGGTCTCCTGCATTGCAGGCGTATTCTTTAACGTCTGAGCCACCAAGGAAGCCCTGATGATCAGAGGGAACTGCATTTAATTTTGAATCTTTTTTTGATTTAAGTTCTTCTCATGGTTACCGTCATTTCACTAAATATACTTAGTTCTCTATTTTTTTTTTTTAGATTTTTCTATTGCTTTTCTGTTATGGAAATGACTATTATGGGAGATGAGGACTTTTTAAACTTACATTTTTCTCTATCTTTCTCTCATGTTTAAGTTGCTTTTCTTTCTCAAAGATGGTATCCAGTCCCCAAAATAAAGGGAATATTCTTAGATACCTTCTAGGGGCCTCTGTCCTCTCACGGTAATTGGCATGGTTGCTCCTCACAACGCTGGTTCACAGCTGCCATTTGGGGATTTCTTTCTTTTCGTTCTATCTTGGTTGAATTTTCTGGTTTCTAAATCTCATATTTTCTTTCTTATTGCTTTTCCATCTTGGTTTTCCATCCACATTTTGTGGAAATCCATCCTTAGCAAACCTTAAAGAGGGATGTTTAGGAGGGAGATTTTTTAGTTCTCCTTGAGTTTTATTTGATTTCGAGCTTGATTGTATAAAGGATTCTGTATTGAAAATCATTTTTCCTCCAAGCATTGAAAATACTGTCTTCTGGTGTCCACTGCTGGCAATGAGACATCCAATACCAGATGGAATGTCACTCATTTGTAGACGAGAATCTCTAAGATTTGAGAATCTTCTCTTTATCTTTGGGTTTTGGAAATTTCCCAATGACGTGTTTAAGTGAGGACATGTTTTGACTCTTCAGCTCTGGGATAGTCTCGATTATTTGCTTGATGATTTTATATCTATCTATGTCTTTATTGAGGTGTAATTCACATACTGTACTATTCATTCATTAAAATGTAAATTCAATGGCTTTTGGTACATTCACAGGATTGAGCAACTATCATAATTCAGGACTTTGAAAATTTAGAATATTTACATCACCACGAAAAGAAAGTTTATACTCCCTGACAGTCACTCTCCTCTCCCCTGTTCCCCAGCTCCTGGTACACACTTTTGTTGTTCCATCTCTCCGTCGTGTCTGACTCTTTGTGACCCCATGAACTGCAGCACACCAGACTCCCTGTCCATCACTATCTCCCTAAGTTTGCTCAGACGCATGTCCATTGAGTCAGTGATGCCATCCAACCATCTCATCCTCTGTTGCCCCCTTCTCCTCCTGCTCTCAATCTTTCCCAGCATCAGGGTCTTTTTCAATGAGTTGGCTCTTCACATCAGGTGGCCAAAGTTTTTGGGAGTTTCAGCTTCAGCATCAGTCATTGGAAGGACTGATGTTGGCACACACTAGTCTGCTTTTTCTCTATGGATTTGCCTACTCTGGATATTTCATATAAATGGAATCATATGATATGAGGCCTTTTGTATCTGGCTTCTTTCACCCAGCATAGTGTTTTCAAGGTTCAACTGTGTTTTAGCCTGTGTCAGTATTTCATTTCTGTTTATGCTATGTCACTTCAGTTGTGTCTGACTCTTTGTGACCCCATGGACTGTAACCTGCCAGGCTCCTCTGTCGATGGAATTCTCCAGGCAAGAACACTGGAGTGGGTTGCCATTTCCTCCTCCAATTTCCGTTTATGATTACATAATATTCTATTACATGGACATAAAACATTCTGTTTATTTGTTTATCAGATGATGGACATTTGGTTTTTTCCACTATTTTTTTAATGAAAATAGTAACACTGAACTTTCAAGTGCAAATTTTAGTGTGACCCTGCTTTCATTTTTCTTGGATTATATATTTATGAGTGGGGTGACAGGGTCATGTGTTCAATAATTATACTTTAATTGCTTAGATCTTATCATATTTTCTTAGTTTTCATTTTCCATGGTATCTTGCTCTTTATGATTTTAATATATTTTGAACCTCTCTGAGAAAAACCAGTTGGTTTCATTAGTTACCATTGTGTGCCCCAGAACTTATCTCCTATTCACTGATATTTTTCCCATTCTTAGCCCTCCCAATCTCTTTGTTATTTTGGGCTAAAATCTGTCCTTGTGTTTAGCAACATTTTACTGGGGTGTTATCAATTCAGCATGTTGAATTCAAATCCAATAAATTATATTTATTGGAGTATTAATATGTTAAATGATTATCCAACTGCCCCACTAAGTGCCTATATAGTGGAGGCAGGTAGATTCTTTACATATTAACTACTTACTTAGCTCCGTGTGATAGTCATGCTGTACCTTACAAAAATCTGAACTATGGAAAACTGACCTTACAGAGAAACAACCATTACAACAATATATTTGATCTTAATGTGCAAGAGATTATGAACATGCTTTGACTTTCTCTTACACTGAACAGAGAAGAATGAAAACCTTATTGATACTTTTTAAATTTTCATAGAGTTTTTGCTTTTGAGTCACATTATGACCAAAGACAAATAAACAAAATCCACCCCCCATCTGCTAAGTAGAATTTATGATCTCTCCATAGTGATCCCTGGAGAAGGAAATGGCAACCCACTCCAGTATTCTTGCCTAAAAAATCCCATGGATAGAGGAGCCTGGTGGGCTACAGTCCACAGGGTCACAAGAGTCAGAAACAACTGAGCAAATGAGCACAGTGTCATGGCATGAACTTGCTGACTACTGAGAAGTATTATATAAAACAAACTTCCTATGCTCAAACAAATCTAAGATAGTATCAGGTAGACATCATCTTCATGTAGAGTACGATGCCAGTCTGCTTCCCTTTCCTTTCCTGGAAGGACATGTAACTCTGGGAAACTGATCATTGATACTGGTTGCCATGAAGGGAATGAACAGTGTTACTCTCAGATATTCCCATTAATTCTTTTAAAAGGGGTTTCATGGCTGCCCCCACCAGTCAGGAGCACTGATGTTGTGTGCTCAATAACTCCTTAACTCTTCCATTTCTCCTTATGAGTAGGTAGAGCCAGGTTACTTAATGACTATGTGACCAATTTGATACTCTATTTGGTGGGATGTGAGTACTATTTTGTAATGAATGGGTAAATGGATCTGATGAATGCAGGTGACTTCCTTTCCAAAACTGAGCTCACTTTCTGCAGGGGACCTACTTGTTTCTGTGTATGGTCTTGAGGAAGTTTTCATTATTCATCAAGATTTCCTTATTGGCAAAGAGGGATACCTATAATAGCTCGGTCAAATAGCCACTGTGGCATGATCAAACAAGGAACCTCAGAAATGAATGCTCCGTATGGTCCCATTTGTCAGTAACTTTATATACATGGGTGGGACAAACACACCACACACACACACACACACACACACACACAGAATTACTAGTGTGAGGCTTCATTCCTTTGCCAGCGTTAGCATCTCTCATTGCATTCCAGAGCCTATATGATTTAAATTGATAATGAGTTACAGGCTTAAAATTATATGCTCTAGGATGACTCATTATGCATAGGCATACTTCTATCCTCCAAATGTGCTTCTTTTAATTAAAGGACTGGGAAGCTTTTAGAGTGTGGATCTGTTCATCTAAATCATGGAGAATAATCCTTTTCTTGGTGAGCCTTGAGCTGTGTTAGCCCTTGGTGTCGCTTGTGATTTTCTCCAATAAATCTCATTCCCTTTTTTCTAGTTTCTAATTGGTATAGGTTTGATGTTGCTAGTATTTAAAACTTAAACAATCCTAAATTTTAAGCTACATTGACTTTCCAGGAGGACACATCTGAGCCAGGATTTCCACAAGTGCAATTCCATCTAGGAGTTTGGAGAGAAATCAAAGTTGGGTGTGCTATATCAAGCCTCAGGTGTGTCCCAGAGACTGAATTCCTTGGCACTCCTTCTTTGATTTTTTTCCTTCTATTTCTTCCACGGTCTTCTTTTTTCCCTTTCAAACCACTGCCATGGTGGCTTTTAAATGAATCTAAACCTCAAGAAATAAAGGCACTTTTTAGTTCCTGAGGTTAATATCTTGTCAATGAATTGAAACCAGGTCATCTCTGCTTTCACACCTGTCTGGTTTTCCATGGCAAAGGTATTCTGTGTTGAATAAAGTTCCCACTGCAGGATATCTAAGAACCATTGAATCTTAGGAGTCCCGGGCTTGTGAAAAATGAAGTGATTGATCTTGTGAACTGGCCAGGAAAAAAGACAGCAAGAGTCTTAAATTATGTATTTGTTCATGAAAAGGCTTAAGGGCTCTGAGCCACATACAGCCCTTAATTCCACACAAATGCCTTTCATTGAAGCTAACAGCTACCATGGTATCTTGATTGAAGTCTTTGGAGAACATACAGAATGTGTTGATAATTCATATTATATCACACTGTAACATAGGTGCTTGCCAGGGAAGCATACTTCTCTCTTCAGAAAAAAAATTAATATTTGCTTGATTCTCTGATAAAAGGAATACTACAAAAGAATATTGCAAAACCTTGAAGGCTTGGCAGGGTTTCCTATGTGGGTGGAAAAATGTTGTTCTGAAGCCAGAGTGGAATTGCTCATGAAAATATAACATAAAAAATACGTTAAAAAAGAACCTCAATCATGGGAGAAAAAATATGTATATAAATGTACAAAACAAGACAGCTTATGGACTTTACCAGCATGTATTAAATAAACATGATGAAATAATCATAAAGTTATGAAAATGGCAACTCCTTGATATTAGAAATAATCTGAATCTCTTTCTTATGCTGATTTTAACCCTTATCAGATTCCCACTGTGTTTGGATCTATGTCTATTGGGTGTTGATATATTTATATCTTGTTCCTACCCCAAATCTACCTCTGCCTTTGTCAGAGTGTAGCACTCTTGCTTCTCAGAAAGGAAGCTACTTAAAACTGGAAGACCTTTTAGGCTTGCCTTTATTCTTAGTTGAGGTTATAAAAAATTTAAGTGTTGGAATGTCCCAAGTCTAGAGGTAAAATATCTGCCCTTATTCCAGCTTCACTCTCTGAACTCTTACTTTAACTGATTTGCATACCTTCCCCCTCGTACCCAACCATAACCTCTTATAGAAGCTTCGGCACAGTAATGATTTCCACCTTATGCCGCATGATAAACATGTGGGACAAAGGAGGGTAAACAGAGCTGTAAAAGACTAGTTGCTTGGACAAAAGATTTAGTGTTTTCAATTAATGATTTATTTGTTTTTTTGTTTTTTAGTTGAGAGAGGCATATATTTTGAAGTGTTTTTCCTAAACCTTATTCTGGAGATATGGATCAATTTTCCCCCTTATGACTATCTATTCTTTCCATAGAGGTCAGTGAATGTAAGGGATGTGACTTCAGAAATTCCCTATAAAGAAAAGATGGTTAAAGTAAACTGCCATTTTTATCCTATCTCATAGATCCTGGGCCTGTGTCTTAATTGTGCTTCTTTGTTAGAGACATGTAGTCAATTTTCCCTAAATTGGAGAAGCTATTCCTTGCTAAATAAGGAATAGAAAGAGAAGGCTTCACAGAGCAGATTGGGGGTGATTTTAAACAAAAGATATACTATAGCTTAGCAGAAGGAGTGGGAGAAATGGATGATTAACTTTCCCGAGGAGTAGTTAATGAGTAATCAATGAAGCATTTCTTCAGTACTTCCTAGATTCCCAAAAGTGAAACAGGCAGCATGAGAATCAATGAAGTCTCTGACATGATATTTAGCCTTAAAGGGAGCAGAGCCTCTAGTTAGGTGATACATATATTACATATCAAGTGAAAGCACTGCATTCTATAGAACTCTCTGAATGCATAAGGAGTTCAGAGAAGGGAGATGTGAATGATCCATTGAGAAGCTGGGATAAGATAAAAGAAACTTAAAGATGGACAGTGGAGAATTTAGGTGGACATTGAGACTACTGGTCTGAGAAATGAGTGGTTGCACTTGAAATCTGTTGAGGAGACAGGCATGGCGTGTACTGATGTTTATGGAAAATTAATTTGGGGACCCAGAGATCCTAGTTCCCCAAATAGGGATCAAACCTGCGCCTTTGGCAGTGAAAACATAGAGTCCTAACCACTGGACAGGCATGGAATGTCCAAAATATTTCCCTTATTTCTAAGTGAAAGTCCTTACTGTTTAGAAGAAGTTTCCCCCATTTTCCAGCCTTTGGCTACCACCAGGTTGTATTTTGTCTCAACAGATTTGTCAGTTCTGGGTAGTTCATAAAAGAGAATCATGTAATTTGTAACAGTTTGTGTCTGGCTTATTTCATTTAGCAGAATGTTTTTTAAGGTGCATCTGCCTTGTCGCTTGTGTCAGTACTTCATTCCTTTCCATGGCTAAGCAATATTCCGGAAGTGTATTTCTGACTAATGTGGAGTAGAGTGGCATACAGGGTTAATCTAAAACGTGTTTTGAACAGAGGAGTGATGATTACACACTATAATTCCATTTTGTTTACATAAGAGAAGAATCTAAGATGGTTATTCTGGGTGGATGGAGATAGTACCTCACTGATAGAATAATTGAAGGAAGAATAATTTTAGGAAATAAGGCTTGAAGTTTAGAATAAGAGTGAAATTAGTAAGTAGAGATATCTCACAGAGATATGGAAACTCAGGAAAAAATCAAGAGTTGAAGTCTAGAGTAAAAATTTGATAATTATTCCTTAAGTTTATTATTATTATTTTTTCCATTTATTTTTATTAGTTGGAGGCTAATTACTTTACAATATTGTAGTGGTTTTTGCCATACACTGACATGAACCAGCCATGGATTTACATGTGTTCCCCATCCTGATCCCCCCTCCCACCTCCCTCCCCATCCCATCCCTCTGGGTCGTCCCAGTGCACCAGCCCCAAGCACTTGTCTCATGCATCCAGCCTGGACTGGCGATCTGTTTCAAACTTGATAATATACATGTTTCGATGCTGTTCTCTCAGATCATCCCACCCTCGCCTTCTCCTACAGAGTCCAAAAGTCTGTTCTATACATCTGTGTCTCTTTTTCTGTCTTGTATATAGGGTTATCGTTCCCATCTTTCTAAATTCCATATATATGCGTTAGTATACTGTATTGGTGTTTATCTTTCTGGCTTACTTCATTCTGTATAATGGGCTCCAGTTTCATCCATCTCATTAGAACTCATTCAAATGAATTCTTTTTAATGGCTGAGTAATATTCCATTGTGTATATGTACCACAGCTTCCTTATCCATTTGTCTACTGATGGGCATCTAGGTTGCTTCCATGTCCTGGCTATTATAAACAGTGCTGCAATGAACATTGGGGTACACGTGTCTCTTTCAGATCTGGTTTCCTCGGTGTGTATGCCCAGAAGTGGGATTGCTGGGTCATATGGCAGTTCTATTTCCAGTTTTTTAAGAAATCTCCACACTGTTTTCCATAGTGGCTGTACTAGTTTGCATTCCCACCAAAGGTGTATGAGGGTTCCCTTTTCTCCACACCCTCTCCAGCATTTATTGCTTGTAGACTTTTGGATAGCAGCCATTCTGACTGGCATGTAATGGTACCTCATTGAGGTTTTGATTTGCATTTCTCTGATAATGAGTGATGTTGAGCATCTTTTCATGTGTTTGTTAGCCATCTGTATGTCTTCTTTGGAGAAATGTCTGTTTAGATATTTGGCCCATTTTGTGATTGGGTCATTTATTTTTCTGGAATTGAGCTGCAGGAGTTGCTTGTATATTTTTGAGATTAATCCTTTGTCTGTTTCTTCATTTGCTATTATTTTCTCCCATTCTGAAGGCTGTCTTTTCACCTTGCTTATAGTTTCCTTTGTTGTGCAAAAGCTTTTACGTTTAATTAGGTCCCATTTGTTTGTTTTTGCTTTTATTTCCAATATTCTTGGAGGTGGGTCATAGAGGATCCTGCTGTGATTTATGTCGGAGAGTGTTTTGCCTATGTTCACCTCTAGGAGTTTTAAAGTTTCTGGTTTTACATTAGATCTTTAATCCATTTTGAGTTTATTTTTGTGTATGGTGTTAGAAAGTGTTCTAGTTTCATTCTTTTACAAGTGGTTGACCAGTTTTCCCAGCACCACTTGTTAAAGAGGTTGTCTTTTTTTCCATTGTATATTCTTGCCTCCTTTGTTGAAGATAAGGTGTCCATAAGTACGTGAATTTATCTCTGGGCTTTCTATTAAAAATATGGAACGTTTCACGAATTTGCATGTCATCCTTGCACAGGGGCCATGCTAATCTTCTCTGTATTGTTCCAACTTTAGTATATGTGCTGCCAAAGCGAGCACTTATCCTTTAAGTTTAAGCTGATAGTGGTAAGTTAGAAAATAGCCTGGAGTAGGAATGGAACACTCCACAGAATAGCAAAGGTAAGTTTTATTCAGCAAGGTGTCTTTGCTCTGCCTATAATGGGACAAAGTTAAAAACTGAAGACAGAGGATTTATGAAGACCAGGAGACATGTTGAAGAAGTATTGCCCGAGCTGATAGCAGCTGGTGTGGCAGTGGGCATCCAGGATGACACGAAGCTCAACAGTGCTGCAATTCTGCTAGATGCCGGATCTACAGAGATCAGAAAGGTGGCAAAAATGGTGGAAATTCCATACGACTTTGCATCAGACAGATTAGGGTTCCAACCAGGCTTTGAATTACTACTTCAATGTAATTAAGTGAATTATTTAATTTTTCTGAGCAGATTAAATGAGATAACATTTGTGAAGGTGAAGGGTACGTAGTACTCAGGCAGGGAATTACATATATATGTAAGTACATATGTATATATGTAATGTATATATATATGTAAGGCTTCCCAGATGGCTCAGTGGTAAATAATTTGCCTTCCAATGCAAGAGATGCAGGATCCGTGGGCTTGATCCCCGCATGGGGAAGATTGTCTGGAGCAGGAAATGGCAACCCCTCTAGTATTCTTGCTTGGGAAATCCCATGGACAGAGGAGCCTGGTGGGCCACAGTCCATAGGGTCACAAAGAGTCTACGACTTAGTGACTGAGCACACACACACACACACACGTACATATATTAACACACATGTATACACACATACATGTATGTACACATACATTATGTACATATATATATGTATGTATTTGGTATGTGTATGTATTTGGAGAGGTGGGGCAGACGCAGAAGTATGCTGAAAACTCTATGTAGGGTTTGTGCTTTGGGAAAGGTGAACTTTTTTTTGACTGCGCCACTTGACTTGTGAGAATCTTAGTTCCTCGGCCAAGATTGAACCCAGTGAACTCTGTAGGGAAAGTGCAGAGTCTGACCACTGGACCACCGGGGAATTATCTGGGAAAGATGAATTTTTAAAAAGAAAAGTGAACATAAAGATAGATTTATTCATTTATTTGCTTTTAGTCATTTATTTATTTTATTTTGTCTGTTCTTAAAAGGCTGTATGAAGATAGTTTGCAAAGATATATATCATAAAAGAGTACTTTCTAAGGATAGTTTGTGAAGGCACATATAGTATAAGATCAAAATAAGTAAAAATTAGGTTTATGAAAAATGAGACAAAGGGAAAAATATGACAATAAACCAGAGAAGAAGCCTCGGGTTGGTTTAGAAGAGAAGTCTATTGTTGTAAATTTCATACCTATGCTTGAGACGGGCTGTAAGTTCAGCTTGAAATCTTAGATATTGTTCTGTTTGATATAGAGTTATTTAAGAGGAATTATCCTGCTGATCAAAGGCTGAGAGAGGAAAGTGAGTGAGGAGGCTGACGTGGTGGTTAACTGCAGATATTAAATGGTTTTCTTCTGATGGATATTCACTTTATTGCTGCAAGCACATTCTGCTGTCCATCTGTTAGAAGCTTATGCAAAACTTGGCTTAATTTGGTTTTTAGGAGCAAGTTTAAACAGGTAAAGATTTTACCCGTGAACTTCCATGTAGTTCCTCTATTATTTTGCACCTCACTGAGTGTTTTATTTATTTTTTTTTGAAACCCATATATTGAAGCCATTAGAGGGAGTATGAACGAAAAGGTAAGTGTTCTTGGTGGCAAAGGACTATGGCAATTGGGGTGTTTGTTCCCAGGATGGACTGGTTTACAGAGAAAAGCTGAGCAGGGGTCAGAAAGAGGAGGCTGGCCATCTTAGCACCTTCTGGATCTTCATTTAGGCATCATTATTTTGTTTGAACTAAATTGCCAGAATATCAGACACATCCATATTTAAAATATAAACATGCTTCAAAAATACATTTCTAAGCCAAGTATACATAATGCTTTGATTATCTGATCTTGTCAGTCACCCACATGTTAGTTCTATTCCTGTTAGCAGTGAATGAGAGCCAGTGTTAAGAGCATTGAAAGATCGTATGCCCATGTCTGTGCAGCTTTAAACATTTTGAAGCATTTCAGGTTACCTGCTATGGTCTGCATGTGTCTGCCCCAAATCTATGCGTTGAAATCTAACCCCTAAGGTGATGGTACACAGAGGTGGGACCTTTGTGAATGTGGCAAAGGGGCTTGCATAACTCAATGAAGCTATGAGCCATGCCTTGCAGGGCCACGCAAGACAGATGGGTCATAGCAGAGGTTTCTGACAAAACATGATCCACTGGAAGAGGGAATGGCAAACCACCCCAGTATACTTGCTGTGAGATCCTCGTGAACTGTATAAAAGGCCAAAAAGATATGACACCAAAAAATGAGTTCCCCAGGTATAAAGGTGTCCAATATACTACTGGGGAAGAGCAGAGGAGCTAGCCTCAGAATGAATGAAGTGGGCTGGGCCAAAGCGGATATGACACTCTGTTGTTGATGTGTTTGGTGAGGAAAGTAAAATCTGATGCTGCAAAGAACAGTATTATTTAGGAACCTGGGATGTTAGGTCCATGAATAAAGGAAAACTGGACATGGTCAAGCAGGGGAATGCCTTGCGTCTATCTGCAATGCTGGAGACCTGGGTTTGATCCCTGGGTCGGGAAGATCCCCTGGAGAAGGAAATGGCAACCCACTCCAGTACTCTTGCCTGGAAAATCCCATGGACAGAGGAGCCTGGTAGGCTATATTCCATGGGGTCGCAAAGAGTTGGACATGACTGAGTGACTTTTTAAGCAGGAGATGGTAAGAATGAACATTGACATCCTAGGAAGCAGCTAACTAAATAGATCTAGATAACAGTGTGCCTTAAGAACTATGGCAGAGGCTTGTAACATTGTCCAGGAGATGGTGAACAAAACCATCCCAAAGCAAAATAAAAGCAAGACAGCAAAGTGGTTATCTGAGGAGGCTTTACGAATAGTGGAAGAACGAAGACAAGCGAAAAGCAAGGGAGAGAGGCTAAGGTGCATCCAATTAAACCCAGAGTTTCAAAGACTAGCTAGAAGAGACAAGAAGGCCTTCTTCAATGAGCAGTGTTTCATACCAGAGGAAAACAACAAAAGGGGAAAGACTAGAGATCTCTTCAGGAAAATTGGAAACATTAAGGGAACATTCCACCCAAAATGGGCACAATGAAGGATAAAAATGGTAGAGACCTAGTAGATGCTAAAGAGATAAAGAAGAGATGGAAAGATATTACATGGAAGAACTGTATTAAAAAGGTCTTAATGAATTGGATTACTATGATGGTGTGGTTAGTCTCCCAGAGCCAGACATTTTGGAGTGTGAGGCCAAGTGGCCCTTAAGAAGCATTGCTGTTAACAAAGCTAGTGGATGAAATGAAATTCCAGAACTATTCAATCCCTAAAGTAGGAGGCCATCAAGGTTTTGCATTCAATATGTCAGCAAATCTGAAAGACCTAGCAGTGGCCACAGGACTGGAAAATGTCAGTCCTCATCTGAATTCCCAAGAAAGGTAGTACTTTGGAACTACCATGTGGGAATGGTGTCCAATGTGCACCATCGAACAATTGTACTCATTTCCTGTGCTAGTAAGGTCATGCTTAAATCTCTTGCATTCCGGGCTACAGCAATAGGTGAACCCAGATGTCCAAACTGGGTTTAGAAAAGGAAGAGGAACTAGAGATCAAATTGCCAACATTTGCTAGATTATAGAGAAAGCAAGGGAATTTCAGAAAAACACCTATCTCTGTTTCATTGACTATGTTAAAGCCTTCGACTGTAGATCATGACAAACTGTGGAAAGCTCTTAGAGTGGTGAGAATACCAGATCATCTTGCCTGTCTCTTGAGAAACCTGTATACGGGTCAAAAAGCAACATTTAGAATCCTGTATGGGACAACTGAATGGTTCAAGATCAAGAAAGGAGTACAACAGGGCTGTCTGCTGTCACCCTGTTTGTTTAACCTATACACTGAGCACATCATGAGAAATGCCGGGCTGGATGAGTAACAAGCTGGAGTCAAGATAGGCTGGAGAAACATCAACAACCTCAGATATGCAGATGATACCACTCTAATGGCAGAAAGCAAAGAGGAACTAGAGGGCCTGTCAATGAGGTTAAAGGAGGAGAGTGAAAGAGCCCGCTTAAGACTAAATATTAAAAAAAAAAAACTAAGATCATGGCATCCAGCCACATTACTATATGGCAAATAGAAGGGGAAAAGGTGGAAGTAGTGACAGATTTCCTCTTCTTGGGCTCCAAAATCACTGCAGACAGTAACTGCAGCCATGAAATCAGAAGATGACTGCTTCTTGACAGGAAAGTGATGACAAACCTAGACAGTGTGTTGAAAAGCAGAGACATTACTCTGCCGACAAAGGTTTGTATAGTCAAGGCTATGGTCTTTCCAGTGGTCATGTACAGTTGTGAGAGTTGGACTATAAAGAGGGCAGAACACCAAAGAATTGATACCTTTGAACTGTGGTGCTGGAGAAGACTCCTGAAAGTCCCTTGGACAGCAAGGAGATCAGACCAGTCAATCTTAAGGGAGATCAACCCTGAATATGCACGGGAAGGACTGGTGCCGAAGCTGCAGCTCCAGTATTTTGGTCATCTGATGCAAACAGATGATTCATTGGAAAAGTCCTTAACGTTGGGAAAGATTGAAGGCAGGAAGAGAAAGGGATGACAGAGGATGAGACGGTTGGATGGCATCACCAATGCAATGAAGATGAACTTGGGCAAACTCCAGGAGATGGGGAGGGACAGGGAGGCCTGGCGTGCTGCAGTCCATGGGGTCGCAAAGAGTCAGACATGACTGGGCAACTGAACAACAGCAACAACAAGGATGGAACCCTTACTAATGGAGTTAGTGCCCTTATAAGGAGTTCCAAGAGAACTCCCTCACCCCTTGCTGCCCTCCTGAGGGATGCAGTGAAAAGTCTGACCTGGAAAAGGGCCCTCACCTGACCATGTGGGCACCCGGATCTTGGATTTTCAGTTTCCCAAACTGTGAGAAAGAAATACCTATTATTTATCAGTCACTTAATCTGGTATTTTGTTTTAGTAGCCTAAACAGACTAAGAGTCCATACTCCACATTTGTGACTCTCACAAAAATACTCTGAATAAGGCAGAGCTGGTGTTATCATCATTCTCATTTCATGAAGAAACATCTTCAAAGTGTTTGATTTAGTCCTAAGCTCATATTTCTGAGAAATAGCTAAGAATGAAATCTTTGCATTCTGCTTTTTTTCATGAGAGAATGAGAAAACTACAGGATCCTGGAATAGAAAAAAGTATGATGTTCATTTAAAAATTGGGAAAATCTGAATAAAATCTACAGTTTAGTTAATGGTGATGTACCTCTCTTAGTTCTTAGTTTTAACAATCTAAAATTGTTAAATGAATCGAAGATTAACAATCATGAATCTGGAGACGGGGGGGACCATCTGAACAATGACTATTTTAGGAATACCTGGGCTTCCCAGGTGGCGTTAGTGGTAAAGAACCTGCCTGCAAATGCAGGAAATGTAAGAGACATGGGTTTGACCCCTGGGTTGGGAAAATCCCCTGGAGGAGGGCATGGCAACTCACTTCCAATATTCTCACCTGGAGAATCCCATTGACACAGGAGCCTGGCAGATTATGGTCCATGGGGTCACAAAGAGTTGGACATGACTGAAGCAATTTGGCATGCATGCACAGGTTCTCAAGAGGCATAAATGAGAATTTTAGGAAAAGATACTGAATAAGTATCTGATGGGGGAAAAATATAAAGAATGTCTTCTAAAAACATAGAGTCAGAAAGACATGAAGAGAAGTCAACAGTGTCAGATGTGACATTCCACTGCCTGCATGTCTAAAATGAAAGTCACTCCTTGCTCACCAAATCAGCTATTCCTTTGAAGTTTCCTGGCTCTGTGAATGGCATTACCACCATGAACTGGAAGGCCAGAAACCAGAGATTCTTCCCTCTTCCTGAGCCCCCTATCCAATCAGTCACTGCGCCTCTGGACTCCATTTACTCTCTCTCCCATCTTTTTACTACCGAGTTCAGGCCTCCAGGATCTCTCTCACCTGAACTGTTTCTTGCCATAGTCTCTTATCTGGTCCTCTACTCCCCATCTTCTCCATTTCTTCCTCATTTTCAAAGATCATTTTTTTCTTTCCTTTTTCTTTTTCTTAACTTTTGGCATTTTTAAAGATAGAGAAAAATCCAAGAGAAGAGAATAACCATCATCCATATTCTAATCACTCAGAATTAATCACTGTTGACATACTATTTATTTGCTGCCAGTTTTTCTTTTGAAAGAAAAATCACTCTTTTGTTTTTCAAAAATAAAATGACCTGCATTCCATATAAAGGATTGAAACAAGATGAAAGAATTACAGAGATGAAAGTTCAGAAATCACCTCAAGTCTCATGTTGCAGAAATCATCATCACTGAATTAGAAACCAACATTCTAGTTCTCTCTTAATATCCAGAGTGACCTTCCTAAACGAAAATGAAATCAGCTGCATTCCCATTCTTAAAATCTTGTAACATCTTAATCTAATCATGAGAAAAATTTCAGACACACCAATTTGAGATACAGTGTACAAAACATCAGATCAGTCTTCCTCAAAACTGTCAAGATCATGCAAAACAAGAAAGATGGGAAAAGTGCTTCAGCCAAGAGGTGCCTAAGGAGACTGACGATTAAAAGATAATGTGCTATCCTGGATGAGATTATGGGACAGGAAAAGGACATTAGTGCAGAAAGAAGTGAAATCTGAATAAAATCTGGAGTTGAGTAGATGTTGAGTGTTAGTCGCTCAGTTGTGTCCAACTCTCTGTGACCCTATGGACCATATATTCCACCAGGCTCCTCTGTCCATGGAATTCTTCAGGCAAGAATACTGGAGTGGGTAACATTTCCTTTCTCCAGGGGATCTTCCTGACCCAGGGGTTGAACCTGGGTCTTCTGCATTGCAGTGATTTCTTTACCATCAGAACCACTAGGAAAGCCTGGAGTTTAGTGGGTAGTCATGTGTAAATGTTGGTTTCTTAGTTTTGACCCAGGTGCCATGATTGTGTAAGACGCGTAGGGGAAACTGGATGAGACATATACAAAGACTTTGTGTCTTACCTTTGTAACTTTTTTATAAATCTGAAATAATTTTAAAGTTTTAAAAAATTACACAAAAATACAATTTATACAAAGAGAAAAACTTTAGTATCATCTCAGCTTTCAGAGGGACTTTATACTTTTTATCTTAACAGATAAGTCCTTTCATGGACTGGAACTTGCCTTTTTCTCACTAGTCCCATCCCCCATAAACCTACCTACACATCACACCACCTTCACTGTAGCTGAGTGGAACCACAGAAAAGACCATGATGCTGAGAAAGATTGAAGGCAAGAGGAGAAGGGGACGACAGAGGACGAGATGGTTGGATGGCACCGCCGACTCAATGGACATGAGCTTGAACAAGCTCTGGGAGTTGGGGAAGGACAGGGAGCCTGGCATGCTGCAGTCCCCGGGATTGCAAAGAGTTGGACATGACTGAGCGACTGAACAACGAAGAGGAACCGTGTGACCGTGACATGCTGTCTTTGAAAGACTGCTTCTGTTCCTATGCTTCCTTTATCAGGGTGACCTCCTAGGCTTTCTGTTTTGTTGTTGTTGCTGCCGTTCAGTCGTTCAGTTGTGTCTGACTCTTCGTGAATCCATGGACTATACAGTCCATGGAATTCTCCAGGCCAGAATACTGGAGTGGGTAGACTTTCCCTTCTCTGGGGGATCTTTCCAACCCAGGGATTGAACCCAGGTCTCCTGCATTGCAGGTGGTTTCTTTTAGAGCTGAGCCACCAGGGAAGCCCATAGATACAGATACAGAGTAACTGCATCTGTGGAGAGATAAGTGTAAGTTATACTGTGCACCCTTAATACCGTGTTGTTCAAGAGTCAGCTGTAGTCTTCTTGTACCCACTCTTGTCTCCATCAAGTGTATCCTCTATTCAACACCTATAATAATCCCGTAAAGGTACAAATTTAATTCTATTTTTCTTAAAAACTTTCCTTTGGACTGTCTTTGTTCTTAGAATGAAAGTCAAATGTTCTGCAGCCTCATTTCTATAAGAGTTCAGGGTTGCACTTTTATAATAGACTTGGTGGTGTGTGCAGTGGTTTGAGAAGCTGTTACTTTCCTTGGCACACATTTGCCCCTTCTCCTTTTCTGCTTAAATCTTACTAATTATTTAATAAAAACTTTCCCTGATCTCTCCACTCCCTCCCTGTCACCTTGAGCACACACCCCTGGTTTCTGTCTGGTTTGAGGGGAGAGGCTACTACTATCTTTTCATGGTTAAGAGTTGGCCTGAATTGGAAGTGGCTCTACTCTTTTTTTCCCAGAATTTTATTGTTTTAGCTATTACATTTAGGTATATTCTTGAGTTAATTTTAGTAGATGGTATGAGATAGGGGTCCCACTTCATTTTTCTGCATGTTGGTATCCATCTTTCCCATTGCCATTTGTTGAAAAGTCACCTTATCCTGTATTGAGTTGTCTTAGCACCCTTGTTGACAAATCAGGTTTTAAATAAACCTATCAAATATGAGAAAAGATAGTATTGAAAAATTAAACACACTTGGGACTTAATGCTCAGGTCACTGGTCAGATAATTTTTTTTTTCAGTTTTTGTTCTTTAAAAATTTTTTTGAAGTGGTTCTGTTCTTTAACTGGTATGTGGTCACAGCAAGCAACTTGTCGTCTGCTTCCTCATCTTTGTTCTGAGAATTAAGTAGTATAATAAGTGCTTAGAACATCACCTGGCACAGAATGGGCTTCCGAAGTAGCTGTTGCTATGCTATAATCTGTTCTTTGCCTTCGTAGTCCTGGACACCAGCATCATTAATGCATTATATTGGCACCACTGGGTTTCTAGTGTCTAACAAAATACTTGTTGAGTAACTATTGTTTCCTTTGTCTGGATCGCAGTTGCACTCTTTCTCCTCCCCCTTCTCCACGGAGTCAGTCAGTGCATGCTCCTGTTCCCACCTCAGCTGGGCCAGTGTCGCCCAAAGCCTCCCTGCTCATGACACCATTCCCCGAAATCGTGATGCCTTCTCTGGTTCTTAAAGCTCTTGTTGTTCTCACTTTGTCAGAACTGCCAGTCTCTCATTAGACTCTCAGCCCTGTGAGTACTATACGCTCAGAAAAAAAAAGCTCCTGAAGATGAATCAATAATTGGATTAGTGTCCCTAGGCTGACTGTACTCTTGTCAGGATCAAATGGTAAGATCTCAACAATTTCCCTATCTAAAAAATCAACCTGAAGTGTCTTAAGAATAGTGAAAAAGTTGAGTCTCTGACATAATATTGGCAGTTACTAAGAACTTGGGACTCAGTGATATCAGGGTTTTGGGGCAAAAGAAGAAAGAAAGGTGTTTGACAACTTTTAGGTGAAACATGGACAGCTGATAAGGCTAGGGATATTTAAGAGGCATGCACTCACACTGTATATACATGTGTAAAATTGTCCCCAAAACATGTAGAGTAAGTTTTTCAAAGACCTTCTCTTTTTAAATACCTCAAGATATCTTGTATGTTGTTTGTACACAATAAATGCTTAGCAAATGCCTAGTGGGTGACATAAACTCACATCATAGATGAACAGATAAATGAAGGCAGAGTCTGAGAGGCATCTGGTCTACCTTTAAGATGAATAAAACAATTCTTAGAACTCTTCCAAATGAAAGATGAAAGTTTGCATGTTTCAAGGATAATTATTAAAAAACTAACTAGGACTTCTCTAGCTAATGAGAAGGAGAAGGAAATGGCAACCCACTCCAGTATTCTTGCCTGGAGAATCCTGTGGACAGAGGAGCTTGGTGGGCTGCTGTCCATAGGGTCGCATAGAGTCGGGCACGACTGAAGTGACTTAGCATGCGTGCATGCATTGGAGAAGGAAATGGCAACCCACTCCAGTATTCTTGCCTGGAAAATCCCAGGGACAGAGGAGCCTGGTGGGCTGCTATCTACGGGGTCGAACAGAGTCGGACACAACTGAAATGACTTAGCAGCAGCGGTGACAGCAGCTCATGAGAAGGATCATTTTCTCATATCAGTCAGAACTTTAATAACGGAGAAAAATTCAATTTCTGGGCTTTTCTCATAAATGGGAGGATGGTATTTTTATATTCAAAGGAACTCATTCTTTGATTTTTTTGTATTGTTATGGAATAAACAGCCAGTCTTAATCACAACAGGAAATTCAGCTCACATCTTTCCCAGTTGTGGCAAATTCTCAACATCCTACAGGGAAGTCTTTAAACAAAAGATAGTTTTGGAATGTTGGGATTTCTCCAGTGTGACCCTTCCTGCCAATGGGGCAGTTTTGGAGTGACTTGTGATTTACTTGTATTTTTGTTTTCACTCAACAGTAGAGAATAAAATTTAAGACATATGGCCATGTAAGGCCCAATCAGTTTTGAACTGTTTAATTTGGTGATGACTGCTAGTGCAGAATATACACATTTAGAAAAACAACAAATAAACAACCAACCACATTTTTGGCTCAGGTAGAGCAAAGGAAGATTAAAGAATAATTAGATTATTTATTTATTAGGAATATGAATTTACAACTAAATCACTTGTGAGTAAAACTTTTTTGAGAAAAATTTAAAAATTCAATATTAAAAAATACGTCTCACATAGGAATCAAATATTCAGTACTGAAACCTTTGTCTTTATTTCTATCTTCTTTAGAAAGGAGCAAACAGTTGATTAGGATTTTGGTTAACTTCAAGTTTGTGGTGTGAGCAATAATGTTTATATCACAAATGCCAACTCAGAATAGTGTTGCTCACCCATTTGTATGCCAAACACATGATCACAAGGGGATACATTAAGGCGAAGAAGAGTTAAGGTATTGTGATTGTTGTTTTGGCTCCAACAGGCAACCTTAGTCAAGTTACAGAGAACTTTCTTCCAAAGTGAGACCAATCTAGTCACAAAAAGATTCCACTACCCTGAGATGCAAAAACACTTCTCATGAAAAGAGATGGAGAAATTGAAATCTGAGCAAGTCAACTCTCCCAGCAGGACAAGCAGAAGCCATATGGAAGCTTAATTTTCTTTTGACTACTTTAAATGAGAATCCGGATTTACCTGAGAGGTTTAAAACTGATTGACAAGGCCCTTGAGGTGATCTCCTTAGTTGCAGAAACAAGAAGAGTTAATTGGGCAAGATAATGGAGTCAATTTTGTTAATTCTTCAAGTAGTTCAGTTTCTTTTCTCCTTCAGTCAGTTTTTTTTGGGGGGGGGGTAATTACAAAAGCAAGAAAAATCAGATTTACAACTCCAAGTCTTTCCAAGTGATTTAAATATGTACTGTTAAGTGTTGACTGGGCAGCTTAATGAAGCCCATGATTTAGAGCCACAGCAGACTTGATAAATGCCTAAATTTTCTTACAGATTTCTCACCAAAACATGTCTATAAGTTAAGTTTTGTACAGGATTTAATAAGAATGTGCTACCCTTGAGCATGATATGGAATCATGTTGAAAAATTCTCAATTGTCACTGTGGAATTTTGGACACAACATGAAATAAAAAGTTGAGGTATCTTTCATTTTGATAGAACCCTATTTTGTTCACTGTAGGTATTAACAGGAGATTTTGTAAAAAGGAAAGTAGTGGGGGAAATGACAAATCTAGAAAAAACAACAACAAAAAACCCCTCCATATGATTGGCCCTGATATACCAAAGAAAAATTAAAAGAATAACTCTATTACTAACTTGGTAGCTATGGAAATTCAAAATCTGCAACCTTCTTTGTGAATGCTAAGTCACTTCAGTCATGTCCGACTCTTTGTGATGCTATGGACTGTAGCCCACCAGGCTCCTCTGTCCATGGGATTCTCCAGGCAAGAATACTGGAGTGGGTTGCCATGCCCTCCTCCAGGGGATCTTCCTGACTCAGGGATGGAACCTCTTTCTCCTGTGACTCCTGCATTGCAGGTGGATTCTTTACAGTTGAGCCACTGGGGAAGCCCCACTTGATCTTACAGAAACATTTGCACAAATACACAAGGGTATGAGAACAAAGTTGTTTTCTTCTGTGTGGTTCATAACAACACAAAATGGCACCTCCATTTGTCCATCAATAGGGAGTTAATAAGCTACATTATTTCTATCCATACAATTAACTAGCTAGATCTATAGCATAGATATAAAAAGTGCCTCTCATGTATTTATTAGTTTGGTCAAAATATGTTCTTGAGAGTTAACTGAATACTAGTCAAGATGCTAGGGATAAAGGATGGGAGGGATGAGGAGGGTCAAGGCCACAGCTGTCCTCAAGCCAGCATGTGGAGAGAGAGAAGAAACCAGTCAGATGATTTCAAATAGTTAAACTATCAAGAAATAGAGCCAGGTGATACGGTAATAGGGAGCAATTGGAGAGGCTATTTTTTTGTTTGTTTGTTTTTGAGGCAGCTTTGAGTCCACAACTACCTGGCTTTTAAAGATTAATTTATTTTTAATTGGAGGATGATTGCCTTACTATGTTGTCTTGGTTTCTGCCATGCATCAACATGAATCAGCCATAGGTACACACGTGTTCCCTCCCTCTTGAAACTCCCTCCCACCTGCCACTCCATACCACCCCTCTAGGTTGTCACAGAGCACCGGGTTGAGATCCCTACATCATATAGCAAATTCCCACTGGCTCTCTGTTTTACTTATGGTAATGTGTATGCTTCAATGCTACCCTCTGAATTCATCCCACCCTCTCCTCCGCCTGCTGTGTTCACAAATTCTCTATGTCTGCGTCTGGAGAGGCTCTTTTGATTAAGGAAGGCCCAGAAAGTGACATGTGACTTGGAGACCCGTGGTCTAGGCAAACAGAGGAGCGTGTGCAGAGGCTCTCAGGTGGGATGAGCTCGGTGTCTCCTGAACAGAGAGGACCCACGCAGCTGGCACCACATGTAGCTAAAGAGATCTTAGGGAGCTGGATCTCGGAGGGCTTAGGCAGCCACGGTGAGGAATTTGGATTAATCCTATGTGCAGTAAGAAGAAGCTAGTGAAAGGATCCAAGTAGGGAATTGACATGATCTGATAAATGATATAAAAAGATCACAGTGGCAGTACCTGCTGAAAGGGAAGAGAGAGAGAGGCAGGGAGAAACATCCAGCCAGAATTGCAGAGTCTAAGTAAACGATGATAATGATTTGGCCATAACTTGGGCCAAAGTGACATGTTAGTTGCTCAGTCATGTTTGACTCTTTGTGATCCCACAGACTGTGGCTCCCCCAAGGCCCTCTGTCCATGGAATTCTCCAGGTAAGAACACTGGAGTTGGTTAGCCATTCTCTTCTCCAGGGGATCTTCCCAACCCAGGGATCGAATCCAAGTCTCCTGCATTGCAGGCAGGTTCTTTACCATCTGAGCTTCCAGGGAAGCCCAAGCTTATGTCAAACAGTGAATGAATTTGAGTTCTCTTTTGGAGGGTGGTATTGTTGAAAGCACATGCTATAGAAATCATTGCTTCACGTCTCTTGACTTGAAACTACATCTGGGTTCTCACAAGGCTTCTTAATGTCTCTTGTTCCTCCTGCAAATCTGAGAGGAATGAATGAATGAATGATTGAAAGAATGAATATTGCCAGGTCTGTGCTATCTCTTTCAGACCATTGGTAAGATTGCTACTGCTAAGTCACTTCAGTCGTGTCCGACTCTGTGCGACCCCATAGACGGCAGCCCACCAGGCTCCCCCGTCCCTGGGATCCTCCAGGCAAGAACACTGGAGTGGGTTGCCATTTCCTTCTCCAATGTGTGATAGTGAAAAGTGAAAGTGAAGTCGCTCAGTCATGTCCGACTCTTAGCGACCCCATGGACCGCAGCCTACCACGCTCCTCCATCCATGGGATTTTCTAGGCAAGAGTACTGGAGTGCGGTGCCATTGCCTTCTCCGATTGGTAAGATTAAATAAGATAAAACTCGTGAAAACATTTGGTAAACGGTCCAAGTGTTCCGTTAGTATCAGTTGTTAGTATTGTTGATTCAGAGAGGTTCCAGATGGAGAGCTGCACTGCAGCTGGGCTCCTGCCTGTCATCTCCCCAGTGTCAGAGGGATTATTGCTATTGTTTTAGTCACTGAGTCGTGTCTGACTCGTTGCAATCCCATGAACCGTGGCCGACCAGGCTCTTCTGTCCATGCAATTCTCCAGGCAAGAATACTGAAATTTGTAGCCATTTCCTTCTCCAGGGGATCTTCCCCACCCAGGGATCAAACCTGCGTCTCCTGAATTAGCAGATGGATTCTTTACCTCTGAGCCACCAGGAAAGCCCCTAAGGTGTTTTAATTTGTAAAAATCAGCCCATTGTCACAGAGATAAGTGAGCACTTCTGCAAAATCTTCTAGAAGGTGGTTTCTCTATGGAAAGTGGATAAAATGTGTCTCATCAATCAAGGCAGAGCAGGGAGATGAAGCTGAGGGAGAACGAACTAATTAGTAATTACAAAACAATTGGCTGCTATGCAAGCAATAAAAATAATAAAATATTTTCCAAAGCATTTCTGGCATGCTGGAGTGATTTCATTAAGTCAAATTTCTCCCAGGGCTTAAACTCTTCCTGCTTGTGAATTAGTCCCTTTGGGGGCTATTCTTTCTGTCAGGTATGCGGGGGAAGTTCAGGAAGTTCTGAACGCCCAGATTTTTAGTAACTTCTAAGTCTTCTACTTGATATACAGAAAATGGGTAGAACTTTCAAAGAATGTAATTCCTTCCCCTTACAGTTTAAGAATTACAACTTCAGGGAAGGAAGGAAAGCTTTAGTCCCAGGTGAAATTGCTTGTGATCGTAAACACATAATATGATATATGGGCATAAATGGAGACAATCTGTCAATTCATTTAATATGTTTTTTTTGACTGCCTTCAAGCATTAGATACTGAAGGACATTCAGTTCATGTTTTATAACCAGTGTAGAGAATATTGTATCTGAAAGCCTTTCTCCCCGTGCCTGTCATTTTTGGAGAGGAGAGCAACTCCAGGTTACCCGTGCATGCTCAGTCGCTCAGTTGTGTCTGACTTTTTGCAATCCCATGGATTATAGCCCGCCAAGCTCCTCTGTCCATGGGATTTTTCAGGCAAGAATACTGGAGTGCAGGTTACCCAGGGGAGGTTACCTTTTATAGGAAGAGTCAGACAGAGAGAAGGGGAAGGAATACCTGTAGGATCCATAATGATTTATTAATCCTGAAGCCACAAGCAACAGTCATTTCTTCTGTAAAATCTAATTGACGTCAGTGACTTTGAACATTCATGCTCATTGCCTTTGAGTTCAATCTTATCTTGATTTCATCATACCACCCACTACCTCCCTCTACCTTCAAACAATGGACCCATCAAGTCAGTTCTGAGCATGCCCCAGGCTCACTTTCCTAGGGGAAAATTGAGCATTACCTCATTTCCTAAAAATGTGTCCAACAGAAACAAAACACTTCTCTCTATGAAAAGCAGACAGCAATATTAACATTTGCCAATTTGGTTGGTGATTTGATCATTTTAAGGACCACAGAATGTTTGTAGTAGGGCTAAATGTGTGCCAGTGTAGCCTTTGGGAAGCTTTTCTTTTTTGCTCTTGAATATATATTTTTAGCAAGTGAGAAATAATGATCTTCCATTACAAAATAGATATGTGGTTTGCACAAAATTAACATGATTTGACATTCACCAAGTGAAATGAAAGTTGTGATGCAATATTTCAAGTCAAAAGTATTTTATGGAACATTAACATATCAAGTGAGAAGAATGTTCTTGGTAATCCAAAATATTGATTCATTAAAAAAAAAAGACTTCATGGAATAGAATTGGTCATAAGTTATTATTGCTGTTCCCATAAAAATATTTTCTGTTTAAATTCATAACAAACGTTCTGAAAAGGAGAAATGTCTTTTCTATGTTCCATTTAACAACACAATAACTTTGTTTTCAGAATCTCATTTTATTCCAGCTGGAAGATATATGATCTTGTTGTACAAAAACAACCACTTCATCTCTACAGAAACTTATTATAGGAATTTATGATTATCATGTTCTATGGAGGGTGTAAGGCACAACCTTTATCAAGTTTAAACTACATGCCATGCAGCTGAAACCTCATCTTTGGGAGGATCAAAATTACTTCAATAAAATTCTAAACACAGTTGAATGTTAAAAAATTTACAGCTATTTGATAGAAATGTGATCATATGTATTGTCTGCTAATAAGACTATTAAATAATGTTATCAATAATTACAATCCATCCTCATTGCATCTGTTTAATAAAGAAATGGCAAAAGATAGAATGTAGGATAAACTTGTGAGGGAAGGGACACTGAAGTGTGAATGCTGAAGCTTGGATGTGTGACCTTCATAAGGTCATGTGACAGATGATTCCATGAAGACATTTCCAAGACTTCTGATATTATTACACAAAAACATTTCTGACACAAGATATTCCTGGATCTAGGTTTTTGATATTCATTTCTCTCTAAGATTCCTTTTCCTCTGACATAATCCTAGTCATAATTCAGGTCTGGCCTTATACAGCCCTTGCTCTCAGAGTTGCCCTCAGAGTGACTGTGTACCCCATGTTATTCACCCCTGGTGGCCAGGTTGGAGTCCCTGCTTTGAACTTGCGTTTCACTTTGAGCCTCTCCATTTGTATCACCTCACATAAAATTTATTACTGTTTATATTCCCCAAACAAGGAGAAGGACCTGGCTTCCATGCCAACATTCTATACTCACCTCCTGGCACAGAACCTGGGGTATAGTGTATGCTCAGTCAATATTTTATGAATTGAATGAACAGATCTTCATTCTGTATAGAGTTACTCACAGTTCCACTATCACCAGGCCGTTAGATGAGAACTCAACACTTGTTCAATTGGAAGATTGAGAGTTTAAAGAAGACACAGATTTCCCTCTCAGTTTTCTAATTATACCTCCTAAACTTTTGTCTGATGGATATACTAATATAGACTCGAAGGAAGTTGTTGTTCTTTCGCTCAGTTGTGTCCTACTCTTTGTACCCCATGGACTGCAGCATGCCAGGCTTCTCTGCCCTTCACCAACTCCCAGAACTTGCTCAAGCTCATGTTCATTGAGCAAGTGATGCCATCCAACCATCTCATCCTCTCTCTTCCCTTTCTCCTCCTGCCTTCAATCTTTCCCAGCATCAGGGTCTTTTCTAATGAATCAGCTCTTCATATCAGGTGGCCAAAGTATTGGAGCTTCAGCTTTAGGAAGTTGCAGGTAACAACAAAATATCTTAAAATTAAGACTTCTTTTTTGGGTCCCACTTAACTGGGAGGTTCAAAGAGTATACTTGGCTTTGGAATGAGTGGATCTAGGAGTTCTTATCATACAATTGTAAAGCCACTTTTCTTTTTCCTCTTTTATCACTGCTTTCTCTGTGTAGACTTATTCTTAGAGCTTCTGTGGTGGCTCAGTGGTAAAGAATTCACCTGCCAAGGAGGAGACATGGGTTCAATCCCTGGGTTGGGAAGATCCCCTGAAGAAGGAACTGGCAAACCATTCCAGTATTTTTGCCTGGGAAATCCTATGGACAGAGGGGCCTGGCAAGCTATCTATGGGGTCACAAAAGAGTTGGACATGACTTAGAGACTAAATAATAATAATCTTTGCATAGACTTATTCTTAGGCAGGATCTTACTGCTTGAGGGTAAAGTTGACCCCATCTTACATTGTTGGTATAGCTCAACAACCCATAACAGCCCGGAAGGGTACCTCTTAGGTCAAATCTCCATCCCAGGGTCCATTGTGCAGCCACAGCAGGTGTGGAAATTTGTTTCCCCTGGGAAGGTGCTCACAGGATGTGGGAGAGGAAAGAGTCTCACAAGAAAGATGAAGAATTTGTTACCAGAAAAATGGGAACAATGTTTAGTGGGCTGACAAAAACTTTAGCCAACACAATTAACTGACGAAGAAGTACTGGACATCCTGGAAACCTGTCACCACTGGCTCCGATCAGCCATCTTGATTTTGCTTGATTGGAATGCAGGTGGATGGGAGGGCACTTTAGACATTTGTTTCCTTTCATGTATTGACTCATTGCATCAAATATGTGTACCAAGGTCTAGGGATTTAAGAATGAACAGGACAGACAATGGTCTTTGCCCTGATGGGACAAAGTAAGGAAGCAAATATAATAAAAATTGTAACAGAAGCTATAAAGAAAATGAACTTTAAAGGCTCCATGGGTTAACTCTCATTTTCTTCATCTTTTCTCAGTATCATCTAATTAATGAAGTCCCACCGTGACTCTCTTTTAAAAACTTACAACACACTCCATCCAGCCCTGTTCACTTCTCATTCCTCTTCCTTTTTCTTTGTATAGCTTCTTTGACCTTCTAACATAATTGCTGACCTTCTGACATACTCTCTATTCACTTCTGACTTACATATTGCATGTGTGTTCAGTCACAAAGTTGTGTCTGACTCTTTGCAACCCTGTAGACTATAGCCTGCCAAGGCCCTCTGTCCATGGAATTTTCCAGGCAAAAATATTGGAGTGTCTCTTGCATTGGAAGGCAGATTTTTTTTATTTTCTTTTTTTAACCACTGAGCCACGTGGGAAGTCCACAATTTACATATTGAATTTGCATATTTTGTTTTCACCATTCCCCTTCACTAGAATCCCTGCTAAAGGCAGGGATTTTCGTTTTCCTGTTTTGTTCACTGATGTATCTTCCAGTACTTCATACATAGAGGATGCTTGAAAAATATTTTCGAATGAGTGAAGGAAATAGAAAATAGTGGAGATGATTTGCTGTTGTTCAGTCACTCAGTCGTGTCTGACTCTTTGGAACCCGTGGACAGCAGCACGTTAGGCTTCCTGGTTCTCACTATCTCCCGGAGTTTGCTCAAACTCATGTCCATCGAGTCAATGACGCCATCCAACCATCTCATTCTGTGTCGCCCCCCTTCTCCTGCCCTCAAGAGATGATTAGGATGAATTTTAGACAAGGGACACTGATAATTTTGTAAACTGAGATGTAAGCTCAGATGTCAATAGTGAGGAACTAGTCTTAAGGATATATGGGGCAAAAGGGATGCTTTAGTTAAAGAAAGCAGCAGATAAAAAGGAAAGAACTTGGAAAGTTTAAGAAAATAAACTTATTGGTGGGCTACAGCATGGTGAAGTTGGAGATATGTAGAGGCCAGATCATTTGAGGTCCTGTAGTCCATGGTAAGGAATTTGGATTTTTATTCTAATGTGATGGAAAACCACTGAAAGATTTTAAAGTAAGGGAGACATGATTGGAATTGCATTTTTATCTACTATTTCTTGAACTGGTTCAGAGTTATTTTCCCTGCCCAAGTAAACTTAACCTCTCCCCTGAATTTCATTTAATGGGTTTTCCCCATCTCCCTGCGTTCCTCTCAATCTTTTCCCCACACAGCAGCTCTGCTGCTCATATCTGAAGTCTTTTTTTCCTGCTGAAACCTGGAATGCCTTCCCAATATCTCCAAGGCAAAATCCTAAGTCTCCTTGAATCCTACAGGCCCTGACCATCTTCTGCTCCCTCTCTTCTTGCTCCCAAATGCTTGTCTCTTGCTCACTCCTTCACAGGCACTTGGATGTTGATGTAATTTCTAGAACACACCAAGCTGCTCCTTCTTAGAGCCTGTCTGCGGGTCCCTCCCCTGCCCCCTTCATGCCCAATTACTGCCTCTTCACATTTCTGGTTTGTCTAAATGTCACTTCCTCAGGGAGCTCTTCCTTGCTCACCCCCAATCCATTACTCCGCTGTGAGCTCTCATTGCATCTTGTAGTTTTCTTCAATAACATTAGATGCACACTTGGATGTTTATTTTCTAATGTGCTTTTTTCTCGAAACTATAAGCCCCATGAGGGCCTGGGGCTTCTCTGTGTCTATCTTATGCACTGTCTCTCACAGAATCTGATTGTAGTAGCTTAATACATATTTATTGACTGATGTAATGAATTAAATAAATAGCTTAATCAAAACACAATTAGACTTGCTTTTTTAGTTAACTCATTATTCATTTATAGACCTTCTGTAAACACACCCATTCAACCTCATTCTTTCTGCTCTTTTCCTTTAACAGCTTTATTTTTAATTTACTATACTTTTTCATCTTTGGCCTTGTCCAGAAGTTTTCCTCCAACCATTTTCTTCCACAACGATAATGTGCTGTGTTGGGGTTGTTCTCAGGGCCATCTCTGTCTAGGAGAGGCAATAGTTCTGTCATTTCTGTTTTCTCCCTGCTTTGGGAGCAGGGTCATCCACTGAGTCTGGGCCATTTCTCTATGTACAACCACATCGTGCTCATTTCAGAATAGACTGATGACTTTTCAATGGTAAGAAATGTAACTCCCTCTGGAATTCTTCTTGGCTTTTGTTTTTGTTAATTATTTTTATTATCTTTTATCTTCTTTTTAGTGAAGTATAGTTGCTGTACAATATTATATAACTTATGAATGTACAATATAGTGATTGACAATTTTAAAGGTTATATTACATTTGCAGTTATTATAAAGTATTGGCTGTGTTCCCTGTGTTGCCTGATATATCCCCATAGAATATTTAAAAATTTTTAAAAATTATTTTTAACTTTAATTTTTTATTGAAGTATAGTTAATTTACAGTAGTTCAGGTGTATAGCAAAGTGAGTTAGTGTTTTATATATATATGTATATATACACACATACATATATGTATGTATATGTACATAGCTGTGTTGCTCAGTGATGTCTGACTCTTTGGGACCCCACGGACTGTAGCCAGCCATCCTCTACCCATCTATTTATCCTCTATCCTCTATTGTAGTCATCCTCTATCCTATACTGTAGCCAGCCAATCTCTTCTATCCATGGGGATCCTCCAGGTAAGAATACTGGGGTGGGTTGCCATGTCTCCTTCCAGGGGATCTTCCCAACCCAGGGATCGACCCTAGGTCTTCCGCATTACAGGTGAAGAGCTATATATATATTTTTATATATATATATTTTTCATATTCCTTTCCATTATGGGTTATTACAAGATATTAATACAGTTCCCTGTGCTATACAGTAGGACATTGTTGTTTACCTATTTTATATGTAGAGCCAGACATCCTGGAATGTGAAGTCAAGTGGGCCTTAGGAAGCATCACTACAAACAAAGCTAGTGGAGGTGATGGAATTCCAGCTGAGCTATTTCAAATCCTGAAAGATGGTGCTGTGAAAGTGTTGCACTCAATATGTCAGCAATTTGGAAAACCCAGCAGTGGCCACAGGACTGGAAAATATCAGTTTTCATTCCAATCCCAAAGAAAGGCAATGCCAAAGAATGCTCAAACTACCACACAATTGCACTCATCTCACACACTAGTAAAGTAGTGCTCAAAATTCTCCAAGCCAGGCTTCAGCAATACGTGAACTGTGAACTTCCAGATGTTCAAGCTGGTTTTAGAAAAGGCAGAGGAACCAGAGATCAAATTGCCAACATCCTCTGGATCATCAAAAAAGCAAGAGATTTCCAGAAAAACATCTATTTCTGCTTTATTGACTATGCCAAAGCCTTTGATTGTGTGGATCACAATGAACTGTGGAAAATTCTGAAAGAGGTGGGAATATCAGATCACTTGACCTGCCTCTTGAGAAACCTGTATGCAGGTCAGGAAGCAACAGTTAGAACTGGGCATGGAACAACAGACTGGTTCCAAATAGGAAAAGGAGTATGTCAAGACTGTATATTGTCACCCTGCTTATTTAACTTATATGCAGACTACATCATGAGAAATGCTGGGCTGGAAGAAGCACAAGTTGGAATCAAGATTGTTGGGAGAAATATCAATAACCTCAGATATGCAGATGACACCACCCTTATGGCAGAAAGTGAAGAAGAACTAAAGAGCCCCTTGACGAAAGTGAAAGAGGAGAGTGAAAAAGTTGGCTTAAAGCTCAACATTCAGAAAACTAAGATCACGGCATCTGGTCCCATCACTTCATGGCAAATAGATGGGGAAACAGTGGAAACAGTGTCAGACTTTATTTTTCTGGGCTCCAAAATCACTGCAGCTGGTGACTGGAGCCATGAAATTAAAAGACGCTTACTCCTTGGAAGGAAAGTTATGATCAACCTAGATAGTATATGAAAAAGCAGAGACATTACTTTGTCAAGAAAGGTCCATCTAGTGAAGGCTATGGTTTTTCCAGCGGTCATGTGTGGATGTGAGAGTTGGACTATAAAGAAAGCTAAGCACTGAAGAATTGATGCTTTTGGACTGTGGTGTTGGAGAAGACTCTTGAGAGTCCCTTGGACTGCGAGGAGATCCAACCAGTCCATCCTAAAGGAGATCAGTCCTGGGTGTTCATTGGAAGGACTGATGCTGAAGCTGAAACTCCAGTACTTTAGCCACCTCACGCGAAGAGCTGACTCACTTGAAAAGACCCTGATGCTGGTAAAGATTGAGGGCAGGAGGAGAAAGGGACGACAGAGGATGAGATGGCTGGATGGCATCACTGACTCAATGGACATGAGTTTGAGTAAACTCTGGGAGTTGGTGATGGACAGGGAGGCCTGGCATGCTGTGGTTCATGGGGTCACAAAGAGTTGGACACGACTGTGTGACTGAACTGAACTGAACTGAATGTTTATCTGTTAATCCCAAATTCCTAATTTATCCCTCTAAGTCCCTAATTTATCTCTCTCCCTCTGGAATTCTTGGTCTTTAGCAAGTATCTCCCCACGTCTGCAATTAAGGGAGACACTTGACAGTAGAAAGACACCATGTGACCACTAGGATGGCTCAGGCAGAAGTGTGGTCTTGAGGAGCTGTGAGACCCTCTTTAGTGAAAAAACCAGGCCAGGAAAAAAGTGAGGGCAGTGTAGCATGATAATGCCATGGATACATTTCTCAAGGAGATAAGTCAAAGCCATTTTTTAGCAGGCAGAATAAGTGTTCATCAAGGAAACAAGATTGGACGTGACTTCAGCTTTAGCCATCCCAGCAAACAGGAGTTGAGTTCACCAATCTCCTTCCCCTTTGGTGGGACCTTGACCTACTGGTTCCCTCAGAAGAATCGGTCAGAAGTCCACTGACGCCTGGCTGAGCTGAAGGAATGGGCTAAAGGAAAGGGGACCAGGACTGTGGGGGAGTGACATGCCCTTCAGGAGGGACTGGGAAGGCTGGTAGAGAGGGCTGTAGGGGGCACAGAGGTTGGAGAAGAGTCAGCCTTGTGTGGCTTAGTTGACTTAGTTACATGAGGCTCAGCCATCTGTTGAGAGACTTAGTTTCACAACCACCCCACCCAGTGTGGGATGAGGCCCCATAATAGAGTTTTATGTGATTCTCTCTTTACCTGCAGAGCATGGTTAAACATGAACTTGTGTGGCAGAAAGGACCAGCCCTGGTTTTCAGCAAAGAGCTTTGTAATAAAGCCACAATAGGATGAATCACAGCCTTCCTCAGCCTCTCTTTTCTTCTCCTTATGTAGTTTTAATTCTGTTTGTTTCTGAGCTAATGTCATCAGTTTTATCTACTTGTCCAAATTAACTCAAACCTCTTAATAACATCAAGTTAGTTTTTGTTACTATTTGATATTTCCTGCCAGGTTTCCGTATTAGATGCATGCATGTCACAAATAACAGCAACAGCGTGGCAGACTGAGGGAGCTGTTGGAAAGCTTGTGGGTAGTGTTTCCTGGAGATCAGTGGGTGATTCCTCTCTCCTAGTGGCTCCATTATCACATTGGAATTTTTGAATAGAAAAATTGTCTGCAAGAAGGTGGTTATAAAAGGAAAGCCTTAAATGATTAAATTCTTCAACTAAAATATTTTTACTGTAAGAGCTGAAAAACTGAAGTAAGGACTGCTAACTGGAGTTCACGGTTTAGGAGAAAAAATGGGATAGAACTATGACCAGTAAAACATCCTAATCCACTTACTTGTTTTTTAACTTATTTACTTATTATTGCCATATGGATCAATTAAACCAGTCAATCCTAAGGGAAATTAATCCTGAATATTCATTGGAAGGACTGATGCTGAAGCTGAAGCGCCAATACTTCGGCCACCTGATGCGAAGAGCTGACTTGTTGGAAAAGACCTTGATGCTGGGGAAGACTGAAGGCAAAAGGAGGAGGGTGGCAGAGGATGAGATGGTTAGATGGCATCACTGACTCAATGGACACGAATTTGAGCAGACTGACTCTGACGGATGGTGGAGGACAGAGAGGCCTGGCGTGCTGCAGTCCATGGGGTTGCAAAGAGTCAGACATGACTTAGTGACTGAACAGCAACAAATAGCCATGTAGGGAGTAAATGATTATTTTGTTTCTTTAATTTTTGTTAAACAATTATTTTAAAACATTTTCAATATACATGACTTTATTTTACTTAAAAGTATTGCATACCTTATTTCTATATTCAAGCATATGTTTAAAACTTGGTTTGTGGTTAAAAGGAGCATTTCTCCTTTGTGTTATTTGACAGGGTGGCAGTTGGACAGAAGAGTGAAATTTTGTGTTTTATTCCATTAGAAGGCTAAGAAACTTGACTAACTCTCCTTATTTGGAGAGCAGGAAGTGGTCTAGGATTGAGATCCAAAAACATCAAATTTGTTTGATGTTACCAGTAGAGACCTGCCTTGATGTGGCTTCTTCAGATGTAACTGGAACTGAAAATTGTGACATCCAAAAATGGTGGGAGAGTTTGAGGAACATTAGTCAGAATCTGTTACCTGAAATTGCAGCCGTTGAAGTCACTATTCCCAGGGTAAATGTCTGATCTTACAGAATCTCTGCAATTGTGATTATCTGAGAAAAGGTTTGTTTGAGAAGACCAAGATTTAATTAACATAACATTTTGAGGATTCCTTCTAAGCCATTCACATTTGTTTGATCTCTTCAGCCACCTCAACTCATTTCTAGTCTTTCTGCTTCTTGACTGAATGAAAGAAACACAATTGGTGGTTTCTTGATGCCTGTATCAAGATTACCTGATGTTCCTTAAGATAAAGTTCTAAATTCCACACTGACTAGAAGAATCCAAGTTTTGGAAGCTGTGTTTTTGTTAAGCTCCCTGTTTCTTTGGCATTCTAAAATTTGGAAACCACTGGTCTCTAGTATAAAAACCAATAACCACACATATAATGAATACTTTAGTTGCTACTGATATTACTAGCTGAATTAGTTTTAATGAAAACTAAGGCTGAGTAGTTGACGTTGTTACTATCTGTTTTTGCTTATTTAAATAATTCTTTCTTTTTAGAAGCTGAATTATAGCTGATTTACAATGTTGTATTATTTTCAGGTATACAGAAAAGTGTATGTGTGTGTTAGATGCTCAGTCGTGTCTTATTCTTTGTGACCCACAGACTGTAGCCCGTCAGGCCTCAGTCTCCTCTGTCCTTGGAATTCTCCAGGCAAGAATATTGGAGTGGGTTGCCATCCCTTCTCCAGGGGATCTTCACACACACACACATATATATATATAATTTTTCAGATTGTTTTCCATCATAGGTTATAATAAGATATTGAATATAGTTCCCTGTGCTATACAGTAAGACCGTGTTTATATGTTTTACATATAGTAGTGTGTAACTGTTAATCCCAAGCTCTTAATTTATCTCTCCTCTCTTTTTCCCTTTGATAACTCTTAGTTCATTTTCCGTATGTGAATCTGCTTCTGTTTTGTAGATCAGTTCATTTGTATCATTTATTTTTGGATTACATAAATAAGTGATGTCATATGATCTTTATCTTTCTGTTTGACTTACTTCCCTTGGTATGATAATCTCTAGTTCCAAATAATTCTTTATAAAGAATGTGATACCTCAGAATAAAAGAGAAAAATATCATTTATTTTAGCCTCCTCTCTTCTTGAGCTTAGAATATTCTAGACCAGTGGTTCTCAAGCTGAACTGTGCATAAGAATCACCTGGAGATTCTGAATTTGTTACAGTGCAGATTGCTGGCCCTCATCCCCAGGGTTTCTGGTTCTGCAGGTCTAGGGTGGACCTTAAGAGCTTTCTTTTCTTATAAGTTTCCAAATGTATTTGTCTTCTAGAGTTGCTGTCACAAAATACAACGGACTGGGTACCCTGAACAAAAGAAACTTATTTTCCTCACAGTCCTGAAAGCTAGAAGTTGAAGACCAAGGGTTGAGTTCTCAGAGGCCTCTTGTTGGCTTGCGGATGGCGGCCCCCTTGCTGCCTCTTCTCTTGACCTTTCCTCTATGCCTGTGCAGCCTTGGTATCTCCTTGTGTTCAAATTTCCTTTTCTTATAAGGTCACGAGTCAGACTGAATGAGGGCCCACCTTAAAGGCCTCATTTTAAATTAATCATCTCTCTCTTTTTTTAATCTTTCTTTTTCATTTTTTAAATTATGAAAATATGATAACACAGTTACGGGAGACTTGGAAAATACAGAACAAGGATACATATGGTTCCACTATATATTGCAATTGTTTGTTTTAAGTAGATAAATTAAGATTTTTGTTGGAGCTTTAATATCAGACTCTCAGAAATGAATAGAATGAGTGTATAGAGAAGTAGAAGATAGTAGACCTGAAAAGCATTATGAACCAATTCAACATGATGAAGATTTATGTAATTTTCACACAACAGCAGGATACAAATTCTATCCAAATGACTTTTGAAAAGCCATTTTCCAATCAGGTAAGGCAATTCTTGGTTTCCTACTCTTTCTACCAACTAACTTTCTCCCAATGATCTTTCCTTCTTGTTTGATTCATTGATTATCCTTGGCAGAGGATTTTCCAGTTTGTAGTTTTCCTTTCTCCATCCTCACTGACTTCAAATCTGATGCTTCAACTGTCAGATACTGTTACCTATGCGATGCAGCCCAGCCCCAGGCACAGAAACTGTCGTTAACCATACAAGCTACTTGTGTTTTATCAACAGGATGCTGCAAAGCCACACCTAGACTGAACCGGCTAGATTCAAGATGGCCAGCAAAGTAGGCTGAAGTGTTAGTCCCTCAGTCGTGTCTGATTCTGTGACCCCGTGGACTGTGGCCCGCCAGGCTCCTCTGTCCGTGGGATTCTCCAAGCATGAATGCTAGAGTGGGTTGCCATTTCCTTCTCCAGGGGATTTTCTTGACCCAAGGATCCAAAGAGGGAAAGAACTCCCTGACCAAGCCAGGGGGATTTGGTTCAGCTAGGACCCCGAAGTGGGGGCCTCACATCTAATTTGGTAATGATACCAATGTGAGTATCTTGCCAGCAATGCACATTTATGTATTCAGATCGGAGCTTATCTTGTTTGTTACAGATCTGCTCTTTCTCTTGCCTTCTTTGTTTCTGTTCCTGATATGACCATTTCCTTGACGCTAAAATGGGACCATGAGGCCATATCTAACATTTAACCTTGCTCTGCTTCCCATGTCTCATAATCAAGTTGAACAATATCTACCTTTGTATTTCTTTGTCCCCTTCTCTTCTATTTCCCTTGCATCCAGCTCTATGTAGGTTTCATTAATTTTTCTTTGAATATTGCAATAGCTTTCCAGCCAAAATCCATCCTTTCAATCGTTCTCTCCTTTAATGAATACTATCTCCTGTTGCTACATAAATCTTCCCAAAGCACAGTTCTAATCAAAAACTTTGAGTGTTTCCCCACAGTCTATTCAATAGGCAACATGTCTACCTAAATAAAGCCCAGGGTTCTGTTACAAGAAGGGGGGAGTAGGAAACTGTCAGTGTCTGCCAATCTATCCCCCTGACTCCTGAGGTATGCATCACTACTTTCCTTTCTTCCTCAAGGGAGATACTCAAATGCAATTCAGTTAGAGCCTCCAGTTCAAGGTTAAGGATCTCTGCCTGCACAGTCAGCTCCCTTAGATGTCAGAGAGGATCATCATGGTCTGACAAAAAGTTACTGCCTATCTACTATGCCCAATATCCAACAGTAGAGTAGAAACGTAAAGACTGCAGTATAACTTACATGCAGAAAATCGAAGACTCTGGGCTATAGCAATTTTTTTTTTCCTTTTTTTTGGCCACATACGTGACTTGTGGGGTCTTGGTTACCCAGACCAGGATTGAATCTGGGCAGCCTGCACTGCACCACCAGGGAATTCCCCATAGCAATTTCTAAATCACATTGGTTGAGAATAGTGAAGATGCTAGCCCAGGCAGTTGAGTGATTTCCATGGTCATTGTCCTCAATGCCACGGGCTTTCTCTCCGGGAAGCTCTTCCCGGTCGACTCTTCTATATGGTCTTTCTAAGGTGGGCATTCGAGAGTGGGCTTTTCTTGGGGGCTACATTCCTATTTCACCTCTTTTTGGGGATAAGCTTGAGGACTCAGGGATTATTTAAGAGATTAGTATCATGATGCTGCTGGCTAGCCTAGGGTTTTATGGGCAATACACATCCTACAAACCCAGGGGGCTTCCAATTTACTTGCTGCTATTCTCTTCTGTTTGTGGGTAACCCAGAATCAGATACCTTGTCTTAATAAGGTTTTTGAGCCTGAAGACTCTCTTTTATTACATACAGCCCTCTGTGCTTTGCCAACTCCCCCTCTCCCAAACTGAGACTATTTGAAAAAAAAAAAGGCATGAAGGGTTTTGCTAATTAACGGCTTCCACATTTGACAGAAAACTCCTGAAGGAAGTACACCGTACCTGACAAAGGTAAGAGGCCATGGGTTTATCTCCCCTGAAGGCTGCTTTTGGCCTTGGCCATGGCTTATAATAGCTTCACTTTGAAGTAAGAAGTACACAGCTTCTTCAGTCTGAAAAGCCTCCAAGTAAGACTTAATCTGCTGGCTATAGGCTCTTAACAAAGTTGTCTTCCTTCCCAACCTGAATGCAGATTAGCCAGCTCTAATCTGGGTTCATTTCTTTTGTAGAATATTACTGGCAGTGTCAAGAATTAGCCAACACACACTAACACTCTAAAAATGTCCTATTATTTTCATGAACGTCACAACCCTTTGTCCCTTCCTGGGTTCTGCTGGCTACTGTTTTACCAGGATTGCCAACTCTCCTGTCTGCAACAGTTTTGTCATTGCTGATGCCATCCAACCATGTCCTTTAAATGAATCCTATAGTTTTGCTAAAGCAGCAGTCCCCTTTTGGTATAAAAATCTATGTTAGTTAAAATTAAGTTTGGTGCATGTGTCAGTGGCTTAAATGATGTGTAAGTTTATCTATCTTCCTGGTAAAAAAAAGTTTTGAGGGAGGCAGTCTAGAGCTGATATACAGACTCCACAGTATACTAGTGTTTCAGGATCTTCTAACTTTCCTCGTCAACTGCCTAGAATGAGACCATTGACCATGTGGTTCAAGTTGGCTGCTGGAATTCCAGACATCACATCTGTTTTCCATACACAAAGATACAGGAAGAAGAAGAGTGTAGCCACTCTTTTTCCTTGAGATTTTTCTGGGCATTCTATACTACATTACATACTCTATGCTACATGATAAATGATGGCTATCATGAGCTTCAAAGAAAGTTCGCAAGCTTCAAGAGAGGCTGGGAAATACAGTCTTTTAGTTGGATTGATGTATCCAGCTGTTTATCAAGGTTCTGCTACTAAGTGAAGGGAATGTGGATATAGGGCTTGGACATTAATAGCCTCTGTCACAACTAACTTTAATGTTTAAGTAATTATAAATCAAGGTAAACAGTTTTATGTGCCTTAAGTGATCTTCAAGTAGATTTTAGTGGGAATTTGGGCAGGCAGAGGTGGGGGTGGGGTGGATTAGAGGTAGCCTCCAACTAGATGGATCATAGAAGACTATTTTTTTTAACTTTAAAAAATTACATTTATTTTTTAATTGGTAGAAAATTGCTTTACAATTTTGTGTTGGCTTCTGCTCTACAATAATGTGAATCAGTCACACTTAGACACATGTCCCTTCCTTCCCTTCCCTCCACCCATCCCACCCATCCAGGTCATCACTGAGCACTTGCCTGGGCTCCTTGTGTTATTTTAGCAGCTTCCCACTATCTATTTCACATATGATAGTGTATACCACGGAAGACTTTCAAAAGGAGGCAGCACATGAATTCATTCTTTGGGTGAGAGGGAAGTAGGACTTCCAAGCTGGAGAGCCTGAGATATGAGTGCAGAAATTTTGTGCCCTAGGTGCCTCGCTGCCCTAACCCTAGTCCCAGTTCTGAACTAGAATAGAATGTACATTAGGGAGGCAGGCGGCAAGCAAGGGTGGGGTGTGGGCTTTACCCAAGACAAGTGAAGAAACAGAAGAGTGCTCCCACAGATGTCAAGAAGAAAGCCTAGCATCGCAGGCCAGTTCTACATTGCAGCCTGGCAATCCTTCAACAGGAAGAATTCTTCAGTTAACCAGCGGAGTAATTTCTTGCAGACCATACACCAAAGACAAATTACATTCATTTAGCCATGGATAGTCTGAGATTCTGAGTAGCATTCTACTCTTTTTATGATTAGACCTATATCAGATCTTGAGTAAGGAAATATTCAGGACATCTGCTAGGATGTTAACATAGCTGACAGCTGCTGTAAAGCTACACAAAACCATGATAGACTGGGGGAGGGGCAACCGGACAGCATTCTCCCTGTGTGGGCTTGCAGGGCGCATGCTCACAAGAGTCATCTTGGGGAACAGTCCCTGGTTTGCGGTGCAACCTTGGCGGGCTTACAATGTTACCCCGCGGATGCAGGGGACATGTCCTGTTCTCAGTTACTCTAGTCTGAGAGTAGCTTGGTCACTTGCACTGAGAATGAAGAGAAATGGTTACAAAGGCCTTTAATAAAAACATTAAACTGGGAAATGTGAGAAGTTGGTTATACTGCATGGTTGCAATATCGTGAAAGCAGAAATGCCACGTCACCTCTTTTCTAACCTCTGCAATTAAGAAACTGGAATTCTAGGTTTATAATTTCTATAACCACATGTTTTAGATCCTGTCTCTTTTCAGTGATAGTTAAAGATATTGTGCTGGAAACTCCATTCATTAATTGGTCTGTCTGCTGCTCTCTGATAGATGGGGGTGGGGAGTTGATTGTCCAAAACAAGTGAGAAGTAATAGATGCAATTTATTGAGGTACTTTCTAGATGTAAATCTCTTGCCATTCATTATCTCATAAAACTCTTTGTTCTTACCTCTAATTATAGACAGATAATGGAGGTTTATAGAGATACTAAGTTTCGTGTTCAGTGGTCATCTTGCTTATGTTGGTGAATGTTCTCAGGTGGTAACCCACTTCCTCTTGAGAAAACATCTTTGGGCAACCTCAAGCATAGGAAAGTTATTTTTCATATTTGATCCAAAATTTAATTCCTTATAACTTCTGCCTACTGATTCTAATTCTGTCCCTAAATATGCGAAAATAGCTATCATGTTTGCAGGTTTATCTTGTCTCCTGATTAAAAATTCAAATTCCTCACGTGGTCTGATTTCATGCTTCTTCCGTACTGGACTTGCTATTCTTTGAATATGTTCCAGTTTGTCTGTAAGCTTTAAAGAGGTGAACACAGTAATCCACCTGTGGTTTGTAAATGCATATTCAAAAGGGGCCTGTCACCTCCCTCCTTCTAGATATTATACTTCTATTAATGGAAACTAGAATTTCATTACTTTTTTTTTTTAGTATGTCAGGAAGGAGGCATTAATATTTTATAGTTGACTTCCATTGAAGATGCTGCTGGCAAAATCTGTAATCCTTTTTCTTTTTTTACATTTGTTTTGCTACACTTTGTTACCTCCATACTCTATTTCTGCAGTCAGTTTTTTTTTTTTTTTGGATGCAAGCATGGATCTTACATTTGGCACAGTTAAATAACATTTTATGAAATTCAACCCATTGCTTCAGGTGCTGAAGGCCTTTTTGAAGATTGATCTTGCCATCCAGTGTACTGACAATTACTTCTAGGCTCCTTTCATCAGCCAATTTGAAAGCCTGACCTCTATATCTTCTAAGCAAGTACAACTAATAAGTCGGGGCAGAGATCTGACCAGTGTTTGACACTCCTCTTCCATTTGACATTGATCCCGCACAAGGAGACCAGTCCCTAGCACCTGTCAGATGGCAGTCTGTCTTTCTTGTGCTCCTTTTGGCATTCAGATCCTTGTTTATAATCTTTTCCCTTCAGCTATGGCCTAAAGTCTTTCATCATTTAATGTTTCAAGGTCTGCACATTTTCAAGTCTAACTCATAGCGCACACTGTGCATGAAGTTTGCTCTGAACAACTGTGATTTCCCATCTCAGAATTCCCGTTGCATACTCTTTTTATTACTATTATTTTATTCGTTGAAGTATAGTTGATTTATAATATTATATGAGTTTGAGGGGTACAGCATACTAATTCAGCATTTTTGCAGAGTATACTCTATTACAGGTTGTTTTAAGTTAGTGGCTATAATTCCTGTGCTATGCAGTATATCCTCATTGCCTATCTATTTCACACATAGTAGTTTGTACCTGTTAATCCCATACCTCTAATTTGTCCCTCCCACCTTCCCTCCTTTGCATAGACTCTCAATTCTCAATCTCCAGTATACTGGAGGTAAGCTCTGTCTTTACCTCCAGTCTCGTGAAAACAAGAACATGTTATTTATTAGCCTCCAGCATCTGGTTACTATAATGTCAGGCTGAGGGTAGTGCTCCATCATTATTTGCTTTTGGTTGGTTAGAGCAGCATCTCTCAATGGTGAATGGTTTTGTCGCCCCTTCTTCCTTCCCGAAGGAATGTTCAGGAATGTCTGGGGATGTTTTCAGTTGTCTCAACTGGGGAAGATGCTACCGGCATCTAGTAGGTGGAGCCAGAGGTGCTGCTCAACATCTAAAATGCACTGGACAACACCCCATGTCAAAAGATTATCAAAAGTGTCAGTACTGGGGCTTCCTTGGCAGTCCAGTGGTTCCGTGCATTCAGTACAGGGGGCATGGATTTGATCCCTGGTGGGGGAACTAAGATTCCACATGCTAAGCGGCCAACAGAAAAATACCTGTAGTGCTGTTAATTAACCCTGTATTAGACAATTCATATGTGTTCTGATTGACTTTTTTAAAGCAGCACAACCATCTGCCTATTAACAGGTACTTTTTGGTGGCAGGTAAACATTCTTAGAATGGACGATGATTCTATTCAGTCACATCTGTGGTTCAGGCCAGGGCAGTTAGTCTTGGGTAAATGATTGAAAACGTGATGGTGGAGGGAGGTAGCAGGTATCACTATAGACATAATGAAGCTGATTTCACAAGCTTCACCTAAAAATTAGTTTGATTAGTTTCTGGCCATGCTCTATTTAATTATCTAGGTTTTCGCCTCCTCAGTCAAATAAATTTTTCTAGAATGAAATAATAATAGCTTTCCTCCAGTTATTTCATAAAGGTATTTTGAGGGGAAAGGAGATAGTGTACTAAAGAATTTTGAATTCTCTGCTGGGGAAATTGCTATTAAAACATTATAATGATAATTAGCAGTGGCACTCTGGGGTATGGAAGAACAGAGTGGCTTATATACAGTGTGTTACATTCCAAAGAAAAGAACTAACTAAGGCAAACATGTTGTTCTGGTTCTAACACCTATTTCTGTGGTCAGGGCTGATCCCCTAAATAGAAATATGCCTTCTGCCTATGACCTGAGGAGACCCTCCTAGATACTCCTTCCCTGACCCATGGAATGGATCCGGGGCAGAAATACTGAGTGAGGAACAGTCAAATGTTTGCCAATTTTAGTGTGCAGAATTCTTTGACGATTTCTAAAAATTGAAGACTTACTAGGTGAAGAAAGTCATCTCTTGACGAACTCAGCTTGTTTTCATGTTCTCTTCCAGATCTCAGGGGATTTTTAAAATTTATTTATTGAGGTATAGTTGATTTACCACGTTGGGTTAATTTCAGGTGTATGGCAAAGTAATTCAATTATACATATATGTATACATATTCTTTTTCAGATTTTTTCCTTTATATGATGTTATAAGATATGACATATAGTTCCCTGTGCTATACAGTAGGTCCTTGTTGGTTATCTCTTTTATGTAATACATAGTAGTGTGAATCTGTTAATATCAAACTCCTAATTTCTCCCATCTCCATGGTTTCCTTTTGGCAGCTCTGTTTTCTATGTCTGTGAGTCTGTATTTTATAATAAGTTTATTTGTATCGTTTTTGTGTGTGTCTTCCACATATTGTTGTTCTGTAGCTCAGTCATGTCTGACTGTTTTGTGACCCCGTGGACTGTAGCCCCCCAGGCTCCTCTGCCCATGGAATTTTCCAAGCAAGCATACTGGAGTGGGTTGCCATTTCCTGCAAGATTCCATATGTAAGTGATATTATATGATGCGTGTCTTTCTCCCTCTGACTTACTTCACTTTGTATGACGATCTCTAGGTCCAACCACGTTGCTGCATAAGGCCAGGGGGATCTTTCGACAGCCACAAGGAGTTAAAGGACTTCTAAGTGGGGACAGTAGGACAGCCCCCAAGCGTGTGTCCCTTTGGCATGCAGTCCCTAGCCTCCATGACGCCTGCCCGCCTCACCTACTGTTTGTCTGTGCCCCTGTGGCTGCCGTGTGGTTGGCATCCACCCCCACGCTGGCGTGCCAAAGGAGTGAATGAACAATGGCATAACCTGGCACTGACGGGTGTTTTAATAACTGTGGAAAATGAGGAATTTACAGATGCATGAGTCAAGCACCCACTTCAAAGGTCCTCACCCGAAATCCTCCTGAAATTAGAAGAAATACTACTGAACACAATGCAACCTTTTGCATGGCTGCCCAGTGTTACTATAAATCTGTGTGTGCAGCGTTTGGGAAAGTTACATTACTGGGAAACCGGTGCACTGCTTTCATCTGGGATTTATGTGTAGTGTTCAGTAGGTAGGCCCTGCTTGGGAAACAGGAGGTATGTCATGGGAAGCGATTTGCTTTTCACCCTCAGCCAAGACTCAGAACAGGCCCAGGCTATTTGACCGGTTACTTCACCAGTGACCCTACGTGGTTAGATTTTCCTAGGACTAAACTGCCTTTACTTTGAATAAAGAACATTATCTCTCTCTTAGGCCTAGTCTGAGACTCCACCCACAAAGGGGAGAAACATGTCCTCTGTGTCCCACTTCTTTGTCCATGTACCCCACTTCCTCATGACTTCCCAGTAGAGACTTGAATGCTTATGGTGTTTTTAGTAGACACTGTCTCCCCTGCAATGGCTGCCTGTTCGGGTCTGTCCTTTTCAGCCAGAAAGCTGAGGAAAAAGCCGGACCTACTTTTTCCTCTCATGAATAATTGCTACCACTCATCCAATGCTCAAGTACTCATGAAACCTCATCTTACCCTGTGAGGTAGATATTTTTCACCTCTATTTTGTACACAAGGGAACAGCCTCAAGAAAGCATAAATAACTTGTCTAAGGTCACACAACTAGAGGTGGAAATTCTAACTCAGGTCTGAAGTCCAAGCTCATACACTGGATGATATTGTTCCTGTTCTCCACATTGGAAATTAATTGTGGAATTCCAATTCTTTTTGATGAGCAGCAACACAGCTATTTACCTCATAGGATTTAAATTATCTTATGATTTCTATCTCAGCAGGGTCTTCTAGGCAAGATTGTTACTTTTAGATTTCCCCAGACTTTGATAAGTGTGAGGGGTGGGTGGAGACTTTCAACTCTCTATCAAAAATATTGCCCAGATGGAAAGGCTTGTGGTTGGTTGGCCTGGTTTGTCCAGTCCATGCTGGACTTTTGTAGCTATTGTTACTGGACAAGACAGATCCTGGATGCTGCTCTTCCGGGCGCTGTTGATGTTTGCCTTGGTGACTCTCGTATCTTCCCTCCAGTTTCAATGAGTGAGTGAGTGAAGTCGCTCAGTCGTGTCCGACTCTTTGTGACCCCATGGACTGTAGCCTACCATGCTCCTCCATCCATGGGATTTTCCAGGCAAGAGTACTGGAGTGGGTTGCCATTTCCTTCTCCAGAGGATCTTCCCGACCCAGGGATCGAACCCAGGTCTCCCACATTGTAGGCAGACACTTTACTGTCTGAGCCATCACGGATCAGATTCAATACTGACCAACATTTTGCCTCATTTTCTCTTCTGACATGCTAAGACCTTCAATTCAGGTTGATGACAAGTGTATTTTAGCTATTTTCTTGATCAGATGTCTTTCTGAGGCAGACAAAAACTATGAAATAATAACTATTGGCCTTAGCCGCAAGACCCTGTGCTGTATTATTTTTATCATCTCATCCTCACCAGGAATCATCTGAGAAAAGTATCATAGTTTTTTGTTAATAGGCCAATATTTATTATGAACATTAATATTAATATCAAAGCATTGATAAGATAGTCAGTTGAATTCACAATATATAAATAGATAATATATTACAACCAAGTGGGGTATATACCCAGTACACAAGTTTGGCTTAAAATTCTTTTTTTCAATTATATATGAAAGTGGAAGTCTCTCAGTCATGGCATATTCTTTGCGACCCCATGGGTATAGTCCATAGAATTGTCTCGGCCAGAATACTGGAGTGGGTAGTCATTCCCTTTTCCAGGGGATCTTCCCAACCCAGGGGTCAAACCCAGGTCTCCCATATTGCAGGCAAATTCTTTATCATCTGAGCCATAAGGAAAGCCCAAGAATACTGGAGTGGGTAGCCTATCCCTTCTCCAGCGGATCTTCCTGACCCAGGAATTGAACTGGCGTCTCCTGCATTGCAGGTGGATTCTTTACCAACTGAGCTATCAGGGAAGCCTATATATATATATAAACACACACATAGTTTCTGTTTTCATATTCTTTTCTCTTATAGGTTACTACAAGATAATGGGCTTAGTTACCTGTGTTATATAGTAGGTCCTTGTTGGTTGTTTATTTTCTGTATAGTAGTGTGTATATTTTAAGAAACATATCATAGCTTTAATCTTGAGGAAATTAAATGAAGAAAGGGGATAATTTAAGTAATTTTTCTGAAGATACACTTAGCGAATCCAAACTTTAAATCAATAAAGGTGATGGTAGGAGTTTAGTTGTGGCCAATGTGACATACAATTCATTACATTTTTTTCCTACTAGCTTCCAAATAATAAACTGGATGGTTATGCATGGTTGACTGTGTTGGAGATTGATGACACTTCAGTTAGGGATCAAAGAAAAATAATTTTCCCAATTCTTGACCTATTCACATTGTTAAAAAAAAAATCCTTCCAGTTTTCCTTCTTTTTTCTTTTTTCCTAGAGTAAGTGCAGGCCAGGAAAGCTTTGGAGTGTGACTTCAGGACCAGGTTATGTTTCACGGCCACGTGACCCCATATATCATCAAGTGCTATTGCTGAGCCTCCTTGGGTGACAGCACTCATCCTAGAAGTCTGGGTCAAGAGAAGGGAGGCTAGAGCATTGATGAAGCTAGTAGTATTTTATAAGGTTGGTGAAAAATTTCTTGTGTTAGTAGCTCAGTTGTGTCCAACTCTTTGCAATACCATGGGCGGTAGCCCACCAGCTTCCTCTGTCCATGGGATTTTCCAGGTAAGAATACTGGAGTAGGTTGCCATTCCCTTCTCCAGGGCATATTCCCAACCCAGCGACTGAACCAGGGTCTTTTGCATTGCAGGCAGATTCTTTACCATCTGAGTATTACATCAAGTTGGTGCAAAACTTCTTGAAGTTCACTTATTTTTTGCCTTTTTTCCTGTATATTGAAAGTATTTTAAGGTTAAGCATTTCTCCTTCAGTTTTTGCATTGATAACAGTGTTTTTGTTCTTCATTCTAAGTATTTGAAAATTTTTCAGTATAATTTCTTTTGCATCCCATGAATTATTTGGGGGCGTGTTTCTGAATTTCTAGTTGCATGGATTTTTAACTTGTTTATTTTTCTTATTAAAATTTTATTTTATTAATTAAAAATTTAAAATTAGAGCATAGTTGATTTACAATGTTGTATTAGTTTCTGCTACATAGCAAAGTGAGTCAATTATACATACATATATATCCACTCTTTTTAGATTCTTTTCCCATATAGGTCGTTACAGAGTACTGAATAGAATTCCCTGTGTTATTCAGTAGGTTCTTATTAGTTATTTATTCTATATATATTAATAATAGTGCGTATATGTCAATCCCAGTCTCCGCATTTATTGCTGCTCTCCTTTCTCCCCTGGTAACCACAGGTTTGGTTTCTATATATGTGAATCAGCTTCTAGTTTGTAAAGAGGTTCACTTTTTGCCACTTCTTTCAGTCAATTCAGTCAGTTCAGTCGCTCAGTCATGTCTTGACTCTTTGCAACCCCATGGACTGCAGCACACCAGGCTTCCCTGTCCATCACCAACTCCTGGAGCTTGCTCAAACTCACGTCCACTGAGTCAGTGATGCCATCCAATCATCTCATCCGCTGTCATCCTCTTCTCCTCCTGCCTTCAATCTTTTCCAGCATCAGGATCTTTTCTAATGAGTCAGTTCTTTGTATCAGGTGGCCAAAGTATTGGAGTTTGAGCTTCAATGTCAGTCCTTCCAATGAATATTCAGGACTGATTTCCTTTAGGATGGACTGGTTTGATCTCTTTGCAGTCCAAGGGACTCTCAAGAGTCTTCTCCAACACCACAGTTCAAAAGCATCAGTTCTTTGGCACTCAGCTTTCTTTATAGTCCAACTCTCACATCCATGCATGATTTCTTTAGCCACTTCTTTAGATTCCACTTATAAGCAATATCATATGATATTTTTCTTTCTCTGTCTGACGTACTTCACTCAGTTTGACGATCTCTAGGTCTATTCACATCTCTGCAAATGGCATTATTTTGTTCATTTTCATGGCAGAATAATATTCCATTGTATATATGTACCACATCTTCTTTATCCATTCCTCTATGGATGAACATTAAGGTTGTTTCCTTGTCTTGATTATTGTAAATAGTGTTGCGATGAACATTAGGGTGCATGTATCCTTTTGAATTACTCTTTTTCCAAATATATGTCCAGGAGTGGAATTCTAGGTCATACGGTAGTTCTACCTTTAGTTTTCTGAGTGAAACTTCACATTTTGCTCCCCTTACTGGCTGTACCAATTCATATTCCCACCAACAGTGAAGGGGGGTTCCCTTCTCCTCATACCCTCTCTAGCATTCATTGTTTGTAGAATTTTTGATGGTGGCCATTCTACCCATGGTGAAGTGATATTTCATTATAGCTTTGATTTACATTTTTTTATTGAATGAAAGAGATTGTTTAAATTCTGTAGTATTTGCAGCTTTCAAAAGTTTCACACACATAATTTTGTATAATTCCATAATAACTCTTTTTTTTTTTTTTTAAATCACCTACCCCTCTAACTGCTCCTCCCTACTTCCCTCTCCCCACTGATAACCACTGGTTTGTTCTCTATATCTGTGAGTCTGCTTCTTTTTGTTTTATTCACTAGTTTGTTTCATTTTTTAGATTCGCATATAAGTAATATCATACAGTATTTGGCTTTCTTCAGACAGCATAATATCCTCTAAGTCCATCCATGTTGCTACAAATGGCAAAGTTTATTTTTGTATAGCTGAGTATTATTCTATTATATATATATATTAATATACACAGCACATCTTCTTTATCCATTTATCTTTAATTTGTCTATTTTTATGTGAAAACATGGCCTGTATATATCGATTTCCTGAAATATGCTGAAACTGATTATACGACACAGTTTTGGTCAGTTTTTGTAAATGTCTCATGTATGTTTCAGAAAAATAGTTATTCTCTAATGGCTAGGTGCAGAGTTCTGTGTTGTTGTTTAGTCATTAAATCGTGTCTGACTCTGAGATTCCATGGACTGTAGCAGGCCAGGCTCCTCTATCCTCCACTATCTCCTGGAGTTTGCTCAATTTCATGTCCATTGAGTTGGTGATAGTATCGAACCATCTCATCCTCTGCCACCCGCCCCCTTCTCCTTTGTCCTTCAGTCTTTCCCAGCATCAGGCTCTTTTCTAGTGAGCCGGCTCTTCACATCAGGTGACCAGAGTGGAGCTTCAGCTTCAGCAGCAGTCCTTCCAATGAATATTCAGGGTTGATTTTCTTTAGGATCGACTGATTTGATCTACTTGCAATCCAAGAATCTTCTACAGCACCACAATTCAAAAACATTAATTCTTTGACGCTCAGCCTTCTTTGTGGTCCAACTCTCATATACATACATGACTACTGAAAAAACCATGGCTTTGACTACACAGATGTTTGTCAGCAAAGTGATGTCTCTGCTTTTTAATATGCTGTCTAGATTTATCATAACTTTCCTTCCAAGAAGCAAGTGCCTTTCAATTTAGTGGCTGCAGTCACCATCCACGGTGATTTTGGAGCCCAAGAAAATAAAATCTGTCACTGCTTCCACTTTTCTCCCTTATACTTGCCATGAAGTGATAGGACTGGATGCCATTATCTTTGGTTTTTAAATGTCGAGCTTCAAGCCAGCTTTTTCACTCTCCTTTTTCACCCTTATCAAGAATCTCTTTAGTTTCTCTTAACTTTCTGCCATTACAGTGGGGTCATCTGCATATCTGTTAATATTTCTCCCAGCAATCTTGATTCCAGCTTGTGATTCATCCAGCTGGTATTTTGCATGATGTACTCTGCATATAAGTTAAATAAGCAGGGTGACAATATACAGCCTTGTTGTACTCCTTTCCTAATTTGGAACGAGTCAGTTGTTTCAAGTCTGGTTCCAACTGTTGCTTCTTGACCTGCATATAGGTTTTTCAAGACACAGGTAAGGTAGTCTGCTACTACCATTGCTATAAGAATTTTTCACAGTTTGTTGTGATTCACACAGTCAAAGGATTTAGTGTAGTCAGTGAAGCAGAAGTAGATGTTTTTCTGGAATTCTCTTGCTTTCTCCATGTTCCAACAAATGTTGGCAATTTGATCTCTGGTTCCTCTGTCTCTTTAAAACCCAGCTTGTACATTTGGAAGTTCTTGGTTCACATACTGCCACAGCCTAGCTTGCAGGATTTTGAGCATAACCTTGCTAGCATGTGAAATGAGCACAATTGTACAGTAGTTTGAGCATTATTTGACACTATCCTTCTTTGGAATTGGAATGAAAATTGACCTTTTCTGGTCCTGTGACCACTGCTGAGTTTTCCTAATTTGCTGACAAATTGAGAGCAGCACTTTAACAGTGTCATCTTTAGGATTTGAAATAGCTCAGATGGAATTCGATCACCTCCTCTAGCTTTGTTCATAGTAATGCTTTGTAATGCCCACTTGATTTTACACACAAGGATGTCTGGCTTTAGGTGAGAGATCTCGCCATCATGGTTATCCAGGTCATTAAAGAGTCATTAAGACCTTTTGTGTTTACCTCCTCTCTGTATTCTTGCTACCTCTTCTTAATCTCTTCTGCTTCTGTTAGGTACTTATCATTTCTGTCCTTTATCTTGCCCATCCTTGCATGAAATGTTTCCTTGATTTCTCCAATTTTCTTGAAGTGATCTCTAGTATTTTCCATTCTATTGTTTCCCTCTATTTCTTTGCATTGTTCATTTAAGAAGGACTTCTTTTCTCTCCTTTCTATTCTCTGGAATTTTGCCTATTATTTCAAGTACATCGATTTTGCTATTGAAATCTATTTCTTTAAAAGTTTTTGTCTGCTTGATCTGTCAGTAAATGAGATAGATATGTTGAATGCTCTTACTATTAACGTGATGATGGGTAGATCAGTTTTTGCAATTTATTAATTTTACTTTAAAGATTTATAAGTTGTCAAGTATACACAAGTATAGACTTATGTGATACTGACTCAGTATTTTAAAAAAATCTTTATGTAGTAAAGACCTTCTTTATCTTTGATAATGCTTTCTGATTTAAAGTCTCTTTTGTCTGATGTTAATTTCATGGCCCTCATTGTTATTATTTTGGTCAGTATTTGTCTATGTAGTTTCTCTTTTTATCTTTTCTCATGTGTTTATCATATTGATGTATCTCTTGTGAAGAATATATATCTTTAAAAGAAAGAATCAAACAGTTTTGCAATTTTTGTGTTTCCATTGGATAGTTAATTTCATTTACAATTATTGTGATTTCGAATATATTCTGACTTGTCTTACCATCTTACTTTAACTTACATTTTGTCTTGTTTGTCTCACCCTATTTCTGTTCCTTAATGATAAAGCTAACACTTGAAAATTTTCTACCTTTTCAGAAGATATGATCTTCACATTTTAATAAGGTGTAATGTGCCATTCTGTTTATGAAGACAAAGCATAGTTGCAATTTAACAACAAAAAAGATATGCAGAAGTTAATGGCCTGATTCCTAGCATTGCCAAAATATGTCAGTCACTTGTTGATAAAAACTGTCTAATAGTTGAAAGAAATCTTGCACTTTAGCTTTTTTTTTTAATGGTTTTTGTCTTGCAGCATGCCTGTTAAGCTGTGAAAACAGCGTAACTTTTTTTTTTAATCACAGATTGATTTAACGAGTGTTTCCCTCTCTTCTTATTTATTTCCCTACGTCTGGATATGTCTCTGGCTGCCTGGTTTCTAGAGATTCTGGATCTCATGCACAAGCCTGCAGCCTTCTCTCTCTTCCTTAGCTGTTAGCTGTCCTCCAGCCATGCAGTTGCCCACAGCCACTTACAACCCGCAGGCTCTAGCAACTAACAAAAAGAAGCAATTATACTTTTATGTTAGAGATATATAATCAACAAAGACAGGCAAAGTTCAGAGGCTTGGATGGAGGTAGTGTAAGAGAGACAGAGAGATTTTTAAAGTTCTTGGAACTTTTCTTAAACAGTCAAAGAAACCAACACCACTACAGTTGTGTTTGCTTTGCCAGTCTCTCTGTGCTCTTTTATTTCCTGTTTATTGATCTGGTTTTCACATCCCATCACTTAGTCCTGGTCTAAAGAATTTTATGTTGCAGCTTATTCAAGAGGCTGTTCTGTTCAGTGACATTATAAAATAGCTCCAATTTCCGATGCTTAATGAGAAACATTTTTTTAAAAAATCATTGCGAACTAAAAATTGAAGTTGTGGATATGTTGGAGCCATGGGAAAAGAGACTTCTTTTAAAATATTCTTTATAGTTTCAAGGATTAAAAGAATCAGCACTTAAAAGTAATGTCAAAAGTCCTTTTATTTTTTATTTTATGTATTTGAATCGTGGTTCATGGCATATGGAACTTCCTTGACTGAAGATCTAAACTGTGCCCCCTGCATTGGTAGCACAGAGTCTTGACCACTGGACCACCAGGAAAGTCACCATATGTCCTTTTAAAATAAATGATCCCATAATATGATATTGTCCTGTCTAATGCCAATACTGCATGTGATCTGTTCAGACTTTTTAATCTGTCCTTGACTCTTCTCAGATGTCAGCTGGTGTGTGCTTTAGAAATGTAAACCAGCATTTTATATGCAGCTAAGCAGATTATTATAAGGCAGGCAAATTTGCTGGGGGAACACCCAGTGGGGATGACTGCCTGTCTTCCTTATGGTGAATAGTACATGGACTTTGGAACTGTCTCCAATTACTCCATCAGCTTTGCTGGTTTTGAAGCTCAGGCTATAGGAGAGCTTTATTTATTTTGTTAAAATAGTTTTAGGAGATAAGGATCAAAATTAAATATTCAGAACAGGTGCTTGTCTGCAAATGTGTACATGCATTGGCACATAGCTTGTGAATTTGCAGCATGTGCCAACTTGGTAATTATGGGTGGAATTTGGGCATTAGCTCTAGAAAATGTAAACTTCAGTGGGTTTTTTCTTTTTTTTCCCTCTCATCCGAACAAAACCATCCAAGACTGTGTATTTTCCATGAGAATAGTAATAATCCAGAAATGAGTGCTGAGGAATGAATTGTTTCATGAGAGATAAGTGTGTTTGCTCCCAAACTGCCCTTTTAAAATGCAATCTTTGTAAAATATATCACCCGAATTATGCAGCCTTCTTTCGTGTAACGTACTAGATAGAATTTAAGCTTCTCTAGATGCATTATTTTTCAATGTAAGAATGCAGGGTACCTATGGGCTTATTGAGTTCTGTGGAGATATAGGCCCTGAATTAAATGCTTTGCAGCCTGTATTTACTGATTTTTTCTTATCTCCTCTCCATACTTTTTCTGTTTCTGACTTAGGGTAAAACTGATGCTTCTAGTTTTAATTCCTGCCTTATTTACCATCCTTTACATTCATTGTTTGAATTGAGAAATTGTTGGTCATTATTGAAGCTGGGCAATGTCTACATACTGCTTACTTTATTCTGTGGACTTGGGATATGCTTGGATATTTCCAAGGCGGATTTGGACAAGACAGAGAAACAGTTAACCTTTAGGTGAGGGCTTGTGGCAGATTGCACTTCCCCAAGATGGCTGCCAGCCATCTTTCATTCCACATTCCCTTCTGCACTGTGACCTTGACCCCCAGTCCTATCCCCTACATCTGTTCCCTTATATCTGGTGAGGTTTGTAATGAATATGGCAGACATGGCACTCTGTGTCTTCTGAGACCAAGTCATGAAAGGCAATGCAGGTTTCGCCTTGTTACTCACTTTTGGAGTCTTGAGTCATTAAGTAAGAGATCTGACTTCCTTGCTAAGAGGAAACCTAAGCTACTTAGAAGGGGGCACAGTTGTCAGCTCCAATTGAGGTCCCAGTTGAGAAGCCTTAACTTCCTGGCACATAAGTGAAGACACCTCTAGAAGATCCTAGCCTTCAGATGCTGAATACTCCTTCCAAAGCCCACTGTTCCTTTACTCCCCCACCCCCTTCCCACCCTTGCTGTTGAATTTTCCCAACTGAGGCCTTAAACATCATGCAGCAGAGTCAAACAGTTCCTGCTGTGTTCTCTCCAAATTCCCAAATTACGAAAACTGGAGTGGTTTGCTACACAACTGTAGTAATGGACACAAAGCCCTAGGGATTATTCTGTAAGTGAAGACCAAGAGTTTTAGTGCCTAGTCTTTGAGAAGCACTGTGTGGGGTTGTGGTTAAGACATTGAGTTCTGGGGTTGGACAGATTGGTTTCAATTCTTGGCTCCACCTTAACCAATGTGAAATTGTTATCTTCTTTGCATAAAATGGAGGCAATACTAGTATCCCATCATGGGGTTTATAATGATGAACTATCCAATATATACCATATAGCAAAGTGAATGCTTCTGCTGCTAAGTAGCTTCAGTCGTGTCCGACTCTTCGCGACCCCATGGACTATAGCCTACCAGGCTCCTCCGTCCATGGGATTTTCCGGGCAAGAGTACTGGAGTGGGTTGCCATTGCCTTCTCTGAGCAAAGTGAATACCCCAGTACAAATACTTGGTGACTTTTTTTTTTTAAAATGTGTGAAATGTATGGCTTCTTAAAGACTCCTATTAGTGCCTTCCTGATTCTCAGCTGGATTCCAGATACTTGAACTTTCCCAGATAAATTAGGTTCTACTAAATTACTGTTGGGCTTCCCAGGAGGCACTAATGGTAAAAACCCGCCTGCCAATGCAGGAGACATAAGAGACTCGGGTATGGTCCCTGGGTGAGGAAGAACCCCTGGAAGAGGGCTTGGCAACCCACTCTAGTATTCTTTCCTGGAGAATCCCATGGACAGAGGAACCTGTGTTGGCTATGGTCCATAAGGTCCTAAAGGCTCAGACATGACTGAAGTGACTTAGCATGCACACGTGCATATTACTATTAAGATTAGGCAATGCTATTTTCACAACTCAAAGCTTGGAGAGAAAATAGCAGTATACATCTCTTAAAGCGGAGGTTACTAGGCTATAAATTAGATGAGGGCAGGGACCACATCTTTCTCATCATTGGTTCTCTAGAGCAAATGCGATTGAACACATAGAAAATCCTCTCTAAGTGCTATTTGTATGAATTATCATGAAATTCTATTTGGTAGCCTTTGGATGACACAAAAGAATCACCTTATCATTTGCTTATTTTCAGAATTATCAAAAATGAGAAATTTTCTGAAAAAATTTTACCCAGAAGTCTAAAATTTTAATATCAATTACAACTCTTTTCAGATATCTTAATTTTATTTAGAATCACAGAAGCTCACACAATATTAAGATAATCCACATTTCTATTTGTAGATGTAGAATGTTTTCTCCAGATCCTTGAAATATTATGATAGATCTGAAACAAGTTCTTATGCAATTAGCCCAATGTATTGTTGTAGAAATTCTTACAGTTTTGGTTTATATGATTCAGAGGCCAAATTGATTATGTTGAGGAAGCACAGTGATTTAAATTAATTGTAACCTTAACCGATGACTCGGCAGGTAAAGAATCTGCCTACAATGCAGGAGACACAGGAGACTCAGGTTTGATCCCTGGGTTGAAAAGATCCCTTGCAGAAGGAAATGGTAATCCACTTCAGTATTGCTGCCTGAAAAATCCCATGGTCAGAAGAGCCTGGCAGACTACAGTCCAATGGGTCACAAAGAGTCAGACACAACTGCGTGATTAACCACACATTCAGCACACAGCCTTAAACTTACCTCATAATTGCAGTCACACCAGGCAAAGGCTTGATCTTCTTGTCACAAGACAGAACACTAATTAGAGTGAAAATGATAAACTATGACAAGAGATTTTACTGTATTCTAATGATACAATTAATGGAAACACTAGATTCTGATGTTTATTGAGTGAAACATGATATAAGCTCCTCTCCAGGAATTAGATAACCTTGAAAGCTTTGGCATTTTATTGATGACTAATTTGGAGTCTACAGAAGCAAATTCTGCTACCCAAGGTCCAGTTATCCATGTAGGTTAGGTTAACCTATATTATCTGCATAGATTAGGTTATGCTATGGCGACAAAGAATACAAACTGTCTCTGTCACACTATGTCCACTTTAGGTTCAGATAACTCTACAGGCAGTGGCCCAACCTTCCTGGCCCTTTGATCTCAGACCATCTGCATCTCTGTATTTGTGTGATCGAGCATTGTGGTGAGGGAAATAAGCACAGAGAATCTTGTCTTAACTCTTCATGCTTTACTCAGAAGTGATGCTCCTCACTTCTGCTTCACACTTGCTTGGCCAAAACAAGTCAAGTGGTCATGTTCAATTTCACCAGGTGAAAATGAGTCATTCTCCTATGTATTCAGGGATGGGAAGAGAATTGAGAACATTGGTGAGCCCTGGTAATGTTCCAGAATTTGATTCAATATCTTTTTTTTAGGGCAAAACCTGTTTTCTTCCTCTACTTGCTGAAGATTGCATTGAATATAAATGGAATCTTGTGTCTCTACTGTAATCAGTACAGCTACAATAAAGTACAATGTGATTTACTGCAAAATGGGATTTGGTGGGGGGTTGTTCTGGCTTGGATTCTTTCCAAGGGGTGGGGGATACTTAGCACTGAAAATGTCAGAGGGACTGGGTTATAGCACTGCTTTGCTGAGAAAGCATTTCTGAGGCATAGGCCTGGAGAATAGTACCATAACGAGGCTCTCATTTAATCTTCTTCTTTGGGACCCTGAGAACAAGACATAGAGTTTGGAAAATACTCTTAGGAACCGAATACTATTATACTGACATAGTTACTTTGTAGTTGTAAGTATTCACCTTTTTTCTCTTAAGAACCCCAGTGTGCAATCACTGCTGTCCCCTATCAGTCTTTGCCCAGTTCTCAATTAAAAGAATATATACACATGGGGAAGGTCTGAAAAGACCCAGCTGGCAAGATGTGTTAGTTGTAATCCTTCCCCCCACTCTAAACCAAACAAGGTATGTTATCCATTTACCTCTTTTGAAAGGTTGAATATGATTTCTATTGCTGCGTCTGAGGTCTTGACTTGTGCAAGAGAAGTGTCAATAATTTGAATCTCTTGGCACTTTCTCTAATGACTTTTGGCCAATAAGTGCTAAGCAAGCCTTTGATGAAGAGACTATGATGGTCCAGCATATTGGTGGTAAACCCTTGGACCAACCTTTTAACCGAAATGCATCTTGGTAAAATCTGGGTAGAAAGGGGTCAAACAGGGAATTCCCTAGAGGGCCAGTGGTTAGGACTCTGTGATTTCACTACTAGGCCAGAGTTCAATCCATGGTTGGGAAACTAAGAACCTTCAAACTGTGTGGTGCAGCTAAACAAAAAAACAAGCAACAAACTCCCCTCCCCTTCAAAACAGAACCACACAGACACAAATAAGTGAAAGGGGTCAAATAATTTTTGCCCTTTATGTTTCTTCCACATCACAAAAGAATCCCTACATGTAATTAATACATGAACTTCCGTGGTACATTTTTCCCCCCCATCATATTAATGTAGGATTTGACTGGTGAACTTATACAGGGGTCATGGTGGGGTTGACCTTTCATTCAAAGTCTGCAAAAGTGCTTTTGCAATGTGCCTTTCACAGTAAGCACCAGTCATTTAGGGAGCCACCTAAATCAGAGCATGCACTTGAGGTCTGGTGTTTGTTCACATTTTCTATTGTTTTACTATTACCACATATGACGTTTAAAACAAATACTTTATTTTATTTATGGCTGCACTGGGTCTTCATTGCTGTGGGTGGGCTTTCTCTAGTTGTGGCAAGTGAAGGGGGACTACCCTTTTATAAATGCACAGGCTTCTCTTTTTTCAGAACACAGGCTCTAGAGCACAGGCTGAGTAGTTGCGGTGCAGGGGCTTAGTTGCCCTGAGACAGCCAGGATCAGGGTTTGAACCTGTGTCCCTTGCATTGGCAGGCAGATTCTTATCCACTGTGCCACCAGGGAAATACCACATGTGTAGTTTTTATCCCTAATAGCATTTTGATAGTTTGCTGCCTTTTTAATAAAAACAGGGCAGTGTATTAAAGGTTGTTGCCTTTCAGCAGGAATAAGAACCATATCTATTTCTCAGGTGCCTGAACAGAGTACCGGTGTCCATCTTTGAAAAGAGAGCATCAGTATCCTGGCCTGAGAGCATTAGAACACACGTTGCCTACCAGGGCAATAGCCCTTTCTATGAAAGGGAAATAAGAAAAAGGTGTATTTTGGGGAAAAGAGCTGATTTTTGCTGCTAATGAGAAAGATTTCTTTGGATTTATTTCTCTATGTTATTCTCTGTCTTGATTCTCCCTCCCCCCCCAATATGTATTTCTCAACATATTGTCACATACAATGGTAAACACATGGTTACATTTATTCTTTCATCCATTTAACAACTATGTATCAATTATCTACTATGTGCCAGGAAAGGTTGTTCAGGATAAAGAAATATAATCTTAAAATATTCACTGTCCACTAGGGGAGATAAATAGATTAAGCATTAGAGAAATAGAGTAGAAATAGAAAGGTGATAGGAGACCCCACAAAAGGGTATATATAAGGTCCTATGGGGCAGGGGGGCTTCCCTGGTGGCTCAAAGGGTAAAGAATCTGCCTGCAATGCCAGAGACCCGGGTTTGATCCCTGGGTTTGGAAGATCCTCTGGAGAAGGGAATGGCTACCCACTTCAGTATTCTTGCCAGGAGAATTCCATGGATAGAGGAGCCTGGGGGGCTACAGTCCATGGGGTTGCAAAGAGTCAGACACAGCTGAACGACTAACACTCACTTTCACATGAGGAAGGGGGGATGAGAGAAAGATCACCATGGCTCTCCTAGAGTCTCAAGAGTCTCGAAGGCTGAGGGTAAGCAGAAAAGTCTGTTGCAGGCAGAGGTAAGAACCCAGAGACATTAATCAATGGGAAGTTTGGGGAGTGGCACATGACCTGTGAAGATGGTAAGAGATGGATTGTGGCAGAGCGGAAGACTGATTGAGATCTAGAAGCCAGTCTCACAACTCAGGACTTGGAGGGGTTTGGACTTCGTCTTGTAGGGGTGGGAAGCCTTTGAAAATCAGAGAGGGCTCTGCTCTGATTTCCATGTTAGAAAGATAACTGCAAAGACAAAGCCTAGTTTTGGTTGGAAGCTGCCATGTTCTAGGCCCAAGAAGATGGCATGGCAAGAAGAGAATGAGGGACTTCCTCGGCAGACCAGCGTTAAAACTCTGCACTTCCGCTGCAGGGCCACAGGTTCGATTCATGGCTGGGGAACTAAGTTCCTGAATGCCGGGACGTGAGGCGAAAAAAGAAGAAGAGGGAAGGTGAGGGATATTTACACTAGAAAACTAAGAGAACTTTTTAAGTGGTTAGATGCAGAAGGTGAAGGAGAAGAAAAAAATTAGTGATGAGTTCCATATTTCTGGCTTGTGTTACTGGCATTAAACAAGATAAGAATATAGGGTAATAAGCCTGTTTGAAGGGAACATGAATTTGTGATGCCTAAAATTTGAAAAGGATATATCCATTATTATGATAGCATTGGTTAGTGTTATGCACCAAATACTGTGGTTAACTGTATATTTTAACTGACTAAATTCTCACAACTATCCTAACAGGGATGGCTAGTTTGTTCTATCAAATCTATCTTAAGACACATCCTGATATCAAAGATGCTAAAATGTTCTTTCTAGAATTGATAAAATATGATATCACCCCCATTTTATGGATGAAGAAGCTGGGGCAGAGAATAAATAATTTATGCAAAGTTACGATGTTATTTAAAGAGGAGCTGGATTCAACCGGAAGCAGTCTGACTCCAGAAATTGTTCATTTGATCACTGTGCTATGTCACTTCTTGGTATAGATGTATCTCAACAGAATGGAGATTGAGATCTGAGAGTCATCAATACAGATTTTTCTATTACAGGGCAAAAGTGGAGGTGGTGTGTATGGTATCATCAACTTGTGATGAAACCATTTAAGTTAAAAAGGAAATAGCGTTATAGTTAAAATGGATAACCAACAAAGGACCTACTGTATAACATGTGGAACTCTGCTCAATGTTATGTGACGGCCTGGGCGGGAGAGGGGTTTGGGGGAGAATGGATATATGTGTATGTATGGCTGAGTCCCTTTACTGTTGACCTGAAATGATCGCAACATTGTTTTCAGTTGGCTATACCCCAATACAAAACAAAAAGATTTTTTAAAAAAGAAATAGCATTGATAATTATAATCCATCCTTCTTTTGATGGGCTACCCTGGTGGTTCAGTGGTAAAGAATCCTCCTGCCAATGCAGGAGACACAGGAAATGGGGGTTCAATCCCTGGGTCGGGAAGATCCCCTGGAGAAGGGCACACAACCCACTCCAGTATTCTTGCCTGGAGAATCCCATGGACAGAGGAGTCTGGTGGGGCTATAGTTCATAGGGTCACAAAGAGTAGGACACGACTGAAATGACTGAGCACACACATACTTCTTTTGATACATGAACACATGTCAAAATATCAGAATATACCTATTTTAGGCAAATGTTCTGTAAGAGATACTAAAGATGCGATACCAACAGATTTGTGCATCAGAGTTGCCCAAAGAAAAACTGGAAGTTTTCAGAGAGGAGACAGTGGCACAGTTAATTCTCCTGGCCTTTCAACCTCTGACTTCTCTGAGCATTCAGAATTTCCTCACATACTTTGTGAAATGATAGTGGAGAGGGAGCAGGAAATCTGCTTGAGATCACTGCCATGCAAGTGTGGAAAATAAAGGCTATGGGCTTGCATGTGACATTCATGATGTCCATAGTCCTGGGAATAATTAAATTTCTTACCTGTGGGCAGGTGTGTATTTTTGGCTACTTGCCTTTGCTAACTAAGACGGAATCACTTAGCTCAGTGAGTTACAACTTTTGGGAGGCAATTCTTCTGATTCAATAGTAGCAAATTTGTTTTTCAGGCATGGTTTTTTTCTTTCGCTTTCTCCCACCCACCTTCTCTCCTCCATTTCTTCCCTAAATTACCAGTTCCCAATGAGGTAAGCTGAAGGGTCAATACATAGGCTGTTAAAGACAGAAACTCAGTTTACAGAGTTGCAAGGGAAACTAAAAAGAAGCATTGGTGCCCAGTCCTCTGGTTGGCTTAAGCTTTAATCTGGCCAAGAGGATAAGAGAAGAGCTTTGTGGAAGAAGGTTGGAGATGAGTGTCTGTTTCCTTCTCAGCAGGGTCAGGTGCAGAAGAGAGGTATAAATTGTCTTTGAAAAGAAGACGGTGGAAGAGTCCCTGAGAGACGGCTGCTTTGGTAGCCAGCAGCCAGCTTTTTAGATGGGGTCAGTGTGAACAGCCCTGAGCATCAGAGGCTTAACCCAAACAATTTCACACGCTTGTAAGTGCCTTTCATCCAACTCGTTGACAGTATAATAACAATAAACAGGGCAAAAGAAGAAGCCACTTCAGCAGGGAATGGGTTTTCCAAAGAAGAAAGCCATGTTTTGGAGAAAAGGGATTCTAAAATTCTTTTACTTGGCTGTGTTTTGGCCCCCAAAGAAATCAAAAGTTTTTAAATTTTGCTGTGGTTATTTAATCCCACTCTAGTTAGATCATTTTCACCAAATGTCTTTTGAAAACTGTAAAAAAATTCCTTATTTGTTTATATAAGGGTACTTAGATAGGAAAGAATTCTATTTATATCCCTTTAGTGATTATTGGCATAAGACAACAGTCTCGATATCTTTCTTTTGTATTTATTTTCTACCACAACTTCTTCTTTCCACTCAAAAACCCATATTAAGTAATCAGATTAGCTTCATGATAAACTGCTTTGTGTAAATCTTTTGTAAAGGAGGTGGCTTATACATTCCAAGATAAATACAAAATAGTGAAAGTACCAAAGTCATCTTCAAGAGGTTGAAAACAATTTCTTTTTCTTTAACAGAGAAGAGTTTGGTGGAGATAAGATCTAAACACAAATGGAAAATGAATTAGTCTTCTGAAAGGTGGAAGTGGATGATAGACTGCTTGGTGGGTAATAGGCTGGGTGGAACCCAGGCAGGCCTTAGAGCAGAAACTTCTCAAAGAATATATCAGAAATTACATTCTACAACTGCTAACAAAAACTGTGATATGGTGTCCTCCACAAACTGAGGGCTTATATTTATCTAATTTAGTGACAAGTCCAGAGGTAGTCAAACTGGTCTGTTTCATGGCAGCCCCGTGATGTTGCTAGAGACCAGTCTTCTGCTTTTACTTTCAACCTCACAGAATAGTTGTTGGAGCTCCAGCAATCACATCCCTGATTAAGGTAGGAAAAAAGAGGAGAAAGGGAATGAGCAAAGGGGATTTGCTCATTGAGACAGTTCCTTTTTTAAGAGTTTCCCCCAACATTCTACCTAATAACATGCTATCTGCTAAAGACCCAAGAAAGGTAGTTTTCTGAACTGGGCACCTCCTCCCTTCCCCAGTAGTTCTGGTAATAAGGAATAGGGGAGAATGGATAGAATCTAGTAGGCTTTTCCTTTGGAGTGAGAGGGAGCACAATAGATTAACAGCATTGAAGGTAAACCACGTTCATTTTATTATTTTAGCTAGGGTCAAAATTTTCAGAAGCCAAAATGAAAATGCTGGTTTTTTGTTAATACAGTCTAGCCCTAGACACTATATGATCAGTGTAATCACTATAATATTTCATGCATCCAGGTATGGCTGAATTATTGGAGTCAATAACTTCAGAAAATTCGGAGATCACTGAAGAACTAACTATTGACACTTGACTAATTACAGAATTCTGGAGGAGTGCATGGCAAATTCCTGCCTGGAGAATCCCATGGACAGAGGAGCCTGGTGGACTGCAGTCTATGGGGTCACAAAGAGTTGGACTCGACTGAAGTGACTTAGCAAGCATAGTTCCTGCATGCTAAGAAATTTGTTGTTATTATTATTATTACTATTATTATATTGAATGGTGTTTGAGAGTAAGAAGGTGAATTGGGAACTGGCTCATTTTGTTTAAGCTATTTTTTGGAGAGCTTGTAAGTAGCTGAATTTACCTCCCTAGATTCCATATGATAGAGACAAAATGGCCCCAGGGTTCTAGAAGAGAGCCCTGTAGACACTAGAAGTTTTCTAATTGACCTCAGTGGTGTAATAAACAACTTTGTGCAGTTGGCTGTGGTTTTTATCCTCTGAGGAAATGCAAGTCTCTAATATCTGTCTTGCAACCCTCCGTCCACCAACAACCATCTATTTCTTCTCACAAAACATCCCGTTGGTCCCCATGTGTCCCTCACCCCGACCCAGCTTATACTGATGGGACCTAAGCAGCAAGTTCACTCCTTAAAAAAATGTTAAAACAACAAAAATCTTTTCTTAACTCCAACAACAATTCTATAATTACATCAAATGAGGGTAAGTAGAAGCTGTTGGTAATATAATTCTACCATGTTTTAAATGTTTATTTTGTCTTCTAACTAGGGTAACCTTAAGCGAACAAAGAGTAGGTTTCATGATGGCAATTACTTTTCATGTCTATAGTAATCCAGAATATATCCCAGAAGATTTGGAGTGTGGATCACCAACTAAGTCCAGAGAGCCTCTGTGCTTGGATTAGCTCCACTGGGCATGAAACAAGGCACCAAATTGACGTTATTTTCTTTTTCTAGAGAACTTAATATATCGCTACATCCCCGTGTGAAGAATAGAAATGAATTTTGCTTTTAAATCTGAACCTACTCACTCAAAAAAAATGTGGAAGGAATAAATTGAAGTGTGTGAAAGCATAAGGAGGCAAAAGGAAATAATTCTATTATATTTATTTTTCAACAAGGGCTTACATCTGTTTCTAATTTACACAGATTATTGACACATCTGGATGTTTGGCCTTAAGAATTTTAAGTTGCTGTGGTGGCATTTATTTTCTGAATCAACTCTTCAGACCACCCTGGAACTTGTGCAACTAGTTTGGAGAGAAGTTTGTGATATTTTCAATAAAGTTAACTTTTGGCATTTTAGAAACAGTGTAAATGGGATTCTGTCATCTCATATTTATAAATTGTGGTTTTGCATTTTTGATACCTGCAGGAAAAATAAGACCAAAGCCAAAGGTCTAATGGCTTGACAATGACAAATTATAATAGCTAGATAAAGCTATCAAGGGGACATCGGAGATGGGTGTAAGGTTAGCCATTCATATTAACCACTGGGGACCCTAGATTTCAGAAGAAACCAAAGAGTACAGAAGTGAGTGACTGATGGAAATCCTGTTTTCACTTGGCCTGATGGGATTATGCATTTTAACAAGGAAAATGGAATTGTTAAGAAGTATAATAACATTGATTAATACTTCACCTCTTGGACCGATCCTTTTGTAATCAGGAGTGAACTTTTCTCCCTATGTGGTCTGATTGGAGTAATTTATTCCAAGGGTATGAATAATGGAGATCATGGAGTAAAACCTTTAAAGATTTTAGAAAACAAAAACATGGTGAAACACTTATTTTATGGCAAATATTTTTTAAATGGAGTAGCATGATTTTATTGAAAGGAACAGAAGACCATACATAAAAACACTAATGCAAATTGCCAAAAACAAAGCAAAACCTTCTTATAGTTCTTTAGTTTAAAGGCACAACAGAAATAATTAAGCACATAATATGATCAGTTTTAGAAGAAGGCTCTTTGGAGTCCTCAGTAGTTCTGGTTTTTTGTTTCATTGTCACAGCCAACCTTAAAATTCTCTTCTGTTAGAGATAAAGTCTTACTAGATGGGGTGATGCCGCACAGCAGATTGACGTTGAAAAAAAAATTATATTCTTTAGAGGCAATTATTGTGTTTCATTTTGAAAGGAAATGATCATATTTATAGAATATCTAGTATATCTGAGAAACAAACTTATCTGTTGTGCTGACATTCCTGTGTCTTTAGATATTATTTTATTAGATGTTCACAAAATAAAAACTCTAAATATATATTCATGCCTGAGATAAATAATAAAAGGTTCCTGAGTATCAGCCCAGGGCTTCCCAGGTGGCTCAGCCATAAAGAATCTGCCTGCAAAGCAGGAGACTTGGGTTTTATCCTTGATTTGTTAAGATCCCCTGGAGAAGGAATGGCAACCCACTCTAGTATTCTTGCCTGGGAAATCCCACGGACAGAGGAGCCTGGCGGGCTACAGTCCACAGAGTTGCAAAGAGTTGGCCACTACTTAGCGACTAAGCAACAACAATGGAGGTCTACTTCTTACAGCTTTTTAGTAGAGATGGCAGAGAAGGAATTAAAATCAGCAGGCCAAATCCAAAGACCTCAACTTGCATAAACAAACTCTGTAATTAACGACATTCCTGTTTCCCTTTCGGTAGACTCTTCTATTTTAAGATGTTAATAGATGTCCACTGGGATCAACTAATGGGCTCTGGGACTGGTTTCACTGCAATTCAATAGAGTGGCAGCTTAGTAAAGTTTAGTGTCCACTCTAATGATTTAAAAAATGGTATGACTTTTGGTATCACTTCCAGTCCTATCATTTCAAGACTCAGATCTCATGAATGTGTGAGTCACAAAGCTAACTGGGAATTATTTATTTGCTTTGGCTGGGCTGCACTGCTTGTGGGATCTTAGTTCCCTGACCAGGGATCGAACCCCTGTCCCCTGTAATGGAAGTGTGGAGTCCTAACCACTGGGCAGCAAAGGAATTCTGAGTTGGAATATTTCTAGTTAATCCTTAGTGCCTAACTCTTGATTAAGCACCAATGGGCCTGTAGTAGATGCTTTGATGACGAAAGTTAAGGTGAAAACCGAGTATACAGACAATGCAAGCATTTCACCCAAGGGAAGTTTCACCTTTCTTCTAACCAGAGTTTGAGTCACAGATGGGCTACTGGAGATTATGTAGGCTGGTTTGAGTCTTAAACCACCCTCTCTATTTCCTCTGTCCATAGACAATCTGCCCAAAGCAGGGGTGGGGGAAAAGATTTGCAGGAAATTTCCAGCCTTTTTAATGACAGACCTTTGGAAATGCTCACGGACACTGACAACTAAATAGGTACTGAATAGGACCGTCTTCTTAAGGGATTCTAGAAAGGGATCTGGTTGTATGTAGAGTGTTTCTTTCCCAGGTGGATCATTTGCCTGGCCTGTAGGGTGCAGAAAATAACCTTTCTTTCTTGAACATCTAAGGGAATCCATTTCTCTTTCAGTAAACCTTTCTACTGCCTGTTTCAGGCCACTATTGAAGCTATAAATCAAAGAACATGAAGGAGCAAGACTGGTGTGTTTGTGTGTGTGTGTGTGTGTGTGTGTATTTTAGTCACTTAGTGTCTGACTCCTGTGACCCCAAGGACTGTAGCTCGCCAGGCTCCTCTGCCCATGCAATTCTCCAGGCAAGAATACTGGAGTGAGTATGCATTTCCTCTAGGGAATCTTCCCGACTCAGGTATCCAACCCAGGTCTCTTGCATTGCGGGTGGATTCTTTACTGTCTGAGCCACCAGGAAGCCCTAAGACTAGAGAGAATCAGATGTAAAAAAAATGCTGGTTCAGAGAGAAGAGGAAGAAAGCAGGAGGAAAGAATCGGGAAGCAAAGGGGCAGAATTGGGTTGGATCCTTGTTCTTTAAGATTCAGTTTCTCTGTTGTATTGTACACCCAGACCTCCCTCTTCCTTGCTTCTGACAGGAACTAGGGAGCTGAAGAAATATGTCTTGGGGCAAATTCCATTGCAAGTTTTGGAGGAGGCAGTCCCAGAATGCTAGGGGTGAAAGGTAAATTTGTTTGTTTTAAATCAGAAATAATCTGCCCAGGATCATATGCTTCACATCAATTTGGTTCAAAAAGAGCTCATGTCTTCAAATGAAGGCTACCATTTGTTTTGCCATATGTAGCAGTTTTAGGTTGAAAGTTTTAGCACAAAAGATCACCTTGAAAACTCCCTGGGACATTCTCACATAAACTAGAATACTTCATAAATTATAAAAGTTCTTTCTTCAGTTGTTTAGTCTTCTCAATTTCACCTATGTCTTCAGTGTTGAGTTGTTTAATATTGCTGTTAAAGTGGTTTTGGATCTTCAAAAACAGAGGCAGACATCCACTTTGATTATGCTGAAGGCAAGGCTTTTTTTCCCAAAGCATCTCTTCATCTGATACAATAAAGATCATATTTCCTCATAATATAGATGAGGAATAGAGGCCCCAAAAGGTAAAGGGGATGAATGGAAATCTCTGAGTATAACCCAGAGCAAACATATATTTTTTTCATACTTATGTATATTATTTTTATTGCTGTCTCCCCTCACTGGAATGTAAGCTACAGGAGGGCAGCTTTTTCATAATTTATTGAGTTCTGCATTGGGTCTTAGTTGTGGCTTGCAGGCTTCTCTCCAGTTGTGGTGTGAGGGCTTACTGGTTATTGTGTGAGGGTTTAGTTGCCCCACAGCATGTGGAATCCTAGTTCTCTGACCAGGAATTAAACCCACATCCCCTGCACTGGAAGGTGGATTCTTAGCTATCAGAACACCAAGGAAGTCCCTTGTTTTTGCTTTTTCAGTTGAGATATAATTGGCAAACAAGTATCTTTAGTTTTTTTATCTTAAGTAGGAGAAAATAATTATTAAAAATATTTTGAAGATTTAAGAAGATATCTCTTAGTATTTACTAGGTATGTACAGTATATTACACCCTGAACCTGATGCAGCGGTGAAGAGAAAAGGGGGACACCTTCCATTGAACTGATCATGAGCTGACATGGAACTGAACGTTGATCTGAACACCTTCCATTGACAGGAAAAATGGACACCTACAAAGTTGGCATTCAATGATGTTATCAGCAAGGGTGAACACAAGTGGACACAATATGAAGGTGATGGATGGTTGGCTATTCAGAGAAGGAGAAGAGTTTTTCTGTCCAGTCTTCTAGGGCTAAGAGTTTGGATGGAAGGCCTACAGGAATCATGTCAAGTCTTTGTCCATGATGAGAGTTGAGCTGTCACATACCCGGTGGAAATCCTCTGAATTTGTTGGTGTGTGGATGGAGGAGAATTTCCTTCCTTCAGCCATTCCAGAGGGTTCAGTAGGATTTGGAATCTTGAGGTATGTGCTAGTCATGACTTGAATCACCAGGAAGAACCCTGCTTATTCTTTCTTCCTTCTTCCTTTTTTGTCTTCTCTTTATCACATTGTGGCTCAAGGCTTTCTCAAAGACCTGCTCTGATGTCAGAATCTATTGTACTTGATCTTTCTCAATGTTTTCTTTTCTGTTTTTACTGGTTGGATCACATTCAGCTCTGATCTCTCACCAACCAGAAATTCCTATTCTTTTGACTCATTCATTTCCTTTACCAGGAAATATCAGGATGAACCACTACCTTATCAGGTCTAATCCTTATATGATTTTCTGTTTTCTTTTCATCTGACCTTTAAGGTGTTCTCAGCTATGCTTTAGATTTACAGGGCATGTTTAAAATCTGTTTCCAATGCAAGATGATATTTTGTCTATTTATTAGTAACATCTTTTCAGTCATATCATAACTCAGTATTTTTGAGGACTCAGCATTTTATAGTTATCCAGAAATCTGTAATTCTTTTCATTTTTTTCCTTTTTTACCATTGAAGAATGACTTTATTTTTGGGATTTACTTTAAGCAAGCAGATATTATCAAGACTAGCAAAATGTTGATAACTAGGTCATGACTATGTTGAGGGTTGATATCCTTTACTTTTATGTGTGTGTTTTAAAATGAATGTAATAGAAACCTGGGATAATGAAATGGTGGGAAAAAGTAGTAGGTCTTAAAAAAAAAAAAGTCTTCAATAAACAGTTGAATGTCCCATACAGCTTGACATTAAAAAGATACTTTCCCTCTCCTATGGTATTTTTTTTAATTAATTTATTTTTTATTGAAGGATAATTGTTTTACAGAATTTTACTGTTTTCTGTCAAACCTCAACATGAATCAGCCATAGGTATAAGTATATCCACGCCTTTTTGAAACACCCTCCCCATCCCACCCCTCTAGGTTGACACAGAGCCCCTGTTTGCATTTCCTGAGCCATACAGCAAATTCCCGTTGACTATCTATTTCACATATGGTAATGTAAGCTTCCATGTTACTCTTCCCATGCATGTCACCCGCTCCTCCCTTCTCCCCATGTCCATAATTCTATTCCCTATGTGTGTTTCTCCATTGTTGCCCTGTAAATAAATTCTTCAGTACCGTTTTTCTAGATTCTGTATATATGTGTTAGAATATGGTATTTATCTTTCTCTTTCTGACTCACTTCACTCTGTGTAATAAGTTCTAGGTTCATTCACCTCATTAGAACTGACTCAAATGCGTTCCTTTTTATGGCTGAGTAATATTCCACCTTGTATATGTACCACAACTTCCTTATCCATTCATCTGTCGATGGACATCTAGGTTGATTCCATATTCTAGCTAGTGTAAATAGTGCTGCAATGAACAATGGGATACTTGTGTCTCTTTCAATTTTGGTTTCCTCAAGGTATATGCCTAGGAGTGGGATTGCTGGGTCATATGGTGGTTTTATTCCTAGTTTTTAAAGGAATCTCCATACCATCTTCCATAGTGGCTATATTAATTTACATTCCCACCAACAGTGCAAGAGCATTCCCTTTTCTCTGCATCCTCTCCAGCATTTATTGTTTGTAGACTTTTTAATGATGGTCATTCTGGCTGGTATGAGGTGATATCTCATTGTAGTTTTGATTTGCATTTCTCTAATAATGAGCAATGTTGAACATCTTTTCATGTGTTTGTTAGCCATCTGCATGTTCTCTTTGGAGAAATGTCTGTTTAGGTCTTTTTCCCACTTTTTGATTGGGTTGTTTGTTTTTCTAGCATTGAGTTGTATGAGCTGCTTGTATATTTTGAAAATTAATCCTTTGTTAGTTGTTTCATTTGCTATTATTTTCTCCCATTCTGAGGTTTGTCTTTTCACCTTGCTTATAGTTTCCTTTGCTGTGCAAAAGCTTTTAAGTTTAATCAGGTCCCACTTGTTTACTTTTGTTTTTATTTCCATTACTCTAGGAGGTGGGTCATAGAGGATCTTGCTTTGATTAATGTCATTGAGTGTTCTGCCTATGTTTTCCTCTAAGAGTTTTATAGTTTCTGGTCTTACATTTAGATCTTTAATCCATTTTGAGTTTATCTTTATGTATGGTGTTAGGAGGTGTTCTAGTTTCATTCTTTTACATGTAGCTGTCCAGTTTTCCCAGCACCATTTATTGAAGACATTGTCATTGCCCCATTGTATAATCTTGCCTCCTTTGTCAAAAATAAGGTACCCTTAGGTGCATGGGCTTATTTCTAGGCTTTCTATCTTGTTCCATTGGTCTATATTTCTGTTTTGGTGTCAGTACCATACTGTCTTGATGACTGTAGCTTTGTAGTACAATCTGAAATCAGGAAGCTTGATTCTTCCAGCTCCATTCTTCTTTCTCAAGACTGCTTTAGCATTCGGGGTCTTTTGTGTTTCCATATGAATTGTGAAATTTTTTTGTTCTAGTTCTGTGAAAAATGCCATTGGTAATTTGACAGGGATCACATTAAACCTGTAGATTACATTTGGTAGTATAGTTATTTTCACAATATTGATTCTTCCTACCCAGGAACATGGAATGTCTCTCCATCTGTTTATGTCATCTTTGATTTCTTTCATTAGTGTCTTATAATTTTCTGTGTACAGTTCTTTTGTCTCCTTAGGTAGGTTTATTCCTAGATATTTAATTCTTTTTGTTGCAATGGTGAGTGGGATTGATTCCTTAATTTCTCTTTCTGATTTTTCATTGTTAGTGTATAGAAGTGCAAGTGAGTTCTGTGTATTGATTTTGTATCCTACAATGTCGCTAAATTCATTGATTAGCTCTAGTAATTTTCTGATACTATCTTTACGGTTTTCTATGTACAATTTGATGTCATCTGCAAGCAGTGAGAGCTTTATTTCTTCTTTTCCAATCTGGATTCCTTTTGTTTATTTTTCTTCTCTGATTGCTGTAGCTAGGACTTCCAGAATTATGCTGAATAATAATGGTGAAGGTGGACACTCTTGTCTTATTCCTGATCTTAGGGGAAATGCTTTCAGTTTTTCACCATTGAGAATAATGTTTGCTGTAGGCTTATCATATATGGCCTTTACTATGTTGAGGAAGGTTCCTTCTGTGCCCAGCTTTTGAAGAGTTTTCATCATAAATGGGTGCTGAATTTTGTCAAAGGCTTTTTCTGCATTTATTGAGATTATCATGTGGTTTTTAATCTTTCAATTTGTCAATATGGTGTATCACATTGGTTGATTTACATATATTGAGGAATCCTTGCATCCCTGGAATAAACCCGACTTGATCATGGTGTATGAGCTTTTTGATGTGTTCCTGACTCCGGGAGTTGGTGATGGACAGGGAGGCCTGGTGTGCTGTGATTCATGTGGTCGCAAAGAGTCGGACATGACTGAGTGACTGAAATGAACTGAACTGAATTCTGTTTGCTAAAGTTTTGCTGAGGATTTTTGCATCTATGTTCATCAGTGATACTGTCCTTTAGTTTTCTTTTTTTGTGTTGTCTTTGTCTGGTTTTGGTATCAGGGTGATGGTGGCATCATAGAATGAATTTGGAAGTGTTTCTTCCTCTGCAGTTTTTTGAAAGAGTTTTAAAAGGATAGGCATTAGCTCTTCTCTAAATGTTTGATGGAATTCTCCTGTGAAGCCATCTGGTCCTGGGCTTTTGTTTTTTGGGAGATTTTTAATCACAGCTTCAATTTCAGGGCTTGTAATTGGGTTGTTCATAATTTCTATTTCTTCCTAGTTCAGTCTTGGGAGACTGAACTTTTCAAAGAAGCTGTCCATTTCTTCCAGGTTATCTATTTTATTGCCATATAGTTGTTCACAATAGTCTCTTATAATCCTTTGTATTTCTGCATTGTCTGTTGAAACCTCTCCTTTTTCATTTCTAATTTTGTTGATTTGACTCTTCTCTCTTTTTTTCTTGATGAGTCTGGCTAAAGGTTTGTCAATTTTGTTTATTTTCTCAAAGAACTGGCTTTTAGTTTTATTAACCCTTATTACTGTTTCATTTCATTTATTTCTGCTCAGATCTTTATGATTTCTTTCTTTCTACTAATTTGGTTTTCTTTCTTTCTTTTTTTTAATTCTTCTTTATCCAGTTGTCTTAGGTGTAAAGTTATGTTGTCTACTCAATATTTTTCTTATTTCTTGAGGTAGGATTGTATTGCTATAAACTCCCCTCTTAGAACTGCTTTTGTTGCATCCCATAGATTTTGAGCTGTCATGTTTTCACTGTCATTTGTTTCTAAAAATTTTTTTATTTCCCTTCTGATTTCTTCAGTAACCTGTTGGCTATTTAGAAACGTGTTGTTTAATCTCCATGTGTTTGTGTTTCTTACACTTTTTTTCTTGTAATTGATATCTAGTCTCATAGCATAGTTGTCAGAGAAGATGCTTGATACAGTTTCAATTTTCTTAAATTTACTGAGGTTTGATTTGTGACCCAAGATGTGTTCTATCCTGGAGAATGTTCCATGTACACTTGAGAAGAAGGTGTATTCTTCTGCATCTGGATGGAATGTCCTGAAGATATCAATGAGATCCATCTCCTCTAATGTATCATTTAAGACTTGTGCTTCCTTATTAATTTTCTGTTTTGATAATCTGTCCATTGGTGTGAGTGGGGTGTTAAAGTCTCCTATGATTGTGTTACTGTCAATTTCTCCTTTTATATCTGTTAGTGTTTGTCTTATGTATTGAGGTGTTCCTGTGTTGGGTGCATAGATATTTACAATTGTCATGTCTTCCTCTTGGATTGATCCCTTGATCATTATGTAGTGTCCTTCCTTATTGCTTGTAATCTTCTTTATTTTAAGGTCTATTTTGTCTGATATGAGGATTGCTACTCCAGCTTTCTATTTCTTCCTATTTGCATGGAATGTATTTTCCCGTCCTCTCACCTTCAGTCTATATGTGTCTTTAGGTCTGAAGGGGTTTCTTGTAGAGAGCATATATATGGGTCTTGTTTTTGTATCCATTCAGTCAGTCTGTGTCTTTTGGTTGGAGCATTTAATCCATTTACATTTAAAGTAATTATTGCTATAAATGATCCTATTGCCATTTTCTTAATTGGGGTTGATTTTGTAGATTTTCTTTCTTCTGTTGTATTTCTTGACTATATAAGTCCCTTTAACATTTGTTGTAAAGCTTGTTTGGCAGTACTGAATTCTCTTAACTTTTGCTTGTCTTAAAAGCTTTTTATTTTTCCATCAATTCTGAATGAGTCCTTGTTAGGTACAGTAATATTGGTTGCAGGTTTTTCCTTTTCTGCACTTTAAATATATCCTGCCATTCCCTTCTGGCCTGCAGAGTTTCTGCTGAAAGGTCAGCTGTATAGGGTGAAATTTGTGCTGAGTTTTTGTTTGTTTGTTTGTTTTTCCTCTGATGGGCAAGGTTGAATGAGGTGGTAATCTTGTCTGCTGGTAATTCGGCTTGTATTTTTGTTCTGTTTGTTGTTTAGCTGAGGCATCCTGCACAGGGTGCTACTGGTGGTTGGGTGATGCTGGTTCTTGTATTCAAGGGGTTTCCTTTGTGTGAGTTCTCACTACTTGATACTTCCTTGGGTTAATTCTCTAGTTGTCTAGGGTCTTGAAGTCAGTGCTCCCACTCCAAAGGCTCAGGGCTTGATCTCTGGCCAGGAACAAAGATTCCACAAGTGGTTTGTTATGGCATTAAGTGAGATTAAGACAAATATACAAAAATGAGAAACCAAAGAGGAACCCCAGACAAACGGAAGTTACAAAATCAGGCAAATAATAATTAAAATAGTGGAATATACACATATACATATACACCCATGAGCAAAGTGAAAACAGTCCAAGAAAAATAAAGTACTGTAGATTGACCCAGTGAACAAAGGAAGTAAAAAATTATATTTACAGTTAAGAACAAAACTAACTTAATGCAAACTGGAAAACAAAACTGAAGCAAGGTGCCAAGTGGTGAATGAAGCAATGAAAACAAAACTAACAAATATGTTGAAAGGAAAGAAAGAAAAGAAAGAAAGGATAGATATGCACAGTTAAATAGAAGTAGACGAAGGAGATCTATATACATTAAAGATTGTCTGCAAGGGGAAAAACAGTAGGAAAGGCAAACAAAGGAATAAATGTAGAAAAAAATAAGTTTAAAAAATTAAAAATTAAAATTATAAAAAAGAGAAAAAATGGAAGAAGAAAGAAAAAAGGAGAAAAAAGGAAGACTCCACAGAACTACAAAAGCCCAACGTAGAGGCAGAGGTTTATAACAACAATAGAAAGTGTGACTGACTATGCACATATACATATACACATATACATAAGCAAAAGCAAAACAGTCCAACAAAAATAAAGTACAATATATTGACCCAGCAAACAAAGGAAACCAAAAATTATATCTACCAGAACAAAACTAATTAAAGCACAAACTGGAAAACAAGATGCCAATTGGGGAATGGCAATGAAAATAAAACTAACAAATATGTTGAGGAGAAAGGAGAGAAAGAAAAGAAAGAAAGAATATACAAATATACAGATATACAAAGTTAAATAGAGGTAAACAAAGAAGATTTATATACATTAAAGATTAATTGCAAGGGGAAAAGAACAGTAGGAAAAGCAAACAAAGGAATAAGTGTAGAAAAATGATAATAGGTTTAAAAATTAAAAATTAAAATTAAAAAAAGAGAGAGAGAAAAAGAGGAAAACTCCACAGAACTGCAAAAGCCCAACATAGAGGCAGAGGTTTATGACAAAATTATAAAATGTGACTGAGAAAAAGAGAAAAAAAGCTCAAAAACTTAATTGGATTTCTTAGTGCCAATAATATCAACAACTACAACAGGGGGGAAAAAAGAAAAAATCCAAAAGAATCTACAGAACAAGTCAAAACATAAGAATTATAAATGTTTTTCTTGAGTCACTGCTGTCAGAGTCCTTTCCCTCGCTGGGAGTCACAGTCCACCTCACCTCCCTAGGATGCCCTCCAACTCTGCGCTGATCTCTGGACCTGCTGTGGGGGCAGCTCAGGTTCTAATCTGGTCCTGCTCCTGTGTGTTCTTGCCTCCAATGTCCACAGCTATCAGAGCTAGTGTGTTTTCTTTTGTGGGCACTCTCAATGGCCTTTTATATATTCCATAGACACAGAGTCTGCTTAGTTGATCGTGTGGATTTAACCTGCAGCTTGCACAGCTGGTGGGAAGGTTTTGGGTCTTCTTCCTTAGCCACACTGCCCCTGGGTTTCAATTGTGGTTTTATTTCCACCTCTGTCTACATGTGGGTGGTCCACTGGGATTTAGCTCATCATGTTGCCCCGGAGGCCTTGGGTTTGCCCCTGGGAGGGCCAGGTGTGGAGGTGGTGCAGCTGCTTGGGTCGCAGGGGTTCTGGCAGCACCAGGTACTCAGGCGGGCTGGCGGCTAGGGCAGCAGGAAATATAGCGCTCTAGAGGGATATGGCAACCAGTATTGGCCAATAGGCTCCAGTATCCTTGCCTGCAGAACCCACTCTCTGACAGAGAAGCCTGGCAGGCCACTGTCTACAGGGTCACAAAGAGTTGGACTCGACTGAACCGACTGAACTCGACTGAACTTGCACAGGTGCAAGACTTTTTCTGCTTGTGGCAGCTCTGCCCCAGTGAGGGTTGCGTGTGAAGGTGGCCCAGCTTCTTGGCTTGTGGGGACCCTGGTGGCGCCAAGTGTGCAGGGACACGGACTGCATCTGCTGCAGGGTTATGGCCCTATCAGAGTCTTTTTTTTTTTGAGACTCTTGTAGCTGGCGATCAGAAGGCCTCTTTGGCCAGTCTTCCTCCATAGCTCTGCTCATTCAGGTACTTAGAGGGCTCCCTTGCCTGGGGTCCCTCTCTGTTGTCAGCACATCAGGCACAGAGAGGAGCCCCCCCAGGCTGGGGTCCTACTCTTAAAGGGGCACCCTGGGTGGGGTCCTACTCTATAATTCAGTGCGTCAGCCATCTGATGGACTAGCCTCTCTGTTGTTCAGCTGCTGATGCTGACGTGTGGGGAGAGACAGGCTATGGTGATGGCTCCAACCCATATGAGTGACTCAGCAGTATCGCCTTGCTTCCACGGCTGCCTGGCTTTCCTCCGCAGGCATTTCCCACCACGATCTCCTTCCTCACACCCCCTCAATATGTCTCTCCACAGTCAGCAGTGGCCCTCACCCTGGGATTGCTCCACAATCCCTAAATTTCAGCTCCCAGGTGCTGCGCCTTCCAGGAGGCCAGTGTTCCTATCTGGGGTATGTATGGCTGTAGCAAGGACTGTCTGATTCTCATTCCATTTAGGCTACCACAGATCAGCTTTTTCACTCAGCCTTGAATGTTTCTCCTCTGACTCAGACAAATGACCCGTTGTGGGGATCAGACCTCTGCTTTAGTTCCCCCACCCACTGAGGGCAGGTCCAGTCCTACTAACACTCCTGTTTTTCCCCCTAGTTCCTTCCTCCTACCGAGTTTTGCGTGGTCTATATATTCTTTTCCACTGGTCAGGTACCCCTGTCCACGCTCAGCTGGTGTTCTGCATGCACTTCTGTGTCTGAAGGTGTATTCCTGATGTATCCGTGGAGAGAGATGTACTCCACGTCTGCCTACTCCTCTGCCATCTTGTTCTCCCTTTGCTTTTTTTAAATCAACTTATTATAAAAGGTCATATAAACATTTCTTACACTGTCCTTTTTAATTGGAAAAAGTGTTTTGGACCATTATGCTTTATTTGGTATTTAATTTTGCTATTGTTACACAAAAAGTCCAAATTTTGAACTTCTGAGTTTTAACCTCCTGTTTTCCTGATGAGAGAATACACATTTTATATCCAAAATGTCACTCTGGGTCAACCTGTCCTTGGAGATTTGACTCAAATCTTTTGTCCTACGTGCTGTGAGAGACCCAGTCCTTCCAAATGTCTTAGGGAATTGAGGGGACAGGACACCTCCTTGTCTCCTGACCCTTTTTGACTTTTCGCGCCTGCTTTAGCTGGTGAGCCCAGCTCATTGCTTCCCCACCTCTGTGTGCTGTCCTCTGCACAGGTCACAGCCCAGGTCCTCCTCCTCCACATTCCAAACCCGTGTATAGCAGGCCTTCCCTCAGGTTCAGGGTGATGGAGTTGCTTCATTAAGAGAAGTTAGAATTATAGCATCCTTAAAATTAAATACATACTATCACTGTTCTCAAAAAATCTTTGGTCTTTGGAAACTTCATACCCCGCCATTTTCAGCAGGCCGACTGAATTGTAATCTTCTTCTCTTGGTTTTCCATCTTCCCTCTGGTCTTGACTCCATCCTTTCAAGTCATGTTATTTCTTACACTGAAAGTTTAATCATCTTGTTAAGTCCTGCCATTTACTGGGGCATCTCTTCAAGATCTCAACTTACACCTAATGTTTCATCTTGGCATATTCCCAACCAAGGCATTTTTTTTTTCCCCCTGTGAGGAATTTTGACACCTGTTGTCAATCCCTCCTGGCACACATCCCTCCTCTCTCCTTTTCAATTACGTGAATTTAAACCAGAGGAAGCCATACCATATTTGGACTAAATCTTTTGGTATTCTCATTATTTTAAGTGTCTTGTCTCATTTCATTAAAAAATATTTAAGGTTATTATTTATCTTACATCAAAAGATCTCATGAAAAAATTATGAAAGCCATATATGTTGTCAAATATAAGTGAAAATAAGTAAAAGTGAAAATATCAGATCAGCTTTTACAAAAATCATTTAACATGCATTATTTCAAAAAGTTTTCCTCCACTGTTGCATTAAATTTTATTCCTTTTTTCCCTTCTAGTGTTTCAAAGATGGTCATTCTATTTCTATTATTTCTATTTTTATGGTTGTGTGTGTTAGTCACTCAGTTGTGTCCAACTCTTTGGGACCCGCCAGGCTCCTCTGTCCACGGAGTTCCCTAGGCAACAATGCTGGAGTGGGTTGCCATTGGTTAGGGTCAACTTAAGGGAATACATATATATATACCTATATATAAGTTACTTATATATAAACAGTATCTGTCAACAGTAGTCTATCAATAAAATGAAGCCATATAAATTCTTGGGCTAAATGAGAAATTTAACACATTTTCCAGTTCTTAGAAGTTGTTGAAATAATCTGAAGTTTTAGTTCCAGATAGTTAATTTTTTTATTGTGTACTTTCAATTTCAAGACACCCCCCCACCTCGTATTTTAGAACAATTGTGTTAAGTTTCAACAAGAATTCTCCAGTATTCCTGCCTGGAGAATTCCATGGCGAGAGGAGCCTGACAGGCCACAGTCCATGGGGTCTCAAAGAGTCAGACACGACTGAATGACTCACACACACAGAAATAACATTCACATGTTTAGGACATGACACTAAGTAGTCCTGGATTTATACCTGGAGCAGGTATTTGCACCGGATTTACTTTTCTGTTTTTCTCCCCACCACCTCCAGCTCCCCTATCTGTTTGATTTTGCTCTCCACACAGATTAAAATGCACACATGTGCACACATGCATGTGTGCCCACACACTCCCCTGCGCAACCAGAGGGTCATGGTAGGGTCAATAGAATGATATAAAGACTAGCCTCCTGAAATCTACATCAGAGCAGTGCAATCAACCACCTAACAAGAATTAGATGGATTTCCTGAGCTAAATCAGTCATGGTCTCTGCCCTCAGGAGCACGCAGTGTTGTGGGGGCGATCAGATGAGCCCAAAGGGAACATCACTTGGAAGAAAGACGGGGGGATGTAGAAATGCTGAGTCCAGGTCCCCATTCCACCACTGGTTGCCACATGAACTGCAATGTCACTTAATTTGTCAGCTTTATTTCTCATTTCTTCTAATAAAAACAGCTTTAAATTAAAAAAATTTTAATTAAGAGCCACATAGTTTGGCAGCAAGAAAGAAAAGGATAAGAAACAATGAAGAGTCTGCTCTCAAGGTCTATAACCCACTAGGGAGGCCAGAAAGCACGCCAGATAACGTGAGAACATCTGTGTGTTGTGTGACAAATAACCCCTCATGGTGCCCCTGTGAGGTCAGAGTTGACCATGGGAGAGGAGAAAGATGTTATTTAACATCAAGTGAGCTCAAAAACACTCCACTTAGTACTTGTTTTGAACTCTGGTCTCAGTTTGAATATAGCAGGTGGGACACAAAATTGGCAAGAGAGAGAAGGAAAGTTCTGGAACAGGTGGGGTGGCGGCCTGGGCAGCTGGCCAGTGTCTGGTAGCCACGCTCACCCCCAAACAGAGCATTCCACTATCAGATCGGACCTGTGCCCGCCTCACACGGTGTCTTCCATCTGTCTCAAAATATTGACAAGCCCGAAGAAATGATGTAAAAGAGCAAATAAGAAGTGAGGAAGAGAGAGATTACCCAGGACAAACAAGAACGAGGGAAGTCAGCTGTTCTCCATTCTTCCCGGGGACAAAGAGTTCTGTTCTCTGATGGGTCTCAGGACATTATCTTACTGCACTTAGCACTTTCTACCTTGGATTGCGGTTATTTATGTGGGAGGCTTATCTGCTCTGTGCAAACTGCAAACCCAGAGTTTGCCTGTTTCATCTCTGGAGCCCCTCCATGTAGGCCTGGCGCTTAATAGGAACCCAGTGACCATGGGTTAAAAGCACAGAAGGGCTGGAAACCATAGTGGTAGGGATTTAAATCAGAGTTGAGGACCGTCTTCTTGAGGGTTGTTGAATCAGGGAATAATTTACTGAGAAATATTATCTCCTTCTCTAGGGGTTTTTTCTTTCTTTCTTTCTTTCTTTATTTTTAAAATAACACATTCTCATCAATTTGTAATGATTTAAATGTGGCCTCGCGTGTGGCCAGAGGGAGAGAGCACCCGGCACCCAGGGTTCCTTCCAGAGTTCAGAGCCCTGTCTCTGTGATGGGAAACATTAACTTCAGCTTCTCTATCTTCGAGCCCCTCTCTTCTTTCACTTCCTGGTCAACCAGGTTTGACTCCACCTGAGAGTGATGAATTCAGAGTAAGATGTCTGCATCTTGTTCCTTCATGAAAATATCCTCTTGCCTGGAGGAGAGATCTGGGTTCGGGCTTATGCGCTGGCACAAGGTCTGGCCCTTATCTGAGGCCTTGGCAGGGCTCTGTCTCTATCTGCTCTGTTGATGGTGCACTTTGGAAGAAATCAGATGACAGGGCGGCTTCCCTCTCTGCACCTGGAAAAAAAATTGAGGCTGTTAATGATATGAGGGCTTCCCTGGTGGCTCATATCTGCTGGCAATTCAGGAGACCAGGGTACGATTCCAGGGTTGGGAAGATCCTCTGAAGAAGGCAATGACTACGCACTCCATTATTCTTGCCTGGAGAATCCCATGGACAGGGGAACCTGGTGGGCTACAGTCCATGAGGTCACAAATTGCTGGACACGACTGAGGGACTAAGCAATGATGTGAATGTTTTCTGGATACGTGATTTTCTGGAAACCTTTCAAATGGGAACTCTAACCTTGGCCTGAAGATTTTTTGAAAAGGTATCTAAAATATCTCTGATCGTCACTGGTTTTGGCCCCCCCAATACCAGCCGTTGTATATAGAGGCCAGGAAAAGTTTCTCCCCCTTTCTTGATTCGAGCCTGTGGCACTAAGTGAAAATGAAGGGATTTATTTATTTTTAGCTGCATCAGGCACACAGGCTCTTTATTGCAGTGCAAGGACTTCTCTCTGCTGACTATCCTGCAGGTTCTCCCACTGTGGCATGCGGCCTCAGTTGCCTTACAGCATGTGGGGTCTTAATTGCCCGACCCAGGATTGAATCCCTGTCATCTGCATTAGGAGGCAGATTCTTAGCCACTGTACCACCAGGGAAGTCCTGAAAATGATGGGGTTTCTGACAAGGGAACCGAATTCTTCCATTTGACAGTGACACCATGTTTCTCCACTTGAAATTATGTTGTCTCCTAAGTCTAGTTAGTTTTCAAACAATTTTGTAACAAGATAGTCAAGGACCACTGAAAGTTCACCCTTCTAGGCTTTTTTCTTTTTTTGATGTTTAGTTGATTTACAATGCTGTGTTAATTTCTGCTGCACAGCACAGTGGTATATGTATCTTTGTGTGTGCTGTCGCATCGGTCGTGTCCAACTCTTTGCGAACCTATGGACTATAGCCTGCCAGGCTCCTCTGTTCATGAGATTCTCTAGGCAAGAGCACTGGAGTGGGTTGCTGGGCCCTCCTCCAGGGGATCTTCCTGAACCAGGGATCGAACCCGAGTTTCTTGTGTCTCCTGCATTGGCTGGTGGGTTCTTTACCACTAGAGCCACCTGGGAAGCCATATTTGTATATTCTTTTTTTAAAATATTCTTTTCCATTATGGTTTATCACAGGATACTGAATACAGTTCCCTGTGCTATACAGTAAGAGCTTGTTGCCTCTTTCTAGTTTTGATTTCTCGTTTCACTTGGGCTCCAGAAATAGCTCATTTGTTTATATTTCTTAGAATTTCCTCTTGAGAAATGATAGTGAAGAGTGGAGAACTCTTGGTGGTTGGATGAGACCAGATTCTTTGGGAAGGAAAAGAGAATAGTGTTGAAACATTGAGCTGAAGTGTCCTGAACCCTCAGTCTGGGCTCCTGGAAGTTGGGACAGTAGCTTCATCTTGTCACTCACCCTGAAACTCCTTATCTCCACCCAAGAGAACCAGTGAGCATGTTGAAAGTGGGTCTCCAAGATGCCATCAGACACTCAGGGGCAGTCACATTGGGCCATTGAAGGACCGATTACTCCACTACACATATTCTGGGAGTTTCAATCATCCAGATTTGTGTTCTCCAGCTCTAGGTGGCTACTGAACACTTGAAAGGGAACTAGTCTGACCTGAGATGCTCAGTGATTGTAAAATACACACCATGAGTTTGAAGACTTAGTACAAATAAAGAATGTATAGTAACTCAGTGATGTTTTTCATTGTTTACATATTGAAATGGTGGTATCTTAGATACATTGAGTTAAATAAAATTCACCATTAAACATAATTTCACCTGTTTTACTTTTCTTAACACGCCTATTAGAGCATTTAAAAATTCATGGGTGGCTTGAATTCTATTTCTGTTGGGTGGGGCTGGTCTAGCTGCTGCTGTGGCTAAGTCGCTTCAGTCATGTCCGACTCTGGGCGACCCCATAGACAGCAGCCCACCAAGCTCCCCCATCCCTGGGATTCTCCAGGCAAGAACACTGGCGTGGGTTGCCATTTCCTTCTCCAGTGCATGAAAGTGAAAAGTGAAAGTGAAGTCGCTCAGTCGTGTCTGACTCTTCACGACCCTGTGGACTGCAGCCTACCAGGCTCCTCCGTCCATGGGATTTTCCAGGCAAGAGTACTGGAGTGGGGTGCCATTGCCTTCTCTGGGGCTGGCCTTGACAGCACGGGAAAGGTCTGGGGGCAAATCTCATTCAATTTTCTCCTTCACTCTTTTTTTTCTAAAATTGTCAATTTGGCAAAGATGCTATGCTGTTTTGAAAGGTGCATGTGCCCTTCTCCACATGCTTCTTGTTTTTCTCATGATATTATAAATGTCTTGAGTGGCTTTAAGTTGTAGAGTTCACAAACCCATAATGACAGACGACTACGATGATATACCATTTGGTATGGTGCTGGCTTTGGGAACTGCAACACTGAACAAGATCTAGCTGTGGCCCCTGGAACCTGCTGTCTAGAGATAAGGCAGGTAAGTACCCCACTGCTGGAATCATATTTAGGAAGTTTTGTGGATTCAGAAGGATGGATATTCCATTGAATTGCTTGTTGCTACTGACTCGATGGACATGAGTTTGAGTAAACTCCGGGATTTGGTGATGGACACGGAGGCCTGGCGTGCTGAGATTCATGGGGTTGCAAAGAGTCGGACATGACTGAGCAACTGAACTGAGCTGAACTGAACTGATATTCTCTTTGTCTCAATTATTTTTGTATATGACTTGTTTTATGACTCAAATGAAAGACAGTCATTGTAAAAAAGAGGAAGAAAGAAGAGAAGAGAGAAAGAAAAAGGAAGGAAAGAAATACCAAAGAAGCAGAAAACACAAACCTCACTGTTGCCACCATTAGCATCTGCATGTGATCCTTTCGAGGAACAAGTCTCTCAAGAGTCAGAACTCAAACTCAGATTAGGCATCGCAATAAGGAGAATTAGACTTCTCAATGGCAGGATCGAGAGAGTCAATTAATTATTAACTGCCTACCTGTCTGTCCCTTTCTCTCTGATTTTTGTTTGTGTTGTCATCTGTGTTTGCTTCATTCCCTGGCTGACTTTCTGTTTATTCCGGAAAGAAAGACCCTGGAAGTTCAGAATTATATAATCCTTTGTGCCTGAAATGTCAGTAGAGAGGAGGGGAAGAGAAAGAAGATGAAGAAGGAGAAGAGGAGGAAATGGGGAGGAGATGGGAGGGTAGGAGGAGGGAAAGAAAGGGTAGAGAAGGGAAGGTGGAGAGGGAAACAGGGGAAGGGATAGGAGGAAGAAAGCAGTGGGTCAATCATTGTGTTAAGAAAGAGTAATCCAGCTGGTCTACCCAACAAAATCTACTGACAGAGAATAGGGAAAGAATGGTTTCCCAGAAAGGCAGAAAGAAAGGATCTTTCTGTCTGTCTATTACCCACCCAACTACTTACTAGCCTACCTATATATCTGGCATAATTAACTATTTAGGGGGATGAAGGCAATAGGAAAGTGCCTAAGTACTTTTTTTTTTTTTTTTGAGATTAAGTACTTCATAACAATGCAGGCTCATTTTACTGAAAAGGGCAAGACCAAAGCCAGATTAATAAGAGAGATAGCCTTACCTCAGTGTGACCTTAGACTGTGCTTTTTCCAAGAAAAATATTATCATTCTCCTTGCTGAGGTGTGCTGACCTCTTTTTAGTTGACATTTCTGGTAAGGAAATCTGGTGCGAAGACTGAACGGGGATGTAAACACTCCACATTCACTTTTGCCCACAATAGGAAGGTCCATTTCTCCCTCCTCACCCTCATCTCATCAAAGAGACCTTGCTGATGTTTCAGTCAGGGCTGAAGGTGCTGCTTGATTTTGCTGAATGACGGAAGGACTGAGGAGCAGTCCTCCTCTTTCTGATGGAGGAAGGAGTGGTGGGTTTCTCAAGGGAGGGACAGATGGGCTTGAGGGATGAACTACAGTGGGGGTGGATGGATCTGAAGCAACTGTCTAGAAGGAAGAGAGCATTTTATTTTCAGGGGACACCCTTGTTATGAAGACTGAAGTCTAGCAGCGCCTTCTGTGTGGTTCAAGGGAACAATGGTGTTAGATCGCATTCTTGCTTTTATTCCTCCTACCATTCGCAGTGGTTTCAAGATGCACCCAGCTCTGCAGCAGCTACAGGGTCTGGGAAAGGTGAGGGCTGGATCTGCCTTGACTCTCTTTGGGGGAGCGAATGGAGAGCAGATGTCAGTCCTGAGAGGAAAAAGTTTAGAGACCCATGTGGCAGCAATGGCAAAGAAGACTCTCTAGGTATAGGAGACAATAGGAGGGAATTCATTGATCTTGTACCCTTTTCTGCAGAAAGAGTTAGTGAGCTATACCTTTAGACCAAAAAAGGAATAAGTTCTGGCATTTTTGTATGTTTAGTATATGTTACCTGGAAATGTCAGCATCTCCCCTGTGGATACTTGTCCAGCACAGAGCATATCTACTGTCACTGATGTTGAGTTCATATTTTATAAAGACTGACCAGTTTCTAACAGAGAGGAGTGAGTGTGGCAAATGCTAAAACTTGAGTGCTCTGAACATCTGTAGATCTCAGACCCCACGAGGGTTCTCCATGCGCTGTCTGCATGACACTTAGTCTGCACTAGGATTCTTCTGGCACTTGATAAAATGAAGGCAACACATAGCTTAGACTGCACAAAGGTCAAAAGGACACACATAAATAACGGGTACACATATCAAATAAAGAGCAACCTTTGCCTCTAAAACTGATATACCACCTGTTAATCAGATCATGTAGAACATGGTTGTTAGACTAACATTGGACATGATAAAACTTGATTTACAGAACAATGTACTTTGTAAAATAAATGATTGCAAAACCCTTTGAATACAGAAAGTCTTATATGGACGTTTAATGATCCTGGCAATTATTTTACAACTTAATTGTGGGAGAATGAAAGGAATAGAGTGGCTTAACGAATTCAAAAATTTATCGGACTGTGTGTTATAAGGGAGATAAAAAAAAGGAGAGTTTGTAGTTTAATGTCACATTCTGTGAAACCTACAATCAGACATCTCAGCATTTTAAAAACTGGACAGAGTGTCCTTAGATGAAAAGATTTTGATTATGTAATTATCTTTAAGTGAATTATATTTTGCATTCTATGAGAATAACCTTTTAAAGAAACCACAAATGTTTCTGTAAACGCTGGCATGGCATAATGGTGGGAGAGCTGATGAGATATTACATGGATAAAACTTGTGACTTTTTCCATGTGAGTAGAATCTTAAAACCTGGCCCTACACTCAGCCTTAAGCACAGCTGAAATTGGGTGGGTTTCCTTTTTTTTTTAAAAAGAAACCTATATATTCCAATAATAAGATATTAACTTAGGTTTTGGAGTGGATTTATGAAAGGCAATAATGCACACAGTACTTTTTGCTAAGGATTACAAGACACTAAACATTTGTACCATCCATAGAATTTCCCTGATGGTCCTGAGAGCTGCGTGGTATAAGTTGAATGCAAATGGATGTTGGAGTTTTATTGTATTTGGCATCCAGGTAAAAAAAAAATAGCTAACCATGCCTGTTCACAAGAAGTGCTCTTGGCCTTGGGGTTTTTATGCCATTGGTCCTTGGCTACAATAGTTCATATATAATAAACAGAGATTAAAGTTGATTCCTATCATGAGATGAATAATATTTAACACAGCTATTCAACGTATCTGACTAGTAACCTTTAACCAAATCACTGGAATAATTTGATTTTTAAAATCAGATTTCATTCTGCTTTGACATGAATTGATTCACTGCCTCCAACTCAAGGTTTGAAATGGGCATTTAGGCATATGTGGCTTCTTAGCCTGTATGAAAGGTCAATGCCTGAACAGTCTTTCATATTTGCAGGTCAGATTTACTCTCTTAAAATCCTCTTGCAACCCATCTGCATAGGGTTTACACCTTTGAGGGGTAATCCCAAGTCATTTATCACTTTTTCTGTACACTAAAATTAAATGGCTTAATTCTCAGGGGATTAGTTGAGAAAACATTTGCTGTTTCGGCCAAGCCTCTATAATCTATATTTCTCACAGTTGTTAAAATGTCACATTGAAAGAGGGGCAAGCAAACCAACAATAAAGTTCAAAGAGAGTAACCTATATTCTCTCCAGTTATTGCAATTTTTATCGGTCTCATTGATGCTGGATAATAAATGCACGTTGCTATAAATTTCAGAAACTCAAGAAGATTTGAAGAGAATCAATGTTACAAATAAATGTGTCATGAAAAATAGGATTTTGCTAGCAAAGTCAAAAGCTGACTTTTTCTGGGGAAGAAAAAAAAAACTGCTGGGCTTGTGTCTCCCCACAGATATTTGAGAATTTCCAAACTTTTAAAATCACTCATCTCTTAGAAGTATGCCTGAAAAAGGAATGTCTGTAGTGAGCAGCACAATGAACCAATTAATGAACTCACTTTCCATTTACCCTTGAACTGTAATTGCTAATTGTTGGTTAATCTAAGAAAAGCCTCCGGGTCTTTATTGGAAGTGTTAGCATCTGAAAGCACTGGTTGCCTGAGTTTCCTCAACTAAATACTCAAGACTTGGGAAATCTAAACATACTTGTAAAAATCTAGGCATCTATTAATGTCCATCAATAACCTGTAATCAAGGTGGGGACCTATTAGCAGAACAAAGGGGCAACCTTTGGAATTAAAAGCTAAATATAAGAATTCTGGGATATACTAATTGCCCTTTGATGTTACAGCTGTTAGTTGTAATTTGGCCCCCAGCAGAGATTCTTTCCTGCGAGCGACTCTGTGTGCATGTGTGTGTGTGTGCATATGCACACATATACACATGTAGGTAATTACCTCTATAGGGAAACTCGGTCTTTTAAGCAGTTGTATAAAAGATTTATGTGTCAACAGTTTTCCTTTTACTTGTAATATTTGCATAGACAGAGTCCCTTTCCCACCCTTATTTGAAAAATCTTCTTCCTTCTTCCTTCTTAGTCATTAATTTCCTCCTCTTCTCTCTGACATGACCTTGGACACCCAGGCATTTCCCCACATGGCCCATCTGCCTGCGTGGGAGCTGGTCTCCTTTTCACTTGAACCTGCATATACTGACAAGCACCATGTCTGGGTGACAGATAATGTCGGGACAGCTGTGGCCTGATGAACAGAAATGGGGTGGTGATCCCCAGCAGGCAAGAGAGAACTGCTTTAGGGATGTACTGTGGGTGTAAAGTCAAAGTGTTACTAGCTCAGATATCTGACTCTTTGCAACCCCATGGACTGTAGCCCACCAGGCTCCTCTGTCCATGGGATTTTCCAGGCAAGAATACTGGAGTGGGTTGCCATTTCCTTCTCCAGGGGATCTTCCCAACCCAGGGATTGAACCCGGGTCTCCCACATTGTGGGCAGATTCTTTACCATCTGAGTCACAAGGGCAACCCTCCTGTGGGTGACAGAGAAAAATTCACTCAGGTCAGCCAGTCAGCAGGAGGCCCCATGTTTCTCTGTGATCAGATTCCAGTCTTGAGCCACCTGTACCTGGCAAAGGCTGAAAGGCAAAACGCAGCTGACTCTTCAAAAAGTAGCCATAAAATTGCAGAACACCATCGATAGCAAGATTTGATTGTTATGGCTTTCTATGGCTACGAAATACATGAAGTAGACACACCAAACTGTGGTCAGAGCTTGGGGACCACCACCATGATCAATACTGAAGACAAAGATCACTCTCGTGTCCTTCAAGGACTCTGCAGATAGAGGCAAAGGAAGAGACATGGTCCTGCAATAAGGCCAGGACAGAGGGATGCCGGCTGCCAAGGGGACAGCCCCATCTCCTAGTTTGGAGCTGTTTCTCTGTTTATGGGCATGTGGTTGGTTCACATGAGGAACTGGGACTATGAGATGATGGACCAGATGTGAGGGAGTGGAGCCTGGGTTCAGAAACACCAGTCAGAGGCTCCCATGAGAGTCTGAAAGTCAATGCGCACCTGCTTTGGGTGATCTTGGCGGAAAAGGAAAGGTTAGATATATATGTTTTACACACACATATAAACACACACACACAGGATTTTTTCACAAACATTAATTCTTTGGCGACACGAACTAGACAGCCCACAGTGACTTTGTGGACTCTAAAGCTGATATAACATTGACTCCTTCTTTAAGAAAAGAAAAATTGAAAAGAAAAAATTAATTATGAAGCTGAATATTTGTTGTGAATGAGAAAAAGTTTTAATTTGACATATACCATAAAATTTACAGGTATAACATTACTTTTATTAGCTCACTGCTTGATGTACTTCTGTAATACTTGTCTTCCTACATATTTTGGGCTTCATGTTTTTTGATTACCTCATCACAGGACAATATTTTTGTAATATTGCTTTCTGGAGAGAGGCTGGATAAGAGTCTAGTCTTTCCTCTAGCACACTTGATGCAAATGTGTCTTTTGTTGTTGTCGACGAAATGCATAAAACTCATAAGTTTACTGCTACAGAACTGTAGCCTACAGACATGGAGACTCTGGTAAGCTCTTGTATGCAATTCTTATCAACAAAGGAAAACATGTACAGTGAGCACATATTCATACTTGCTCCTTCTTTGAATATATTCTGACAAGAGTTGTCTTGTTTTAACTCAGTTTTGATGGGAACCTAATCCTTCATTTCTAATTTTACATGTATGATGACTAGAAGAATTTCACAGAATAGCTTTGGTTCTTTCTAAACCTTGCTCTTTCTCTATTACCCATAGACTTAGAACATTTTAAGACACATGTCCCCTTTTGTAGAGCAAAACAGCCTTTGGCCTTGCCCCTTTGAATCACAATACAGGGTAAGTAGGTGCAGTGGATCTTAGGGGCATTATTTCTACACAAGGAACAAAAGGGCTGCAAACCAAATAAAAATATTCACCAGATCCAAACTAAATATAACTTCTATTAACTCCCCTTTCATGCAGAGTTGCTCGTTTCTCAACCATGGCACTATTGACATTTTGGACCGTGTAGTTCTTTGTTGTGGGGTCCTGTCCTATGCATTGTAGGATGCTTATCAGTTTCCTTGGGCTTTATTTTCTAGATGCCAATAATATGAACTCAGTAATGATAACCAAAAATGGTCTCTGGACATTTCCAAATGTCACTCGAAGAGCAAAATCACTCCCATTTGTCACTGGGAACCAATACCTTAGATAAATTCTTCCCCAAACCTGTGGACATCCCAACACTATCTAACAAGTAAAGACTGTGAAAAGTAGAAGTTGCCATGGAAAGGTGACAACAGTATTTCCCAATTGTAGTTAAAGTATTTTTCTCACAAAAACATGGAAAGGCATCACTGGATATTCCCCCAGGGCTGGTGAGAAGCCTGGAAAAGGATCATTGTGCCTCTGGGAGGAAAAAGTATCAACACAATGACATTGGTGTGACATTTGTAGTTAGTGCAATGGTCCAGGACTGGGTGATTCTTGTCTTGAAAGAAACAAATCTTGCAAATCCATTGTTTTATCAAATGGACTTAAACTCTCATGGACCAATCTACTGCAAAAAACACTGAACTGGCTTTGAAACTAATGTAAGCTTCTTGGCCTGACAGGAAAGTATAAAATCCCCAAACTTCTTGAGATTGGCTGGCAATGAAAACTACTTCTTAGGATTGAGGGTGGTAGACATTATATTGGAGTAGGGAATGACAACCAGTATTCTTGCTGGGAAATTCCATGGAGAGAGGAGTCTGGTCCATAGGGTCACAAAGACTCGAACATGACTTGGTGACTGAACAACAACAAAGATATTACATACCCTAGCTTTTACCCTCAACATGGGTTCTTATTTTAATGAGATCTCGTTTCTTAAATTGTGTTCCCCAAGCAATAAAAATTCTACCACGCTGTTAGCCTATATATTTCATTTTTTTTCACTTATTCTCTGTAAATTTTTCTTTAGAATATTAGTTTTCTACCATAAAAAAATGTCTTATGATTCTCTTTAATGAAGCAGCCTGTTTGGATGGAGCTGGGTGTTCAGACAAGTGGTGAGTAAACGTCCAGTGTTTTCTGCATATTTTAAATCTCTGCTTTATCTTTTCCCCTGGTTTCTAGGGAGCATAGTGCTTGGGTTTTCTGATGTCTAAATACTGCAACTTTTGCTTTTTAATTCACATGTGATAATTTGAGGGGTTTTAAAATGAGTGTTTATTTAGAAGAAAATAATGCACCCAATGCACCCAAAATATAACAAAGTTGAGTTTAATCAAGTACCTATACAGAGGTTTATGAGAGTAACAGTTAAGATGTAGCCTTGGATTGATTGAATCCTTTTCCATTGCCTCAGCTGTATCTATTGAAATCTATCCCAAAGTATGCTCTTTTAGTCTTTGGATATTTCTAACTCATCCCTATTCCTTTGGTCCCTTTCTTATGAGCGAGAGTCAAATTCTTATTGAATTCTGAGCCCAATTAGAAAAGAAAAAGAAATTTTTTTTTTTGCATTCTCTAATCATGTCGCTTTTGTTTTCTTTTATCACTCTGCTTCTTTCTTTTTCCTTTCCCACATGTTGCTTTGCTCATGGTATTTTTTATGATTCCTCTTTCCCATAATCCCTTCTTACCTAGGATAAATGCTTAGCCCAGCATAGGAGTTTCTCTCCTGTGAGCCTTCCCTCTCAACAAACTCAACCAAAGAATTGTATTTTGAGTCATGTAATCATTTTTGTTTGGGGGCATAAACTTTTCCCTACATAACTTATGAATTTAAGAGGCATGGAGTCTACTTCAAGTAAGTCTAGAAAAGTACTTTCTTCCTTATTTTAGCCAGCCTCCATCTGAGATAATTTTCCATTTTCCCTTGGGATAAAGCCCATTTTTTTGCTCATGAGGTCTCCAACCTCAAATATCATACCATCACCAAGAAATTTTAAGTGTTCTTCTGGAGACCACTTGAAGAGACACATGTTCGTTTCCAGAGTGCACCTGTCCCCATAGTGGCCTTCCTCTCCTCCCAAAGCCGTGGAGAGCATCACCTAAGCACAGGCCCTCTTTCCTACTTCTTCAGGATAACAAAAATAGCTTGTGTGAGTCTTGTTTATCAAGAGCCCAAACTGTCGTGATCATTTTTATGTACATTGTCCCATTTCATTCACACGGCAGCCCAGTGGAGTAGGCAGAAAACCAAACTGAGGCTTAGAGAGGTGAAGGCACTTGCCAAGTCTACCCAGTTAGAACACAATAGAGCTGAAATTCAAGCACAGGCTGTCTAACTTCAGTGTCTGAAGGCTTACCTTTCATTATGAACACTGTGACCTGCAGTGATCTCTGTGTGAGATCAGCCCATGTGAATGTAAACAGGTTATGGTAATCGGACAAAAAAGTCTCCTACTATCATATGACAGGCAGGAGCACCTTCTGGGACATCTTCAATACAGATCACCCAGTGGCAGTTCCATGATGAAATATGGTAAAGAATAAAGTACCATAGAATTTGAAAATTGGGAGGAATTGACTGGGTCATCTATATGACATATCTACATACAGACATATTTCTTTGTGACTCCAAAACATAAGTATGTATGTATTCTGGAGTATCAAGGATTCTTGACTCAAGAATATACTTGATTAGATGTAAATGGCATTCTTTGGAGGTGACATCTTCCTGATAAGACACTTAAAGGAAGCTCTTAATTTTGTATAACAAGGATCCTCTGGAGAGTTGTGTATGTACATGTAAGTGTGTGTACACTTCCATGAGGCTAATTCTTTTTCTTGCTACTGGTACCATCCTCACAAACCTATGATTCACAACAGGAATGTAGTCTGGAACTTCTGCTATGTAAGCAGCTGCAGATACTTCAAATACCATTGTACATGTGATCCAGGACTTGCTATAAATTTGCCCCTAAAAATAAAGTAACAAGTGACTGAGCAGCAATAGGAATTAATCACTGCAGTGCGTGAATGGAATGTGCTAGGCTCTACCTCAAAATCCTTTTATAAAAAGATTGATATAATTAAAACTCCAAAGAAACACCCAAGGATTCTATATTTGAGCAAATGGGCTGCAAAATTTTGAAAAGAGAATTTTCTTTTTAAAGGGGAGTCATGGTAAAAAAAAAAAAAAAAAGTGTTTCCACACTTTCTATATCAGTGGAAATGGGATGATATTATTACATCACTGAAGAATTTATTCTACGAAGGAATTTAAATTGGATTCAATCCCTTGGTACACTGGGATTTTTTGAAGGCCGAGGGGATAATCGAGCTTCTCAATTAAGTTGTTTGCCATGACGAGAAATAACTTCACAGTTAAAATTTCTACCACAATTTGCAGCAAAGATTACTTTGGTGATTCAGAAATGTGCATAACCATTTGAAAAACCCAAGCATTTCAAGTTTTCAAAATTAGTTGTGAATGAATTCTTTAAAAAGCAATAAACTGAAGAAAAAACAAAGCATTTGACTTAAGGAGATCTGCCTTTTTCCAATGACTATCACACATTCGGTGTCCATTCAGCATTCTCTGCCCCCCTTACTCCTAACACTCAAACAGAAGGCGAAGGAGAAGAAAGAAAGAGAGAGGGAGAGAGAGGGAAGGAGGAAGGAAGGAAAGAAGGGAGGGAGGAAAGAAGAAAACACTAGCCAGAAGAAAAAGAAGAGAGAAAAAAAATAACACTAACCATCATGTTTTAATCGTTAAGTAGGCGGTTCAGAAAGGCCCCTGTGATTCTGAGTACACCACAGGTAATAAAGTGTTTGGGCCATTTGAAAGAGAATTTGATTGAAGATCAATTTTTGGACATGAGGAAAGTGAAAGGGATTTCTTAAAGCCACTTGAATTACCAAAGATGAAAGGTTAAAAGCTTTAAAGACCCAAAACTACATTAGCAACTGAACAGTAAATACCATCAACAGAGACACAGAAGAATTAGCAAAACAAATATTAAATGAAGAGGGGAAAAAAGAATTCATTTCAGAAGCCAAAAAAAATTTCTTTCTCTTTGTATTCCAAAATTGATTTTGCAGTTTTGGATGGAAGTCCTAATGGGTAATTTCTATTTAATGCTTTCTAAACAAGTATATAAAATCACTCTTAGCACCAAAGGGACAGGGATCAAATAGGTATGTTTTCTTGGACAGCTTTGCCTATGCTTTACACTGTTTTAGGAACTGTGAATGTTTCTACAGTGAAAGATGATGTGTTGAGATCTGTAGTTTTCTTAACCTTATGTAAATTAGGCTTAAAACAACACTCTGTAAGTTTAGTTTCTGTGGCATTCTTTGATCTAGAATAGTTGTGATGTAGAGGACAACTTCTATGGTGTTGAAAAGCAGAGATACTTTTATTAAACTAACATTAAAAAGACCTTTTCAGGTCATTGACAATTAAATGCTGATCCTTAAAAAAGTTAACTATTATTGTTAGAGGCAATAATGCACTTTCCTGCCTTCTTAAAGAGGCAATTAAACACAATTTAACCTCTTTTTGATATTTCAGGGTCAGCATTATAAACTTCATTTATTACTCTTATAATAACTTGATATTGTCATGGGCTGAAGTAAGTTTTCTCTTACATTAAAAATCACTTGACTGCTCCAGACAAAGGTACAGCAACAAAATGAAAAAGACAACAAGACCAAAAAAGCCCTACAAACTTATATACTGATGCAAAAATGCTCTAAAAATGTTGGAATTAAATTTAACAGCATATTAAAATAATTATCACCATGACTGAGTGGATTTATCCATAGGGTGCAAGAATGATTCAGTGTGAAAACCAATCAATGTGATACAACACATTAACAGAATGTAGCAGAAAAATATCACATGATCATCTCAATTGTTGCAGAAAAAGCATTTGATAAAATTCTGCATTCTCATGATAAACACTCAATCAACAAGTAGAAGGATATTGCTTCAATATAATAAAAGTCACATATGACGCTAACATTATACTTACAGTGACAAAAGGCAAGGATGCCTATGTTTACCACTTACCAAAGGCATTTTCCTCAGAAATAGGAAAAAATCAAAAATTCAAAATCTCAAAATACTGGGAATATCCAAGACAATCTTGAGAGAGAACAAAGCTGGAGGCTTAACAGGTCTTGATTTCAAAACGTATTACAGGGCTACAATAAACAAAATAGTATGGTACTGGCATAAAGATAGACCAACAGAACAGAAAACCCAGAAATAAATCCTACAGTGTAAGGTTAAATAATCTTCCACAAGGGTACCAGGGCTATACAATGGTGAGTGGCATTAAGAAAACTGGATCTCCACATGCAATGGACTCTTATCTTGCACTATATAAAACATTAACTGAAAATGATTAAAGAAAGACCTAAATGTAGTATCCAAAATTATAAACTCCTAGAAAAAAACACTGGAGAAAATCTTCATGATGTGAGAATGGGCAATGATTTCTTGGATATGACACCAAATGTGCAGACAACAAATATACAAACAAATGAGACTGTATCAAACTTAAAAGCTTCTGCTCAAAAAAGGAAACAATCAACAAAATGAATAGGCAACTTACAAAATGGGGGAAAATATTTGCCTATCATATACTGGACAAGGGGTTAATATCTAGAATGTGTAAAGAACAACTGCAGTCAATAGTAGAAACAAATAACCCAATTAAAAAGTGAGCAACAGACTTGAATAAACATTTATCCAAAGAAGATACACAAACAGCCAATAAGCATATGAAAATATATTCAGCATCACTTATTATCAGGGAAATCCAAGTCAAACTAGAATGAGATATCACCTCACATCTGTTAGGGTGGCCATTCTCCCCAAACCAGAAAATACCAAGGGTTGACAAGGATGTGGAGAAATTGGGACCCTTGCATATTGTTGTGGGATTATAAAACAATGCAACCTCTGTGAAAAACATATGGAGGTTACTAAAAAAACTAAAAATAGAGTCACCATATGATCTAGCACTCCTATGTCTGGATATATATCTAAAAGAATTGAAAACAGGATCTCAAAGAGATATTTGCACAGCCATATTCATTGCAGTATTATTCACAACAACCAGGGTTTAGAAGCAACCTAAGTGTTCATTAATGAATGAATAGATAGAGAAGAAAAAAAAATATGCCCAATGGTATATTTTTCTTCCTTAAAGAAGAGGGAAATTCTGGCATGTGTTACAATGTGGATGAAACTGAAAGATACTATACTAAGTGAAATTAGCAAATCTCAGAAAGACAAATATTACACGACTTCACTTATATGAGGTAGGTATCAGAAGAAATCGAACTCTCAGAAACAGAAAGTAGAATGGTGATTGTCAAGGGCTGGCTGGAAGAAAGGGAGATAGTACACTGTTGTTCAGTGGGTTAGAATTCAGTTATGCAAGATGAAAAATCTCTAGAGATCTGTTATACAACGATGTACACACAGTTAGCAATACTCTACGGATACATTTTTATAGTTCTCTTAGCTTTTAAAGTATAGTTTATTTTTTCTTAGTGTTGTCCATTCTTATTTCTGGATGCCCTACATATTGTATCTAGTTTCTAATCCTCCATCTCAAGTAATAAAGTTTGGGATGAACATGTGAATGTAGCTCCATCTCTCTCACAAGGACATGGGCTTTGTGTACAGCTCCTTGCTTCTCAGAGGCCTGTTTCTCCACTTATTATTCATAAATATGTTTAAAAATTGTACACAGTGAGCTTTTTTTGAAAAAATTACAGATGTATGGGGGAAAAATAGCACAAAAGAAAATCTCTCTTCCATTTCTAGTTCCTAGTCCCCATCTTTCTCATCAGAGCTAACTACAGTTTTGACAATCTTATATAAGTTTCCAACCTTATATAAATTTTTAAGTTATATATTTGTGTATATGTGTGTGTGCATACATACATGTATATATATAACAACACAAATGAAAGAATACTATAAAACTATCCTGTACTTCATCACTGAACAATAGCTGTTAGAGATGTATTTATTATCTCCTATTTGGACTGATATCACTAATTTTAATGGCACATAATAATAGGTTTAGTGGATTAATCAAATTAATTTAATTGGTTCTCTTCTAAGGGATTTAAGGTTGTTTTCATATTTTTTTTACTATTACAAAATCTAAGAATGCTATTCATATAGCAAGTAATAGAAGCAATCTGTAAGCCTATTACAAATCTAAGGCAGGTAAATTAAAACAATTCAAACTTACCATAAGAGGGACTTCCCTGATGGTCCTGTGGCTAAGACTCCATAGTCCCAATGAGGGGGGCACAGGTTCAATCCCTAGTCCGGAAACTAGATCCTACATGCTGCAACTAAGATCCAGCATGGCCAAATAAATAAATATTTTAAAAAATTTACCATACAAGTTAAAACCTTTGCTAAGATGTTTGTGTGAGATGGTGCATCTTGGAATATGCTGTCGAGATGAGCACACAGGTTGATGGGTGACAGCCCTGACACCTGTCCAGCATGGCTGATTCAGGACCATAATGGCTATAGAACAACGTTTGTACATGAATGGGTATGTGAAAGTATGAATTATAAAAATAAATGGTAAAATGAGTGATACATACACATCCAAGTTCAAGTACATGCTCAAAAGTGTCAGAGAGAGCTTCATTTGCAGGTCTGTGCAGGATAAATCAGCATGTCAGAGATGTTGAATGTGTTGAAGTTTAGCATTTTACTTTTACTGTGTGTTCACTTTTATTATAGTTTAAAAATATCTAAAAGAGATGCACTTAAAAAAATAGAATCTCATTTCTCACTTAGATTGGCAAGTATGATAAAGTTGATAACTCAAAGGTTTGGCAAGGACATGGGGAAATCAGCACAGACTTGTATTGTTTATGAGAACATACACTTGTAGAAATTATGGAGAGAAATTTGGCAGTTTTAAAACATTTCTTGGGACTTTTCCCAAATATGTGCAAAAATATATATGTAAAATGGTTTTAATTATAGCACTGTATATACTCACAAAAATTAGAAACTCTCTATGTGTCCCAAACTATAGGGATTTAAAAATAATTTACAATGTGCATATACTGTACATTAATATGTAAATGATTAAAAGAATGAATATATTTGTAAGTATTGATTGGAAATGTTTCTAAGATACTTTATTAAGCAAACAGGACAAAGTAGAAAACAGTAACGTATAAAATTCTCTTTTTGTGTTTGAGAGATAAAAGATAATACGTCTGTATGAAAAGCTTCACAGCAAACTACTGATACAGGTTACTTCTGGGATGTTGATTGGGGGGCCTGAAGTGAAAGACAGACTTACACTTCAAATTTTTCTTGTACTATTTCATGTTTTCTTCATAGTTATAATGTATTTTCAAGTATAAATTAAAAAATATGGACGAACTCCAGTGTTTTTATAAACACAAAATTTGAAAAACACTTTTCAAAGTATTTGGTTTTAGAATAGCATGGTGGAAATTCAGAGAATGGGATATCACTCTCAGGTTCCCTGCATTACAAGTCAGAAAGTTTTTAAATACACAAATCTCAAGAAATGAACTTGCAAAGATTTTTTTGTGATAAAATATCATCAAGAGAGAAGAAGATGATTTAATTCCAGAAGAACCTAGAATGGTTGGGAATTAGGTAGATGAAGCCCTTTAGAAATCTTTGGGTGGGTGAGGGAATTTTGTAGGTGCTTTTGTGACCCCTAGATTCCCCCTACCAGAATCCCACAGAATTGCTTGGAGCCCCATTTTGTTAGGCAGTAAATTGCTATCATATGGTGGAATGCTGTCACCTGGGCTTGTATCACCAATGTACAAATTTTGTACTTCTTTGTAGTTGAGATGTGAAGAACATCTCTATGATTTTAATTATTGTTTTCCTATCTAAAAAGACTTTAATTTTCTTTGTGTGCATTATAAAAAAGCATGAACAGTATAGATAGTGCTAGAATAATAGAGAAGTAAAAAAAATTCCATGGCCCAAAGACAGCTTTCCTCTCTTCTGTAGCTTTTTTGTTTGTTCACTCATTTAATTTGACATGATCATCCTATCTATACAGTTTAATTTCCTGTTTAGACAGGCCAAGGGAGTGCTCTTCGGGACCCTGCACTATAATAAAGATGGAAGAGGGCCTGGATTATTATTATCACTAAACAGCTACAAGCAACCAAAACAGAAGTTATAAAACTTCTCAGTAAAATATGGTAACAGATTGCTGAAGGTTGGTTTGAAGAGTCAGGCTGACAGGGGAACATGGATATGAAAATTAAATTCAGGGACTAGAAGGGCTCTTGGTTTACCATATGTGACAACTTTCCAACTTGCAAGAAGAGAGACTGATCATTTGTTTCCTTGGTTCATGTGTTTGCAGCCACAACTCTTCCTGATCTGGCAGAGTCATTGAAGGGAGAAGAACATGCGCTAAACCAGCCTTGGTAGAATCAATCTAGGGACCCTCTGACTTCAAATCACAGAGAATCCAATAGTGGATTAAACAAAGAAGAGTTTAGTTTCCTCATGTGATAAGACTCCTGGAGGTAACCTGCTTCAAAGAATAGATGATACGGGGTGGGCACTTTGTGGTCCTTCATGATCGCTTCTGAGGTAGGAAAATACAAAAGGCAGCACCAGCCAAAGAACTTCCTTTTATCAGGACATCAAAAGCTATCTCAGAACCCCCAGGTGTTTCTCAGTGGCCAAATTATGTCAATGGCACCCTGAGCTGCCAGAAAGTTTAGGAAGAAAGGTATTTTATTCATGACATTGCTGCCTCACACAAAATGCGATTCTGTTGTGGAAGAAGTGGAGAATAGGCATTGTTAGACAGCTCACCTAGGGGACAGAGGTTATCCACTTCAAATTCCTTGTTTACAACATCTACATAGAATGAATCTTTCCAGAAGTAGGTGCTATAGCAGGTTGATGAGAATCGAATTCCAGGTTGCACTGAACAAGGAGGCAGGCCATCTGGAAGGATGAATACTCCGGCCATCCCGGCATCACCTAGAAGAAGTAACTTAATCTCAAGAGAGACCATCCTCCATCCAGGAGAATGGCCAGGTCATGTCCACCTGGAGCCCACGTGTAGCTCCTGTGGAAAAAGCCCATGCAAAGGCTTGACCATTCAAGACCACCACGGTGCCATATACAGTCATATGAAAGGTCAGTGGACATTTCCTTTCCTTCCATTTTAATCCAACTTCAGAGGGTTAAGCTTGGGGGAAGGGAAAAGGTATGAGAGAAAGCAGAGCACACTCTTCACCTGTAGACTGCAGAAGAGAGGCTGACCAGGTAAGAGAAGTGAGCTTTGGGTTGCATCTGGACTGAAGCTTGTAAACCTAAATGAAAGTGTATTGATAGATATGAATACCTGATAATCATGGCATCAGGTTGAGACATTGTAAGGGAATTACTACTCACTGTAAGAGGTGGATCGGACAAATCACAGCAATAGCAACTGTTATAAACTGAATTGTTTCCCCCTCGGCCCCCTAAAATGTGTGTTGTCCTAACCTTTAGTACCTGTGAATGTCACCTTATTTGGAAATGGGGTCTTTGCAGATGCAATGAAGTTTAAAATCTTACTGAATTAAGTTGAACCCTGATCCGATATGGTTGAAATCCTTATAAGCAGAGGGAAAATTGGACCCAGAGACACACAGGGAGAATGCCATGCTAAGACAGAGATAGAGACTGGAATGATTCAGGTGTAAGAAGAAAAAGTCAAGGATTGACAATCACCATTACAAGCTAGTAAGAGACGAAGAAGGTTTCTATCCAGAGTCTTGGAACATAGCCTTGCTGACACCTTGATTTTGGACTTCTAACCTCCCAAACCATGAAAGAACAAATTTCGTGGTGTTAAACCAACTCAGTTTGTGGTACTTTGTGATAGAAACCCTAAAACATTCATCAAGTCCGATTCTTTGTGACCCCATGGACTGTAGCCTGTCAGGTTCCTCTGTGTAAGGCCAGCACAAAGAAAAAAAGAGAGAGCTGGGCATTCAGGCAGACAAAGATTTGTTATAGGAAGAAAGAAAGAAAGTGGCTGGCTTTAGAGAAAAGCCAGTGCTCACTGAGCTCTTTGTGAACCCTAACACTGTGTCCATGGGATTCTCTAGGCAAGAACACTGGAATGGGTTGCCAAGCCCTCCTCCAGGGAATCTTCCCAACCCAGGGATCAAACTTGTGTTTCCTGTGTTGCAGGCAGATTCTTTACTGTCTGAGCCACCAGCGAAGCCCCAAGAAACTAATGCAGCAGCCAAAGGAGTAGGGGAAATGATGTTTAGATGTACATTCCTAATGACATGAGACTGTTTATGGAACCAATACTTTACATACCAGTGTTGATACGGATTGAGACATTTGTCACTGGCTTTTTTTCTTTTTAAAACTTAATTTCAACATAACTGTGCTTCAACATAACTTCCTTATGATCAACGCAAAGAAATAGAGGAAAACAATAGGATGGGAAAGACTAGAGATCTCTTCAAGAATATTAGAGATACCAAGGGAATATTTCATGCAAAGATGGGCATAATTAATGACAGAAAAGGTATGGACCTAACAGAAGTAAAAGATATTAAGAAGAGGTGGCAAGAATACACAGAACTATACAATAAAGATCTTCATGAACCAGATAACCGTGATGGTGTGATCACTCACCTAGAGTCAGACATCCTGGAATGTGAAGTCAAGTGGGTCTTAGGAAGCATCACTATGAACAAAGTGAGTGGAGGCGATGGAATTCCAGTTGAACTATTTCAAATCCTAAAAGATGATGCTGTGAAAGTGCTGCACTCAATATACCAGCAAATTTGGAAAACTCAGCAGTGGCACAGTACTAGAAAATATTTTCAGTCCAATCCCAAAGAAAAGCAATGCCAAAGGATGTTTAAACTACCTCACACTTGCACTCATCTCACATGCTAGCAAAGTAATGCTCAAAATTCTCCAAGCCAGGCTTCAACAGGACATGAACCATGAACTTCCAGATGTTCAAGCTGGATTTAGAAAAGGCAGAGTAGCTAGAGATCAGATTATCAACATCTGTTGGATCATCGAAAATGCAAGAGGACTCCAGAAAAACATCTATTTCTGCTTTATTGACTATATCAAAGCCTTTGATTGTGTGGATCACAACAAACTAAAAATTTCTTAAAGAGATGGGAATACCAGACCACCTGACCTGCCTCCTGAGTAATCTGTATGCAGGTCAAGAAGCAACAGCTAGAACTGGACATGGAACAACAGACTGGTTCCATATCAGGAAATGAGTATGTCAAGGCTGTGTATTGTCACCCTGCTTATTTAACTTATATGCAGAGTGCATCATGTGAAATGCCAGGCTGGATGAAACACAAGCTGGAATCAAGATTGCTGGGAGAAATATCAATAACCTCAGATACACAGATGACACCACCCTTATGGCAGAAAGCTAAGAAGAACTAAAGAGTCTCTGATGAAGGTGAAAGAGGAGAGTGAAGAAGTTAACCTAAAACTCAACGTTCAAAAAACTAAGATCATTTCATCTGGTCCCATCACTTCATCGCAAATAGATGGGGAAACAATAGAAACAGTGAGAGACTAATTTTTTGGGGCTCCAAAATCATTGCAGATGGTGACTGCAGCCATGAAATTAAAAAGTGCTTGCTCATTGGAAGACCATGACCAACCTAAGACAGAACATTAAAAAGCAGAGACATTACTTTGCCAACAAAGGTCCATCTAGTCAAAGATATGGTTTTTCCAGCAGTTGTGTATGAATGTGAGAGTTGGACTATAAAGAAAGCTGAGCACTGAGGAATTGATGCTTTTGAGCTGTGGTGTTGGAGAAGACTCTTGTGTGTCCCTTGGATTGCAAGGAGATCAAACCTGTCAATCCTAAAGGAAATCAGTCCTGAATATTCATCGGAAGGCCTGATGCTGAAGATGAAACTCCAGTACTTTGGCCACCTGATGCGAAGAACTGACTCATTGGAAAAGACCCTGGTGCTGGGAAAGATTGAAGGTGGGAGGAGAAGGGGACGACAAAGGATGAGATGGCTGGATGGCATCGCTGACTCGATGGACGTGAGTTTGAACAAGCTCGGGAAGTTGGTGATGGACAGGGAAGCCTGGCAAGCTGCAGTCCATGGGGTTGCAAAAAGTTGCACATTACTGAGTGACTGAACTGAACTGTGCTTGCAGAAATATATTCATATCAGTTAATAGAATTCAATTTAATTTAACCACACAATTTGGACCAAAAAACTTGGCACAAGGCTTGCTTTAAAAAAGAAAGAAAAAGGATTTGCAATCTTATTTATTTTTCATCTATTACAAATGTGTATAAAAGATCTGCCACTGAATGCTACCAAAGCAAACAGTATAAATCTTGAGAAATGCAACTTCGGTTTGTCTCTGAAAAAAAAAAAAAAATACATGTATTGCCCTGTGAAAGTTTATGAAATTGGTGCAACAAAATGTTGTGGTAACATTTCAAAGCCAGTTCATGAAGTTCAGTAATGCATATTGATGAGGCTGAAGAGAGTCTATGTATACATGTGAATGTATACATGTGAAAATATAAAAGCTATCCAATCTAGCTAATACTGTCACTATTTAATGTCTTCCTCCTTACCTGCGGCTAAATAGAAAATATCCTCAATTGCCTTGAATTTTTTCCTAAGACAGAAACTTACTAGGCTGTTCTTGCTTACAGGGTATATGGTATTTTTGTTTTGGTTGTTTAGCATTTTTAATTACAAACACAGAGCTTATTAGAGAAAAGGCATTCACTGCTTCTCGAACTTTCTTAACACTACCTGAGTAAGGATATCTTTAACTCTGTCTCTTGTCTATTCCTCTCTCTTTTTCCAAAAAGCAGAAAATTTTCTTTTCACAGGCTTGAAATCATTGATCTTTTTACTCTTATTGCAAAATTGTACATAAGGAAAAGTTAAGGCAAAGCTCAGTTGCCCATGGCTTTCTATTAGTAAGACTGTTGGCTCTTGTGGGTGTGGTCATCATCTATTCTATCTCATTAACAAGTCAACATACTTGCATATCTGGATGAGTAGGGAAGGAGGTAAGAAGCTAATGCTTACAGAGGATTCAGGGTATTCACAGAGTATCTGCGCTACATATTTTATTTTATTTGAAGTTTCCTGGCTTACCTCTTTCAGTATTTTGCAACTTGCCTCCCACTTCTTATACAACTTTATAATTTTTCCTAAACATTTTAAATCATTTTTTTAACACAATAGAATTTGTCAGTTTTGAGTTTACTATGGTTTACTCACTTTTTTTTTTTTTAACTTCAGAAAATGCTAAATCAAATTTTAGCAAATCACATTGTGAGTGAGTTCTCTGACAATCGGTATTTTTAAAAATAGAAATGTTTTGATGAATTCTGATATAATGACACTGCAGATTGTTGGCTTAAAATTTTTTTTTAATGTGGACATTTGACTTGTTTAAAAGTGGAATACTTATATAATTATGGTACACTAATTATATTAGGATATTTCTTCATTTTCTAAAGTCTATGCCATGGAAATAGATTTGTCATTTGGAGGATGTTTGAGATATTTATTACTGTAGACACATTTTTAATTGGAAAGCATAAAACTACTTGTTAAAACTGAATTCTTACAAAATTCAAGTTAATATTTAATACATGAAACAAAGTAAGAAATAAAGAAACCCTTAATGCTGAAGTTTCACCATTAAAAAGTGCTTTAAAGTTTTCTGAACTTAATTTGAACCTTTATTTTCATTTAGGTGCCATTAAAGAATCTGAAAGGGGAGTGCAAGAAGCATTGTTTGAAAACTGCCTCTAAAACAACTTAACCACTTTAACCCTTTGAATAGATGTCCCAGATAGAGCTAGGAAACAATAAACTCAAGGGAGAGTTCAATTCAGTTCAGCCGCTCAGTCTTGTCAGACTTTTTGTGACCCCATGGACTTCAGCATGGCATGCTTCCCTGTCCATCACCAGCTCCTGGAGCTGACTCAAACTCATGTCCACCCAGTCGGTGATGCCATCCAACCATCTCATCCTCTGTCATCCCCTTCTCCTTCTGCCTTCAATCTTTCCCAGCATCAGGGTCTTGTCCAATGAGTCAGTTCTTCACATCAGGTGGCCAAGAGAGAGTTAGGAAAGAGAATTATTTCTGGAACCCCTGACCCTCTGGCATTTCTTCTTTTCCTGACTCATGACAGAGGGCCTGTTTTCGTTGGCTCAGTGGTAAAGAAAACACATTTGCAATGCGGGAGACAGGAGTTTGATCTCTGAGTCAGGAAGATTCCCTTGAAGGAGGAAATGGCAACCCCCCTCAGTATTTTTGCCTGGAAAATCCCACAGACAGAGAAGCCTGGTGGGCCACGGTCCATGGGGTTGAAAAAGAGATGGGCATGACGACAACAGCAACCGGTATCTCGGGGACAGGGTGAGTGGTGAGACCAGTAATGAAGAGAAGAGATACAAGAGTTTTGTGCCCCTGGCTTTTCTTTTCATCTCTTTTCTTCTCTTGGTTACTGACTCTGTCACCAACTCATGATACTTGGAATGATTTTCATGATATCCCCTTCTCCCCAGTTATCCATATCCTGTTATCAGTATCCAAGTCTGACTTACCTCTTTTGCAGGGAAATTTGTCCCTTCCTCTCTGTCCCTTGGAATTGTTCACAAGAACAATGACCACATGCTCTCCATCCAGGCCTTGACTCCAATCTACATTTCATGCCAATATTAGAGAAATCACCTTAAACCACAAATAAGACTATGTTATATCTGCTTAAAAAAAATTTAGAGGATTCTCACTGCCATTAGGATAAACCTTTAGTTCCTAGAGCTGGTCCTTACACTCCTGTTAAACCTCTACTTATATCATTGAGTTTGGAGTAGTCATGGCTACAACTCTAGGGGGCGCTGTTCACAGGCTATCTTTGTGCCTGATGCTCCTTCGGCCTGAAATGCCTTTCCTTGGGCTTTCCCTTCTTTTAATACACAATCTTTCTTGAGTTTCTCTAAGTACTTCCCTTCCCTGAAAACAGCTCTTCTTCCTGTGTCAGCTTTACCCTGTGTGGATTTCTTTCATATGTACTTAGTTGATCAATCATGTCCTACTCTTTGCGACGCTAGGGACTATAGACTTCCAGGCTCCTCTGTGCATGGGGATTCTCCAGGCAAGAATATTGGAGTGGGTTGCCATGCCCTTCTCCAAGGATCTTCCCAATCCAGGAATCGAACCCAGGTTTCCCGCATTGCAGGCAAATTCTTTACCGTCTGGGCCACCAGGGAAGCCCTTCTTTCATATAGTTTACAACAATTCAGTAATTCCTATTTTTCTATGTGCTTCTCTGTCTGAGCCTCTGTCCCCTAGTAAAGAGTAAGCCCCTTGAAAACAGAGGCTGTTTTATTTTTTTTTTTTACATTCTGAGCACTTAGAACATTGCCTGATGCATAGAGGTAATTAATAGTCAGTATGAGTACAAGTGAATGAATGAATGCAATACAATTAACTTTGCATTGGTGTGGAAATTCTAATTTACCTCTCTAAGTTTTCTCCATGTATATTTGGAGTGTTTCTTTCTATAGTAGCTTTGGTCCCATTCTAACATCCTAACCTGTCCCTCCTGATTGTTTTCTAGCTCCTTTGCCTGGTGACTGCTGTCTCTAGCAGGACGTGGCTTCTCCTGGAGCAAATATTATCTGCCACTGAACACTCTTTTCTCTATTGGATCATGTGTTCTTTCCTTGTGGAGACAAGCAAGAGTTTACCATGGCTGTAGTGCAATTGGCAACTGTCAGAATAAAAACTCATTAATAAAAAAACGATAATGCTTCAAAGTACATTACATTACTCCTTCAAAGTCCTTTGTGAACATTATCTTATTAATCATCACAATAGCTCAGGGGAAGATAAACATTGTTGGTTATCTTACCTAGATCATATTTGGAAGGACTTTTTTTTTTCTTGTTATTGTTTGATTATGCTATGAAATCTGGAGAGCAATTATCATATTGGCTATTTGGATATAATATGATATGCTGATGTAAAAATTTCTCTGGATCGGTGAGGTGGTTTTTTATTTCTTTTAGATGTCTCACCCAGACTCTTGTCAAATTCTTTCCGGAGAGTGAAGCAAAGAATAACAAGCAAAAGACTCTGAAATTTCTGTTCAAGGATTGAAATTTGCTGGATAGCTTGAGGCTCATTTAAACCACTGATTCATGATTCAGAAATCAAAAAATGAATTACTGCACACACGTAGGCGTTGAGTAATTATTGAAAGACTGAATGATGTACTGCCTTATAATCTGAAAGTTTAAAGGAGTGAGCTTATGTAGGAAATTAGAATCTTAGTCAGGAATTCTATTAGTAACTGATATCAATGGGTAAAAGAGAATTCTTTTAGGAAAGGAATTTTACTTAGCAACCTGGCTTAAAAAGCTTACTCAGCAGTTCTGTCCCCACCTCCCCTCTAACATCCTAGTTTTACTTTTCTCATAACACTTGTCACTTGTTTAAGTGTATTTGTTGACAAACTTTACTTTCCGTTCTGGGGCAAGGGAAAGTGTTGAATGCTGTCACATCATGGGGACTGTTGAATTGAAAAATATTACCTAGAGGAATTTTTCATAAAAAAATTGAAAGGAAGATGGCTTCAATTTCAGAACTATATGAAGAGATTGCCTAATTCTAGGGCCCTATATTCAAATGGAATGGCAGGTATTCTCAGCGAGTCTTGTATGAAGAATTTGACATCTTTTAATGTCTTAGCAACAAACAGTACAGCCTCTGGAAGAGATGTTATAGATGACATTGGCACTTTCTACATTCTAAGATGGTGTCTTCCTTCATGGGAGTGTCCAGGGTAGAATGGTCTTTGGTACAACTATACCTCTGTTATCTTTGGTCAAGTGTGCTGGGGGAAGACTTTAGGAAGTTTACCTCAAATTTCTTTCCAGTCCAGGCAAACATTTCTGACTTTTTAGATTCTGTCAACTCTCTACGACCAATTCATAAGCATAGACTTAAAAGACCAGGCAGAAGTCAGATTTTGGGGGAAATCAAGTGCAGGGGTTTTCTCAACACAATAATTTTGTGGCAACAAGGTGTGGAGCTGAGTGGAAAGGCAGACATTTCTCTTGTCTTGTAGCTTGCCTTTCTGGTTGAACACACGCAGTATTCATGGACACCTTTTCTCCCCATGCTTAGTGTTCCTCCAGGCAGTGTTGATTCCTGGAATTCAATCTAAACAAACCCTTGAAACCTTTCTCCAACTCCCGAATAATTGGAACCCACTTTTGAGAAATGCCTGAGTAGAACACTCAGGCTCCTATATGCTGATTTTTAAGATAGAGAGATAAGACATCTTTTTATCTTTCAAAAGTCTTGTTCATTCTTGCCTTTTCTCTTTCAGTGAGAAAGCTGGTGCTGACATCCTATAGAAGAAGCAGAACCAAGAGGATTACAAGTGTTTCTGGAGTCCAGTCAGTAATAATATGGACCTTCCATTAGGTTGTTCTGCGGAGGAAAGAAACTTAGCCAGTGACTCCCCAGGAAAATGATAATGCTTTCAAAATGAAATGCAGATCCTTTATCTAAATCTAGTTCCCTCAGCTTCAGCTCATGAAGTTTGCACTTCGTAGTGCTTACACCAGCATCAGTTTCATTCTTTAACAAAATAACATTGTTTTGATAAAATGCTTGTGCCTCAATTGTCCATGTTTTGCATAGCAATTAAATTTTTTTATTGAAATATAGTTGATTTACAATGCTGAGTTAGTTTCAGGGGTACAGCAAAGTGATTCAGTTATATAAATACATATTTGTTCTTTTTTAAAAAAACTTTCTCGTCCATTATAGGGTATTGCAAGATTGAGTATAGCTCCTTGTGTTATACGGTAGGTCCTTGTTAGTTATCGATTTTATATGTGTAGCATGTGCTCAGTTGTTACGTTGTGTCCCACTCTTTGTGGCCCCATGGACTGCGGTCTGCCAGGTTCCTCTGTCCATGGAATTTTCCAGGCAAGAATACTGGAGTGGGTTGTGATTTTCCCCAGGGAGTAGTAGTCTTGCCTGGAAGATTCCATGGACAGAGGAGCCTGGAGGGTTACAGTCCAAGGGGTTGCAAGGAGCTGGACACAACTGAGCACACACACACACACACACACACACACACACACACACACGGGAATCTTCCAGACCCAGGAATCGAACCTGTGTTTCTTAAATCTCGTGCATCGACAGGCAGGTTCTTTGCCACTAGCACCACCTGGGAAGTCCAGATTTACATACAGTAGTATCTATATTTTAATCCCCAACTCCTAATTTATCCCTCTCCTCCCTCCCCTTTGGTAACAGTATGATTGTTTTCTAAGTCTGTAAGTCTGTTTTGGTTTGTAAATAAATTTGTTTGTATCCCTTTTTAGATACCACGTATAAGTGATATCAAATGATATTTATCTTTCTCTGGCTGGCTTATTTCACTCAGTATGATCATCTCTAGGTCCATCCATGTTGCTGCAAATGGCATTGTTTCATTACTTTTCATGGCTCAGTAATATTCCATTGTGTCTATCAGCAAATCTTCTTTATTTACTCATCTGTTGATGGACACTCAGGCTGCTTCAGTGCCTTAGCTATTGTGAGTATGCACAGCAGTTTTAGATTGGGTATTCACAGCCATGATGACTGTAATTGCTGTTCTGATGAGTCCATTGAACAGAAACATCCCCAACACTGAAACTTCTCTCAGGGGGATTTCTGTAACTTCAGGGGAGGCTACAGAACTCTCTGTATAACTTGATATTCAATGGACTTTTTTCTAGAGTGGTGGAACCCTACTTCAGATGAAAATCTAATAGTTGGGTCATGGCTTGGGTGGAGGAGATCAAGGAATTGATGATAAGTAGGCAAGACAACCAGTTCCAGGGTCTTTTTCCATCATGTTAGCATCCCTGGTGATTGGTCTTCTCTGTCTTGAGGTGGGTAATCTGTAATCACCAAATGATGTATTTTCTAAAACTTTTGAAGCTATTCCTTGGAAACCCAGGCAATCACAGTTTGAAAGCTACTACAGCAAAGCTTGAGCTTGCTAACCAGAAGTATGTAATTAAGAGAAAGGGATTTCCAAAAACTGTTCACTTTCCTTCTAAAAGATACAAATCTTTCCTAATCTAGATGAAACGTTAAACCTATGAAGCTTGGATTTTAGAGGTGGTGGGTTTGGGATTTAAGTATCCATGACCTTTCCTGAGAAGGAAAACTTGTACTTGCATTGTGATTCTGTTCCAAGTCTTTGAGATAGACTTTGTTTGATTTATTGGGTCAATTCTTATCCTTCTGAGTTGCCAAATTAATTGCAAAGTGGGTGTGGGGAGAGTTGATGGGATTGATATTTTTAAGCATCAACTGCGGGACCCAGTTGGAGTCCAGCAGGCCTCTTTTTCATGCCTTGGTTTCCTCTCCTTCCCCCTGTACCTAACCCTCCCCCCCCACCCTCCACCACTTTTGCCCTCTCCCCGGTTCTAGCTCTGATATTAATAGGGCAATAACTTAGCCTCTTAGGGTTCAATTTTCCATTCTGTAAAATAAACAGATGCTGGATGGAGATAATCAATAAGGCCTTCTTGGTTGCTGACAGTTGTTGATTAGGTGGAGTCTGATGGCCCATAGTGACACAGCCATGTCAGCAGTGCCCCGTGTAACTCTGCGGGCCTCTGTCCTCTCAGATTCCCGTGAACCTCGCCCTGAAGTTGTGCAATAGGGTGTCCCCGTGTGGGGAGACTTGAAAGGTGTGACCAAGTTTCACCTCAGCCTTAAAACATCCTTCCTCTCCAGATATTTTGAAATGTTGCCATTGGAGACACACACTTAAATATTATTCTCTCCAGTGTGAGTCTTGGACAGATAACACATAAAATCATTAGCAACTTATGTGAATTGCTTTTATTTCCTCCATGACAGGAAAAACCTTAGAGCTAAATCTGAGAGTGCTGGATAGATGCGTAGGGAAAGAAGCGCTTCCTTCTACCCTCTTGTGTTCTGTGGCCCAGCTTGAGAGTTAAGCGAACTAACAGCAAAAAAAAAATACAAATTTATTTAATATTTTATTTAATATTAAATATTAAAAATGTTTTGATATTTTATAATAAATATTATAAAATATTTATAAAATATTTATTTTATAAATATTTTATTTTATATTTTAATATTTTAATTTATATTTAATATTTTGAAGACTCACACAGGAGTCTTCAAAAGGAAAATGAAGACCCAAAGAAATCATTAGGCCCCAGAGCTTACATACTTTTTTAAACAAAGATTCATAAATTGTGTGGTGGGACAAGACAAAGGGGCTTGGGCTATGGGCCATAAACTGTGGAACAGTGACTAAGAAATATGTAGGGAAAACTAACAGAATATAAGGTTATTTCATTTTTTTAGAAATTTTTTTTTTTTTTTTTTTTAAAGCCACGCTGCTTGGCTTGTGAGATTTTAGTTCCCTGACTCGGGATTGAACCTGGAGCCCTGGAAGTGAAAGCATGAACCACAAGAACTACAAGAGAATTCCCAATAAGGGTTATTTTAATAGGTTGGTTTATACAAGGCCATTTTGGCATCCACTCCCAGTCTGCATGATAAGAATATTCTTCTTCCTGGCACAACAAAGACGCCTTTCTCACAGGAAATCTTATCACCTGCTTTTAGGTAGAAAAAGGGAGATCAGAGAATCTTTCCTCATCTGCTGTTTCTCAAGTGTCTTTAGCTCAAAATAATAGAAATTCCAAAGTGGCACATTTTAAGGTGGTGGGGAGGAGGTGGTGGTGAGGAAGGAGAAGGCTTTGAGCCAAAAATAACTGAATTCAAATCTCAGATCCATCCATAAATTGTGTGATCACTGGTTAATTGACTATTGAGAGTCCTTTGGGCAGAAAGATGATCAAAACAGTCAACCTATACTTTGGCCACCTGATGCAAAGAGCCAACTCACTAGAAAAGACCCTGATGGTGGGAAAGATTGACAGAAAAAGGAGTAGCAGATGACAGAGGATGAGATGGTTGGGTGGCATCACTGACTCAATGGACATGAGTTTGAGCAGACTCCTGGAGATGGTAAAGGACAGAGAAGTCTGGTGTCCTTCAGTTCACGTGGTTACAAAGAGTCAGACACGACGCAGTGACTGAACAGCAAAAACAAGGTTGTAGTATCTTCCTGTGGAGAGCTGCAGGGCTGAAAAGTGAGTGCATAGTATGCAAAGTGCTTGGTATACAGCAGGTGCACACTACATAGAACTAAGACCTATTACTCCACCATTTTTACCCACAGCAAAATCTGCAATGAAACGTTCTGACCATCCAGTTGAAAATGAAACTCAAACAGAAGTCTTGGTATTCAAGGGACAGACAGACACATCTTTCCACTTGAGGGACAACTTTTTATTTCATAATCTTCTATGCCTGTGGCTCAGTTTGCTGGGATGCCAAAAAGTACTTGTTCTCTGATCTTCCTCATGCATCCTCCCATACCGCTGAGTTGTATGGCACATGTTTTGAAAAGCGAAAATGGGGATGGTACACTAAACAGTAAGCTCATTATGTTAAAAGCTCATTTTATTTTTTTCCATTTGAATATGAACCACAGTGCTGGAGATTTCCTTTGTTTTTGTTAGAGTGGGTTCTCTTTTTCTCTCTTTCTCTCTCTCTCTCTCTTTCTCTTTTATCTGTCTTCCATTAGGAAAATGTTTTTTTGATTGCTTACACCATTTCTTTTGTGGAAATAAGCGTCTATTGTTCTATCAGAAAAAAAAAAAAACCACTGCAATAACCATTTAGAACAAGAAGAAAGAAGGAAAGCATTTTGGAGAAAAATAATTCCTTTTCCATATTTCTGTAAAGTTGTATATCTTGGAACTAGTTTTCCATTATAAGAAACTTCTGTTTTGTTTATGAAAAAAAGAAATCCCTAAGACAAAGCCCAAAGGAACTGTCCATTTTTCTAACTAATTTTCAAGCATGATGTAAAACTGCCATTAAGAATTGCTATGCCTTATCCAGTCCAATTAAAAAATATTTCTTTAGAAGTTACAGAAGATTTCCAAAACATGTTAGAGGATTCTTCTTTAAAAAAATGACTCCCCACGGGACTTGGAAATCAGATTTTTAAAACTTTTTTCTAAGTTGTTCCTGAAATTTAATCTTGAATAGCATTATGCTGTCTTCTTATCAAGGGGTGCTTGACCCAGCTTTCAAGCAGTGTGATCTTGGAGGTGAGAGCTGGTCAGTGCATTCAATTTGGAGATTTTACTAATTTTTGTATCTTTTATCTCAGTTCACCATATAGCTTGCAATGTAGAATCTCTTTATGATGATCATTTCCCTTCCTCCATCTGAATGTTTTTATTTGTCATAGATTGTATAAATAACAGTTTCTCTTTGCAGAGCTTGCATGTGTCAGTGTTTTCCCTTAGCAAATAAAGTGTAAATTCTAGGAGGCTGGGGTATTCTGTATCTTATTCCTTGAAATTCCCTATGGGTCTTGGACCTTCTCTGGTGGCTCAGTCGGTAGAGAATCTGGCTGCAATGTGGGAGACCGGGGTTTGAACCCAGGATTGGGAAGATTCCCTGGAGAAGAAAATGGCTACCACTCCAGTATTCTTGCCTGGGAAACCCCATGGACAGAAGAGCCTGGTGGGCTACAGTCCATGGTGTTACAAGAGTCAGACACGACTTAGTGACTAACCACTATACATGGGCCTTATTTCAATTTCTGGCCCCTTTGCAGCTGTTCCATAAATACTGTATTTGTCCATTTCTTGCTTGATAATCTGTTAGCTCATTCTAACCCAGTAGAAAATTAAAAAGAGGCTTGAGGCTCTCTACTCTCAATTCAGCTATCAGGAAAGAATTTCCAAAGCAAAAGAGTTGCTTATTTCACTACCCCCTTTCCTCTTGATTAGGTATGAGCCGTAAAAAGCAAACAGCAGAGCCCAGCCTATTGTTTTGAATTAAGGAAAGATTAAGCAGGTTCTCAGACCTTTCTGACTGGATCTGTCAACTGTGGTTTCATTAACGCTCATTAAACTGGAAGGCAGATAGACATAGGTTTTGGGTGGTTTGAAAAAAATACTTCCCTTTCTTCAAAGAGATAATCAATCAAGAAGAGGGAAAACTGGGAATTGGGATTAGTAGATGAAAACTATTACATATAGAATGAAGAAAACAACAAAGTCTTACCGTTTAGCACAGGGAACTATATTCGTTATCTTGGGATAAACCGTAATGGAAAAGAACAACATAAAAAGAATGTATATATGTGTATAACTGAATCATTTTGCTGTATGGCAGAAATTAACACAAATAACATTGCTAATCAATGATACTTTCATGGAAAAAAAGAATTGGCAGCATTTCTATTTTGGCTGTTTAGTGTTGAATTTTTCTTTAAGGGGATGATTCGATCACACAGACTTATCCAGGTTAGTCTGTTAGTATTCATCTGATCCAACTGCTATTTCACACAAGAGGAAGGCTCAGAGTACAAGTGGTTTATGAGGCCAGCAGCCAGCCAGAGGTGCAATCGGGACTTAATCCTTTGCCTCACTCCCCTTCTCCCTTGATTCATCACTTGCCTTTGATAAATAAAAGGATTACTACCCCAGATACAGAGACCAACATAATCTCTTCCTTTTCTGATTCACCTCATTTGCTTTGTAAAATGAAGATGGCCCTTCTAATGAAAATATTTCCAATTTCCACATGCAACTCTAATGGAATTTAATGTGGAGAGTTAGATCAAAATGTGAGGCACTGCAAGCTACTTAGCAGAGATTTGTCATTTTAGGCGTGTTTTTGAGGTTAAAAAGAAAAAGACAATCATGAAGAGAGACCAAAAAAGTGAATATCTACCACTACTTCTTCTACTCACATTAGGTAGTAAATTTGAATTTGTATGATAATGAAATATGATTTTTTAAGAGATATAGAAAAAACAGCTCTGATGGAACCAAATAACACAGGCTTGTTATTGTTCCCATCACCACAGTTTGAAAGGTGTGGCAGGAGAAATTAAATAGAGAAGCTCAGATGAAACACAATATTGATATTTGGCATGCTTAGATGAATTTCCACCCAAAGATATGAAATAATCCCTTTAACCACACTAATTATGCCTCCCCACCAAAGGCCAACCTTTGGCACAGCTGGGAAGCTGCTGGAGGTTGACTTTGGCATCTCTGGCCTTCTCTGGCTGTCCCCCCTTTCTTTTTTGATAAAACTCTAGCTTCACAGGACCTGTATCCCTAAACCTATCATTTATCACCACATCCACTAGCATCACTCCATCCTAAGCTATGTGACCCTCCTAACTGCAGAACTGCAATAGTCTCCAACCTCATTGATAGATCTAACCAAAGAAAAAAAAATTTTATTTGGGGTCAACAGTGGTTGTGGTTGTCCTGGAAAGGTCATGTGCTGATTTGGGGAAAGGGGGAGGAGACTTACTTTTTACTATATTTCTTTTTGTGATGTTTAATTTTGTACTGTATTAGAGAATTGTCTTTTAACAAAAACAACATTGTATACAATTAAAAAGTTTTTCTCATGAAAGGAGTTAGAACAATAACTTTATCTTGGTAATAAATAGTTCAGTTGCTCTCATGTTTCCTGAAAGGTGATTTGAGGACCCCCTGCAGTAGGGCGCATGCCATTGATTGTTAAGTAAACAGATTTCTTGGTGCCAAGCTGTTCCGATTGAATCAAAGTATCTCTGGGCACAGCCCAGGAATCTGCACTTTTAGATGCATCCCCCATCACACCCCATGATACTCTACATACTTAGCTCTGAAAACCACTGAGCTAATAATCACTCCAGTCCCCCAAACGTTACATTCTTCTTCTACCTGACACACCCGGTCTTCTGATGTGTGCATGACAGATGTGGTTTAGTAGGAATGTTCATCAGTGATATTGAGAAAACTTCTCCGTGTTTTAAGACAGAGGAAGAATAGTCTCTTTGTGGAATATTGAGCATTTGGAATTGAGTAATGGGGGTAATTTTTAAAATATTATATCTTTAACATATTAATTTAGCTTTTAACTTTTATATTGCCCAGGAATTTTCATTGCTAAGAAGGCTAGGTCAGTGGAATAGGCTTGGCATGTGAAAACAGTCTTGAGTTTAAATCCTGATTCCATTCCTTATTAATTTGGTGATCTCTTAACTGTTCTTAGCTTCACTTTCCTCACTTTTATAATGGAGACCTCCTCATCCTCCTCCAGCGCATGCTCATTCATGTCCGGCTCTGCAACCCCGTGGACTGTGGCCCACCAGGCTCCTCTGTCCATGGGATTTCCCAGGCAAGAATATTGGAGTGGTAGCCATTCCCTCTCCAGGGGATCTTCCCAACCCAGGGATCGAACCTGTGTCTCCCGAATCTCTTGCATTGCCCGGAGGTTTCTTTACCACTGCGCCACCTGGGAAGCCCCTAATGGAGACAGTAGTATATAAATTGAGGTATTATTCTGAGAAGTAAATGAGATAATATGCTTAGAGAGTTGTATATACACAGTAGGTGTTCCAAACACATTCAGGGCATATGCACTAAGGATCTTTATTAATTGCCTGCAGTGAGTGGGGTAAAGTAGTGAATAAAAGAGATACAGTTTTCATCTTTCAGAGAGTTTAAGTCAAAACAATTGACGTCAGACAGTAAAGAGAGAGAGAATTTACTGCTATGCTGGCATGGTTTTTATATTCAATTATTTAGAAATTCAGTTACTTTGTACAAAAATACCAGGACAACAGGCATAAACCAGGGAAACTGGCGCATATATGATCACTTTAGCAAAGTCATGGGACTGTAGGTGGAAGGAGGTATAAGGTCAAAAGAGTGTTTGTTGCTGGTTTTTAAGGTTAAAGAGACTAGGGAATGCCTGGAATGTTACAGCATTTGGGGTAAAAGACATCTGATGCAGACTTACAACTCTTCTGGGAGAGACCATCACTGAACCAGTTTTGACTAGCATAGTAGTTATTTGAGGAAGGTCTGAGTATGTGTCATCACAGTGGAAGGACCAGCACAATGAAGACATGTTGAAGGAAGTGAAACTCTAAGGACAGATGCAGACTTCTAGGGAGGAGGTATGTAGAGAAGCAGAGAGATGGATCAATGAAAGACTCCTGAGAAATGAAATGGGGAGAAAAAAAGAATCACCTAGACAACATGAGAAAGTCAAGGTTAGAAGAGCACGGGATCGTCAAAGCCAGAAGAAAAAAAAGGAAAGAAAGAAAAAAAAGAATTTGAATGTGAGAGAGTGGCCCACAGTGTCAACTGCAGTAGAAGGCCAGGAATGGTAGATTTGGTCAGGGAGCGCCTGGTGGCTTTGAGGCCATGGGATGTGGGGGCAGCACGGGTGGTGGAAGTGTTTGTGTGGCTGGGGACATCCTTATCCTCAAAGAGTAGAATATGGCTTACGATACATAGATGTAGGAACAGACTGCAGAATTTGGCTGCAAAAGATAAGGAGAAAATAAAATATTCATCAGAAAGGGGCACATGATCCTGGGGTGATGTCATTGGCTTTGTTTAAAAGAATGAGAGAAACTTGTATCTGCTTTTAAGTTGAGGGAAAAGATTGCACAGAAATAGGTTCAAGAAATAGTTGCTGCTGCTGCTAAGTCGCCTCAGTCGTGTCCAACTCTGGGCGACCCCATAAATGGCAGCCCACCAGACTCCTCTGTCCCTGGGGTTCTCCAGGCAAGAATACTGGAGTGGGTTGCCATTTCCTTCTCCAGTGCATGAAAGTGAAAAGTGAAAGTGAAGTCGCTCAGTCGTGTCCAACTTTTCGCAACCCCGTGGGCTGTAGACTACCAGGCTCCTCTGTCCATGGGATTCTCCAGACAAGACTACTGGAGTGGGTGCCATTGCCTTCTCCGTCAAGAAATAGATATATTAAAGGAAGGCATGTGTGCTCAGTCATGTCCAACTCTTTGAGAACATGTGGACTGTAGCCCGCCAGGCTCCTCTGTCCATGGGATTCTTCAGACAAGAATACTGGAGTGGGTTGGCATTTCCTTCTCCAGGGAATCTACTCAGGGATTGAATCCATGTCTCTTGCATCTCCTGCATTGGCAGGCAGACTACCAGTTGAGCCACTGGGGAAGCCCTAAAAGAAGACCTCTCCCACGAAAAAAGACCAGAAGAAGGGATGACAGATGAGGAGGGGCAAACAGCCCCTCCTTGAACTTGATGACATTACATTTTGCAATTAGAACTTTGTTTACTTATTTATTGTCCTTGTCACCAATTAGTGAGTCAGCCCTTGAAGACAGGTACTGTCTTTATTTCTGCTTTATTTAATCCTGTGTACCTAGTAGGGACCTAACAGAAGCAGAAGATGTTAAGAGAGGTGGCAAGAATACACAGAAGAACTGTACAAAAAAGATCTTCATGACCCAGATAATCATAATGGTGTGATCACTCACCTAGAGCCAGACATCCTGGAATGTGAAGTCAAGTGGGCCTTAGGATGCATCACTATGAACAAAGCTAGTGGAGGTGATGGAATTCCAGTTGAGCTATTTCAAATCCTGAAAGATGATGCTATGAAAGTGCTGCACTCAATATGCCAGCAAATTTGGGAAACTCAGCAGTGGCCACAGGACTGGAAGAGGTCCGTTTTCATTCCAATCCCAAAGAAAGGCAATGCCAAAGAATGCTCAAACTACCTCACAATTGCACTCATCTTACATACTAGTAAAGTAATGCTCAAAATTCTCCAAGCCAGGCTTCAGCAATAAGTGAACCATGAAATTCCAGATGTTCAAGCTGGTTTTAGAAAAGGCAGAGGAACAAGAGATCAAATTGCCAACATCTGTTAGATCATTGAAAAAGCAAGAGAGTTCCAGAAAAACATCTATTTCTGCTTTATTGACTATGCCAAAGCCTTTGACTGTGTGGATCACAATAAACTGTGGAAAATTCTAAAAGAGTTGGGAATACCAGAGCACCTAACTTGCCTCTTGAGAAACCTGTATGCAGGTCAGGAAGCAACAGTTAGAACTGGGCATGGAACAACAGACTGGTTCCAAATAGGAAAAGGAGTATGTCAAGACTGTATATTGTCACCCTGCTTATTTAACTTATATGCAGAGTACATCATGAGAAACGCTGGGCTGGAAGAAGCACAAGCTGGAATCAAGATTGCCGGGAGAAATATCAATAACCTCAGATATGCAGATGACACCACCCTTATGGCAGAAAGTGAAGAAGAACTAAAGAGCCTCTTGATGAAAGTGAAAGAGGAGAGTGAAAAAGTTGGCTTAAAGCTCAACATTCAGAAAACTAAGATCATGGCATCTGGTCCCATCACTTCATGGCAAATAGATGGGGAAACAGTGGAAACAGTGGCTGACTTTATTTTTCTGGGCTCCAAAATCACTGCAGATGGTGACTGCAGCCATGAAATTAAAAAACGCTTACTCCTTGGGAGGAAAGTTATGACCAACCTAGACAGCATATTAAAAAGCAGAGACATTACTTTGTCAAGAAAGGTCCATCTAGCCAAGGCTATGTTTCCAGTGGTCATATATGGATGTGAGAATTGAACTATAAAGAAAGCTGAGAACTGAAGAATTGATGCTTTTGAACTGTGGTGTTGGAGAAGACTCTTGAGAGTCCTTTGGACTGCGAGGAGATCCAACCAGTCCATCCTAAAGGAGATCAGTCTGGGGTGTTCATTGGAAGGACTGATGTTGAAGCTGAAACTCCAACATTTTGGCCACCTGATGCGAAGCACTGACTCATTTGGAAAGACCCTGCTGGGAAAGATTGAGGGCAGGAGGAGAAAGGGACGACAAAGGATGAGATGGTTGGATGGCATCACTGACTCAATGCACATGGGTTTGGGTGGACTCTGGGAGTTGGTGATGGACAGGGAGGCCTGGTGTGCTGCGGTTCATGGGGTCTCAAAGAGACACGACTAAGCAACTGAACTGAGCTGAACTGAGGAGGGTTCAAAATATTGGATTAGACATTGCAACAAAAATTATAATAAACATAAAATGTAGATCATACTACAACTTTAAGTGGTTATCTTTATTCAGAGTAAGAGCACAGACTGTAATTCAAACTTGGAGGCTGAAATTGAGTCCCCCCAGAATATACCTGAGGTTTCCCGAGTGGTTCTAATGGTAAGGAATCTGCCTGTTAATGCAGGAGGCATAAGAGACATGGATTCATTCGATCCCTGAGTGGGAGAAGATCCCCTGGAGGAGGGCATGGCTACCCACTCCAGTATTCTTGTCTAGAGAATCCCATGGACATAGGAGCCTGGTGGACTACAATCCATGGGGTTGCAAAGAGTCAGACATACACACACAGAATATACCTAGGTTGTTTTGTCTTTTTGTCTAATACTTTCCAGAACTATGACAGTTCTTAAACTGCTGAAGATGTTCTACTGCATTTTCACTGGTGAGAAAACCAACAGCTTGTCTGCGACAATCACAGGACTGATAGAGGCAGTATTTGAACCCAGCTCGGTCAGCTTCCAAAGACCATGTTTACTCTGTCTCATAGGTGCTCTGAAGATTCATCATTTTCATTTGTTTCTAGACAATTTTATGTTTCTTTTGACTGTACTTTGAAGTATTTTTTGGAAGACTGACAATTGTCTGAAATGCTCTCTAGGATGTAAACTCCATGAGAGCAGGCAGAATTTTTTTTTTGACAGGGGTCAGTTTTGTTCCCTATAATATATTCCCAGCAGCTGGAATGGTGTCTGGGCCATGGTATGTGCTTAACAAATATTTGTATAAATATTTGTATAAATAAAATAAAATTTGTATAAATAAAATACTTCTGGGGGTGCTTCTTCCTTCTAGGTTATGTCTTTGAGGTTTGCTAAAGTATATTTCTAGGGGAGGTACCAGTTCCAACTCTTGCTATTCACTGAATAAATGAAGGATATCAACGTAGGTGGTAGAGAAAGCATTGAGTGGAGGGCCTCAGGAAAATGGGTCCATGAATGTGCATGGTTTAGTTGAGTTTATCTCCTCTGCCATTTGACTGAGGCCGGCCACAAAGGGACCATCTTTGTGTCTGTTCATCACTAACCACACCAGTGAGCCTTAAACTCTGGGTGTCTGAAAAACGATTGGCCAATACTGATCTACTCAATGTAACGGAGTATTTCCATATTCAAGTAGTAAATCTCACCATATTTGTTATGTTCATTTATAAACGAAGCGGTATTTCAAGTAAGTGATAGCAACAAGGGTATGGAAAGCTACTATGTACTTAGATGAGTGTAAGACAATTAAATATTTATAATGATTATTTTATTTTATTTATTTATATTTGGCTGCACTGGGTCTTTGATGCTGCACACTGGCTTTTTATAGTTGCAGCAAGTGGGAGCTACTCTCTGGTTGCACTGCACGGGCTTATCTAGTTGGTTGCTTCTCTTGCTGTGGACACAGGCTCTAGAGCGCACAGGCTCAGTAGTTGTAGAGCATAAGCTTAGTTGATCCACGGCATGTGGAATCTTCCTAGACCTGGGATAGCGTCCCCTGCATTGGCAGGCAGATTCGCAACCTCTGGACCACCAAGGAAGTCTTACAATGCTTCAATAAATATTTACTTGACACCTGCTTTGGGCCAAGCACTCATGAATATTATGTTACTATACATTGTTTGTGGATCTAGAGAATACTCGGCTTTTAAACACAGTGACTAGGAACTAATTGCCAATAGAGATTATTCAAAGCTAATCTGAATTAGTTTAGAAAGCAGTCTATTTCTCTTATCCTTGTTCCTTATCTGAGAGATGATGATAGTGTGGGGATCTACTTGAACACTCAGTGTTGATACAGAGAAGATTTTAAAGTGAAAATACTTGAGCTACAGAAGCTGCTTCAGGGATCTTCTCTGAATTTCCCTTTAGCTGACTAAAGTGGAGCCTCCTAAACGTACACCTAACATTAACCCCTCAGAAGGAGTTTCCAGAAAATTGCTGCCATGGAGACAGACTGCCCATTCTACAAGCATTGAAAAGTCCAATAGTCTCTTCCATACTTTCTCATTGAAACCCTCACTTCCCCCATCTTTGTTAAGCAGATCTATATGAACCTTATTCATTACTAAGCAACTCGCACAGGTATATGTAAATAAATCTTCTCTTCTCTCCTGTTAATTAGTTAATCTGTGGAACCCCAAACACTAGACTCAAGTTAGTAGAGAAAATTTGTTCTCCCAACATTAGCATGTATTTGTCAAGCAATTCATACCAACAATACATTTTAAACAATACACTACAGCAAATTCAAGTTATGCTTAACATTTATAACTTCCACCAGCGGTTATAGAGGAAAACACGTCCCAGGGACACAGCATTTAACATTGTCTATATTTGAAAGTAGACTGCCTCACTTGCTAGCCCTGACCCTGGACAAGCACAGCAAGCTCTCAGTTCCTTCCTTTTCTAATCCGTAAAATGGGAATAAAAATTGTGCCTCATGGGATGGTTATGAGAATAAAATGAGATAACACATGTAGAGCTTTTAGACTAGGGATGAGTGAATGGTAAGGACTCAATTAAGTATTATTATTCCAAGGTTTCCATAGGGATGATGGGGGGGAGGTCTGGCCATTCCCTACAATGATTCTCTCTAAACACCAATTATCAGCTGGTTTCCCTACCTAAGGGAGTATTTCTGAATTAATGTTAGTGTTGTGACTGAGAATTAGTTTTCTTCAGGATATCAGTGTGTATGTCTCTATAATATTTTTTTAAAGTAATTCATCATTTCTGAATATTTGGGGTTCATTATGGACATAAGATTATGAACATTTTAAACCAACCTAAGGGTCAGTACAATTCTAAAGGTTTATTAGCAATGCAATGGGAAGTTACCAGTACTCTGAATAATTACAATAAAGAAGGAAATTTTACCCACTAATTAGGACTTACAGGCCATTTGGGTTTCCAGAGCTTGGCTCTAATGATTTAGAAAAACAAAACGAAAGAGAATAATCTGTTTCCAAGTTTACAGAATTTCGCTAATCTTGATTACCTGAAGTCAGGGTCAATACAGTTAATAACAATGACTATTAAAAACTAAAAGAGCCTCTTGATGAAAGTAAAAGAGGAGAGTGAAAAAGTTGGTTTAAAACTCGACGTTCAAAAAACTAAGATCGTGGCATCTCATCACTTCATGTCATTTAAATGGGGAAACTGATACTTTATTTTGGCGGCTCCAAAATCACTGCAGATGGTGACTGCAGCCATGAAGTTAAAAAACGCTTGCTCCTTGGAAGAAAAGCTATGACCAACCTAGGCAGCATATTAAAAAGCAGAGGCATTACTTTGCCAAGAAAGGTCTGTCTTGTCAAAGCTATGTTTTTTCCAGTAGTCATGTGTGGATGTGAGAGTTGGACTATAAAGAATGCTGAGCACCGAAGAACTGATGCTTTTGAACTGTAGTGTTGGAGAAGACTCTTGAGAGTCCCAAGGAGATCAAACCAGCCAATCCTAAAGGAAATCAGTCCTGAATGTTCATTGGAAGGACTAATGCTGAATCTGAAACTCCAATACTTTGGCCATCTGATGCGAAGAGCTGACCCATTGGGAAAGACGCTGATGCTGGGAAAGACTGAAGGCAGGAGGAGAAGGGGACGACAGAGGATGCGATGGACGTGAGTCTGAGCAAGCTCTGGGAGTTGATGATGGACAGGGAAGCCTGGTGCGCTGCTGTCTGTGGGACTGCCAAGAGCCAGACACGACTGAGTGACTGAACTGAACTGAACTGATGGTTCATTAATTACTTACCAAGTGTTAGGATTCCTGCTAATCTTTTTATAGACTTCATCTCACTTGACCTTTAATGAAACTCAGTAAGATAGGCATGATTATTTCTGATAAACAAAGGAGGAAACTGAGCATTTTAAGGTTTGAATCACATGTCTGAATTCAAATGTCTAGAAAGTGGTGCAGGTTCTATTTGAAGACCCTTAAGAGTGTCTGTTCTAAAGGCTTAACCTCCTCACTGAACAAGCTCCCTTGGTCTTAGTATTCATATTATATTTAGACACGTTCTGTAGTTTATTTGCTGATGGGATACACTTGGAGTTACATATATATATATTTAAAAATTTATTTAATTGGAGGATAATTACTTTGCAATACTGTGATGGTTTTTGCCATACAGTTTTTGCCATACTGACTCAAATGCATTCCTTTCTGTGGCTGAGTAATATTCCATTGTGTATATGGACCACAATTTCATTATCCATTCATTTGCTGATGGACATCTATGTTGCTGCCATGTCCTAGCTATTGTAAGCAGTGCTGCAATGAACTTTGGGGTACATGTGTCTTTTTTCACTTATGGTTTCCTCAGGGTATATACCCAGTAGTGGGATTGCTGGCTTGTATGGTAGTTTTCTTCCTAGTTTTTTTTTTAAAGACTCTCCATACTGATTCTCCATAGTGAGTGTGTCAGATTGCATTCCCACCAGCAGGGTAAGAAGGTTCCCGTTTCTCCACACCCTTTCCAACATGCATTGTAGACTTTTTGATAATGACTATTCTGACCAGTGTGAGATAATACCTCATTGTGGTTTTGATTTGCATTTCTCTTATAATGAGCAATGCTGAGCATCTTTTCATGAGTTTATTAGCCATCTGCATGTCTTTGGAGAAATGTCTTCTGCCCACTCTTTGATTGGGTTGTTCGTTTTTCTGGTATTGAACTGCTTGAGCTGCTTGTATATTTTGGAGATTAATTCTTTGTCAGTTTCATTGGCTATTATTTTCTCCCATTCTGAGGGCTGTCTTTTCACCTTGCTTACAGTTTCCTTTATTGTGAAAAAGCTTTTAAGTTTAATTAGGTCCCATTTGTTTATTATTTTTTTATTTCCAGTACTCTGGGAGATGAGTCATAGAGGATCTTGCTGTGATTTATATAAAAGAGTGTTTGCCTATGTTTTCCTCTAAGAGTTTTATAGTTTCTGGTCTTAGACTTAGGTCTTTATCCATTTTGAGTAAATTTCTGTGTATGATGTTTTCATTCTTTTGTACACAGTGGATCAGTTTTCCCAGTACCACTTGTTGAAGAGACTGTCTTTTCTTGGAGTTATATTTTATGCAATAAAAGTTAAAATGTTATAAATGAGCATAAGTATATATATGGAATATAAATATGCATTAACAACACAAAGAGCTTTCCAAAGAATCCTTTCTTTTGGTGACTGCAAAGAAAATGAATTTCTCCTTTTCATTCTTCTCCTTTCCTTTCTCCTCCTTTCCTTTCTCTTCCGATTCTGCTTCTTTGTCTTTGTCTTCATCTTCATCTATCTTCATCTTCTTCTTTAACCTTTCCTTGAAAGAGTGGAGGAATATTGCCCTGGTTGCAGAGGTTGATGTGATCATATGGAAAGAAATAACTAGTGAACCCAGAGATCTTTCAACTGCCCTAAGATTCCCACACTTTGCTTTATCATCATTCATATTTACAATGCGTCTTTATTCTAAAGAGCTCAAAGGCTCTGAAACTCATTTTATTATCATAAAGCTGTGACTCAAATACACACAAATTTAAATTTAAAAAGAGGATGATTAATTTCAGAGAGGTCTGGCTCACTTGGTGCTGACTTGCTTCTTTTTCCTGTGGTGAGCCTGAGTTTTCTGAATCAGCTACTGTGTCCCTCTGCAGTAGACGGGTGACCCAGTACCTGTCTTTGCTGAGTCAGAGTATGCTGTATGCTCACGTTTCCTTTGCCTAAGTGACTACATGAGGCTCTGTCACGTATACTTTTTATTCATGCAATGCATCAGGTAACAAGCAGAAGCAAAGGTTCATTTCCAGGGAATGCAAGCAGGACTACTCACTCAAAGGAAATGGTTTGTGATAAAGAGTCATCTGTAGCCAAAGGCTTTTATTCCCCTTCCCAGCTTGTTTCATGTTTAAATATTGCTTATATGGAAAAAAGCCAGTGATATTTTGAGTGTGTATGCATTATTTTTTAAGTCGAGGTGATTCTAATATGATCAGCAGAAATCATGAATGACTAATTTGGGTTCTGCTTGTTACGAAAACATCTGTGAGATTTCTTTTTCTGATAAGTACATTTGATTGTGGGTATTCCAGAAGATTCTGCTTTTTACATTTTAATACCCTTGGTGAATATTTATTCAGTCCTGATTGTGTGCAAAGCTCTGTACTAGATACTGAGGAAGGAGGTTATTAGAAGAAAAGAGGAAAGAGGTATCAAAATGATTATAACAGAGGTTCAGCCCTCAAAGGACTGGAGGAGGAAACATCACATACACACATTTCAAGGGTGGAAAGTGCTTAGTCCTTGATGTGGGCTAAATATAATAGGAAATCTTGTTTTCAAACTGAGACCCTAAGGTTGGAATTGTGGCTGCTAGTTCTTCTGGTCCTAGCAATATCTTTTCAGATCTTTTGATTCCAAACATTCATGCAAACATCATACTTCATTAATCTGCCTATGCTGGATTGATATTATCCAAGTTAACTGGAACTTATGGAAAACATGAAGAAGAGGGGGAAACAATTTCTATAACTACTTAAAGCTATTTTGTTTTTTAGGATTAGTATTAACTTAATGTACTTTCTATTCTGAACAATATCTTCCTAGCTCCTCTTTTCTCTGTCAGCCTCTGCCTTAGTCATAAAACTAGTAAGTAACTCCTTAAGAAAAATTATCTTGAATCCGAGGAAGAAATAATGAAAGAGTGCTGTTAAAGTATTTTCACCATGAAGGATAAGGGAAAAGGGAAGAATTTTTCTAAGGGGACATTAAATATATTTTCATAGAATCTTAGAATCAGGAGGAAGCTTAGAGATTGAGTTGAAGATCCTTCCAATAGGAAATTCCCTCTTTCCACTCCCTGTTAGGTGCTCAAGGTTTCCAGTGCCTCGGATGATTTCCAGGTGCCTTCTTTTGAGTGTCCAGCTCTTATCAAGGATTAGTCAGGTGTTCTCAGTTGCAAGTGACAGAAGGCTGAGTCAGTGCAGCTTAAATAAAAATAGGAATCTATAGCTCTGTGTAAGTTGATAGACATAGTTAAACTCGGGAGTTTACAGACATGCATTAATTATCTTGTCTCCTCTTTCCTTGGGTGAGTTCAGAATCGAGCATTCTCTTCTCATGTTGTGGCAGTGATGGGCTTATATCATCCTTTTAGCCAAGGATTTTAGGTGGGAAGTCCAAGCTTCCTTCTTAAAAGAATGTGAGAAAAAAAAGCAACTCAGGGCCAGCTGGGGTCATGTGTCCTCTTTTGAACCAGAGTGATGGATTCCTCTGGCCAGTCTCTGACACTAAGGGGTGTTGTCAATCCCACTTGAACTGCATGGCTTTTAGAAGATGCAGGGTTGTTTCCCAAGAATTGTTTGGTATCTAAGCACATATATATTTACTACATGTGTCTAACTCAACCAAAACAGAACTCTTCATCTCTCCAGCTTAAATCAGCTCTTTCATCTCTGTTTTCTCCTCAGAGAGTGGTCTTGTCAGCTCTTGCCTAGTTGGTCAAACTTGGAAACACCCTGGACTCTCCCTCTTAATAACCAATCACCAGGTTCAGCTGGACTTTGATATTTCTCAAATCTGTCCACTTCTGTTCAATCTGAAGATATAATCTTAGTTCAGGTTCACCATTATCTCTGGATTTCTATAAGCCTCCTAATGAGTCTCCCTGTCTTTAGTCTGAAGCAGTGTTCTATAATCTAAACACGTTCCTCCCTGGGAAACAGAGTAACCTTTTCAAACAAAAATTCTGATCATTTTACGGCCCATTTAAATTACTTCAACGGATTTCATTACCCTCAGGATAAAGTGCAAAACTCTGCATGATTGAAAATGTCCTTCCTGATCTGACCATTGTATATCCCAAAGCCATAGAATAAAAACTTAGTTCCGTTGTCAGTTTTGCTTAGTTAGTTACTTAGTGTTAATCACTCAGTTGTGCCCGACTCTTTGCGACCCCATGGATGGTAGCCCACCAGGCTCCTCTATCCATGGGATTCCTCAGGCAAGAAGACCGGAGTGGGCAGTCATTCCCTTCTCCAAGGGATCTTCCTGACCCAGGGATCAAACCCAGGTCACCTGCACTGCAGGCAGATTCTTTACCATTTCAGCTACTAGTGGTAAATAAAAAAACTTTATTTTTATAGTAATGGATTTAGCATGAAGCAGAATGCAAAGTTTGAATAATTTTAAGAGAAAATAATTAGGGTAGATGTGTGGCACTCAGTGAGATCTGACTCTTATTTCTTTCTGGGAACATGGATGGATTATCTTTCTTGAACCCTAACGTTGAATGCCTGGTTCTGGCTAATGATTTGTGAGCAGACCATTTAATTGCCGGTGTGAGGCCTTCCAGAGCTTTCTTTTCTTTTGATAAAGTGATTTGCAATATTTTAGATAGTGACTTCTTCAACAGCTTGAATCTTGAAAGGAAAATGACACTAAAGAATTTCCCCAGTCAGCTTGTAATGAATCTGAAGTGGGAGTGAGAAGAAAACCTTCTCTGTTTTAAGCAAATGTTGGGGATGTTAGTTACAGCAGCACAATCTAGCCTATTCTGTCTGAGACAATGGATCTATGCTCTCCAACTTCATGAGATAATTCTCTCTATTCTGCTATTAGGAATTCAGGTGCAACTTGAGAAGTACTGCTTTACGGCAACTAGCTTAGTGTTATTGTATACTAGAGGCTCAAATAATGTTCCCAAAAGAGTATTTATTTTTTTTTGAACAGTTTAAATGTAATCTTTTCTTGAGTTAGAAGGATATATATTTTTTGCTTTTCTATATAATGATCATAGCAAATTAATTATTGAAATGATGCAACACATTTTATTTCTATTTTTTCCTTCACAAAGGGAAAATACTATTTTTGGAAAACATATAATCATACTTCCAGCACATAGTACTATTCAGCAGTCATATTACACAGTCTTTTCCCCCCAAGTTTATTTTATAAATACCTGAGGAATTTTTAGCACATTAAAATACATTTCCTCCCTCATGGTATAAATGTGATGCCTCTGACTCTGTAAGAAATACACAAAATGGCTATCAGTGGACTTGTATATTACACATATAGTAAAATGTCTGTGTTTGAAGTTAATCTTTTCCCAAACAGGTTTAAGAGAGGTCTAAGTGAATGCTTGTAAATTTGAGTCACTGTTAGCCAGAAGTAAAAAAGCAAATAAGGAACCAGAAGATTTCAACAAGACAGTTCTTTATTGCTATAAAACTACTGTATGCCCAACCCATCCTAGAGATCATTGCAATAGGCAACTATGGGATTTATAAAAAGCTAAGAGCACTTACATTGAATTATATAATAGCAGACCCTGCAATTAACAATGCTGAGATAGGCTATAAGATTTCCTAGGGCTAGTCAAATTCTCTAAGTGAAGATTCTTTCCTTGTTTAGATTTGCATGTGTTTGGTCCCTGAAAGTTAAATATCATCTGTTGATTTTGATTGCTGGTTTTTGTTTCATTCATTCACAGGGCACATATTCAAGTTTTTTTTAAGGCACATCTTTCCACATCTCTAAGTGTGGCAAGAGTTTCTAACCTGGGATAAAGTGTAAACTCTTTTAAGGTATTACTATATGCATTTTTGTATATTGTTTAGTCACATTTTTATAAATGCTTTTTGAAAGAGTGGTACAGTTATAAAAGGAAGTTTGAACAGAGAACCACCTTGTGTAAAAAAAAAAAAACTGTGACTGTAGGTATGTTTGTTTCTGAGTACTAGTGTTTTATTGTATGACTAGAAATTATATTCAGGAAAAAGTGTCCCTTTTAAATCATTTCTAATGTTAATTTACTAGATTCAACTGCTCTTTTCTCCAAGAACCATTTTCTATTTAATTACATTTATATACTGTTTCAGTAGATCAGTTTTTGTACACACACTCTCTTTTTTGTTCTCTCTCTTTCCTTTCACATATATACACACCTAGTTCAAGTAATGGAAATGAAAATGATTTAAACGTAATTGTACTAGTAATAAATTATGTATGTAATATTAAGAGGTGTTCATTTTTATGTTTTTACTGGAACTTTTCAGACTTTCTCAAATGCTTAAATTCTCTAATTTTTGTGGTATAATAGAGCTCTTTTAAAACAAATATATTCTCCGTCATCAAAATGGCTCCTAAAGGTGGTGATTGCATGTTTTTTAACTTCTCCACTCTTAGACTTTAATATAAAAATTGCAAGCATTTAATATGTTTTTCCATTAAATAGATTAGACTATTTTACCTTTTTTTTTTTTTTTGCTTTTGTGGGGCTCAGAACCCACGACAATGAAAGAGATGCAGGAGCTGCGTATTCGATCCCTGGGTTGGTAAGATCCCTGGAGAAAGAAATGGCAACCCACTCCCAGTTTCCTTGCCTGAAAAATCCCATGGACAAAGGAGCCTGGCAGGTAATACCCGTAGAGTTGCAAAGAGTTAGACATGACTGAACATGCACACATTTCATCTTTTTACTCTTGAAGCTCACTTACGTAATGCCTAAGTGATTAATTTAAAAATTAAACCAGATGTTCATTATATCTCAGTAAAGCGGGAAGAAAATAAAATTAAACTTTTATTATCATAAGTTCCATGAGATTTCTATTTCCATTGGTATTTGTCATCATTATTACAGAGAACCCAAAGCACCGTTGGTGGTGTCTAGAATTTAATCAAGGGATTGTTCTTCTTTTGCAGGTGGAAAGGGTTCACCGTGTGTTCAGGCAATAAGAGGTTTCAGTGACTGAGGAGAAACTTAAAGCCAAGCAAATGCTAGTCTCCTTTCATCGCAACCACACACCAGGATTTCTAAACAATGTCAGTGAGCAATGACTTCCCCACTGGGGTATACTGCTTCAAAGGTTTCCTCTCATCTAGTTCTTCTGACCACATTTTTTTTTAGGCTAAATTTTCTCATTATTTTACAAAGATAAAGGATGTCAAAGCACTACCATTTCACAAAAGAATTTTGCAGACTCTTAGCATATCTTCCGTTTCAAAGAGTTAAGTCATCTTAAGAAGGGGAACAGTTTTGTCTTCATTTGGTGGTGATAAAGAACATCCATTTACTATGATTCTGGGCTCAAAAAGCTGAGGGCTACTTTGGGGAGGCCTTTAGAAGAGTAACTCAGCCCTCAAAATTTCTAAAGACTTTCCAGTATTTTCCCTGATCCCTGCCCAGATCTTTTCTTCTCTAGCTGTTTTAGTATAAATGTAGGTGACTCTACCTGGCAATTAAAATAAACCAAGGTAACTGACTAGAACTGGGGATCTGTGCACAAAGCACAAAGTTTGAGTAATTAAGACATCAATATATCATTTTTACAGTTCTCATAATGTGTTTGCCTAGGACATCACCACAAATTATTCACAGCATATGATTTTATTTTATAATTTATTTTATTGAAATATAGTTGATTTACAGTGTTGTGTTAATTTCTACTGCACAACAAAGTGATTTGGTTATACATATATATATTATTTTTTGTATTCCTTTCCATTATGGTTTATCACAGGATATGAATATAATTCCTTGTGCTATACAACAAGACCTTGGCAGTTATCCATTCTATACATAATAGTTTGCACCTGCTAACCCCAGACTCCCAATGCATCCTTCCTCCACCCCCACCCCCTTGGCAATCACAAGTCAGTTCTCTATGTCTGTGAATCTGTTTCTGTTTTGTAGATATATATTTGCATCATATTTTAGGTTCCCCATATAAGTGATATCATATGGTATTTGTCTCTCATTCTGATTTACTTCACTTAGTACGAGAATCTCTAGGTCCTTTCACGTTGCTACAAATGGCATTATTTCACTCCTTTGTATGACTGAGTAGTGTTCCACTGCATATATACACCACTTCTTCTATATCCATTCACCTGTTGATGAATATTGAGGTTGCTTCCACATCTTGGCTATTGTAAATAGTCATAGCATGTGATTTTACTTCGTTGACAACCTAAGGCGAACAATCTTAATAATGCCCTTTACCTCTCGCAGTTGTTTGACCACTTATTATCCCTTTTAATATTCTAGTAACTATGTTTGAAAATGTAAAGCAGCAGACATCAAGGGGATTGGAATACATTTACTCTCAATTTGTTTAGAAAGGCAGTGCTTTATGGTAAAAAAAATTAGACTCTAGACCCACCATTACTAATTGCATGGTAGCTTTCAGCAAGTCAAACAACCCCTTAGAGCCTGCATTTCTTGGTCTGGCTCAATGTAACAATAAGGGCACTGGGGTATATGATTGGCCTGAAAAGTGCAACCCATGGCTAAAGTCATTTGCGCATGCATGCTAAGTCACTTCAGTCTGTCCAACTCTTCACTACTCTATGGACTGTAGCCTCCCAGGCTTCTCTGCCCATGGGATTCTCCAGACAAGAATATCGGAGTGGGTTGCCATGCCCTCCTCCAGGGGATCTTTCCAGACCTGCATCTCTTATGTCTCCTGCATTGGCAGGCAGGTTCTTTACCACTATTGCCACCTGGAAAGCCCAAAGTCATTTAAATGTACTTCTTCATTTTGTAAAATGTTACCAATCAAACAAAGTAGTTCTGAGAGTCACTAGTGACTCCAATTCAAAAGGTTAATGAAGGTATAAGGGTTGCATTGAAAGGGATGTATATTATGCCCATTTCCTCAAGTGAAAGAAAAAGAAATTAGTCATTGAATATGCTTTTCTAGTAGCAGAATGGATTTAGATTGACTATTAAAGAAAGCTTTCCAAACACTTCAAAGTTATGTTACCTACATATCAGCTTGGAATGGTCATATATCTCCAAAGTCTGTGTTGGCAGAAACCCCTCTATGTTCCTCTTGAGTCCTCTGTCTCAGATCCCTGAGAGGGACCCGAGGTGGCAGTGGGTAGGAGAGAATGAACAGGAACTGTTGCCCCTGGTGCTTCACTGTTTTGAACACTGTCCAGTTGAACACAAGTCTAGATATTAAACAATCCATAAGATCATCACAGGTCTGTCCTCACACAAGTGTATAAAAACAAGCAATTCACAGACTCTAAATCAATCATTTCAGGCAAAGTAATATTCCTACTATCCCTGTCCTAGGACAACAGCAGACCTGGCCAAAGACCACAGCAGAAGTTCAAATGATCAGAATGAAGAAGGAAACCTTGGTTTTATTTACAGGTCAGTTAATTTATGTTAATTATCTGGAATGATAACCTAAAACTTACAATCAGTTGAGAGAGATTTCCCAGAAGGAGGTTGACTTTGGTCTATGTATCTACTAGGTCTCAGGGAAAGGCTATTCTGCATACCCCCTCCTCTGTCAGTGAGAGATATTCAGGACACTCTATTTACCTCCTTGGTTCCCATGTTTGTTTCCATCTGACAGTCTCCCCTTCCCAGATTCCTGAACTGCAGCTGCTGCTGATGTTTCTGAAACTTCTGTCCCTGGATCTGGGGAGGAAAAGTACTTTGGCTGCAAAATACTCTCTTTTTTCTGAGTTTGAATATTACAGGTCACGTGTGGCATATCTTTCTTTTGTGTCATTTTCTGCAATGTAGGATAAGCCTCTGGGTTTTTTTTTTTTTACCCCTCTGCTAGAGAGCAGAGTTCCATCCAGTCTACTCAACACCTTTCCTGGTTTTTGTTTTGTTCTTCAAAATTTCTAGCCACTGCACTAAAATACTGAGAGATTTTTCTGCCTAAGTTCTGAACCAAATGAGAAGTAAGACAACCAGGGTTGGGGGGCGGTGTGCGGGGAAGGACACCAAAATTACCTTTATTACTGATAAAGTCTAAATTGGTGAACATAGCTGTATTAGTTTCATAAGGCTATAGAAACAAAGAATCATAAACTGAGCAGCTCACAGGCGATGTATTGTCCCACAGTTCTCAGGGCTGGAGGTCTGAAATCAAGCTGCCAGCCATGCCATGCTACTTCTGAAACCCACATGGGAGAATCCTTCCTTGCCCCTTTGAGTTTCTGGTGTTTGCCAGCAACTTAGGGCATTCCTTGGCTTGCAGATATGTTGCTCCCATTTCTGCCTCCATTGTCACGTGGCTGTCCTGTGCCTGTGTCTCTACTCTTCTTATACAGGTACCAGTTGTACTGGCTTTGCTGGTGGTGGTGGTTTAGTCACTAAGCCATATCTGACTCTTATAACCCCATAGACTGTAGCCCTCTTCTGGCTATGGGATTTCCCAGGCAAGAATACTGAAGTAGGTTGCTGTTTCCTTCTCCAAGGGATCTTCCTGACCTAGGGACTGAACTTGCAGTTCCTGCATCGGAGGTAGTCTCCTGTATTGTAGGCATATGCGTTTTTTTTTTTTTCATTTATTTTTATTAGTTGGAGGCTAATTACTTTACAATATTGTAGTGGGTTTTCTCATACATTGACATGAATCAGCCATGGATTTACATGTATTCCCCATCCCGATCCCCCCTCCCACCTCCCCCTCTACCCAATCCCTCACACATATATATGGAATTTAGAAAGATGGTAATGATAACCCTATATGCAAAACAGAAAAAGAGACACAGATGTACAGAACAGACTTTTGGACTCTGGGAGAAGGCGAGGGTGGGATGTTTCGAAAGAACAGCATCGAAACATGTATATTATCTATGGTGAAACAGATCACCAGCCCAGGTTGGATGCATGAGACAAGTGCTCGGGCCTGGTGCACGGTAGGCATATTCTTAACCATTAAGCCACTGGGGAAGATCCTGTAGTGGCTTTGAGACCACCCTAATGACCTCAACTTGAGGTCTGTAAAGACCCTAGACCTACAGGTGAGGTCACATTGAGAGGTACTGAGGGTTAGGACTTCAAACATCATTTTGGAATGTAGTTTGACCCATAACAAGAACTTAAGAGAGCCAAATGGACAAGCTATTGAACCTCAGATTTGGACAGATCTACTTGTCCAGTCATGGCACTTTTTTTTGAGATGGGACTCTTCACATCAAATAAAACTTTTGGCATGGAGAGTAGAGATGAACTCTTACACCTTGGGTTATTATATATTATAGAATAAAAATGAAATATCCAAGACACAATAAGGAAGCATAAAAAGCATTCACAAATAAGATTTTAAAAGATTAAACACATTTGTTTTATCAGTAAATACATATCATTTAAAGACTCCATTAGGTGTCCTAGATATTCAGTTCATTAACCTGCAAAACAACAATAGTCAAGGTTTATCAACAAGAATAACTGAAAAGAAAATAGGGATAATAATATTTTATACAAAAAAATCATTAACAAGATTAAATTTATACTACTGAATGACAATAAAGAAGATATATGGAAAGAAATCTTACAAATGAGAGGAAAAATTGACAAAAGCAATAATTCAATCTGGCAATCTCCCCAGAGTGTCTTTCCTGCTCCCTACTCCAAAATAAGGGTGTACACAATCTGGATAATATAAGTAATGGGGATGGGTTGATAATAATGCAATAAATAAAATAAACTATAATTCTTCTCAAGTGTCCATGGAGTATTTCCAAAAGTTGGTCATCTATTTGTTTTCACATGCATACACAAAAAGCCCTGAAAAATGAACCACAGAGTAAACTAGGAACAAACACTACTATTTAAAACAAAACTAAACCCTTTTAAAATATTTTAAAATTAAAAATACTTCTCAAATCACTACTTACTTGAATTATTATAGTCTGAGTTAAAAATAATGAATACTAATCTACTTGGAAAAATGGGTGGTGCCAAATTCCTACTCTGATGGAAATCTATAGTCCTACATGCAGAATGGAAGGAAGTCAAATAAATAAACATTCAGCTAAATGTAGGAGAGAAAGAACTATGAACAAAATCTAAAGGGACAAATAAAATCAAACCACTGTAAAGAAGATTGTTATTCTAACACTGAAAGTGATAGAATCATGAAAATAATTCCAGGCAATCATATCTAGTTGCTATATATGAGCCTGAGACAGTTGGATTGATAAGCAATTTTATTAACTACTGCTCTTTATTTGCTACTGTTTTACAAGAGTCTGTTGTTTGAATTAAGAAGGTATATTCACCTAGTCAGAAAATAAGTTCCTGAGCAATCGAAAGAACAATGACTAATTTAAGAAAGGGCAAAAGAAGAAATAAGTAAAGAGATAGATACGGGAAGGCCAATGCAAATTTTGGATAATAGTTTAGGCCTTGTGCGTGTTCAGTCGTGTCTGACTCTTTGTCACACTATGGACTGTAGCCCACAAGGTTCCTCTGTCCATGGGGTTTCCCAGGCAAGAATAGTGGAACAGATTGCCATTTCCTATTCCAGAAAATGTTCCTAACTCAGGGATCAAATCCTGTCCCCTGTGCATCTCCTGCATTGCAGGCAGATTCTTTACTGCTAAGCCACCAGGGAAGCCACCAGTTTACACCTTATAGATGCCAAACTCTACATATGGGGGAAAAAAGAAAGCAAAAAAGGTTAACATAGGAGAACCAAAATATATAAGACAATTATAAACAGACCTAAAGGGAGAAATTGACAGCAACTCAATCATAGTAGAGAATGTTAACACTCTACTTCAGTGGCTAGATCATCCAGACAGAATGTCAACAAGCAAACAATGGCCTTAAATGAAACATTAGACCAGATGGATTTATAAATTTGTAGAGAACATTCCATCTTAATGCAGCAGAATACACATTCTTCTCAAGGGCATATGGAACTTTCTCAAAGATAGACTATATGTTTGCTCAGAAAACAAGTCTCAGTAAATTTAAGAAGTTTGAAATCATATCAAGCATCTTTCCCAATTGCAATGGCATGCAACTAGAAATGAATCACAAGAAGAAAGCTAAAGATGCAAAAATAAAACCAAGAAAATCACGAATATGTAGAGACTAACAACATGGTACTCAACAATTAATGGGTCAATGAAGAAATCTAAGGAGGACTCAGAAATTACCTGAAGACAAATCAAAATGAAAATACCAAATATGGAAATGTATGGGATGCAGCAAAAATGGTGCCATTTGTTGTTCAGTTGCTATATCATGTCTGACTCTTTGCGACCCCATGGACTACAGGAGGCCAGGCTTCCCTTACCCGTCCAATTCTCCAGGCTAGAGCTGGAGTGGGTAGCCATTCCCTTTTCCAGGGGTCTTCCTGACCCAGGGATCGTACCCACGTCTGCTGCATCACTGGCAGATTTTTTTACCATCTGAACCACCAGAGAAGCCCCTATATATACTATATACTATATACTATGTATAGTAGTGTGTATATGTCAATCCCAATTTTCCAATTTATCCCAAGAACTGACAGTATTAAAATATCCATATTACCTAAAACAACCTACAGATTCCACGCAATCCCTATGAAAATCTCAAGGACATTTTTCACAGAAATAAAACCCCAAATTCTTGAATTCATAGAGCTCCACAAAAGACTGAATAGACAAAGCAATCCTGAGGAAAAAGAATAAACCTGGAGATAACACACCCCAATTTCAAAGTGTATTGTAAAGCCATAACAATAAAAAAAGCATAGTATTGATAGCCAAACAGATGCATAGATCAATGGAACAAAATTGAAAGGTAAGAAATATATCCTCACATATATGGACAATTAATTTGCAACAAAGGAGCAAAAAACATACAATGGAGGAAGGATACTATCTTCAAACAAACAGCAGTGTTAGGAAAACTAGATGGCCACACGCAAAAGAACCAGTCACTATCTCATACCCACTGTATGGTATGTGTGTACTATACACAAAGATCAACTCAAAATGTATTAAAATGTATTATATCTGATAAAGGGTTAACATAAAAACTATATAAAGAACACATACAACTCAACAACAAGAACAAAAAGACGCAACAACTCATTTTAGCTTCATTAAATAATGAGCAGAAGAGTTGAATAGACATTTTTCTGAAGAAGACATACAGATGGCTAACAGACACAAGATAGATGTTCAACAGTACTAGTTATTAGGGAAATTCAAGTCAGCACAGTGAGATATGTCGCAGCTATTAGAATGACTATTGTCAAAAAGGGCAAGAGATAACAAGTTTTGGCAAGGATATGGAGAATAGAGAACATTCACACACTGTTGGTGGGAATATAAATCAGTGCAATCACTACAGAAAACAGTATGGAGATTTCTCCAAAAATTAAGAATAGGATATCCATATGTCCCAGCTATCCTAATTCTGGATATTTATCCAAAGTATATGAAAACACTAATTCAAAAAGATATAGGCTCCCCTGAGTTTGTTGTAACATTATTTACCTAAGCCAAGATGTAGAAACAACCCAAGGGCTCATTAATGAATAAATAGATAAAACAGGTGTGGTGTATATATATATACACATACATATGAGTGCAAGTGTGTGTATGCTCAATCATGTCTGATTCTTTGTGACCCCATGAACAGTAGCCCACCAGGCTCCTCTGCCCACGGAATTTTTCAGGCAAGAATACTGGAGTGGGCTGCCATTTCCTACTCCAGGGGACCTTCCCCACCCAGGAGTTGAACCCACATTTCTTGTGTCTCCTGCATTGGCAGGCAGATTTTTTACCATGGGCCACCTGGGAAGCTGGTGTATATATATATATATATATATATATATATATATATATATATATGCAATGGAATACTACTCATCTATGAAAGAGAATTCTTGCCATTTGAGACAATATGGATGGACCTTGATGGTTTTATGCTAGGGGAAATAAGTTTAGATGGAGAAAGACAAATGCCATATGATATCATTCCTATGTGGAATATAAAAGCAAACAAAAGACAATGAAAAAAGTGAGCAAATCAAACTAAACAAAAAGAAACATATAGATACAGAGAAGAGAGTAGTGGTTACCAGAGGGAAAGGGGTAGGGTGGGATAGGGCTGGTGAAATGGGTAAAGGGGATCAGCTCCATGTTGATGGATGGAGACAAAATTTTTGGTGCTGAGCATGCTATAGGGTGTACAGAAATGAAAATGTACACATGAAACTATACATCGATGCTACCTCAATAAAAATAAATATAAAATTTTTTTTAGAAAGGTAGCTATTGTTTGGGGGTAGATACAGTGGTTTGTGGGGTAGATAGCAACATTTCTAGTGGTTACTCTAGTTAATATCTACAGTGGAATATCTGATCCAGGACTTTTTTGCATTAGTGAAAAGTATTACCTTACCCTACCCCCAACTTTAGTGAGACATAATTGACAAACTTACATACTTGAAGTGAATACCATGATGATTTGACATATGCATACGTTGAGAAACACTACAATCAAGTTAATTATCACATCCATCACCTCACTTTGTTAGTTATCATTTTTGTGTGTAGGGATAATGCTGAAGCTTTACTCTTAGCAAATTTCAAGTATATAATACAATATTGCTAACTATAATTATTATACTGAATAGTAGATTAACAACTTTAAAATACACAATATGGCATTATTAACTATAGTGACTATACTTTATATTTGGTCCTCAGAACGTATTCATCTTACAATAAAAAATTTTTATCTTTTAACCAACATTTCCCCATTTCTCCCAAACCCCAGTTCTTGGCAGCCACTATTCTACTTTGCTTTTATGAGTTTAACAATTTTTTTTTTTTAACATTTCATATAGAAGTGATACTATACAGTATTTGTCTTTCACAGCCTGGCTTATTTCACTTAGCATAATGCCCTCCAGTTTCATCCATGTTATTACAAATGGCAGGAAAGCTTTCTTTTTTTTTTTTTACGGCTGAATAATATTTCTTTGTAATATATATCTAACACATTTTCTTTACCCATTCATCTACCAGTGGACATTTAGGTTGTTTCCATGTCTTGGCTATTGTGAATAATGCTGCAATGAACTCTAGTGTGGATAGCTCTTCAAGATACTGATTTTGTTTCCTTTGGCTACATACCAGGAAATGAACTTGCTATATTATATAAAAGTTCTATTTTTAATTTTTTGAGGAACCTGTGTAAGGCAATGGCAACCCACTCCAGTACTCTTGCCTGGGAAATCCCATGGACAGAGGAGCCTGGTAGGCTGCAGTCCATGGGGTCACGAACAGTGGGACATGACTGAGTGACTTCACTTTCACTTTTCACTTTCATGCCCTGGAGAAGGAAATGGCAACCCACTCCAGTGTTCTTGCCTGGAGAATCCCAGGGACGGGAGCCTGGTGGTCTGCCATCTATGGGGTCGCACAGAGTCGGACACGACTGAAGTGACTTAGCAGCAGCAGTAGCCTTGTTTTCCAGAGTGACTGCACCATTCTATACGCCCATCAACAGTGTGTAAGGGTTCTCTTCTCTCTGTGTCCTCACTAATATTTGTTATCTTTGGTCTTTTTGACAGTAGTTATTCTAACAAATATGAGGTGATATCTCAGGGTGGTTTTGATTTGCATTTCATGATGATTAATGATTTTCAACACCTTGAAAAGATGTGCTTTAAGTATTGAAAATACCCTGCATGGGACTTCTAAAGTCAGAAAGACTGAAAAAACTTGAAGGCAAGGGTATATCAGTTTTCATGTTTATATTCCTAGTGATTAGCACTGAATTTGAGCTGATAATGAATTATTGAAAGACATTTTCATCAGTATATATTTATTGATTTATTTTTCAAACAAAAGAATAAATGAAAAGCGTGGAGGAAAGCCAAGTTAATTATAGAACTGGGCAGAACTTCTTTTACTGGGGAGGGGCATGAGTGATCTTTCTGAGGTGATGAAAGTTTTCATAACTTGATCCGGCTGATGGTTACTGAGTGTGTATATATATAAGTAAAAATTTCTTAAACTGCCCACTAAAGGTTTATACACTTTACTGTGTGTAAATTATACCTCCAAATCAAAATTAAAATCAAACTAATGAGTAAAGCTGAATGTTTGAGAAAAAGCTGAGTCTTTGGAATGTTTGACCAAATTCTGTGCCTTGTTTTTTTTCTCTTACTAAGCAAAGAGACTTAAATTTTTTAAATTAATTTATTTTTTATTGAAAGATAATTGCTTTACAGAATTTTGCTGTTTTCTGTCAAACTTCAACATGAATCAGCCACAGGTATACATACATCCCCTCCCTTTTGAAGCTCCCTCCCATCTCCCTCCCCATCCCACCCCTCTAGGTTGATACCGAGCCCCTGTTTGCATTTCCTGAGACATACAGCAATTTCCCATTGGCTATTTTACATATGGTAATGTAAGTTTCCATGCAATGTATGGAAAGACTTATATTTGATTTAGTTTTGGTGGAGAATAGACACATATCCTATGTGAAATTTGTTAGCATATTGTCTGTTTCTGAAGAGTACAAAATTGTTACCAGAGTTTTGATAGTAAGTAAAGGGTAAATTTTCAAAGCTATGTTCACTTTGTCAACTGACAAGTTATTCCCTGGACCAACTGAAAATAGAAAATTTATCTAGTTGACTTCCTAGACACTTCTTGATCATATTTGCAAGCAAAGCACAAATTAAGGCTGTTGCAGTGATTTGAGGAGTGATCATTCTTTTTTCCCTCTAAGGATGGCTACTTCAGTCTCTTTCTCAAGTGTGGAAACACCTAAACTTTATTTAAAGTTTCTTTTCTAAAATATGGAGAAGGAAATGGCAGCCTATTCCAGTATCCTTGCCTGGGAAATCCCATGGAGAGAGGAACCTGGTTGGCTGCAGTCCAAGGGGTCACAAAAGAGTTGGACATGACTGAGCAACTTTCAGCTTCTAAAATATTTATTTTTCCGGCTGCATGGGTCTTAGTTGCCACATGTGAGATCTTTCTTTGTGGAGCATGGACGCTAGCTGTGACCTGTAGCCTCAGTAGTTGTGGCATCTGGGGTAAGTTGTTTTGTTGCCTGTCAGATCTTAATTCCCCAACCAGGTATTGAAACGATGCTCCCTGCATTGCAAGGCAGATTCTTAACCACTAGACCACCAGGGAAGTTCCTAAGTTTCTTTTTTCCTCCCCCAAACTATAATCTTTTTATTTTGTATCTTAGTACAGCTGATTAACACTGTCCTGGTAGTTTCCGGTGAACAGTGAAGGGACTCAGCTAAACTTAGCTGGACACACCTAAAGTTAAATTCATTACTTCCCCAAAGTTGTAATTGATCCACAGTTTATCTACAGGTGGTCCAGTTTCCACCCATTTCTGACATATGTAGTCCAGTTATCATTTGGTTGGAGAAGGGCATGGTAACCCACTCCAGTATTCTTGCCTGGAGAAGTCCATGGACAGGTGAGCCTGGTGGGCTACAGTCCATGGAGTCGTAGAGAGTCAGGCACAACTGAATGATTAACACTTTATCATTTGGTGGCTTTCATGTAAATTCAAAAACATTTTTCCCATGGTCAAGTTGGGTTTCAGAGATCGCATTTATCAAGTCTTGGAACCTGACCCATTTTGGTTGTGGGATGCGTGCGACCGTCTGTACTCCCGACTCAGCTCTCTGGCATGGTGTTTTCATTTGAACACAGGAATCCGATTGAGTTGTACTAGCCCCGAACGTCTACTGAGGTTTGTTTTTTGATTATAGGCCAGGTCGTGGTGAAAGGTAATTTTCTAAAAAATAATTTTTTTGGAGTATAATTGATTCCCTGGTGGCTCAATGGTAAAGAATCTGCCTGCCAATGCAGGAGATGCAGGTTCAATTCTTGGGTCAGGAAGATCCCCTAGAAAAGGAAATGGCAACCCACTCCAGTATTCTTGTCTGGAAAATCCCGTGGACAGAGAAAACTGGTGGGGTACAGTCCATGGGGTTGCAAAGAGTAGGACACGACTGAGCGACTAAGCACAGCACAGCATGGTAGCTCTATTTTTAGTTTTTAAAGGAACTCCCATACTGTTTTCCATAATGACTATACCAACTTACAATCCCACCAACAATGTAGGAAGTTTCCCTTTTTTCCACACACATTTTCTAGTTTTGAATGGGTATGTTGAGTAGAATTTGAGAACAAGAATGGTACAACATAATTTGTTATAAATTAAATAACAAAGACAATCTTTAATCAAAACTTTCCATGTTTAGAACTCATTTCTTCAATAACTATAAGAGGGAAATTATAAGTTTATTACCCCAAACCATGAACAGAAGTTTCACCAGGACAGTTAAACACAGGAATTTAATTGTGGCATTAGTGTGCTACTTTGTGAATGTAAAAGAATTTTCCTTCTGAGTTATTTAATGCACTTCATGCCCTAAGTGGTCATCCCTGAACTTCACTAACTCATTTATTCTACCTTGTTCAAAACTCATCTATGCTTCTTGAATGAAAAAAAATCCATTTGAATAACCTCACTTCATAGTTTTCCAGTTCTACAAATATGTGATCAATAATCCAGCACTTTTGGTCTATTGACCCAACAGTGGGTCCAGACTGTCTACCAAGGCAGAAAGTAGTCAAATTGTACCTATCAAAGATGTGAGAGAGACAATTTTTACATTGGAAAGCTGTTGGAATAGATCTCCAAGATTCCTTCAAACTTTGCCATTTTATGCCTGGGCCATTTTTAGGCTAAAATAACCAACCAATAATGGCAGGGCCCTTTCTTGAGTTTCGTCTAGACGTTTCGCTCCTATTGTCTCTAATCCTCAGAACAATGTGTTAAGATTGGTACTATTATCCCTGTTCTACAGGTGAGGACACAGGGACTCAGAGCGGTTAATTTAACTAGCGAATTGTTTATCTGAAATGCAAAACCAGATCACTCCAATTCCAGAGTTCATGCTCTTTCCATTGTACTTGCCTTGGGTGTTGTAAGGATTCTGGGAAATCACCGCGGTGTGGAAGGACATAATGTTCCCTTATTTTGTTGTTCTCTTTTATGACACGGTTTATCACATGGTTAAAGCAAAAAGCAAGAACAGCTTGTGACTAAGGATGTCCTTGCTTCTCACTCAGAAGCGGCTCCCATGCTTCCTCTTTCGGCCCCATGATCCAATGAGGCTCCCGTTCGTCAGGATGGTGATATTCTACAATCTGGCGTCATTGGCTTTCTGAGAGGCAACAGGTAAGGAAACATCCCATTTCTCAGTGAAAAGTCTGCATGTGAGTGGGTCCCTGAGGAATACAAAGAGACCATGGTACCTTCAGAGAAGGGTCCAGGCAGCACATTCTGTACCGTCTCTCAGGGGCTCAAGTCACGCCCTCTTTGCCAATCATGTGCGTCCAAATGTCTCATCAGCTCTACATGTCTTAGTTGGGTTTGCCTTGTTTTCTGCTTCACAGGTGGGAGCAGCTGGACTTGATAAGAATACAGTCACTAAGTCATGTCCAAGTCTTTGCGACCCCATGGACTGCAGCACGCCAGGCTTTCCTGCTTTTCACTCACCCAGAGTTGGCTCAAACTAATATCCATTGAGTCAGTGATGCCATCCAACTATCTCATGCTCTGTCGCCCCCTTCTCCTCCTGCCCTCAATCTTTCCCAGCATCAGGGACTCGACAGATAACTGATTATCACAACTAACTTTTAGATGGAGATCATTCTGGGCTTGAGGACACCATAGTCTCCTGGTTCTAACTCTCTCTCTCCTGACAGCAACTCAGATAACCCACAGGATTTAATCCCCTCCCCTCCCCGTCCCGCCCCCGCCTCAAATTCAAACAAGCAAAGAAACAAAAATCCTGTATTCCATGGAAACAATCTATGGTATCTTTGCAAAGAAACAGATATTCATCTTTGAACAGTACAGGAAGAGCAAACATAGCCTTTAAAGCCAGTTAAACCAGCCTAGCTTTGGACTGAGCCTTTCCATTTATTGTTTTATAATCTCAAGCTAGTCATTTCACCTCTCTGGTTCTCTGCTCTTTATCTGTTAAGTGGGGATAATAATTTTGATTTTACAAGGTTGTCATGGGGGAAATCAAGGTCTCTAGTAAGGCACCTAACAGTGCATGGCAGCAAACCCTTGGGAAACGCTGCCTTCTTCTGCTCTGCCTCCCCAGGTGCACTGGCTTTCCTAGGAAAAGGTTGTTTAGTAGGTGAAAAGGCCTTTCCTTTCCATTCATTTAGGGGCTTCCTGTAGCTTTTGACTTTTAAAAATATTAAATTGTTTATGTTGTATGGGCTTTTAAAAATAGCTTAGAGGGCAATCCAGGGAACTCAACTAAACAAGGATTATCTAGACTCTACAATGACTGTAGTGGAAAAAGAATGGAATGAAAAAAACAGTGAGAAGGCTGAAGAAACAGGGATAGTGCTGTATACATTGTTTGTAAACAAGAACACTTTCTACACACATGCTCCAAACATCCCATTATTTTGCAAACTATGTATTCTTCTTTTCATGTATGGGGCTGCTGCTGCTGCTGCTAAGTCGCTTCGATCGTGTCCGACTCTGTGCGACCCCATAGACGGCAGCCCACCAGGCTCCCCCGTCCCTGGGATTCTCCAGGTAAGAACACTGGAGTGGGTTGCCATTTCCTTCTCCAATGCATGAAAGTGAAAAGCATGCATGGGGCAGTTTAAGTTAGTGATGTGATCCATTCATCCTGCCGTGTTTCATTTATATTTTCTTCAACAGTGAAATGAATTGAGGAAAACAATGCCCTTATTCTGTGAACAAGAAGAGGAAAGAGAAGAGTGTGTGTGTATTTGTGTGTGTGTGTGAATGCTCCCCAGAATTTGGGAGTTAGAGTAATTTTAACCAATCTAACCACAGACTTCTTTTGAAAACCTCTTAATAATGTTCAGAAACAAAGCCTAATATTAAGGGCAGGCAAAAACTCTGTGGTCCTCTCTATTAAAGACCAACCTTTCCTCTCCTGCTTCAGTCTGATTACCTCTGGGGAATGTGCTATTCCTTGGAACGAATCAACCCTGCACAAAATAAGAGAGGTTGAAAAGTTTAGGACGTGGAAAATATGTGGAATTTGCTCTTGAATAATGATTTGTATTTTTTCTTTTGCAATAAATATGACCAATGACCCAGATAGAAGGATGGCAATTACTTAATGAATCAAGCTTCAGAAATGTAAAAACACTTCATAATAAAAATGAAAGCAATAATAGTAGGAAGCCAAGTTAAGTAAACATGGGTAATGCTCCTTGTATCTGTACATTTACAAATTCCAAAGCCGTGACTGTGAAAGCGATTATTCTAGCGATAGCTCTGTTCTTGGTTTCCATTGCTTGCTGAGTTGGTTCTTCCGAATTTGAGGACAAATAAGGCTCTGTGCTGACTCCTCTCATGCATTTGGAAGTCAGTAGCTGGGATGATGTGTCACTAAGGTAGGACTGGGATTTAGTAGTCCCCAAGTCTCTGACAATCATTTACCTGTGTGCAAGGCGCTTTTGCCCTAACAATCTCAGGTCTCTCTAAGTAAATCATTTCTAAATCTGTTACAGGCCAGGTAGAAATCTTTCTTGCTCAATGATATACTTAAAATCTGCTGTTCATGTGATGCTATCCTTGACTACTGACCATGCCTTGACTTTGTGCAATGGGATATGCTTCCAAACTTTAGAGAAAAGGAGAAGAAACTGCTAAAGGGGCAGGGTTGGGAGAGGTGGCAGAACTGTGTATGCACAAATTCTGGCCAATGTAGAGCTGTACTTCATGGAGCCACCAACACAAAGGTATTTGTCTTTTGAAAGACTTGTTGACAGCTATTCCCTTAAAAGCATATGGTGCCACCAGGTTGGTAACTTTGGGAAAGTCACAAATTTTCTTATAAAACAAGCTACTGAATTGGATGATATTTAGGATACATTGTGGGATTCCCTGGTAGCTCAGCTGGTAAAAAAATCCACCTGAAATGCAGAAGACCCTGGTTTGATTCCTGGGTCGGGAAGATCCCCTGGAGAAGTGATAGGCTACCCACTCCAGTATTCTTGGGCTTCCCTTGTGGCTCAGCTGGTGAAGAATCCACCTGCAATGCAGGAGACCTGGGTTCGATCCCTGGGTGGGGAAGATCCCCTGGAGAAGGGAACGGCTATCCATCCACTCCGGTATTCTGGCCTGAAGAATTCCATGGACTGTATAGTCCATGGGGTCACAAAGAGTCGGACACGACTGAGCAACTTTTACTTTCACTTTAAGAGACATTATGGGAGTAAAAAACAATTTGAAGGTCAAGAAAATCTTTTAGAAACTAGAGAGAAGTTGGCTGTTAAAAAATAAATAAATAAAAGCTTGGCGTTATATTCCTCCCTGGTCTCGGAGTAAACTGTAGTATGTAGGAGATTAACCTGAATTATTTGATGGCTGTGTTTACAGTTGTCTCTTTTCTCCTTGCCAACGTTTCCCAAACATTAGTGCACGTAAGAACCACCTGATAGGCTGTAAAAAGGCAGCTGTAACTCCTGAGATTATTTCGGTAGGTTAAGGGCAGGACCTAGGGATCTGCAGTTTTAAAGAGATATTAAAAAAAGAAAGATACCAGTGCAGGAATCACTAAAAATCACAGTATTTTTAAGGGGAATCTTTCTGGGAGTTTGGGGGTAGGTTGATCGGCTAGAGGGGAGGGAGGGAATTCTTAACAGCCTGTCTCTGCTTAGGGAAGTTCTGATGTTGCTGGTGGGGAAATATAAAGTATCCCTCACGTGGGTTGAGGTTGAATCACTGCCAGAAGCTGTGGGTCAGTTTCAACTACAAGCAACAAATAAATAAACCCACTGAAAAGATACTATTAGAGAAGAAAACGGTTCTAGTGTCCAAGAAATTAGTGGAATGTAAGGGAATTAACTGAAGGAGCATGAGGATAAGAAAGATTTTTTTATCAAATATCTAAAATGTGCCCAGTGCTTTATATACATTGTCTCTTTTAATTCTTATATTTGTGAGCAAAGATAGTCCTATTTTGCAAATGAAAAACCTGATGCTGATGGACCCAGTAATTTTCAACCCAACTGCACATTAGAATCACTTGGGGTTGGGGGAGGCAGGATCTTTGAAAAATTACCTCTGCCTAGTTTACACCCCCAGCAATTTTGGTATCATTGGCTGGGCATTGATACCTTTATAAGTGCCCTGGAGATACTAATGTTCAGCCAAGGGTCAGCATCACTGATATTAGCCAAAGTTCACAGGATTAGAAGGATTTCCAAACCATCACTCACAATGCACCTCCTTTGATCTATGTACATGTGTGTTCAGTTGTGTTCGACTTTCTGTGGCCCTGTGGACTGTAGCTCACCAGGCTTCTCTGTCCTTGGAATTCTCCAGTCAAGAATACTACAGCGGGTTGCCATTATTTACAGTAGGGGATCTTCCGAGTCCAGAGATTGAATTTATGTTACCTATGTCTCCTGCACTGGCAGGCGGATTCTTTACCACTAGTGCCTCCTGGGAAGCCCTTTGATCTATTCCGGACACAATTCTCTGTTCAGGCCTGAACCTCTGAGGTAAAACTGTGCATGGAGATCTGACTTTGTTAAAGATGTGCTCAGGTCATGGAAACAAAATCTTAGGGGGAAGTTTTGAGTAAGATAACATGCTATTTGGTTATTACCATGATCCTGGAGGTCACTGCTCTTGTTATGATCCTCTTTATAGATGAAGAAACTGGGGTCTGTGCTGTTTGTAACTTTTTTACACTCTCAGGGACAAAAAATTATTATTAAACTTAGAATAGCAGAGTCTTTGGAGAATACTGATTTCTTTGAAATATATCACACTTCGTCTCTTAGAAGTTAGTTGACTTGTTTTCATCTACTGAGTAAGCACAGTTTGACTATCTTAGAGTTTTGTTGCTTAGTTGCTAAGTTGGGTCAGACTCTTTTGTGACCACATGGACTGTAGCCTGCTGGGCTCCTCTGTCCATAGGATTTTCCAGGCAGGAACATTGGACTGGGGTGCCATTTCCTTCTCCAGGGGATCTTTCCCCTCAGAGAGTTAAGAATTATCTATTTTCAAAGACTTTCTTGAAAACATGAAATCTTCAATATATTTATTTGAGCCCATGACAAAATCATGTAACCTTCTGAAAGTCTTAGCTTCCATGACTGTCAAATATAGGCAATGGCATCAAGCATATCTAAAGATGCCATTTTACATGCTTTTTGAAAAAAGACTCTATTAAAGGAAGAAAATCCATCTTTTTTCCTACCATATAGAACATCAATATTAATATTGTAGTGATACCTTAATATTAGTACTAAGGTGTGTAACATTTGGCCTACCAAATTTTCAATTTTATTTAAAGATAGACTATGAAATAATAACATCAGTATTCATTGATGTAGCATTATACAATTGTTTTTCATAAATTTCTACTGTCTTCTTCAAGCATTTAATCCTATTGTTATTGCATCAGTTTAGGGGAAGGGTGAGTTAAGTTTTCAGGTAGGAGACAGATGACATGAAGGCATTCCAAATAGAGGGAACAATATATTCAAGGGAAGGAACTAGTACAGTGTGACTAGAATGTCAAGTGTAAGTGGTTGAGAAGTAGGTAGCACATGAAGCTAGAAGGGTAAACAGCGGAGGGTCAAAAAGGGTATCATTTTATGTACGTGTATAACTGAATTGCTGCACTGTATACCTTAAACTAACATGATACTGGAAATCAACTATACTTCAATTTTAAAAAAGGGCATCATGTACCAAAGGAAGAAGAATTTTGAGCTTTTTCTTCTAGAACCTTACTGTCCAATATGGTAGCCAGTAGCCACAGGTGGTTATACTGAGAAGTGGAAATGTGATGAGGCCAAACGAAAATGCTCTAAGTATAAAATCCTCATGAATTTTCAGTCTGAAAAAACCCTCTAATCAATAATTTTTATGGTATTTTATGTTATTATTATATGATTATATGTTAAAAACTATTATTTTGGATATTTTTAATGAAAGAAAACATATTAAAACATATTAAAATTAGCTTCTTTTTACTTAAAAAAAACATGGCTACTTGAAAGTTTAAAATGACATAGGTGGCTTGCATTTAATTTCTACCAGCCAGGCTGCTCTAGATCAGTGTCTGTAGGCCAGCACCATACTTTGTATGGTCAATGAGCTAAGAAAGGTCTTACATTTTAAAAAAATTGCTGTGGGAAGAGAGACAAGAGCTGCATGTGGCTTAAAATCTCAAGTATTTACTATTTGGCTCTTCACCAAAAAAGTGTCCTGGCCTCTGCTCTAGGTTCTGAGTGATGTATTGGCACCAACCAGGAGCTTGTTAGAAAGGCAGAACCTCAAACTCTAACTCCAGATTCACAGAATCAGAATCTGCATTTTAATAAGATCCCCAGGTGATTCAAATGCACATTAAAATTGGAGAGGCACAAGGGTAAATGCTAGAGAATCACTGAAAGATGTCAAAGGAAGAAAGTGGAAGGTTTATTCTCTTACACAATAATCCTTTCTTTTATACTTAGAATAAGTCAAATTATCTAATTACTTTGTAATATTTTTGCTGAAAGGATGGATAAATATTTGATTTTTAAAATACTAATCTTCAAAAAATATTCTGAATTGACAGTGTCTGAGATTTTTTCAATTCTGTATTTAAAGCAAATCAAGTTCATGAATGTTGATATGATTCAATAACTTCAAAAATTTCTTTGGAATGTGAATCACAGTAAGCAATATTTTTTACTTTGATATCCAGTGTACATATAGATATATTTAACTTAAATCAAAGTTTCACAAAGTATTTAGCTTTATTAGAGATATGCTGCCATCTATTCTATTCTACTCTACTCTATTCATAATTTCAGTCCATTACATTCGTTTTTAGACAGTTAACTCAGGGAAGAAAATTTTTGAGATGAATCTCACAAACACCCATTCTGCTTGGAGATAATTTCCTTACTGTGTTACAGAGAGTTAGAGTATGTGTTGAATATGGTGATTTCACTGAGCTGAGGAGATGAGATCAGACTTGGAATACTGAAATGGCTGGAACCAGGACAACAGAAATGAGGGAGTGAGGGGTACCCAGGAGACCATGTTGGGGTCATCGATGAGTCTATGGCTGAAGTCTGGGTATTCATCAGTGCAGGGTAAGACCACCTGAAAATTACTAGAGAACAGCTACTACACAACCGAGAGCAGAATAGATCAGGGCTAAGCACGTTGAGGGGAGGGTATGCAGAAAGACATTGGTGTTTTCAGCCCTGCCAGAGAAGGAGATAACAACACTTCTCTTAGAACCCAGAAAAGACAACACCTAGAATAAGACCAGCTCTAGGTCTGTCCTAACAAAGCCAATCCATGCCTCCCCTACACCCCTAAACGAAGCTCCAGGGGAGAAAAAAGCCTGTAGAACACTGATCTCATTAGCTTGGGTAACATTACATCCCAGGCTTATCTGGTTAATTTAACAAGGACAACCTCGGTAAAAGAATATGGCTGGATATTCTAACTAAAGCGCCTATTACAACTGAGGTTGAAAGAGAAAGTCGAAGTGTACATTCTATGGCTACTGCAGTGAAGGGTATTATGTTAGCTTACCCTCAAATCATTCATTCATTTATTTTTTTGTTCATTAAATAATTCTGAAGAGCTAGTATTGAGCTGGGATACAAAGACTTTAAAAAGGTAATTCTAATTCTCGTGATGCATACAGTTAGTGGGATAGTTAATGTTTATCTATGAAGCTATTCCAGGTGATAAGGACTTTGACATTTTGTAATTTCCTTATATATCTAAACAATATTTTCAGAGTCATATTTTTTCTTGGTGTTACAGATAAAATAATGCAATTTTTCCCACTCATACTTTTAACAGTTTTACTGAAACAATGATTTAACAAAGGACAGAAAATCTGTTCTACTGTTCAAGATGTATGATTTATTACTTTGGTAATATTTTATCCTAAGATAAATATGTGAATTAGTTTCCAAACTATCCTTATTAGATTTTTAATTCTGCATTATTATATATTTCAATTACATTTGAGATTCAGTTGGAGCCTAACTATAACATTTTATTAGAACACAGAAGTTAAGACAGTTTATGTTATTATTGTTTTTTGATGTTAGAGATTTTTTCAACAAGATTTTTTCCATAGTGATTCAGTGTGAAGATTCATCTTGAATTCTATACAAGGGTGAAAATTTCCTTAAGTATGAAAGTAAATCCAAATAAGTGATCCTCATTGAAGTAGTGTTTCTGTGACATGTACCTGCAGACTGCATGGTAGGAAAGCCAAGTTTAATAATTGCTAAAGTTCTGCTATATATAAAATGTATTGGGGGTTGTGGTCCATGTAGAAACAATGAACAAGCTCTGTTCTCTCTGATATCTCATTGTAGGACGTATATAAAATAGATAAAAATTTATGTTCTAAGAAGGATTGGGAACTACCTCTTCAGCAATGGTGTCACTTGTTTTGTATCTTTCAGACAGACTCAGTTTAATCTTACAATCATTTGTCTTAATGTGCCTTATCTAGGTGTTAGTCTATAGTCAACTTTTGTAAGGAAGCAGAGTGTAAAACAAATATACACATATATTATATACATATTCATATATATATTAATTAAACTTTTTATTTTGTTTTGGAGTATAGCTGATTAGCAGTGTTGTCATAGTTTCAGGTAAACAGCAAAGGGACTCAGCCATACATACACACGTATCCCAGACTCCCTCTCATAGTCATATATATTTTAAAATATGTAGTCTGCTGAAAAATAATCTAAATGAAGTCTTCTGAGGCCTCTGTGAATTCTTTCCCATTATTATTCTTTTTCTTTCTGCCACATTCTTAATGTTGGTTGGAAGGATAACTTAGACTAAAATGCCAACAAGAAAGATTATTATTATTTTAAAAGTTCAGCAGTTGGTTTGTGCCTACTTCTGCCTCAGTATACAGTGGGACTGCTCACTACAAATGGCCATGATAATGGAAATAACAAGATGTCCTCAGGTCCCACCACTTGGTGTGAAAAACTCAAAGGGAATGTAAATCGCCTAAATGATGAATCTCAATCTTTTTTACAGCTTTCATACTTATGAAAAGACTGTGGATTCGTAGCATGTAAGAGAGGGAGATGATTTTATTTTGTTGAAATAATTCAAACATCTGCTCCTTACTTTGAATAGATTTTGATATATGTGCCTGTACAAACTTGATATCTATAAAGCTGACTAGCAATGTAATATTTTGAAATTTTATTCTCTCTTTGCTTTAGGGAGCTCCAGAACCAGGAAGTGACTAATGATATTGCATGAGATAGATTAACTTAATTCTTTCATCATCAATTTTTGTTTGTGACTACATAGTAACAACCATGAAAATAGAGACTCAGTATTCATTGCTTGGAGCAGTTCTACTTTCCTGTTGTACAGCACTAAGATGCGGCTATGTTCCATAACTTAAAGAATGCATACATCGCCCACAAGGATCAGAATGAGTCAGCAATATACCCTTATGCAATGAAAGCAAAAAGAAGAAAAGTAGAGTTTCCAGCTTCTGACTTAGTATGATGTGAATGGATGGACTCCCCAACCAAGCAAATTGATGCTTTAAACTCAATGTCACCTTAATAAATATCTGTATAATATTGGAAGAACATGTTTTGCCACCATCTGGTCTGTTTCATCTTGATAATTTAAGTCTTAAAGGAGAAACTCTTCACTTTTTATTTTTGCCTGATATCCTTTATACTCACTCCCATAGGAAAGGATAATGTTTATTTCTCCCCATGTTGATGATTCCAATAACCAGTGTTGAATATGTGCAGAATTTCATTCCCATTTTAGATCTATTTCTCATATTATTTTTCAAATCTGATGTTTTGTAACAGCTAAAAGAAACAGTGATTGCAAGTTATTGTTCTTTTTTTTTTTTGTTTCTCAAAGTTCCACAGTTTCTCCCATTCTTTCTCTCATTTATCATTCTTTCCTCCATTATTTGCTTTCTCATTCTGAGGAGACTCATACAAACTTTCTTTAGTCAAAGTATAATTTAAGTTTGATTTCATAAGTTGATTATTGTGGGACCGGATGACAGAAGAAACTTCCAAAAGAGCATGCTTAATACAGGAAGTGAGGTTAATGATTCAGTAGGCGAAACTTGTATCTGACTCACCGTACCACCTAATGAAGCGCTATATTCACAATAGAGATTTAGTAAATGTTTGTTGTCTGATTACTATGCCACTGATAAATCCTGAGTATAAGGAAAATGCCATGTAGAAATCATCTATTTCAGTTCTAAAGATTAGGAAACAGAAGCAGCAAGAAACCAAATGACATGTTTGATGTGTGTAGTGAGTTCGTAGTAGAAACATTTCTATTATTGGCTCTGTTTTTGTCCTGGCATGTTTTCCTTTCACCTCTATCTTTCTCATCTTTTAAAAATTTACATTATATCACTACATATATTTATCTTTGAAAATCTTCTTAGATGACTTTTGTAACAAGGCAGTAAAAAAGAATTGATACCAACGCTTTAGATTCAGAAATGTACCTTTGCCATCTAAACCGTATTGCTGCTGCTGCTGCTGCTAAGTCACTTAGTCGTGTTAGACTCTGTGCAACCCCATAGGTGGCAGCCCACCAGGCTCCTCTGTCCCTGGGATTCTCCAGGCAAGAACACTGGAGTAGGTTGCCATTTCCTTCTCCATATTGAGGATAACACAAATTGGAGGCCAAGTTTCATGAAGTTGATCAGAAACTATGAGTAATCTATAACAACCAGTTCAGTCTATCAAAGACACAGAATCAAATCTGCTATTGTGTAGTGCTTTTCAATTGTTCTGGTAGCCTCTGAAAAGTAGTCCATTCTTGAAAGCACTCTCTGAATTACCTTGCATAGTTTAGCAGTGAATCTTAAATTTTCAGGAAGTCTAAGACATCATGAAAATGCACATACATGCATACCCACTGTATTCTACATATAATTTCAATAAGTTTATAAACCCCTGGATCTGTTTGAGGACTTCTCATAGCACCACGACAGAGTAAGAATCTCTGGTTTATAGAAGCAGTTTGTGAACCTACTCTTGTTGGTTCATTTGCCAAATTTTTTGTGGGGGGAAGATGGAGGTGCCATGTTGTCTAATTTAGATATCTGTTTTATGAAATCTTAGTGGAAAAATTATTTCCTTTCAAAATAGAGAATACATTTAAAAAATCTGTGACTGCCATTGCACAGGCTTAATTTTCCTGTTAGAATTAGATATTAAAAAAAAACAAAACACTCATATTGGATGTGATTCCTAAATGTAGACCCCTACTACCAAAGAGTCATCATAATAATTGGAATTCTTTCTAATTCCAGAAATAACTAGAGCATTTTTTAAGGGGAGAAATGACCTAGATCAAGAGTCAGCAAAGTAAATCGAGACAACCAAATGGGTCCTGCTGCCTGTTTTTAGAAATAAAATTTGTTATTGCCAATGGCTGCTGCGTTACAGGAACAGAATTCCTGAATTTCTGTAGAGACTATAGAAATGGCAAAGTCTGAAATATTTGTCATCAGACCCTTTGAGGAAAAATTTACCTACTTCTGCCCTGTATCATTCTAATTAAACTTGTCTCAGCCTCAGTGCTATTGACATTTCAGATTGGATACTCTTTCTTGTGGGGGACTGTGTTTTGCATTGTAGAGTGTTTAGCAGCTTCCCAGAGTCCTCCTGTGGGGCTTCCCACGTGGTGCTAGTGGTAAAGAACCCACCTGCCAATGCAGGAGACATAAGAGATGCGGGTTTGATCCCTGGGTCAGAAAGATTCCCTGGATGAGGGCATGGCAACACACTCACTTCAGTATTCTTGCCTGGAGAATCCCATGGACAGAAAAACCTGGTGGGCTACAGTCCATAGGGTTGTAGAGTCAGACATGACTGAAGCAACTCAGCCCTCACACATGCTGTGTCCTCCCTTACCCACCCGACGCCAAGAGACCTTTCCTGCCTCCCATAGTATGTGTGTTAGTTGCTCAGTCGTGTCTGGCTCTTTGCAACCCTATGAACTGTAGCCCGCCAGGCTCCTCTGTCCACGGGATTTTCCAGGCAAGAATACTGGGGTGGGTTGCCACTTCCTTCTCCAGCCCCCCTCAGTGGTAATGGATACTCAGGGTCCTGGTTGAGAACTGGTATTCTAAGTAGATGGTTCTTTCTTCTTGCTTAGAGGGGAGAGGTGATGGTTTAGTCTTTAAATTGTGTTGACTCTTGCAACCCCATGGACTGTAGCCCACCAGGCTCCTCTGCCCATGGGATTCTCCAGGCAAGAATACTGGGGTGGGTTGCCACTTCCTTCTCCAGGAGGGGAGAGGATTCCAAAACCTATTCCTTGACTGAAGGTCTTCTCCCATTAGGAAACTCTCCACTAGAACATTCTTTTTCATTTCCAAGCAGAGGATCTCTTCTGCTGTTTTACTGTTAAGAGTTTCTCTGTCTCAGTTTTTCAGAGAAGCAGAATACTACGGACCTCTATCTCTCGCCTAAAAGTATCTTCAAAAAACTTTTATTTGTTAAGAAGTCACCCCTTCCCTCCTTATTATTATCAAGCGCTACCATCACTTCAAGCCCAAATAAGTGTAACAACTTTGATTTTCTACCATAGTAAAAGCAGAAGTTGTGTAAATGTAAGATATTATCACTGTTACTGGTTTCGTTATTTGTTTCTGCTATGACTTAGCTTGAGGCCAATGTGTGAAGCTATCTCCATTAAGAAATTTAGTGAATAAGAAAGATTTATAGCAAGCATTCCAATCAGATTACCACTGTCTGAGATTGTGAATCTGTTTCTTTTCAGTTAGCTGATTTTATTTCTAAGTATTGCCTTAACAGTATGAGTATTTTCCTTTTCACATCTAATCTTCATTTATTTAATGGCAAAGTCTTATATGTATATAAATCTTGAATATTTCTTCCATGTTTCAAAACGAAGTGTCTTAGAAGAGAAACTAACTTTCTTTAAGGATTTTCTCTTAAAAGCTGACATCAAAAAATATATTTTTATATTGATTTTTATATAGGTAAACAGGAGTATAGTTTTAGTCATCAAAATAATATTGTTGAACCTGAAGGCATGTGTACTTTCTGATCAAACTAGATATTATCTTTTAATATTTATCTTGAGTAGATATGGGTGAATTGGTTCTGTGAAAAATCTTGCAGCCATCAAGTAAGAAATATTTATTTCCTCCACAGAGTCTAATCTAAGATAGATGACATTTACACGAAGAAAATGAAGCTGTTTCACCACTTCAGAATGAACTGACATGATGTATCACTGCAAATATATTTTTTAAAACCCCCACACACAGATTATTAAGAAAATGTAATTTAGTGGTCAGGACCCGATTAATTATTTAGATGAGTGAAAAGTGAGTTACAAATCAATTCGTTAACTCCAATACTGTAATAATCCACATTTATCCTTTCTGACTTTTACCTGATGAGGTAAATATGACCTAATGTTCTGGAGGTTTGCTCCATACGTGTGACGACTGTGACATTGCCATGGATCCGAGCAAAATATTGTTTCTTTGGCACAGCTCATGTTGTCACTACCATTATGCAACCTTCATTTTCATATAGTTTAAATCAGAGAACCATCGGAGTTTAGTCAAGTTACGGTAAAACAATCCAACAGGTTGTTTACTTTGGTATTAAACATTCTTGTCAGGGGAGATATGTTCTTTTCTTATTTGGACATAAGAAATAACTTCTGAAGTATCAGGAAAACAAACATTAACATAATGTTTTCTCCAACACTAATGCCAAAGTGATCAAAATTCCTTACGACATGCAAGTTGGAAACATGTAATGTTTTCTTTCTTTTTTGTCTTCAGTGATACAAGGTGGTCTTTTTTTTTCTTTTGTTCAATAATCAAATTTCCAGAGCCGGAAACTATTACCCTTTCATACTTGAGTTGATAGTTACTGACCTTTTTACACAAAGAGTGAAAAAAAGAAAGAAAAAAAATCAATCCAAACCCACAAACCAGTGTTTTTATTTTGAAGAAAAACAAACTTTTTTTTTTTTTTTCTTGAAAGGGACAGGAAAAAAAGAAAGAAAAGAAAGAAAGAAACCATAGCAAACGAATGTTTTGTGATTCACAACTGCATGCTATTCATAGTGATGGTGGTTATTATCCAATTATATGTGGTTTCTCCTGTATCATCTTGTCTGTGTATTTTATGGGTGTCATTTTGTTTATTTTTGCTTTGATTATTTTAGAATTAGTACAACATATAGTAGGCCTGAATGCATCAATTTCAGGTCCAATCTTGTAAATCTCCACACCCATTTTGCATAAAAGCTTTCACAGATCAGATGAAATCATGTGTTGACAGCTTGCATGTGTATGGTTACTTAAAGCAAATTCTAATTTTCCTCTTTCCTTATTTTCTTCCAGTTTTTAAAATTTCTATTCAGTTATTTACATAATTTAAAAATATTTGAATCCTCATCATGTGCCAGAGGTGGTGCTTTCACATTTTCTCATTTCATTCTTATGTTGATTCTGTGGTAGCTATGTATTTATTCCCATTTTACAGTTTAGAACACCAAGGCTCTAAACATGTGGACTTATCCAAGGATTACTTAGCTAGTAAGTATGAGTCTATGATCTGATCATTTTCTACAAAATGTATTTGTTTATCACTTGAGGTGGCTGTATTTGTGCATTTATCTGACAGGAATAAAATGGTTTAATAAATTAATTACAGTGTTCTTTTACTAAATGACTGTGAGGGAAAACTCTTGGGGAAATAATTTGCTGCCTTAGAGTAAGAACATAAATTTCTTAATTCTTAGGCTGCATACTCAAGACAATGTAACAATTGCCTGGAAATTGAAACATTTAATTAATACAAATATTTTTCTTTCCTACATAAAGTTTTTGTAGCTTTGACTGATCTTTGAAGGGGTGTTTTGGCCCAACAGTGTCTGTCGCTATAAGCTAGCCTGTTTGCAGCCCTGAAAGACTTTGCCTTCCTTCCTACATTCTTTCTCCCTGCCACAGGTGAAGAGAATAGCTATGTATGTGGCGTCTTACTTAATTTTGAATATATTGCATTGCATTTCTTCAAATTTTTAAAAAGCCATTTAATTTACTTTATTGTGGTAAAATATACATAAAATAAATTTTACCACATTAACCATTCTTAATTGTGGAACCCAGTGGCATCAAGTGCATTCACAATGTTGTATAATCCTTACTTTTCATCATGCAGAACAGAAACTCCATACCCATTAAACAATAACTCCCCATGCTCCCTCCCCAGCAATATCTCGTAACCTCTAGCCTGCTTTCTGTCTTTATGAATTAGACTATTCTAAGTACCTCAGATAAGTGCAGTCATATAATATTTGTCTTTTTGGGTCTGGCTTGTTTCACTTAGTGTATGTTTTCAAGATTCACCCTGGTTATGGCATGTATAACCATACATGCCCTGTATGTATGGCAGAATTCCATTACTTTATAAGGTTGAATAATAGATCATTGCATATAGATACCATATTTTATTTATTCATTCATCATTCATCTATTGATAGATATTTGGGTTATTTCCACTTTGGGGCTATAATGAATAGGGTGGTTATGAACATTGGTTTACAAGTATTTATTCGAGTCTCTGCTTTCAATATTTTGGGGTATATACCCAGGAGTGAAATTGTTGGAGCATGTGATAATTCCACCTTTAACTTTCTGAGGAGCCACCAAAGTGTTTCCACAGCTGCTGCACCATTTAAATTTCCAACGCAGTGGACAAAGGGTCTAATTTCTCCACATCCTAGCCAACATTTGTTATTTTCTGTGCTTTCAAAAAAATAGCAGCCATTCTAATGAATGTGTCTTTAAATTCTTAATATAGCACGTTCCTTGAATTATTAACAAAATATACCCATATATTTGTAGACCAACTTTTTCTTTTTCAAAAAATTGAAATGTAGTTGATTTACAATGTTGTGTTAGTTTTAGGTGTAAGGTAAAGTGATTCAGTTTTATATCTATATCTATATAGATAGATAGATACATATATACAAACTGTGGTAAATTTTTAAAGAGATGGGTTTACTAGACCACCTTATCTGCATCCTGAGAAATCTGTGTGCAGGTAAAGAAGCAACAGTTAGAACTGGACATGGAACAACAGACTGGTTCCAAAAAGGAAAAGGAGTACGTCAAGGCTGTATATTGTCACCCTGCTTATTTAACTTATATGCAGAGTACATCATGCGAAATGCCAGACTGGATGAAGCTCAAGCTGGAATTAAGATTACCAGGAGAAATGTCAATAACCTCAGATATGCAGATGACACCACCCTTATGGCAGAAAGCGAAGAACTAAAGAGCCTCTTGATGAAAGTGAAAGAGGAGAGTTAAAGAGTTGGCTTAAAACTCAACATTCAGAAAACTAAGATCATGGCATCCAGTCCCATCACTTCATGGCAAATAAATGGGGAAACAATGGAAACAGTGAGAGACTATTTTGGGGGGGCTCTAAAATCACTGAAGATGATGACTACAGCCATGAAATTAAAAGATGCCTGCTCCTTGGAAGAAAGCTATGATCAACCTAGACAGCATATTAAAAAGCAGAGACATTACTTTGCCAACAAAGGTCCGCCTAGTCAAACCTATGATTTTTCCAGTAGTCATGTATGGATGTGGGATTTGGACTATAAAGAAGGCTGTGCGCTGAAGAATTGGTGCTTTTGAACTTTGGTGTTGGAGAAGACTCTTGAGAATCCCCTAGACTGCAAGGAGATCCACCCAGTCCATCCTAAAGGAAATCAGTCCTGAATATTCATTGGAAGGCCTGAGGCTGAAGCTGGAACTCCAATACTTTGGCCACCTGATGCGAAGAACTGACTCGTTTGAAAAGACTCTGATGCTGGGAAACATTGAAGGCAGGAGGAGAAGGGGACGACAGAGGATGAGATGGTTGGATGGCATCATCAATTCGACGGACGTGAGTTTAAGCAAGCTCTGGGGTTGGTGATGGACGGGGAAGCCTGGCGTGCTGCAGTCCTTGGGGCTGCAAAAAGTTGGAGACGACTGAGTGACTGAACTGATGCTGGGTTGGCCAAAAAGTTCGTTTGAGTTTTTCTATAATATCTTAAGGAAAATCCAAATGAACTTTTTGGCCAACCCAACATATCTATTCTTTTTCAGATTCTTTCCCCTTTTAAATTATTGCAAAATACTGAGTATTGTTCCCTGTACTATACAGTGGGTCCTGATTGGTTATCTATTTTATATGTAGTAGCATGTATATATTACTTCTAAACTCCTAATTTACCCCCTCCATCCACTTTAGTAACCATAAGTTTACTTTCTATGTCTCAAAACAAAACTTGTTCATTTGTATAATATTTTTAAATTCCACGTATATATGATATCACATGATATTTGCAAGTTAACTTGTGTAATATTTTTAGATTCCACATTTAAATGATATCCCATGATATTTGTCTTTCTCTGTCTGGCTTACTTGAACTAGTATGATACTCTCTAGGGCCATCCATGTTGCTGCAAATGGCATTACTTCATTCTCTTGTATGACTGAGTAATATTCCCCATTTCCTTTATCTATTCATCTGTCAATGGACATTAGGTTGCTTCCATGCTAGACTTATTTTTAATAATATCACCCCCAATTTGCATGTTTTGATTCTGAATATAATACTGAGATCTTATTTATTGTTGGGAGAATTTTCTGGGTGGGGAAAGAATATATTTTGATGAGTCAAGCCTATCTAATACAACTCTTTCTACTCAGTACAGCCCTGAGCCCCCTGAAATTAATTGATATAATTTATGACAATCTAACCTTTCTTAGGGTATTAGACATAAACTCTGTACATGGTTAAAACACATTCTGGGAGAGAAAAATAACAGTAGATTTTTGCAGTGTAAAATTCTGGGGGTGAATCAAAGACATATAAACTATTACTTTTTTCAGGTGACTCAAATCTTCCAGGTCATCTGCTTAAAATACAAACCAGATATAGAAGATCATAAAAACAATTAGGAACAGCCTTTATAGTTATGTACAAATGTAATGCAAAGAATGTCATCCATCTTCACCCAGGGGCAGGCATGGAATCAGATAAACGCTGGAGGAATTGCTCCCCTGCCTCCCTGCTCCCTCACCTTCCTCCCATGAAATTTTCAAATGACGGAAAGGAAACAAGGATTTTGGTAAAATGGCCAAAGAGAACCAGACTCGATAATGATGCCTTTCTAATTACAGCTAGGTTTTAGGAAGTTGTGCTAATAAAAATATTATAGGGTCTAACTACAATGATGTTGTTTTCATTGTACTATATGTTTTGAGAAAATAGGGTTTTTAGCAAAAAATGTTTGCTGGTTTTATCTTACTCATCTAAATGGCATTGAAAAATGCTTCTTTAAAAGCATAAAAAGTTGTAGTGAAAAGAAGTTCTTGTTTGATTTACCTGTAAGAAGATATTAAAAACTAAGACTTGGGATTTGCTTAAATTCTTCAGTGGACAGCCACCTGTTAAGAGATGTTAGGCCAAGGTTGTTTATATTAGAGAATTTCTAATCTGTTTATGACACATAATGGTTTTGAAATTTCTGAAATATGGTTTTCTCCACCTTAGAGAGAAATCTACAATAGGGACAGGACTTTAAGTTATAAGACATATCATTTGTTTTCTCCAATAATTGAAATTTAAGTATTGATTTTTCTCAGCATTATATATAGATACTTAGAATGAATAAACAACAAGGTCTTACTGTATAGCACAAGGAACTATATTTAATATCCTGTGATAAACCATCATGGAAAAGAATATGAAAAAGAATATGTATGTATGTAAAGCTAAATCCCTTTCCCGTAGGATAGAAATTAACACAACTTGCAAATCAACCATACTAGGATAAAAGAAATTTTTTAAAAAGTCTTTGCTGGGATTTTATCAGAATCTCATCTAACACAGAACCTGGTGTTTGGTAAGAGCATATGTGAAAGTGAGAAAATTAAGAAACAGTCTTAATTTAGGCCTAGAGGTTTAGGGAAGAAAAAAGCAGTGTTTTTCAGGCTGTACTGATAGGTAGAGGGCAATATATGGGAGCTTCTGGGATTGCGGAGTAATTCTTAAAAGTCTGGGTAGAAGGGGAGGAGTGAATAGGAGCTACTTGTGAGGTCAGGATTGAAGCTGACAGCTTTAGTAACACTTTTTCCTCATCAAATTTTTTTCACCCATTCCTCCTACCCAAACTTTCACCAGATTTATGTGTTCCCCCTCTTAGCTCCTCTGTCTTACCCCACCCTCTCTATCACTATACTCAGCTTCTGTCCTCTAGTTAAGAATTCTGGCAGGACAAAGATAACCTCTTGGAGTAGTGAGGTCACTCTTTCAGAACATTTCATGACACCATTTCTCAACCATCACTGCTCAGAGGCTAAAGTGATGGATTCTGAAGTGGGTGGATATATTAAATACATCTGAGAATAAGTCAGTCACTCTGCACCTGAGGTATTGGAGAGACTGTGACTAGTCATAAGTATTTCAGCACAGCCCAAGTACCCCAAGTGCTTACTGATTTCCTTTGGATGGTGTGAAATATGTTTTTAAAACTTCATCTTTAAAGTGATGTAAGATGGACAGATGGAACTTTAGGGTGCCCTGTGTGAGAATGTATATGTTTCAAATTGCCACTTAGGGATTTACTTTGGTAATATGGTCTATTGATGGAAGGAAAGTCTGATTCTTGAGAATCTTTGAAAGCTCACAGGCATTTTGATTTTTCTTCACCTGTTTTATATATACGTGTATATATATATATACATACAGGTATATATATATATACACGTATATACACGTGTATATATATATACACACACTTTATATAGAAGTATTTTATACATAAAATTTAAATATATATATACATATTTAAATGTATATATATATTTACAATCACTCTCCTCTCTCTCCTCCCCATTTCTTACTCCCCGGAGTCAAGACTGGTTTTAGACTGTTTAGTTTTCAGGAGTTTTCTACCACAGCTGGACCCTCATTCTTCTGGAGAGATGTGTGCAGTGGTGATGAGGGTGGGAAAGAAGTTGCCCCAGCATCAAGATATTATCCCTAATGTAGGAAAGAAATAATTCTTGAATTACTGTTGTCTCTACAGCTTTTGGGGGCTTCGCAGGGGCCCAGTGGTAAAGAATTCACCTGTCAATGCAGGTGAGGCAAGAGCCGCAGGTTTGATCCCTGGGTCGCGAAGATCAGCTGAGGGAGGGCATGGCAACCCATTCTAGTATTCTTGTCTGGAGGATCTCATGGACAGAGGAGCCTGGCAGGCTACAGTCTGTGGGCTCTCAAAGAGTCAGATATGACTGAGCGGCTGAGCCCCACAGCTTATTAACAGATTTGTTATCTCCACTTCATATATATTTTGTTCTTGTTGACATTTATTTTGGAATTCTTTGCAGTTCTGTACTGTATCTATCAGGGTTTTCAGATGAGATGTGTCTTATTTCTCATACTCTCATATGTGTGTAACCAGCTCACTGAACCGGTGACCCAGGAGACAGGCTCAGCAGAAGGATGCTGAGTTGGGAATAGCAAGTGTCAAATAACAGCCTCCCCCTCAAGTCGCCATACTCCAAACTGGGTTATACTAAGAAGACTTTTATTTCTTTACAATAAAAAGCCTTTATGGAAAGAATATCATGAAAATATGATGCTGCTTGAATGCAGAGTGCTTATGGTGTATGTAGGTGACCATTTTAATCAAATATGGTCAATGATACAGTACTAGAATTTTGTCTAGAATATGAGAGGTAATAATGATTCAGTTATGCCCACTTCTGTGGTTCTCTTCATGTGACCATCTCCTAGGCCCAGACAGCTTTACAAGATGATTCTGATGATGATGATGATGATAATAATAATGGCAACTATTTATTAAAATGTTCACTGTACTATACACTATGCTAAAAGATTTACATATCTGTGTCATTTTGTCCTTCCAATACTTGATAAGTACTATTATTATCTCTATTTTGCAGAAGAGGAAGAGGAGGCATGGTAAGATTAAGGAGCTTGCCCATGATCAAGCATCTAGTGAGAAGCAGAGCTGGGCAATGAGCCCTGATTCTAGAACATGTCCTTATATGATCCTGTGTCCCAAGGTGAACCTATGCTATGACCTCTACCTCTCCTTATCCTACTTGCCTCCATGCTGTGTTTACTTTACTCGGTAATGGAGCTTAATCCTATATTGTTCATAACAGACATCCTGGAAACTCCTGCACATGATACCCCCATGGCTACAAGTAGCAAATTTTCATCTGAAAGGAAGGAAGTGCTGACCTAAAGCAAGCAGACTTGCAGTTATTTCTCCAGGACAAATGGGTTACTTCAATTACAAAGAATTGTAATTCTTGGTCTGAAATCATGGCAAGCCTCATGCAAGTCCCATCAGGGAGAGAACAATTCTTTTAAAAAATGTAAAAGGAGGGCTGTAGTAAACAAGGTATCTATTGGAGGAATTGAGTGTTCAATTGGCTTTTCATTGTCTGAGTCCTGACAGTCTTAACACTTGCTGGGAAAGACGAGAAAACCTTTCTTCTTCCTATTGGGCTGTGCTGTCCAGTAGGGTATATCCCCTTTCTGGTCACCTGATTCTAATTGAAATTTCTGTTTTATTAATTTTTTACAAAGATTAAATGTGCATAAACATAAGTTTATTAAGTGAAAGTCTCTGTGTAAATTCTTTGTCTTTTTTCTTAAATTTTCAATATTTAAAATTTATTAGAGTTTTTATAAAAGACTTTAATCACAAAAAAAAAAAAAAAGACTTTAATCACAGATTTTTCTAAATGAGCCATGTATTTTCAACCAAATAAAAAGTTAACCAAGCAACTTTACAATATTTTCTTTGGAAGGAAATACAGTTTAAACAGTGGCCAGCAAAGAGTAGATGTGACCTGAGCTCTAATTTTAGCTATTTCCATTACAAGAGAATCATATTGACTATAAATTCATTTTAGCTGGAATATAGTTGTTACCCAGAAAAAAACAAACCAACAAAAGAAAACCAGAAAAAAATTTGAGGGAAGAGTGAAAATAAATCTTACTCATTATCTCTGTATCTCCAACTCCATCTCTATCACACTTCTATAAGTGGAATAATGGCTACCATTCTAATGTTGCCACCTCATTAATCTGATAACTCTTAAGAGAAGGGCATGTTTTCCTTTGGTTTTCATTTTGGCAGTTGTGACATTGATATGCTAGGGAAAGGCTGAGTTTGCTTTTGAGAACAAAGTCACTAACTGTGGGAAGGTGCCCAGAGACCATAGCTGCGATCTGTAGAAATTCCACTGAAATTTGCTTGCAGGGAAATCTGATCTGATCCGAAGTTATCTGATTACACCAGCAATGAGCATAACCTATGTCATCTCACAAGACATTTGAAAGGGGAGATAGAATCTCAACCCCCTCTGCTCCTCAACCCCATTTGGGATCCTTTAGAATTAAAATGATGATAGTATTTTCTCAGAATCTCTTCTAAAACTTCCTGCTTCTGCTCTTTCATTTATTGAATTGCTTCTTACACTGCTCTTTTTCTCAAGATCAGTCTCTAAGATTATTTTTATTTTGTTCAGTTTTGAATTCGTTGATTTTTTCTATTAAGTTTTAGATTATTTTAAGTTTATTATTTATTATTATTAACTTAAAATAAGTTCTGAATTTTACTTTCTTTGGGTTTATTTTATCACTATTTTAATAATTCCTTGTGTTATAAAGATTTAACCCTTTGATTTTTAACTTTTCTGATATAAGCATCTAAGGTTATAGATTTTCCTGTAGTATTATTTTAGCTGCATCTAATGAGCTTTCACATTTATAATTTTTGATCATTTAGCTCTAGATGTTTTCTAATTTCCATCCCATTTTGTTCATATTGTCTAAAAAGTGAAAGTTGCTGTACCATTTTGCTATAAAAATATTTGTTGACTTACTGTTGCTCATTCATTTATTCAATATTATTATTGAACACTAATTGTATAATACTGTGCTGCTCCCTCTCAAGGTGCTGAATATACACGGTTGAATAAGGAAAACACAAATCCTAGCCTCATGGAATTTAAGATCTGGATTACTAAAAATGGAATGGCATTAAAATAATAAACTATTTCTTGTCAAAAATCTTAAGGCATAAGATATCTGCTGTATATCTAGTATTTAATAGATAGAGGCAATTGTATTGGCTCCAACTTGACCTTTACTACCTTAGTAACCCTCACTCCTATGCCAGTGAATCAATGCAAGCATTCTACCAGCAGCTAAGTACATCTCTTCTAATTATGTGTTCTAGAACTGGGGAAATAACTACAGGATGGGTCTACTGTGAGGTGGATCTGAGCTAACTACCACTGATTTCCTGACCTCCATAGGCCCCTTGAGTTTAAGTAAACTCCTGGAGATAGTGAAGGACAGAGAAGCCTGGCGTGCTGCAGTCCATGGGGTCACAGAGAGTTGGACATGACTTAGCGACTGAACAACAATAGGCTTCTTGACGGTGAGCCACAGTGATGTTTGGGTCTCCTGGAATTGCATCAGTTCAGAGCCAATGTCCAAAACTCTCAAAGGCACAGTTACCCTGGTAGAAGGCCATAGGTCTCTTTGGGGAAGGCTGGGAGAAAAGTGAACAGTATATATTTTCGGTAGTGTTCCTGGGCTTTTCTTCTAGGAGTTCTGAGTCTATAAACTGGCTTAAGTCTTGGAAATGTTAATAACTGAGAAATGATAACATTTTTATGGTTCAGATTAGACTTTCGTTCATCTGACCTGGAAATTTTCTGTGTAGATTGACTTAGGAAGCACTTAGTAGGTTTCCTATTTTACTTCTAGAAGCACCATGATCAGCTAGTGAAATGTCATAGATATGTACATGTACCCTCTCCTGGTTGCTGCTTTAACTCTACTGTCCATTACATTATCACACCCACCCTACCTCTAGAGGTTGAGTGTGCCCATTGGCCCCTGCCCCTCTGGGATCCAATTATTCCCATTGCATTGAGGTTTCCCATTTCAGTCACTTCAGTCTCTACTAAGGTTTGGCCTACAGATGAGAGTGATCATGGAGCTCTTCAAAGATGCTGAAACCGCTGTCACAAATTTCCTTCTCATAGCTGTGATAGTGGTGTGTTTTCTAGACCCTCCCATTGGGTGAGAGTAAGCCTTATTAATAACAAATCTGCTCTAACATTCCAGTCTCTCTGAATCCCTGAATCCCTTCCTCTACATTAAACCAAGGCAGAGGTAGCATTTCTAAATCACTCATGGTGGATCACTTTTTGGTCCATGTTTTGGACAATGAAGCACATCACTGCAACCCTTCCAACTCAGATCATAACACTGACTGCAGAATCTAAGTCTTATTGAGTCCGTATCAATACCTTTGACTGGATCCAACTTTATGCTCCTTGAACAACCTCAGTGTTCATTCCTGCATATGTCCTTCAGATTTCTGTCTAGATTAGAAAACCAATGCAGTTCTTCTGGGGTATATTGTAGCACACCTCTTCATGGGTCACACTTCATCATAACTTTAGGGGTCCACTGTAACGTGAATCTAGCTATAGGTCTACAAGGCTTCCCAGGTAGGGCTAGTGGAAAAGAACTTGCCTGCTAAACGCAGGAGATGAAAGAGACACGGGTTCAAGCCCTGAGCTGGGAAGAGCCCCTGGAAGAGGGCATGGCAACCCACTTCAGCATTCTTGCCTGGAGAATCCCTTTGAGGATTATTCTCCCTTCCTGGAGAAGCCTGGAGGGTTAAAATCCAAAGGGTTGCGAATAGTCTGACGTGACTGAAGCGACATAGCACACACACACTCATAAGTCTAGAAGCAAAGAAGAGTGGTTAGGGAGTTCTTAGAAGAATAAGGGTTTTTAAAAAAATTTTATTTATTTTTGGTTGTACTGTGTGTTTGTTGCTATTCTTGCTTTCCTCCAGTTGTGGCGAGAGGGAGCTACTTTTAGTTGGGGTGCATGGGTGGCATTGTGGTGGCTTCTCTTGCCGCAGAGTGCAGACTCTAGGGCACACAGGCTTCAGTAGTTGTGACACATGGGCTCCATAGTTGTGGCTTCCAGACTCTAGAGCACAGGCTTGATAGTTGTGGACCTTGGGCTTAGTTGCTTTGCAGCAGTTGGGATCCTCCCGGACCAGGGATTGAACCCAGGTCTCCTGCCTTGGCAGATTTTTCACCACTGAGCCGCCAGGGAAGTCCCAGGATTGTCTTTTATGGTTTGAGTGGTAACTGCCTCAGGGGAGTTGATTATGGTTTCCTCAGGTGATGCAGGGTTAATCCCCTTAGACAGGGGTGAAGAGGCTTCTTCCACTGGTAGAGAAGACTCATTAGAATATGGGGCTCAGTGTCCCTCATTTCATCAGGGTCTAGCCACATGTTCCCATCCCAACTTAACAGGTCCCATTCTTTCCCAATCCATATCCTTACTTTTACAGTTAACATCCTGTGAGGATGGGAGTACAACTTGTAATTCAGCCAGTCACAAGATAAGATTCTGTGTCTGATTTTCAGCAATCCTTGCCCTGTGGCTACAGTAGATAAAGCTCTCCTTAGGAGTAGTTATTTACAGATGTGAGAGTTGGGCCATAAAGAAGGCTGAGCCCCGAAGAATTGATGTGTTTGAAATGTGGCACTGGAGAGGACTCTTGAAAGTCCCCTTGGGCAGAAAGGAGATCAAACCAGTCAATCCAGAAGGAAATCAACCCTGAATACACATTGGAAGGACTGATGCTTAAGCTGAAACTCCAATATTTTGGCCACCTAATGTGAAGAGCCAACTCATTGGAAAATACCCTGATGCTGGGAAGATTGAAGGCAGGAGAAGGGGATGACAGAGGATGAGATGGTTGGATGGCATCACTGACTCAATGGGCATGAGTTTGAGCAACCTTTGGGAGATAGTGAAGGATAGAGAAGACTGGTGTGCTCATTGCAGAGAGTTGGACGTGACTTAGTGACTTAACAACAAAAGGACACCAGTGGACACGTTGAGGTCTTTGAGGGAGTACTTGAGCTGGGTATCCAAATGTCTGAGCTCATCCTTTTCTTTCACCACTTTGTCCAATGTCATTAGGGGCAACCAGGCAATCTTGTTCTTTTTGTTAGTTTCCCCAGACTGTTTGAAATTGTTACATACACAGTTACCCAGCTCCTTGCTTCTTAGGAGGGGTTGATGAGGAGTATCCAATGGAAATTTTTGCATATCTCTATTGCCAGCTCAGTCACAAACCACCAGTTCTTTATATACCACTTACTGTTGTTATACAGTAGCTAAGTCATGTCCAACTCTCTGAATCTCCATAGACTGTACCTTGCCAGGCTTCTCTGTCCATGGGATTTCCTAGGCAGAAATACTGGAGTGGGTTGGTGGAGTGGGTTGCCATTTCCTTCTCTACAGGGGTCTTTCCAATCCAGGGTTCAAACCCGTGTCTCTTGCATCGGCAGGTGGATTCTTCACCACTGAGCCACCAGGGAAGCCCCCTTTTACTTTATCACTAGAAATATAGTAATTATCATCTTTAAATCTAATCATATTAGACAGTCAATTCCAGGAATGCCTGAAACAACTAGAAAACTCATCCCTAAACTTCTGTTACTCTAGAACCACTCTTGATACAAAAATTTATGTTAGAATGGGTTCTCCAGAGATATAGAACCAAAAGGGTGTGTGTGTGTGTGTGTGTGTGTGTGTGTGTGTAGAGAAAGTGAGATATAGACAGATGGAGATTGATTACAAATTATTGGCTTAAACAGTTATGAAGGCAGGCTGGAACCCAGAGGAGCCAATGGTATAATTCCAGTATGAATCTGAAGGTCTGAGAACCAGGACCACAAAGGCTGTAAGTTCTAGTCTGACTGGAGTCAGACAGACTCAGACTGACTGACTCTGAGTCCAAAGGCAGGAGAAGACTGAGGTTCCATTAGAAAACTGTCAGAGAGGAATTCTTTCTTCTTTATAGAAGGGTCAGTCTTTTTGGTCTATTCAGTCCTTCAACTGATCGGATGAGGCCCACCCACATCAGAGAGAGCAATCTACTTTGTTCAGTCTCCTGACTCAAATGCTCATCTCATCCAAAAACACCCTCATGACACACACAGAAGTATGTTTGATCAAATATCTAGGCACCCTGTGACCCAGTCAGATTGACACTTAAAAATTAGCCATCACAGATGGTAAAATTGCCATTAGACCAAAAGATGAAAGCTGCCAGTGGAAGTTGGCATACTGAGAAGATGAAAAATCCTGAATTCTTAGTAATCTGCAGCAGCCATGACAGCTTGGGAGTTTCCACGGAGACTCTTGCAAGACAAAGCTAAACCTACAGCTTTTTTTATTTTTATTTTTTTTAATGTACTTTGTTCAAGCAGAGTTGATTTACACTGTCGTTCAGTGGTAAAGAATCCACCTGCCAATGTAGAAGCTGCAGTGATGCAGTTTTGATCCCTGTGTTGGGAGGATCCCTTGGAGGAGGAAATGGCAACCCAGTCCAGTATTCTTGCCGGGATATTCCCATAGTCCATGAGATCAGAGTCAGACACAGTGAGTGACTGAGCATGCACACAATAGCTTTTCAAATCCATTCTTGATTTCTTTTTTGTTATAGCTTTTTAAGTAATATCACAATTACATTTCTTCCTTTTTGATTTTTAAATACATGGGCTTTGTTTAAAGTAATTCAGAGTAAGAAAAGTATTAAACTCTTTTGGGAATGTTGCATTTTATTCCTGACATGTATAACAGTATGAGAGCTGAAGATGTGGATTTAAAAAAGAGATTTGAGGGAAAAAAAGACCTATTTTTTTTATGGCCTTTAAGACAGTTTATAAAGGTATTTTGCCAAATATAAAATAGAATGATGCAGGGGCAAAATTCTGTTTCTAATTCCTAGATCTTTCTTTCTAAAACTGGTGAAAAGTTAGCTAAAGAAGCACCATGTTCCTTTAGCCACTACTGGCTCTGCCTGGGAGTCGAAATATTTGTTCTGAGTAATTTTGCTCCACGGTGTTGAGGCTTACATGTGTGTTTACTTTTTATTAGACATGTACCAATCTGACTTGTTTGAGTTTTATTGGCACTTACAGCCATGAGAAGATCACTGATTCATGACAGCAGAATTTTAGATGATTCATTCATTAATCAAAATGATTAGTTCAGCAATGATTACATTAGAGAATAAGTAACTAACTTATCTTTTCTTATTTAAAGGCCCCTGGATTACTTGTTATCGAGACACTGTAACGCCTATATTTATTGGAATATAATTGACATAAAATAGAATGCACACATCCTGGGTGTTCCAGTGACTTTTGACAATCATATAAACTCATGCAACCTTTGTCTACATTATAGAGAATTGACTGGAAGGAAGCAAGATGAGAGATATATCAAAGTCTGTTGCTTGAATCAGGGAGGTAGGGCTTATGAAAAGGGACTTGAATTAAGAGGTATTTCAGAGGTAATCATATCAGGCAGGTGAATGGGTACTAGTGGTGGGGAAGGAAAAGAACTCAAAGATGTCTCCAAGATTTCTTATTGAAGCCACTTGCCACATGGTAGTACCATTTGCTGAGATTGTGAGTACTTAGAAGGCTGAAAATGAATGTGTGTGTGTGTTTGTGTGTGTGCATGTGTATGTGTGTGCATGCATGGTGGGAAGAAGCAGAGATTGGAATGCTAACAATTTTTGACATATGGATGTTTTTGGTGTTTACAGGACTTTCAAATGGTGATGTCCACAAGACACACGTCTGGAGCTCAAGAGAGAAAATACTCGAATGAAGATATAAATGTGCAAATAAATGGTTATTGAAAGACAGCAGTGGATAAAATTGCCTACAAAAAGGTGTGCAGCTTTTGAAGATAATTAGAATATTGTCTCCCAAAGTGAGTTCCATGGTAGACTAGTTCTACTAGATACTTTGACTAAAATTACTTTGTGGTCAAATAAGTTTAGAAAATGCACCCCATAGTATCCTTCTCTTGAAAATGTATGAGATACACTATTGGATTCAAGACCAGGAAGTCCAACAGTATCAAAATATTTTGGATGAGATGGTTGGATGACATCACCAACTCGATGAACATGAGTTTTAGCAAGCTCCGGGAGATGGTGATGGATAGGGAGGCCTGGCATGCTGCAGTCCATGGGGTTGCAAAGAGTCGGACACAACTGAGTGACTGAACTGAATTGACTTTCACAATGCAGTGTTTCACAAACACCTCCAACTGTCATACAACAGGAGAAGGAAACCAAATCCTACCAGTCTTCTCCCTTGTGGTTTCACCTTGTGGATGACCCCCACCCAACCAACTTGGCTCTAGCAATTGGAGTTCACTTTCCAATAAGAGTAGAATGCACAAGTCTTTATGTCCAGAGTTGCAATACAATCAAGTATTTTTGTGTGTTTCTGTCTGCTAGATAATTAACATCATATTTAAAGCAAATTCTGGATGTCATGGTTGATATATCTACGCATTTTATTTTCTAAACTCAGTTTAAAATTTGATGTTGGTGTTATTGTTTAAATACAAAGATAACTCTGATTTTGCTTTGTTATGTAATACTTTACAATGGAATATGTTAAATCATTTAAAGATGTTTTTGAATATAGTTAATCTCCTTTTTTCTTTCCTTTTTACAATATATTTATAACTTTGAAAAGGGAGGGCTATAACAGCCCAGTGATTGCCAAATCTTTCCAATGTGACAATTAAACCACATTGTGAAAATCAGGGCCTGTTCAATTAAACAGGATTATTTTATAGTTGAATAGGTGAATAGGCATCTAGGTAGGGTATTTTAAAATGAAATTAACTGGAATACTCTTACCCACTTCATGGGTTTATCAGGTACCCCTAAGTTGCTGACCTTCAAGGTCATTAAGATTTCCCAGCTAAGAATTGGGTCTGTATTCCAAAATTCCTTACTAGGCTATTCTACCTGGATTTCCACAGGATAAATGAAGCCTGATTTATCCAAAGTAGAGTTTGTTATTTATCCTCACTGAAAGGAGATATATGTAAATTTCAATCATTTCTATCGAAGCTACTTTCCCCCTTGGTTTCTATCTTGCTTCATGTCATTCATTGATTTATTCACTCAGCAAATGCTACATGTGTATGAAGAGTCAGTCATTTTTTTTTCCCAGTCATTATTTTACTTCCTAGAGCAGAGCAATGAAAGAAACTGACCAGGACATTTTCTCTAAAGAACTCATATTTAGATAATATTGGTGTCAGTTCAGAAATTCAGCCAAGTATCAGGCAACCGCCGGGTAAGCAATTCAGTTGTTCTGAAATGCTTTTGCATCTCTCGACTCCACCCCACCACATAAAGACAGCTCGTCTGGAGTCAGATCATCATCTTTAACCTGAAGTGAAGTGAAGTGAAGTCGCTCAGTCGTGTCCGACTCTTTGTGACCCCATGGACTGTAGCCCACCAGGCTCCTCCGTCCATGGGATTCTCCAGGCAAGAATACTGGAGTGGGTTGCCATTTCCTTCTCCAGGGGATCTTCCCGAGATCTTCAGGGATCGAACCCGGGTCTCCCACATTGGAGGCAGATGCTTTAACCTCTGCCACCAGGGAAGCCCATCTTTAACCTGGGCTATTGCAAGACTAGTTCCTCTACCTTTGTTCTCTCCTTTCATTCTCTCTTGCATCCACCTTTCTGCTGGAATTCACTTTCTCAAATAGAGATCTGATCAAACACTTCTGCTTTAGAATCTTAAATGACTGGCTAGGGAAACACCTAATCTTTAAATAGATTAGAAATCCTAATCTGATTTCATGTGCATTCTTAATCTCATTTCCCACTTTTTGGAAAAATTTATTTGTTTTTAATTGAAGACTAAATGCTTTATAGTATTGTGTTGGTTTCTACCAGACATCAACATGATTCAGCCAAACATCAACATGAATCAACCCCACTTTTGCATTATTGGGATACAATTAACATACAGCAGCACTGTAAATTTAAGATGTACTGAACAATAATTTGACTTTTATACATCATGAAATAATTACCACAATAAGTTGAGTGAGCACCCATTGTCTCATAAAGAGACAAAATTAAAGAAATAGAAAAAAGATATTTTTTCTTTGTGATGAGAATTTTTAGGATTTGGTTTTTATGTAAAGCAGTGTTAATCACATCAATCATGTTGTACATTACATTCCCGTGCTTTGCGTGCTATGGACGCATGCTAAGTCGCTTCAGTTGTGTCTGACTCTGTGTGACCCTATGGACTGCAGCCCACCATGCTCCTCTGTCCATGGGATTCTCCAGGCAAAAATACTAGAACGAGTTGCCATACCTTCCTCTAGGGGATCTTCCAGACCCAGGGATCAAACCCGAATCTCTTACATCTCCTGCACTGGCAGGAGGGTTCTTTACCACTAATGCCACCAAGGAAACTTATTTACCTTATAGCTATAATTTTGTACCTTTTGAACATCTTCATCCAACTTGTCCTTCTCCCAAACCCCCATCTCTTGTAACCATATCTGATCTCTTTTACTTTGAGATTGTTTCTGAAGTATAACTGATCTACAATACTATGTTATTCCCTGGTACACAATACAGTGATTCAGTATTTCCAAACATTTCAAAACGATCACTATGATAAGTCTAGCTTCCCTCTGTCGCCATGCAAAAAGATATTACATAATTATTGACTACATTCTCACACTATACATTTCTTACCCATGAAATCTGTAAGTGAAAATTATACCTCTTAATTTCTCACCTATTTCTCTACTCCCCCAACTTGCCTTGCCACTGGCAACTGCCTGTTTGTTCTCTGTATCTATCATCTATTTTTCTTTACTTATGTTTATTCATTTGTTATTTTAGATTCCACATGTAAGTGAAATTACATGGTATTTACCTTTCTTTGACTTGTTTTGCTTAGCATAATATCATCCATGTTGTCATAAATGGCAAGATTTCATTCTTTTTTATGACTAATATTCCTGTGTGCATGTGTGTGACGTTTTCTTTATCCATTCATCTATTCATGAGCATTTAGGTTGCTTTCACACTGTGGCTATTGTAAATAATGCTATAATAAACATGGGGTTGCACACACCTTTTCAAATTAATATCTTCATTTTCTTTGGCTATATCCCCATGAGTGGAGTTGCTAGATCATATGGTAATTTTATCTTTTTTGTATTTTGAGGAACCTCCATATTGTGTCTCTACAGTGGCTGTGTTAATTTACATTTGCACAGATTTCACGTACTTTCTTAATTTTCTCTCTCACTTCTCTCTACACCCCTCCCAGAATTTCTCTCAGATACAACATAACCTTGTTTTCTCTGTCTCTATATTATGCTCCCATTTTTTATCTATGTTTTTGCTTAGAATCTCTTTCATTACCTTCATCCTCATTAAACATGCTCATTAAATTCAGACTTCTACAGACCGAAGGAATAACTTTTCCTACTTGCTGTTGTTCAGTCGCTAAGTCATGTCCAACTCTTTGTGACCCCATGAACTGCAGCATGCTAGGCTTCTCTGTCCTTCAATACCTCCTGGAGTTTGCTCAAACTCCTGTCCATTGCATCAGTGAGGCCATCCAACCATCTCATCCTCTGTCACCCCCTTCTCCTGCCCTCAATCTTTCCCAGCATCAGGATCTTTTCTAATTAGTCAGTTCTTCGCATTGAGTGGCCAAAGTCTTGGAGCTGCAGCTTCAGTATCAGTCCTTATAATGAATATACAGAGTTGATTTCCTTTACGATTGACTGGTTTGACCTTCTTTCTGTCCAAGGGACTCTCTAGAG